>NC_086102.1:107543767-108158267 GCF_963921235.1 Mobula hypostoma | reverse complement strand
GCCTCCCATACCTCTAACCCCTCCCCGTACCCCTACCCACTCCCCATAACTCTAAACCCTCCACATACCGCTACTCCCCATACCCCTCCCCCCTACCCATACCTCTACCGCCTCCCATACCTCTAGGACCACCCCATACCCCTCCCCCTCCCCATACCTCTAAACCCTCCCCATACCTCTAACCCCGCCCCATAGCCTATCCCCTCCCCATACCCCAACCCCCTCCCCATACCCCTGTGCCCTCCTCATACCTCTACCCCCTCCCCATACCCCTACCCCCTCCCCATACCTCTAACCCCTCCCCATACCCCTCCCCCCTCCCCATACCTCTAGCCCCTCCCCATACCCCTACCCCCTCTCCATACCTCTAAACCCTCCCCATACCTCTAACCCCTCCCCATACCCCTCCCCCCTCCCCATACCTCTACCGCCTCCCATACCTCTAGCCCCACCCCATACCCCTCCCCCTCCCCATACCTCTAAACCCTCCCCATACCTCTAACCCCGCCCCATAGCCTATCCCCTCCCCATACCCCTACCCCCTCCCCATACCCCTGTGCCCTCCTCATACCTCTACCCCCTCTCCATACCTCTAAACCCTCCCCATACCTCTAACCCCTCCCCATACCCCTACCACCTCCCTATACCTCTAACCCCTCCCCATACCCCTACCCCCTCCCTATACCTCTAACCCCTCCCCATACCCCTAACCCCTCCCCATACCCCTACCCCCTCCATACCTCTACCCACTCCCCATACCTCTAAGCCCCCCATACATCTACCCCATCCACATACCTCTACCACCCCCCATACCTCTACCCCCTACCCATACCCCTAACCCCTCACCATACCCCTACCTCCTCCACATACCCCTACCCCTTCCATACCTCTATCCCCTCCCCATACCTCTACCCCCTCCCCATACCTCCAACCCCTCCCCATACCTCTACATACTCCCCATACCTATACCACCCCCCCCATACATCTACCCCCTCACCATACCACTACCTCCTCCCCATACCCTAACCCCTCACCATACCCCTACCTCCTCCCCATACCCCAACCCCTTCCATACCTCTATCCCCTCCCCATACGTCTAACCCCTCCCCATACCTCTACATACTACCCATACCTATACCACCCCCCAATACATCTACCCCCTCCCCATACCTCTACCACCCCCCATACCTCTACTCCCTCCCCATACCCCGAACCCCTCCCCATACTCCTACTTCCTCCACATACCCCTACCCCCTCCATACCTCTACCGCCTCCCATACCTCTAACCCCTCCTCATACCCCTATCCCCTCCCCATACCTCTAAACCATCCCAATACCACTACAGCCTCCCCATACCTCTAACCCTCCGCATTCCCCTACCCCCTCCCCATACCTCTACTGCTCCCCATACCTCTAACCCTTCCCATACCTCTAACCCCTCCCCATACCCCTACCCCCTCCCCATACCTCTACTGCCCCCCCATACTTCTAACCCCTCCCCATACCTCTACCCCCTACCCATACCTCTAACCCCTCCCCATAGCCCATCCCCTCCCCATACCCCTACCCCCTCCCCAACTTCTAACCCCTCCCCATACCTCTACCCCCGATAGCTCGACCGCCCCCCCATAACTCTACCCCCTCCCCATACCCCTAACCCCTCGCCATACCCCTACCTCCTCCCCATACCTCTACCCCCTCCCCATACCTCTACCGCCTCCCATAACTCTAATCCCTCCCCATACCCCTAACCCCTCCCCATACCCCTAACCTCTCCCCATACCTCTAACCCCTCCCCATACCACAACCCCCTCCCCATACCTCTAACCCCTCCCCATTCCCCTACCCCCTCCCCATACCTCCACCCCCTCCCCATACCTCTACCGCGCCCCCATTCCTCTACTGCCTCCCATACTTCTAACCTCTCCCCATACCTCTACCCTCTCCCCATAGCTCTACCGCCCCTCCATACCTCTACCCCCTCCCCATACCTCTACCCGCTCCATACCTCTACCCACTCCCCATACCTCTACTCCCTCCCCATACCCCTAACCCGTCCCCATACCCCTAACCCCTCCCCATACCCCTACCCCCTCCCTATACCCCTAAGCCCTCCCCATACCCCTACCTCCTCCCCATACCTCGACCCCCTCCCCATACCCCTACCCACTCCCCATACCTTTAACCCCTCCCCATACCTCTACATACTACCCATACCTCTACCACCCCCCCATACATCTACCCCCTCCCCATACCTCTACCACCACCCCATACCTCTACTCGCTCCCTATACCCCTAACCCCTCCCCATACCTCTACCCCCTCCCCATACCTCTAACCCCTCCCCATACCCCTAACTCCTCCCCATACCCCTACCCCCTCCATACCTCTATCCCCTCCCCTTACTTCTACCCGCTCCCCATACCTCTACTCCCTCCCCATACCTCTAACCCCTCCCCATACCCCTACCCCTCCCCATACCTCTACCAGCCCCCCATACAACCCCCTCCCCATACATCTACCACACCCCCATACCCCTAACCCCTCCCCATACCCCTACCTCCTCCCCACACCCCTACCCCCTCCATACCTCTATCCCCTCTCCAGACCTCTACCCCTCCCCATACCCCTAACCCCTCCCCATACCTCTACCACCCCCCATACCACTACCCCCTCCCCATACCCCTAATCCCTCACCATACTGCTACCTCCTCCCCATATCCCTACCCCTTCCATACCTCTATCCCCTCCCCATACCTCTACCCCCTCCCCATACCTCTACATACTCCCCATACCTATACCACCCCCCATACATCTACCCCCTTCCCATACCTCTACCACCCCCCATACCTCTACTCCCTCCCCATACCCCTAACCCCTCCCCATACCTCTACCCCCTCCCCATACCTCTATCCCCTCCCCATACTTCTACCCCCTCCCCATACCTCTACTCCCTCCCCATACCTCTAACCCCTCCCCATACCCCTACCCCTCCCCATACCTCTACCAGCCCCCCATACAACCCCCTCCCCATACCTCTAATCCCTCCCCATACCCGTAGCCCCTCCCCATACCTCAAAACCCTCCCCATACCTCTATCCCCTCCCCAAACCTCTACCCCCTCCCCATACCTCTACCCCTCCCCATACATCTACCCCCTCCCCATACCTCTACTCCCTCCCCATACCTCTAACCACTCCCCATACCCCTAACCCCTCCCTATACCCCTAACTCCTCCCCATACCCCTACCCCCTCCATACCTCTACCCCCTCCCCATACCTCTAAGCCCCCGATACATCTACGCCCTCCCCATACCTCTACCACCCCCCATACCTCTACCCCCTCCCCATACCCCTAACCCCTCCCCATACCCCTACCTCCTCCCCATACCCCTACCTCCTCCCCATACCCCTACCCCTCCCCATACCTCTAACCCCTCCCCATACCTCTACATACTCCCCATACCTATACCACCCCCGCATACATCTACACCCTCCCCATACCTCTACCACCCCCCATACCTCTACTCCCTCCCCATACCCCTAACCCCTCCCCATACCTCTACCCCCTCCCCATACCTCTAACCCCTACCCATACACCTACCCCCTCCCCATACCCCTAACCCCATACCCCTCCCCCTCCCAATACCTCTACCGCCTCCCATACCTCTAACCCCTCCCCATACCCGTAGCCCCTCCCCATACCTCTATCCCCTCCCCATACCCCTACCCCCTCCGCATAACTCTAACCCCTCCCCATTCCCCTACCCCCTCCCCATACCTCTAACGCCTCCCCATACCTCTACCCCCTCCCCATACCTCTACACCCTCCCCATACCCCTAACCCCTCACCATACCCCTACCTCCTCCCCATACCCCTAACCCTTCCATACCTCTATCCCCTCCCCATACCTCTACCCCCTCCCCATACCTCTACTCCCTCCCCATACCCCTAACCCCTCCCCATACCCCTACCTCCTCCCCATACCCCTACCCCCTCCATACCTGTATCCCCTTCCCACACCTCTACCCCCTCCCTATACCCGTACCCCATCCCCACACCTATAACCCCTCCACATACCCCTACCTCCCATACCCCTCCCCCACCCCATACCTCTACCGCCTCCCATACCTCTAACCCCTCCCCATACCCCTATCCCCTCCCCATACCTCTAAACCATCCCAATACCCCTACCCCCTCCCCATACCTCTAACCCCTCCCCATACCCCTACCCCCTCCCCATACCTCTAACCCCGCCCCATACCCCTACCTCTTCCCCATACCCCTAGCCCCTCCATACCTCTACCCCCTCCCCATACCTCTACCGCGCCCCCATACCTCTACTGCCCCCGATACTTCTAACCTCTCTACATACCTCTAACCCCTCCCCATACCTCTACCCCCTACCCATACCTCTAACCCCTCCCCATACCCCTGCCCCATCTCCATACCTCTACCGCCTCCCATACCTCTAACCCCTCCCCATACCACTACCCACTCCCCATACCTTTAAACCCTCCCCATACCCCTACTCCCCATACCCCTCCCCGCTCCCCATACCTCTACCGCCTCCCATACCTCTAGCCCCTCCCCATACCCCTACCCCCTCCCCATACCTCTAAATCCTCCCCATACCTCTAACCCCTCCCCATAGCCTATCCCCTCCCCATACCCCTAACCCTTCCCCATACCTCTACCCCCCATAGCTCGACCGCCCCTCATAACTCTACCCCCTCCCCATACCCCTAACCCCTCGCCATATCCCTACCTCCTCCACATACACCTACCCCCTCCATACCTCTATCCCCTCCCCATACCTCTAAACCCTCCCCATACCTCTACATACTCCCCATACCTATACCACCCCCCATACATCTACCCCCTTCCCATACCTCTACCACCCCCCATACCTCTACTCCCTCCCCATACCCCTAACCCCTCCCCATACCTCTACCCCCTCCCCATACCTCTAATCCCTCCCCATACCCGTAGCCCCTCCCCATACCTCAAAACCCTCCCCATACCTCTATCCCCTCCCCAAACCTCTACCCCCTCCCCATACCTCTACCCCTCCCCATACATCTACCCCCTCCCCATACCTCTACTCCCTCCCCATACCTCTAACCACTCCCCATACCCCTAACCCCTCCCTATACCCCTAACTCCTCCCCATACCCCTACCCCCTCCATACCTCTACCCCCTCCCCATACCTCTAAGCCCCCGATACATCTACGCCCTCCCCATACCTCTACCACCCCCCATACCTCTACCCCCTCCCCATACACCTAACCCCTCCCCATACCCCTACCTCCTCCCCATACCCCTACCTCCTCCCCATACCCCTACCCCTCCCCATACCTCTAACCCCTCCCCATACCTCTACATACTCCCCATACCTATACCACCCCCGCATACATCTACACCCTCCCCATACCTCTACGACCCCCCATACCTCTACTCCCTCCCCATACCCCTAACCCCTCCCCATACCTCTACCCCCTCCCCATACCTCTAACCCCTACCCATACACCTACCCCCTCCCCATACCCCTAACCCCATACCCCTCCCCCTCCCAATACCTCTACCGCCTCCCATACCTCTAACCCCTCCCCATACCCGTAGCCCCTCCCCATACCTCTATCCCCTCCCCATACCCCTACCCCCTCCGCATAACTCTAACCCCTCCCCATTCCCCTACCCCCTCCCCATACCTCTAACGCCTCCCCATACCTCTACCCCCTCCCCATACCTCTACACCCTCCCCATACCCCTAACCCCTCACCATACCCCTACCTCCTCCCCATACCCCTAACCCTTCCATACCTCTATCCCCTCCCCATACCTCTACCCCCTCCCCATACCTCTACTCCCTCCCCATACCCCTAACCCCTCCCCATACCCCTACCTCCTCCCCATACCCCTACCCCCTCCATACCTGTATCCCCTTCCCACACCTCTACCCCCTCCCTATACCCCTACCCCATCCCCACACCTATAACCCCTCCACATACCCCTACCTCCCATACCCCTCCCCCACCCCATACCTCTACCGCCTCCCATACCTCTAACCCCTCCCCATACCCCTATCCCCTCCCCATACCTCTAAACCATCCCAATACCCCTACCCCCTCCCCATACCTCTAACCCCTCCCCATACCCCTACCCCCTCCCCATACCTCTAACCCCGCCCCATACCCCTACCTCTTCCCCATACCCCTAGCCCCTCCATACCTCTACCCCCTCCCCATACCTCTACCGCGCCCCCATACCTCTACTGCCCCCGATACTTCTAACCTCTCTACATACCTCTAACCCCTCCCCATACCTCTACCCCCTACCCATACCTCTAACCCCTCCCCATACCCCTGCCCCATCTCCATACCTCTACCGCCTCCCATACCTCTAACCCCTCCCCATACCACTACCCACTCCCCATACCTTTAAACCCTCCCCATACCCCTACTCCCCATACCCCTCCCCGCTCCCCATACATCTACCGCCTCCCATACCTCTAGCCCCTCCCCATACCCCTACCCCCTCCCCATACCTCTAAATCCTCCCCATACCTCTAACCCCTCCCCATAGCCTATCCCCTCCCCATACCCCTACCCCCTCCCCAACTTCTAACCCCTCCCCATACCCCTAACCCTTCCCCATACCTCTACCCGCCATAGCACGACCGCCCCTCATAACTCTACCCCCTCCCCATACCCCTAACCCCTCGCCATATCCCTACCTCCTCCCCATACACCTACCCCCTCCATACCTCTACCCCCTCCCCAAACCTCTACCGCCTCCCATACCTCTAACCCCTCCCCATACCCCTACCCCCTCCCCAACTTCTAACCCCTCCCCATATCCCTGACCCCTCCCCATACCTCTAACCCCTCCCCATACCACTAACCCCTCCCCATACCTCTAACCCCTCCCCATACCTCTACCCCCTCCCCATTCCCCTACCCCCTCCCCATACCTCTAACCCCTCCCCATACCTCTACCCCCTCCCCATACCTTACCGCCTCCCATACCTCTAACCCCTCCCCATACCCCTACCCACTCCCCATAACTCTAAACCCTCCCCATACCGCTACTCCCCATACCCCTCCCCCCTCCCCATACCTCTACCGCCTCCCATACCTCTAGCCCCACCCCATACCCCTCCCCCTCCCCATACCTCTAAACCCTCCCCATACCTCTAACCCCGCCCCATAGCCTATCCCCTCCCCATACCCCTGTGCCCTCCTCATACCTCTACCCCCTCCCCATACCCCTACCCCCTCCCCATACCTCTAACCCCTCCCCATACCCCTCCCCCCTCCCCATACCTCTAGCCCCTCCCCATACCCCTACCCCCTCTCCATACCTCTAAACCCTCCCCATACCTCTAACCCCTCCCCATACCCCTACCCCCTCCCCATACCCCTACCTCCTCTCCATACCTCTAAACCCTCCCCATACCCCTACCCCCTCCCTATACCTCTAACCCCTCCCCATACCCCTAACCCCTCCCCATACCCCTAACCCCTCCCCATACCCCTACCCCCTCCATACCTCTACCCACTCCCCATACCTCTACCCCCCCATACATCTACCCCATCCACATACCTCTACCACCCCCCATACCTCTACCCCCTACCCATACCCCTACCTCCTCCACATACCCCTACCCCTTCCATACCTCTATCCCCTCCCCATACCTCTACCCCCTCCCCATACCTCCAACCCCTCCCCATACCTCTACATACTCCCCATACCTATACCACCCCCCCATACATCTACCCCCTCCCCATACCTCTACCACCCCCCATACCTCTACTCCCTCCCCATACCCCTAACCCCTCCCCATACCTCTACCCCCTCCCCATACCTCTAATCCCTCCCCATACCCGTAGCCCCTCCCCATACCTCAAAACCCTCCACATACCTCTATCCCCTCCCCAAACCTCTACCCCCTCCCCATACCTCTACCCCTCCCCATACATCTACCCCCTCCCCATACCTCTACTCCCTCCCCATACCTCTAACCACTCCCCATACCCTTAACCCCTCCCTATACCCCTAACTCCTCCCCATACCCCTACCCCCTCCATACCTCTACCCCCTCCCCATACCTCTAAGCCCCCGATACATCTACGCCCTCCCCATACCTCTACCACCCCCCATACCTCTACCCCCTCCCCATACCCCTAACCCCTCCCCATACCCCTACCTCCTCCCCATACCCCTACCTCCTCCCCATACCCCTACCCCTCCCCATACCTCTAACCCCTCCCCATACCTCTACATACTCCCCATACCTATACCACCCCCGCATACATCTACACCCTCCCCATACCTCTACCACCCCCCATACCTCTACTCCCTCCCCATACCCCTAACCCCTCCCCATACCTCTACCCCCTCCCCATACCTCTAACCCCTACCCATACACCTACCCCCTCCCCATACCCCTAACCCCATACCCCTCCCCCTCCCAATACCTCTACCGCCTCCCATACCTCTAACCCCTCCCCATACCCGTAGCCCCTCCCCATACCTCTATCCCCTCCCCATACCCCTACCCCCTCCGCATAACTCTAACCCCTCCCCATTCCCCTACCCCCTCCCCATACCTCTAACGCCTCCCCATACCTCTACCCCCTCCCCATACCTCTACACCCTCCCCATACCCCTAACCCCTCACCATACCCCTACCTCCTCCCCATACCCCTAACCCTTCCATACCTCTATCCCCTCCCCATACCTCTACCCCCTCCCCATACCTCTACTCCCTCCCCATACCCCTAACCCCTCCCCATACCCCTACCTCCTCCCCATACCCCTACCCCCTCCATACCTGTATCCCCTTCCCACACCTCTACCCCCTCCCTATACCCGTACCCCATCCCCACACCTATAACCCCTCCACATACCCCTACCTCCCATACCCCTCCCCCACCCCATACCTCTACCGCCTCCCATACCTCTAACCCCTCCCCATACCCCTATCCCCTCCCCATACCTCTAAACCATCCCAATACCCCTACCCCCTCCCCATACCTCTAACCCCTCCCCATACCCCTACCCCCTCCCCATACCTCTAACCCCGCCCCATACCCCTACCTCTTCCCCATACCCCTAGCCCCTCCATACCTCTACCCCCTCCCCATACCTCTACCGCGCCCCCATACCTCTACTGCCCCCGATACTTCTAACCTCTCTACATACCTCTAACCCCTCCCCATACCTCTAATCCCTCCCCATACCCGTAGCCCCTCCCCATACCTCAAAACCCTCCCCATACCTCTATCCCCTCCCCAAACCTCTACCCCCTCCCCATACCTCTACCCCTCCCCATACATCTACCCCCTCCCCATACCTCTACTCCCTCCCCATACCTCTAACCACTCCCCATACCCCTAACCCCTCCCTATACCCCTAACTCCTCCCCATACCCCTACCCCCTCCATACCTCTACCCCCTCCCCATACCTCTAAGCCCCCGATACATCTACGCCCTCCCCATACCTCTACCACCCCCCATACCTCTACCCCCTCCCCATACACCTAACCCCTCCCCATACCCCTACCTCCTCCCCATACCCCTACCTCCTCCCCATACCCCTACCCCTCCCCATACCTCTAACCCCTCCCCATACCTCTACATACTCCCCATACCTATACCACCCCCGCATACATCTACACCCTCCCCATACCTCTACGACCCCCCATACCTCTACTCCCTCCCCATACCCCTAACCCCT
This sequence comes from Mobula hypostoma, assembly GCF_963921235.1. Classification (NCBI taxonomy): domain Eukaryota; kingdom Metazoa; phylum Chordata; class Chondrichthyes; order Myliobatiformes; family Myliobatidae; genus Mobula; species Mobula hypostoma. Next base: position 108,148,524 of record NC_086102.1, on the reverse strand, counting down.
CCCCATACCTCTACCCCCTCCCCATACCTCTAACCCCTACCCATACACCTACCCCCTCCCCATACCCCTAACCCCATACCCCTCCCCCTCCCAATACCTCTACCGCCTCCCATACCTCTAACCCCTCCCCATACCCGTAGCCCCTCCCCATACCTCTATCCCCTCCCCATACCCCTACCCCCTCCGCATAACTCTAACCCCTCCCCATTCCCCTACCCCCTCCCCATACCTCTAACGCCTCCCCATACCTCTACCCCCTCCCCATACCTCTACACCCTCCCCATACCCCTAACCCCTCACCATACCCCTACCTCCTCCCCATACCCCTAACCCTTCCATACCTCTATCCCCTCCCCATACCTCTACCCCCTCCCCATACCTCTACTCCCTCCCCATACCCCTAACCCCTCCCCATACCCCTACCTCCTCCCCATACCCCTACCCCCTCCATACCTGTATCCCCTTCCCACACCTCTACCCCCTCCCTATACCCCTACCCCATCCCCACACCTATAACCCCTCCACATACCCCTACCTCCCATACCCCTCCCCCACCCCATACCTCTACCGCCTCCCATACCTCTAACCCCTCCCCATACCCCTATCCCCTCCCCATACCTCTAAACCATCCCAATACCCCTACCCCCTCCCCATACCTCTAACCCCTCCCCATACCCCTACCCCCTCCCCATACCTCTAACCCCGCCCCATACCCCTACCTCTTCCCCATACCCCTAGCCCCTCCATACCTCTACCCCCTCCCCATACCTCTACCGCGCCCCCATACCTCTACTGCCCCCGATACTTCTAACCTCTCTACATACCTCTAACCCCTCCCCATACCTCTACCCCCTACCCATACCTCTAACCCCTCCCCATACCCCTGCCCCATCTCCATACCTCTACCGCCTCCCATACCTCTAACCCCTCCCCATACCACTACCCACTCCCCATACCTTTAAACCCTCCCCATACCCCTACTCCCCATACCCCTCCCCGCTCCCCATACATCTACCGCCTCCCATACCTCTAGCCCCTCCCCATACCCCTACCCCCTCCCCATACCTCTAAATCCTCCCCATACCTCTAACCCCTCCCCATAGCCTATCCCCTCCCCATACCCCTACCCCCTCCCCAACTTCTAACCCCTCCCCATACCCCTAACCCTTCCCCATACCTCTACCCGCCATAGCACGACCGCCCCTCATAACTCTACCCCCTCCCCATACCCCTAACCCCTCGCCATATCCCTACCTCCTCCCCATACACCTACCCCCTCCATACCTCTACCCCCTCCCCAAACCTCTACCGCCTCCCATACCTCTAACCCCTCCCCATACCCCTACCCCCTCCCCAACTTCTAACCCCTCCCCATATCCCTGACCCCTCCCCATACCTCTAACCCCTCCCCATACCACTAACCCCTCCCCATACCTCTAACCCCTCCCCATACCTCTACCCCCTCCCCATTCCCCTACCCCCTCCCCATACCTCTAACCCCTCCCCATACCTCTACCCCCTCCCCATACCTTACCGCCTCCCATACCTCTAACCCCTCCCCGTACCCCTACCCACTCCCCATAACTCTAAACCCTCCCCATACCGCTACTCCCCATACCCCTCCCCCCTCCCCATACCTCTACCGCCTCCCATACCTCTAGCCCCACCCCATACCCCTCCCCCTCCCCATACCTCTAAACCCTCCCCATACCTCTAACCCCGCCCCATAGCCTATCCCCTCCCCATACCCCTACCCCCTCCCCATACCCCTGTGCCCTCCTCATACCTCTACCCCCTCCCCATACCCCTACTCCCTCCCCATACCTCTAACCCCTCCCCATACCCCTCCCCCCTCCCCATACCTCTAGCCCCTCCCCATACCCCTACCCCCTCTCCATACCTCTAAACCCTCCCCATACCTCTAACCCCTCCCCATACCCCTACCCCCTCCCCATACCCCTACCTCCTCTCCATACCTCTAAACCCTCCCCATACCCCTACCCCCTCCCTATACCTCTAACCCCTCCCCATACCCCTAACCCCTCCCCATACCCCTAACCCCTCCCCATACCCCTACCCCCTCCATACCTCTACCCACTCCCCATACCTCTACCCCCCATACATCTACCCCATCCACATACCTCTACCACCCCCCATACCTCTACCCCCTACCCATACCCCTACCTCCTCCACATACCCCTACCCCTTCCATACCTCTATCCCCTCCCCATACCTCTACCCCCTCCCCATACCTCCAACCCCTCCCCATACCTCTACATACTCCCCATACCTATACCACCCCCCCATACATCTACCCCCTCCCCATACCTCTACCACCCCCCATACCTCTACTCCCTCCCCATACCCCTAACCCCTCCCCATACCTCTACCCCCTCCCCATACCTCTAATCCCTCCCCATACCCGTAGCCCCTCCCCATACCTCAAAACCCTCCACATACCTCTATCCCCTCCCCAAACCTCTACCCCCTCCCCATACCTCTACCCCTCCCCATACATCTACCCCCTCCCCATACCTCTACTCCCTCCCCATACCTCTAACCACTCCCCATACCCTTAACCCCTCCCTATACCCCTAACTCCTCCCCATACCCCTACCCCCTCCATACCTCTACCCCCTCCCCATACCTCTAAGCCCCCGATACATCTACGCCCTCCCCATACCTCTACCACCCCCCATACCTCTACCCCCTCCCCATACCCCTAACCCCTCCCCATACCCCTACCTCCTCCCCATACCCCTACCTCCTCCCCATACCCCTACCCCTCCCCATACCTCTAACCCCTCCCCATACCTCTACATACTCCCCATACCTATACCACCCCCGCATACATCTACACCCTCCCCATACCTCTACCACCCCCCATACCTCTACTCCCTCCCCATACCCCTAACCCCTCCCCATACCTCTATCCCCTCCCCATACCCCTACCCCCTCCGCATAACTCTAACCCCTCCCCATACCCCTACCTCCTCCCCATACCCCTAACCCCATACCCCTCCCCCTCCCAATACCTCTACCGCCTCCCATACCTCTAACCCCTCCCCATACCCGTAGCCCCTCCCCATACCTCTATCCCCTCCCCATACCCCTACCCCCTCCGCATAACTCTAACCCCTCCCCATTCCCCTACCCCCTCCCCATACCTCTAACGCCTCCCCATACCTCTACCCCCTCCCCATACCTCTACACCCTCCCCATACCCCTAACCCCTCACCATACCCCTACCTCCTCCCCATACCCCTAACCCTTCCATACCTCTATCCCCTCCCCATACCTCTACCCCCTCCCCATACCTCTACTCCCTCCCCATACCCCTAACCCCTCCCCATACCCCTACCTCCTCCCCATACCCCTACCCCCTCCATACCTGTATCCCCTTCCCACACCTCTACCCCCTCCCTATACCCGTACCCCATCCCCACACCTATAACCCCTCCACATACCCCTACCTCCCATACCCCTCCCCCACCCCATACCTCTACCGCCTCCCATACCTCTAACCCCTCCCCATACCCCTATCCCCTCCCCATACCTCTAAACCATCCCAATACCCCTACCCCCTCCCCATACCTCTAACCCCTCCCCATACCCCTACCCCCTCCCCATACCTCTAACCCCGCCCCATACCCCTACCTCTTCCCCATACCCCTAGCCCCTCCATACCTCTACCCCCTCCCCATACCTCTACCGCGCCCCCATACCTCTACTGCCCCCGATACTTCTAACCTCTCTACATACCTCTAACCCCTCCCCATACCTCTACCCCCTACCCATACCTCTAACCCCTCCCCATACCCCTGCCCCATCTCCATACCTCTACCGCCTCCCATACCTCTAACCCCTCCCCATACCACTACCCACTCCCCATACCTTTAAACCCTCCCCATACCCCTACTCCCCATACCCCTCCCCGCTCCCCATACCTCTACCGCCTCCCATACCTCTAGCCCCTCCCCATACCCCTACCCCCTCCCCATACCTCTAAATCCTCCCCATACCTCTAACCCCTCCCCATAGCCTATCCCCTCCCCATACCCCTACCCCCTCCCCAACTTCTAACCCCTCCCCATACCCCTAACCCTTCCCCATACCTCTACCCCCCATAGCTCGACCGCCCCTCATAACTCTACCCCCTCCCCATACCCCTAACCCCTCGACATATCCCTACCTCCTCCCCATACACCTACCCCCTCCATACCTCTACCCCCTCCCCAAACCTCTACCGCCTCCCATACCTCTAACCCCTCCCCATACCCCTACCCCCTCCCCAACTTCTAACCCCTCCCCATACCCCTGACCCCTCCCCATACCTCTAACCCCTCCCCATACCACTAACCCCTCCCCATACCTCTAACCCCTCCCCATACCTCTACCCCCTCCCCATTCCCCTACCCCCTCCCCATACCTCTAACCCCTCCCCATACCTCTACCCCCTCCCCATACCTTACCGCCTCCCATACCTCTAACCCCTCCCCGTACCCCTACCCACTCCCCATAACTCTAAACCCTCCACATACCGCTACTCCCCATACCCCTCCCCCCTACCCATACCTCTACCGCCTCCCATACCTCTAGGACCACCCCATACCCCTCCCCCTCCCCATACCTCTAAACCCTCCCCATACCTCTAACCCCGCCCCATAGCCTATCCCCTCCCCATACCCCTACCCCCTCCCCATACCCCTGTGCCCTCCTCATACCTCTACCCCCTCCCCATACCCCTACCCCCTCCCCATACCTCTAACCCCTCCCCATACCCCTCCCCCCTCCCCATACCTCTAGCCCCTCCCCATACCCCTACCCCCTCTCCATACCTCTAAACCCTCCCCATACCTCTAACCCCTCCCCATACCCCTCCCCCCTCCCCATACCCCTACCTCCTCTCCATACCTCTAAACCCTCCCCATACCCCTACCCCCTCCCTATACCTCTAACCCCTCCCCATACCCCTAACCCCTCCCCATACCCCTAACCCCTCCCCATACCCCTACCCCCTCCATACCTCTACCCACTCCCCATACCTCTACCCCCCCATACATCTACCCCATCCACATACCTCTACCACCCCCCATACCTCTACCCCCTACCCATACCCCTACCTCCTCCACATACCCCTACCCCTTCCATACCTCTATCCCCTCCCCATACCTCTACCCCCTCCCCATACCTCCAACCCCTCCCCATACCTCTACATACTCCCCATACCTATACCACCCCCCCATACATCTACCCCCTCCCCATACCTCTACCACCCCCCATACCTCTACTCCCTCCCCATACCCCTAACCCCTCCCCATACCTCTACCCCCTCCCCATACCTCTAATCCCTCCCCATACCCGTAGCCCCCCCCATACCTCAAAACCCTCCACATACCTCTATCCCCTCCCCAAACCTCTACCCCCTCCCCATACCTCTACCCCTCCCCATACATCTACCCCCTCCCCATACCTCTACTCCCTCCCCATACCTCTAACCACTCCCCATACCCTTAACCCCTCACCATACCCCTCCCCCCTCCCCATACCTCTAGCCCCTCCCCATACCCCTAACCCCTCCCCATACCCCTACCCCCTCCATACCTCTACCCACTCCCCATACCTCTAAGCCCCCCATACATCTACCCCATCCACATACCTCTACCACCCCCCATACCTCTACCCCCTACCCATACCCCTAACCCCTCACCATACCCCTACCTCCTCCACATACCCCTACCCCTTCCATACCTCTATCCCCTCCCCATACCTCTACCCCCTCCCCATACCTCCAACCCCTCCCCATACCTCTACATACTCCCCATACCTATACCACCCCCCCATACATCTACCCCCTCACCATACCACTACCTCCTCCCCATACCCTAACCCCTCACCATACCCCTACCTCCTCCCCATACCCCAACCCCTTCCATACCTCTATCCCCTCCCCATACGTCTAACCCCTCCCCATACCTCTACATACTACCCATACCTATACCACCCCCCAATACATCTACCCCCTCCCCATACCTCTACCACCCCCCATACCTCTACTCCCTCCCCATACCCCGAACCCCTCCCCATACTCCTACTTCCTCCACATACCCCTACCCCCTCCATACCTCTACCGCCTCCCATACCTCTAACCCCTCCTCATACCCCTATCCCCTCCCCATACCTCTAAACCATCCCAATACCACTACAGCCTCCCCATACCTCTAACCCTCCGCATTCCCCTACCCCCTCCCCATACCTCTACTGCTCCCCATACCTCTAACCCTTCCCATACCTCTAACCCCTCCCCATACCCCTACCCCCTCCCCATACCTCTACTGCCCCCCCATACTTCTAACCCCTCCCCATACCTCTACCCCCTACCCATACCTCTAACCCCTCCCCATAGCCCATCCCCTCCCCATACCCCTACCCCCTCCCCAACTTCTAACCCCTCCCCATACCTCTACCCCCGATAGCTCGACCGCCCCCCCATAACTCTACCCCCTCCCCATACCCCTAACCCCTCGCCATACCCCTACCTCCTCCCCATACCTCTACCCCCTCCCCATACCTCTACCGCCTCCCATAACTCTAATCCCTCCCCATACCCCTAACCCCTCCCCATACCCCTAACCTCTCCCCATACCTCTAACCCCTCCCCATACCACAACCCCCTCCCCATACCTCTAACCCCTCCCCATTCCCCTACCCCCTCCCCATACCTCCACCCCCTCCCCATACCTCTACCGCGCCCCCATTCCTCTACTGCCTCCCATACTTCTAACCTCTCCCCATACCTCTACCCTCTCCCCATAGCTCTACCGCCCCTCCATACCTCTACCCCCTCCCCATACCTCTACTCCCCCCATACCTCTACCACCTCCCATACCTCTAACCCCTCCCCGTACCCCGACCCACTCCCCATAACTCTAAACCCTCCCCATACCCCTATTCCCCATACCCCTCCCCCCTCCCCATACCTCTACCGCCTCCCATACCTCTAGCCCCTCCCCATACCACTACCCCCTCCCCATACCTCTAAACCCTCCCCAGACCTCTATCCCCTCCCCATACCTCTAAACCATCCCAATACCACAAACCCCTCCCCATACCTCTAACCCCTCCGCATTCCCCTACCCCCTCCCCATACCTCTACTGCTCCCCCATACCTCTAACCCTTCCCATACCTCTAACCCCTCCCCATACCCCTACCCCCTCCCCATACCCCTAACCCCCTCCCCATACCCCTACCTCCTCCCCATACCCCTAGCCCCTCCCCATAACCCTACCTCCTCCCCATACCACTAGCCCCTCCATACCTCTGCCCCCTCTCCATACCTCTACCGCGCCCCCATACCTCTACTGCCCCCATACTTCTAACCTCTCCCCATACCTCTACCCTCTCTCCATACCTCTAACCCCTCCCCATACCCCTACCCACTCCCCATACCTTTAAACCCTCCCCATACCCCTCCCCGCTCCCCATACCTCTACCGCCTCCCATACCTCTAGCCCCTCCCTATACCCCTACCCCCTCCCCATACCTCTAAACCCTCCCCATACCTCTAACCCCTCCCCATAGCCTATCCCCTCCCCATACCCCTACACCCTCCCCAACTTCTAACCCCTCCCCATACCCCTAACCCTTCCCCAACTTCTAACCCCTCCCCATACCCCTACCCCCTCCCCATACCTCTACACCCTCCCCATACCCCTACACCCTCCCCATACCCATATATCCTCCCCATACCCCTACCCGCTCCATACCTCTACCCACTCCCCATACCTCTACTCCCTCCCCATACCCATAACCCCTCCCCATACCGCTACCCCCTCCATACTCTACCCCCTTCCCATACCTCTATGCCCCCCATACATCTATCCCCTCCCCATACCTCTACCCCCTCCATACCTCTACCCCCTCCCCATACCTCTACCGCCTCCCATAACTCTAACCCCTCCCCATACACCTACCCCCTCCCCATACCTCTAACCCCTCCCCATTCCCCTACCCCCTCCCCATACCTCCACACCCTCCCCATACCTCTACCGCACCCCCATTCCTCTACTGCCTCCCATACTTCTAACCTCTCCCCATACCTCTACCCTCTCCCCATAGCTCTACCGCCCCTCCATACCTCTACCCCCTCCCCATACCTCTACTCCCCCCATACCTCTACCACCTCCCATACCTCTAACCCCTCCCCGTACCCCGACCCACTCCCCATAACTCTAAACCCTCCCCATACCCCTACTCCCCATACCCCACCCCCCTCCCCATACCTCTACCGCACCCCCATTCCTCTACCACCTCCCATACCTCTACCGCCTCCCATACCTCTAGCCCCTCCCCATACCCCTACCCCTCCCCATACCTCTAAACCCTCCCCATACCTCTAACCCCTCCCCATACCCCTACCCCCTCCCTATACCTCTAACCCCTCCCCATACCCCTAACCCCCCATACCTCTTACCCCTCACCATACCCCTACCCCCTCCCCATACCTCTAACCCCTCCCCATACCCCTATCCCCTCCCCATACCTCTAAACCATCCCAATACCACAAACCCTCCCCATACCTCTAACCCCTCCGCATTCCCCTACCCCCTCCCCATACCTCTACTGCTCCCCCATACCTCTAACCCTTCCCATACCTCTAACCCCTCCCCATACCCCTACCCCCTCCCCATACCTCTAACCCCTCCCCATACCCCTACCCCCTCCCCATACCTCTAACCCCTCCCCATAACCCTACCTCCTCCCCATACCACTAGCCCCTCCATACCTCTACCCCCTCCCCATACCTCTACCGCCTCCCATAACTCTAACCCCTCCCCATACACCTACCCCCTCCCCATACCTCTAACCCCTCCCCATTCCCCTACCCCCTCCCCATACCTCCACACCCTCCCCATACCTCTACCGCACCCCCATTCCTCTACTGCCTCCCATACTTCTAACCTCTCCCCATACCTCTACCCTCTCCCCATAGCTCTACCGCCCCTCCATACCTCTACCCCCTCCCCATACCTCTACTCCCCCCATACCTCTACCACCTCCCATACCTCTAACCCCTCCCCGTACCCCGACCCACTCCCCATAACTCTAAACCCTCCCCATACCCCTACTCCCCATACCCCACCCCCCTCCCCATACCTCTACCGCACCCCCATTCCTCTACCACCTCCCATACCTCTAACCCCTCCCCGTACCCCGACCCACTCCCCATAACTCTAAACCCTCCCCATACCCCTACTCCCCATACCACTCCCCCCTCCCCATACCTCTACCGCCTCCCATACCTCTAGCCCCTCCCCATACCCCTACCCCTCCCCATACCTCTAAACCCTCCCCATACCTCTAACCCCTCCCCATACCCCTACCCCCTCCCTATACCTCTAACCCCTCCCCATACCCCTAACCCCCCATTCCTCTTACCCCTCACCATACCCCTACCCCCTCCCCATACCTCTAACCCCTCCCCATACCCCTATCCCCTCCCCATACCTCTAAACCATCCCAATACCACAAACCCTCCCCATACCTCTAACCCCTCCGCATTCCCCTACCCCCTCCCCATACCTCTACTGCTCCCCCATACCTCTAACCCTTCCCATACCCCTACCCCCTCCGTACCTCTACCCCCTCCCCATACCTCTACCCCCTCCCCATACATCTTCCGCCTCCCATACATCTAACCCCTCCCCATACCCCTACCCCCTCCCCAACTTCTAACCCCTCCCCATACCCCTACCCCCTCCCCATACCTCTACCCCCTCCCCATACCTCTAAGCCCCCCATACATCTACCCCCTCCCCATACTTCTACCACCCCCCATACCCCTAACCCCTCACCATACCCCTACCTCCTCCCCATACCCCTACCCCTTCCATACCTCTATCCCCTCCCCTTACCTCTAACCCCTCCCCATACCTCTAACCCCTCCCCATACCTCTACCCCTCCCCATGCCTCTACCCCCTCCCCATACCCCTAACCCCTCACCATACCCCTACCTCCTCCCCATACCCCTACCCCTTCTATACCTCTATCCCCTCCCCATACCTCTACATACTCCCCATACCTATACCACCCCCCCATACATCTACCCCCTCCCCATACCTCTACCACCCCCCCATACCCCTAACCCCTCCCCATACACCTACCCCCTCCCCATACCTCTACACCCTCCCCATACCCCTAGCCCCTTCCCATACATCTACACCCTCCCCATACCCCTATATCCTCCCCATACCCCTACCCGCTCCATACCTCTACCCACTCCCCATACATCTACTCCCTCCCCATACCTCTAACCACTCCCCATACCCCTAACCCCTCCCTATACCCCTAACCCCTCCCCATACCCCTACCCCCTCCATACCACTACCCCCTCCCCATACCTCTAACCACTCCCCATACACCTAACCCCTCACCATACCCCTAACCCCTCTCCATTCCCCTACCCCCTCCATACCACTACCCCCTCCCCATACCTCTAAGCCCCCCATACATCTACCCCCTCCCCATACCTCTACCACCCCCCATACCTCTACCCCCTCCCCATACCCCTAACCCCTCACCATACCCCTACCTCCTCCCCATACCTCTAACCCCTCCCCATACCTCTACATACTCCCCATACCTATACCACCCCCCATACATCTACACCCTCCCCATACCTCTACCACCCCCCATACCTCTACTCCCTCCCCATACCTCTAACCCCTCCCCATACCTCTACCCCCTCCCCATACCTCTAACCCCTCCCCATACACCTACCCCCTCCCCATACCTCTAACCCCTCCCCATAACCCTAACCCCCATACCCCTCCCCCTCCCAATACCTCTACCGCCTCCCATACCTCTAACCCCTCCCCATACCTCTAACTCCTCCCCATACCTCTACCCCCTCCCCATACCTCTACCCCCTCCCCATACCGCTACCTCCTCCCCATACCCCTACCCCTTCCATACCTCTATCCCCTCCCCATACCTCTACCCCCTCCCCATACCTCCAACCCCTCCCCATACCTCTACATACTCCCCATACCTATACCACCCCCCATACCTGTACTCCCTCCCCATACCCCTAAACCCTCCCCATACCTCTAACCCCTCCCCATACACCTACCCCCTCCCCATACCTCTAACCCCTCCCCATACCCCTAACCTCCATACCCCTCCCCCTCCCAATACCTCTACCGCCTCCCATACCTCTAACCCCTCCCCATACCCGTAGCCCCTCCCCATACCTCTAAACCCTCCCCATACCTCTAACCCCTCCCCATACCTCTAACTCCTCCCCATACCTCTACCCCCTCCCCATACCTCTACCCCCTCCCCATACCTCTACCCCCTCCCCATACCCCTAACCCCTCACCATACCCCTACCTCCTCCCCATACCCCTACCCCTTCCATACCTCTATCCCCTCCCCATACCTCTACCCCCTCCCCATACCTCTAACCCCTCCCCATACCTCTACATACTCCCCATACCTATACCACCCCCCCATACATCTACCCCCTCCCCATACCTCTACCACCCCCCCATACCTCTACTCCCTCCCCATACCCCTAACCCCTCCCCATACCCCTACCTCCTCCCCATACCCCTACCCCTCCCCATACCCCTAACCCCTCACCATACCTCTACCCCCTCCCTATATCCCTACCCCATTCCCACACCTATAACCCCTCCACATACCCCTACCTCCCATACGCCTCCCCCCTCCCCATACCTCTACCGCCTCCCATACCTCTAACCCTTCCCATACCTCTAACCCCTCCCCATACCTCTAACCCCTCCCCATACCTCTACCCCCTCCCCATACCTCTAACCCCTCCCCATACACCTACCCCCTCCCCATACCTCTAACCCCTCCCCATAACCCTAACCCCCATACCCCTCCCCCTCCCAATACCTCTACCGCCTCCCATACCTCTAACCCCTCCCCATACCCGTAGCCCCTCCCCATACCTCTAACCCCTCCCCATACCTCTAACTCCTCCCCATACCTCTACCCCCTCCCCATACCTCTACCCCCTCCCCATACCCCTACCGCCTCCCCATACCCCTACCCCTTCCATACCTCTATCCCCTCCCCATACCTCTACCCCCTCCCCATACCTCCAACCCCTCCCCATACCTCTACATACCCCCCATACCTATACCACCCCCCATACCTGTACTCCCTCCCCATACCCCTAACCCCTCCCCATACCTCTAACCCCTCCCCATACACCTACCCCCTCCCCATACCTCTAACCCCTCCCCATAACCCTAACCCCCATACCCCTCCCCCTCCCAATACCTCTACCGCCTCCCATACCTCTAACCCCTCCCCATACCCGTAGCCCCTCCCCATACCTCTATCCCCTCCCCATACCTCTACCTCCTCCCCATACCTCCAACCCCTCCCCATACCTCTACATACTCCCCATACCTATCCACCCCCCATACCTGTACTCCCTCCCCATACCCCTAACCCCTCCCCATACCTCTAACCCCTCCCCATACACCTACCCCCTCCCCATACCTCTAACCCCTCCCCATACCCCTAACCTCCATACCCCTCCCCCTCCCAATACCTCTACCGCCTCCCATACCTCTAACCCCTCCCCATACCCGTAGCCCCTCCCCATACCTCTAAACCCTCCCCATACCTCTAACCCCTCCCCATACCTCTAACCCCTCCCCATACCTCTAACTCCTCCCCATACCTCTACCCCCTCCCCATACCCCTAACCCCTCACCATACCCCTACCTCCTCCCCATACCCCTACCCCTTCCATACCTCTATCCCCTCCCCATACCTCTACCCCCTCCCCATACCTCCAACCCCTCCCCATACCTCTACATACTCCCCATACCTATACCACCCCCCATACCTGTACTCCCTCCCCATACCCCTAACCCCTCCCCATACCTCTAACCCCTCCCCATACACCTACCCCCTCCCCATACCTCTAACCCCTCCCCATACCCCTAACCTCCATACCCCTCCCCCTCCCAATACCTCTACCGCCTCCCATACCTCTAACCCCTCCCCATACCCGTAGCCCCTCCCCATACCTCTATCCCCTCCCCATACCTCTACCTCCTCCCCATACCTCCAACCCCTCCCCATACCTCTACATACTCCCCATACCTATACCACCCCCCATACCTGTACTCCCTCCCCATACCCCTAACCCCTCCCCATACCTCTAACCCCTCCCCATACACCTACCCCCTCCCCATACCTCTAACCCCTCCCCATACCCCTAACCTCCATACCCCTCCCCCTCCCAATACCTCTACCGCCTCCCATACCTCTAACCCCTCCCCATACCCGTAGCCCCTCCCCATACCTCTAAACCCTCCCCATACCTCTAACCCCTCCCCATACCTCTACCCCCTCCCCATACCTCTAACCCCTCCCCATACCTCTACATACTCCCCATACCTATACCACCCCCCCATACATCTACCCCCTCCCCATACCTCTACCACCCCCCCATACCTCTACTCCCTCCCCATACCCCTAACCCCTCCCCATACCCCTACCTCCTCCCCATACCCCTACCCCTCCCCATACCCCTAACCCCTCACCATACCTCTACCCCCTCCCTATATCCCTACCCCATCCCCACACCTATAACCCCTCCACATACCCCTACCTCCCATACCCCTCCCCCCTCCCCATACCTCTACCGCCTCCCATACCTCTAACCCTTCCCATACCTCTAACCCCTCCCCATACCCCTACCCCCTCCCCATACCTCTACTGCTCCCCCATACCTCTAACCCTTCCCATACCTCTAACCCCTCCCCATACCCCTACCCCCTCCCCATACCTCTAACCCCCTCCCCATACCCTTACCTCCTCCCCATACCTCCTCCCCATACCCCTAGCCCCTCCATACCTCTACCCTCTCCCCATACCTGTACTGCGCCCCCATACTTCTAACCTCTCCACATACCTCTAACCCCTCCCCATACCTCTACCCCCTACCCATACCTCTAACCCCTCCCCATAACCCTACCCACGCCCCATACCTTTAAACCCTCCCCACACCCCTACTCCCCATACCCCTCCCCGCTCCCCATACCTCTACCGCCTCCCATACCTCTAGACCCTCCCCATACCCCTACCCCTTCCCCATACCTCTAAATCCTCCCCATACCTCTAACCCCTCCCCATACCCCTACCCCCTCCCCAACTTCTAACCCCTCCCCATACCCCTACCCCCTCCCCAACTTCTAACCCCTCCCCATACCCCTAACCCTTCCCCATACCTCTACCCCCCATAGCTCGACCGCCCCTCATAACACTACCCACTCCCCATACCCCTACCTCCTCCCCAAACCCCTACCCCCTCCATACCTCTACCCCCTCCCCATACCTCTACCGCCTCCCATACCTCTAACCCCTCCCCATACCCCTACCCCCTCCACAACTTCTAATCCCTCCCCATACCCCTAACCCCTCCCCATACCCCTAACCCCTCCCCATACCCCTACCTCCTCCCCATACCCCTACCCCTCCCCATACCCCTAACCCCTCACCATACCTCTACCCCCTCCCTATATCCCTACCCCATCCCCACACCTATAACCCCTCCACATACCCCTACCTCCCATACCCCTCCCCCCTCCCCATACCTCTACCGCCTCCCATACCTCTAACCCTTCCCATACCTCTAACCCCTCCCCATACCCCTACCCCCTCCCCATACCTCTACTGCTCCCCCATACCTCTAACCCTTCCCATACCTCTAACCCCTCCCCATACCCCTACCCCCTCCCCATACCTCTAACCCCCTCCCCATACCCTTACCTCCTCCCCATACCTCCTCCCCATACCCCTAGCCCCTCCATACCTCTACCCTCTCCCCATACCTGTACTGCGCCCCCATACTTCTAACCTCTCCACATACCTCTAACCCCTCCCCATACCTCTACCCCCTACCCATACCTCTAACCCCTCCCCATAACCCTACCCACGCCCCATACCTTTAAACCCTCCCCACACCCCTACTCCCCATACCCCTCCCTGCTCCCCATACCTCTACCGCCTCCCATACCTCTAGACCCTCCCCATACCCCTACCCCTTCCCCATACCTCTAAATCCTCCCCATACCTCTAACCCCTCCCCATACCCCTACCCCCTCCCCAACTTCTAACCCCTCCCCATACCCCTAACCCTTCCCCATACCTCTAAACCCTCCCCATACCTCTAACCCCTCCCCATACCCCTACCCCCTCCCCAACTTCTAACCCCTCCCCATACCCCTAACCCTTCCCCATACCTCTACCCCCCATAGCTCGACCGCCCCTCATAACACTACCCACTCCCCATACCCCTACCTCCTCCCCAAACCCCTACCCCCTCCATACCTCTACCCCCTCCCCATACCTCTACCGCCTCCCATACCTCTAACCCCTCCCCAAACCCCTACCCCCCCCACAACTTCTAATCCCTCCCCATACCCCTAACCCCTCCCCATACCTCTAACCCCTCCCATACCACTACCCCCTCCCCATACCTCTAACCCCTCCCCATTCCTCTAACCACTCCCCATACCTCTACCGCGCCCCCATACCTCTACTGCCCCCCATACTTCTAACCTCTCCCCATACCTCTACCCTCTCCCCATAGCTCTACCACCCCTCCATATCTCTACGCCCTCCCCATACCTCTACCCGCTCCATACCTCTACCCACTCCCCATACCTCTACTCCCTCCCCATACCCCTAACCCGTCCCCATACCCCTAACCCCTCCCCATACCCCTACCCCCTCCATACCTCTACCCCCTCCCCATACCTCTAAGCCCTCCATACATCCACCCCCTCCCCATACCCCTAACCCCTCACCATACCCCTAACTCCTCCCCATACCCCTACCCCTTCCATACCTCTACCCCCTCCCCATACCTCGAACCCCTCCCCATTCCCCTACCCCCTCCATACCTCTATCCCCTCCCCATACCTCTACCCCCTCCCCATACCTCTAACCCCTCCCCATACCTCTACCCCCTCCCCATACCTCTACATACTCCCCATACCTATACCACCCCCCCATACCCCTACCTCCTCCCCATACCCCTACCCCCTCCATACCTCTACCCCCTCCCCATACCTCTACCGCCTCCCATACCTCTAACCCCTCCCCATACCCCTAACCCCTCCCCATACATCTAACCCCTCCCCATATCACTACCCCCTCCCCATACCATTAACCCCTCCCCATTCCCCTACCCCCTCCTCATACCTCTAACCCCTCCCCATACCTCTACCGCCCCTCCATACCTCTACACCCTCCCCATACCTCTACCGCCTCCCATACCTCTAACCCCTCCCTGTACCCCTACCCACTCCCCATACCTCTAAACCCTCCCCATACCCCTACTCCCCATACCACTCCCCCCTCCCCATACCTCTACCGCCTCCCATACCTCCAGCCCCTCCCCATACCCCTCCCCCTCCCTATACCTCTAAACCCTCCCCATAGCCTATCCCCTCCCCATACCCCTACCCCCTCCCCATACTTCTAACCCCTCCGCATACCCCTACCCCCTCCCCATACCCCTACCCACTCCCCATACCCCTACCCCCTCCCCATACCCCTATCCCCTCCCCATACCTCTACCCCCTCCCCATACCCCTACCCCCTCCCCATTCCTCTAACCCCTCCCCATACCCCTACCCCCTCCCCATACCTCTACCCCCTCCCCATACCCCTAACCCCCTCCCCATACCTGTAACCCCTCCCCATACCCCTCCCCCCTCCCCATACCTCTACCACCTCTCATACCTCTAGCCCCTCCCCATACCCCTACCCCCTCCCCATACCTCTAAACCCTCCCCATACCTCTAACCCCTCCCCATACCCCTACACCCTCCCTATACCCCTAACCCCTCCCCATACCTCTACCTCCTCCCCATACCTCTAAACCCTCCCAATACCCCTACACCCTCCCCATACCTCTACCCCCTCCCCATACCCCTAACCCCCTCCCCATACTTGTAACCCCTCCCCATACCCCTACCCCCTCCCCATACCTGTAACCCCTCCCCATATCCCTACCCCCTCCCCATACCTCTAACCCCTCCCCATACCTCTAACCCCTCCCCATACCCCTACCCCTCCCCATACCTCTACCCCCTCCCCATACCTCTACCCCCTCCCCATACCCCTAACCCCTCACCATACCCCTACCTCCTCCCCATACCCCTACCCCTTCCATACCTCTATCCCCTCCCCATACCTCTACCCCCTCCCCATACCTCTAACCCCTCCCCATACCTCTACATACTCCCCATACCTATACCACCCCCCATACATCTACCCCCTCCACATACCTCTACCACCCCCCCATACCTCTACTCCCTCCCCATACCCCTAACCCCTCCCCATACCCCTACCCCTTCCATACCTGTATCCCCTTCCCATACCTCTACCCCCTCCCTATACCCCTACCCCATCCCCACACCTATAACCCCTCCACATACCCCTACCTCCCATACCCCTCCCCCCACCCCATACTTCTACCGCCTCCCATACCTCTAACCCCTCCCCATACCCCTATCCCCTCCCCATACCTTTAACCCCGCCCCATACCCCTACCTCCTCCCCATACCTCTAACCCTGCCCCATACCCCTACCTCCTCCCCATACCTCTAAACCATCCCAATATCACTACCCCCTCCCCATACCTCTAACCCCTCCGGCAGTCCCCTACCCCCTCCCCATACCTCTACTGCTCCCCCATACCTCTAACCCTTCCCATACCTCTAACCCCTCCCCATACCCCTACCCCCTCCCCATACCTCTACTGCGCCCCCATACCTCTATCGCGCCGCCATACCACTACTGCCCCCCCATACTTCTAACCCCTCCCCATACCTCTAACCCTTCCCATACCTCTAACCCCTCCCCATAGCCCATCCCCTCCCCATACCCCTACCCCCTCCCCAACTTCTAACCCCTCCCCATACCTCTACCCCCGATAGCTCGACCGCCCCCCCATAACTCTACCTCCTCCCCATACCTCTAACCCCTCCCCATACCCCTACCCCTTCCCCATACCTCCTCCCCCTCCCCATACCTCTAGCCCCTCCATACCTCTACCCTCTCCCCATACCTGTACTGCGCCCCCATACCTCTATCGTGCCCCCATACCTCTACTGCCCCCCCCATACTTCTAACCTCTCCACATACCTCTAACCCCTCCCCATACCTCTACCCCCTACCCATACCTCTAACCCCTCCCCATACCCCTACCCCCTCTCCATACCTCTACCGCCTCCCATACCTCTAACCCCTCCCCATAACCCTACCCACGCCCCATAGCTTTAAACCCTCCCCACACCCCTACTCCCCATACCCCTCCCCGCTCCCCATACCTCTACCGCCTCCCATACCTCTAGACCCTCCCCATACCCCTACCCCTTCCCCATACCTCTAAATCCTCCCCATACCTCTAACCCCTCCCCATACCCCTACCCCCTCCCCAACTTCTAACCCCTCCCCATACCCCTACCCCTTCGCTATACCTCTACCCCCCCATAGCTCGACCACCCCCCCATAACTCTACCCACTCCCCATACCCCTACCTCCTCCCCATACCTCTACCCCCTCCCCATACCCCTAACCCCTCGCCATACCCCTACCTCCTCCCCATACCCCTACCCCCTCCATACCTCTACCCCCTCCCCATACCTCTACCGCCTCCCATACCTCTAACCCCTCCCCATACCCCTACCCCCTCCCCAACTTCTAACCCCTCCCCATACCCCTAACCCCTCCCCATACCTCTAACCCCTCCCATACCACTACCCCCTCCCCATACCTCTAACCCCTCCCCATTCCCCTACCCCCTCCCCATTCCTCTAACCCCTCCCCATACCTCTACCCCCTCCCCATAGCTCTACTGCCCCCCATACTTCTAACCTCTCCCCATACCTCTACCCTCTCCCCATAGCTCTACCACCCCTCCATACCTCTACCCACTCCCCATACCTCTACTCCCTCCCCATACCCCTAACCCCTCCCCATACCCCTACCCCCTCCCCATACCTCTACCCCCTCCCCATACCCCTAACCCCTCGCCATACCCCTACCTCCTCCCCATACCCCTACCCCCTCCATACCTCTACTGCCTCCCATACCTCTAACCCCTCCCCATACCCCTACCCACTCCCCATACATCTAAACCCTCCCCATACCGCTACTCCCCATACCCCTCCCCCTCCCCATACCTCTAGCCCCTCCCCGTACCCCTACCCCCTCCCCATAGGCTATCCCCTCCCCATACCCCTACCCCCTCCCCAACTTCTAACCCCTCTCCATACCTCTAACCCCTCCCCATACCCCTACCCCCTCCCCATACCCCTACCCCCTCCCCATACCTCTAACTCCTCCCCATACCCCTACTCCCCATACCCCTCCCCCCTCCCCATACCTCTACCGCCCCCCCATACCTCTAACCCCTCCCCATACCTCTACCCCCTCCCCATACCTCTACCACCCCTATACCTCTAACCTCTCCCCATAACTCTACCCCCTCCCCATACCTCTAACCAACCCCCCACCCCAATCTCCCCTCCTCCTGCTTTACTGATGCCAGAAGCATGCTGACACTTGATTCAGATTCATATTCATTTTACACATGTACCTCAAAACACAGTGAAATGAAACACAGAAACATAAAAAGCCCATAGCACAATACCGGCCCTTCGGCCCACAAAGCTGTGCTGAACATGTCCTTACCTTAGAGCTATCTAGGTTTACTCATAGGCCTCTATTTTTCTAAGCTCCATGTACCCATCCAGGAGTCTCTTAAAAGACCCTATCGTATCCGCCTCCACCGCAGCTGCCACCGCCAGCCCATTCCACACACTCACCATTCTGTGTGTAAAAAACTTACGCCTGACATCTCCTCTGTACCTACTTCCAAGCACCTTAAAACTGTGTCCTCTCGTGCTAGTCACGAGACTGGGAAAAAGCCTCTGACTATCTGCACGATCAATGCCTCTCATCATCTTATACACCTCTATCAGGTCACCTCTCATCCTCCGTCGCTCCAAGGAGAAAAGGCCGAGTTCACTCAACCTATTCTCATAAGGCATGCTCCCCAATCCAGGCAACATCCTTGTAAATCTCCTCTGCACCCTTTCTATGGTTTCCACACCCTTCCTGTAGTGAGGCGACCAGAACTGAGCACAGTACTCCAAGTGGGGTCTGACCAGGGTCCTATATAGCTGCAACATTACCTCTCAGCTCTTAAACTCAATCCCACGATTGATGAGAGCGAATGCAGCGTATGCTTTCTTAACCACAGAGTCAACCTGCTTAGCAGCTTTGAGTGGCCTATGGACTCGGACCCCGAGATCCCTCTGATCCTCCACACTGCCAAGAGTCTTACCATTAATGTTATATTCTGCCATCATATTTGACCTACCAAAATGAACCACCTCACACTTATCTGGGTTGAACTCCATCTGCCACTTCTCAGCCCAGTTTTGCATCCTATCGATGTCCTGCTGTAACCTCTGACAGCCCTCCACACTATCCACAACACCCCCAACCTTTGTGTCATCAGCAAATTTTCTAATCCATCCCTCCTCTTCCTCATCTAGGTCATTTATAAAAATCACGAAGAGTTGGGGTCCAAGAACAGTCACTGACTTCCATGCAGAACATGACCCGTCTACAGCCACTCTTTGCCTTCTGTGGGCAAGCCAGTTCTGGATCCACAAAGCAATGTCCCTTTGGATCCCATGCCTCCTTACTTTCTCAATACGCCTTGCATGGGGTACCTTATCAAATGCCTTGCTGAAATCCATATACACTACATCTACCTTCATACTCTATACTCTACCTTCATCAATGTGTTTAGTCACATCCTCAAAAATTCAATCAGGCTCATAAGGCACAACCTGCCCTTGACAAAGCCATGCTGACTATTCCTAATCATATTATGCCTCTCCACATGTTCATAAATCCTGCCTCTCAGGATCTTCTCCATCAACTTACCAACCACTGAAGTAAGACTCACTGGTCTATAATTTCCTGAGCTATCTCTACTCCCTTTCTTGAATAAGGGAACAACATCTGCAACCCTCCAATCCTCTGGAACCTTATTGGTGATGCAAGGATCATCGCCAGAGGCTCAGCATTCTCCTCCCTTGCCTCCCACAGTAGTCTGGGGTACATCCCATCCGGTCCCGGCGACTTATCCAACTTGATGCTTTCCAAAAGCTCCAGCACATCCTCTTCCTTAATACCTACATGCTCAAGCTTTGCAGTCCGCTGCAAGTCATCCCTACAATCGCTAAGATCCTTTTCCATAATGAATACTGAAGCAAAGTATTCATTAATTACCTCTGCTATCTACTCCGATTCCATACACACTTTTCCACTGTCAATACACATTTTTCCAATGCGTCATTTGCATCACCAACCAGCACAATCTGGGGCAGTCCGGCCACACATTCTGGCACCAACCTCGCCACCCACTAGGTTTAGCAGAACAAAACAAGCAAAGGCAACAACAGCAACAGAGTAACAACAAAGCAGACAGCTTTCATCCCTCCCACTCACCCACCTATCCACTCAGACTGTCCTCTGTCCCCAGGACAGGCCTGTTGTTGGGCCTCCAACCTCCTGTGGACCTGCCGACTGGCAGACCCCGAGCTTCAGAATTTCAGACTGCCCCCAGCACATCCTCAGACTGCACAACTGCTGTTAGCAGAATCTCAGACGGTGATGAAGGAGTGAGGTAGCTCAGCTGCTTGAGTGGTGTTGGAACAACATTACACTCAACATCAGTAAGACTAAGGAATTGATTGTGGTCTTCAGGAAGGGCAAGTCGAGGAGAATGCACACAGTCCTCAGTGAGGGGACCAGCAGTGGAAAGGGTGAGCAGCTTCAAGTTTCTGGGCGTCAACATCTCTGAAAATCTATCCTGAGGCCAACATATTGATACAATTATGAAGAAAGCACACCAGCGGCTAAATTCCATTAGGCCTTTGAGGAGATTTGCTAAGTCACCAAAGACTAGCAAATTTCCACAGGTGTACTATGGAGAGCATTTCGATTGGTTGTATCACCGTCTGGTGTGGAGAGTCCAATGTTTAGGATGGGAAGAAGCTGCAGAGGTTACAACAGTGGCCAGCTTCATCATGGGCACTAGCCTCCCCGCATTGAAAACACGTCCAAAAGGTGATACCTCAAAAAGATGGTATTTATCATAAAGGAGCCTAACTACCCAGGATAGACCCTCTTCTTATTACTACTATCGAAGAGGAGGTACAGGAGCCTGAAGACATACACTCAATGTTTCAGGAACAGCTTCTTTCCCTTCACCATCAGATTTCTGAAGGGACAATGAACACTACCTCACTTCTTTTTCCCTTGCTTCGCTTTCTTTTCTGCACTACTTATTCAATTTATTTTTTAAATTGATATATTTTCATTATGTATTGCAATGTCCAGCTGCCATAAAACAACATATTTCACAACGTGTGCCAGTGATGTTAACCCTGATTCTGAGGTGCAAGTGATCAGGTACTTGTCAATGACACCTGAGCTTGGACTAATAATCAGAGGTACATGTTTGAACCCTACCAAGGCAAATGGGGAATTTAATTGTCTACCTCACTAGTCTTGCTCTCTTTTTCCACTACTTACTTAATTTAAAATTTTGATATGTTATATATTTCTTATTGTAATTAATAGTTTTTTTAATATACTGCTGCTGCAAATCAACAAATTTCACAACATTTCTCAGTCTAGCAAACCTGATTCTAGTTCTGACCGTGTTGGTCACTGACTTACTCGATGCATTTTGCTGTATGTTTCCATGTACACATAACAAATAAAGCTAATCTCACCTATCACGTTGACGTTGAAAGTCATTTTGTCATCAGCGGATCGGCAGACGTAGAATCCGGAATCCTCCTTCTGCACGTTCTTGAGGATCAGACTATGGACCCGCGACTCACAACTCATCTCGTTCTTCTCCCCTGCGGACACCGGTTCCTTGTGCCTGTACCAGGTGACGCTGCCCTTCTCCTTGGAGACAATGGCAGCAAGCACAGCCTTCCCATTCTCGTTGACCGTGACTTCTTCCGGAAGCTTCCCTTTGTTCGTGAAGAGCACTGGGGCCTCTGGTGGAGGGATACACAAGACTTACATAAACACAAGAGATTCCACAGATGCTGGAAATCCAGAGCAACACACACAAAATGCTGGAGGAACTCAGCAGGTCAGGTAGCATCTATAAAGAGGAATAAACAGTCGATATTTTGGGCTGAGATCCTTCATCAGGACTGGAAAGGAAGGGGAAAGCCAGAAGTAGAAGGTTGGGGCAGGGAAGGGGTATAAACTTGGAGGTGATAGAACAGACGAGGTGAGGGGGAAGGTGAGTGGATGAGGGAGGAGTGATGAAGTGAGAAGCTGGGAGGTGATAGGTGGAAGAGGAAAATGGTTGAAGAAGGAGGAAGCTGATAGAGAAGGACAGTGGAACGTGGGAGAAAGGGAAGGAGGAGGGGTACCAGTGGAAGGTGATAGGCAGGTGATGAGAAGAGAAGGGGTAAGAGGGAAGCCAGAATGGGAATGGGAAAAGAGAGGAGGGGGAGGGGGTGAGAGATTACCAGAAGCCAAAGAAATTGATGTTCATGCCAACAGGTTGGAGACTACCCAGACCGAATATGAGGTCTGGCTCTTCCTACCTGAGTTTGGCTTCATTGTGGCAGTAGAGGAAGCCATGGGCTGACATGTCAGAATGGGAATGGGGATTGGAATTGAAATGGTTGGCCACCAGGAAATACTGCTTATCGTGGATGGGGTGAAGGTGCTCAACAAAGTGGTCCCCCAGTCTATGCTGGGTGTCACCAATAGAAGAGGTCTCACTGAGAGCACCGCAGACAGTGAATGAACCCAACAGACTCGCAGGTAAAGTTTCCTTATTCCAAATTGGAAAAGGTAAGTTCAAAGTAAATTTATTATCCAAGTACATATATGTCACCATATACAACCCAGAGGTTCATTTTCTTGTGGGCATACTCAGTAAATCCTAGAAACACAAAAGAATCAATGAAAGACCACATCCGACAGAACAAACAACCAATGTGCAAAAAACAACAAACTGTCCAAATACAAAGAAAGACAAAAAATAATCAGAATAAATAAATAAGCAATAAATATAAAGAACTTGAGATGAAGAACTCTTGAAAGTGGGTCTATAGGTTGTGAGAACAGTTCGGTGATGGGCGAATGAAGTTGAGTGAAGTTATTCCCACTGGTTGGACAGCTTGATGGCTGAGGGGTAAGTCAATCAATGTCAATGACTTCTCCATTCAATGTCAAATCCATTTTTTTCATTTACTGATCGTGTGCATCGAAACATACAGTGAAATGTACCGTTTGCATTAACAACCAATAATGTGCTGGGGGCAGCCCGCAAATGTTGCCACACATTCTGGCACCAACATAGCATGCCCACATTGTTCAGCAGAAGAACACAGACAGCGTGGTGTGTTCTCCTTCATTAGTCAGGAATTTGAGTTCAAGAGCCATGAAGTAATATTGCAGCTCTATAAAACCCCAGTTAGACCGCACTTGGAATATTGTGCTCAGTTCTGGTTGTCTTGTTACAGGAAGGATGTGGAAGCTTTAGAGAGGGTGCACAGGAAGTTTATCAGGATGCTGAGTAACACACACACAATACTGGAGGAACTCAGCAGGCCAGGCAGTATCTATGGAAAAGGGTACAGTCAATATTTCGGGCCGAGATGTTTCAGCAGGACTGGAGAAAAAAGCTGAGGAGTAGATTTTAAAGAGGAGAAACACAAGGTGATAGGTGAAACCGGAAGGGGGAGGGATGAAGTAATGAGCTGGAAAGTTGATTGGTGAAAGAGACAGAAGGCCATGGAAGGAGCACCAGAGGGAGGTGATGGGCAGGTGAGGAGATAAGGTGCTGCCTGGATCGGAGGGCATGTTTTATGAGGAAAGATTGAATGATCCAGGGCTTTTCTCTCTGGAGCAAAGGAGGATGACTTGATAAGAGGCATAGATCAAATGGATAGCCAGAGAATTTTTTCTCATGGTGGAAATGGCTAATACAGGGGGTATGATTTTAAGGTGACTGGAGGGGATGTCAGAAGTATGGCTTTACAGAGAGTGGTCGCTGGTAAAGGAAGTTACACTGGGGACACATAAGAGACTCTTAGATAAGCAAATGGACGTCAGAAAAATGGAGGGCTGTGGTGGAGGGAAGGATTAGATTGATCTTCGAGTAGGTTAAAAGATTAGCACAGCATTGTGGGCTGAAGGGCCTGTACTGTGCTGCAGTGTTCTATGTTCTATTTATAATTCCAATTATAGACACCTTTGCTAAGGGAAAAGTTTTTTTAAAGCTATTTTGCAGTTGTACTAGACATTAATGAGGCTGCAACTAGAGTATTGTGTACAGTTTTGGTCGCCCTACTATTGAGAAGACACCAGTAAGCTGGGAAGAGTCAGAGAATGTTACCAGGACTTGTGGGCCTGAGTCACAGGGAGAGGTTGGGCATGCCTGGTCTTTCTGCACAAAGTGTTGGAGACAGAGGGTGACCTCATAGAGGTGTATAAGATCATGAGGGGTCTTGATCGGGCGAATGCACAGTGTTTTCCTCAGGGAATGGGAATCACATACTCGAGGGCATAGGTTTAATGTGAGGGGAGAAAGATTTAAGAGGGGTCTGGGGGGGCAACTTCCCATGCAGAAGGTAGTGGGTATATGGGACAAGCTGCCACAGGAAGTGGTCGACAACAATGTTTAATAAGTGTACAGACAGGTACATGGATTAGAAAAGTTACGATGGATAAGGGCTAGATGCAAGCACATGGAATTCGCTAAAGTGGGCACTTTGGTCAGCATAGATGAGTTGAGCCAAAGAGCTGCATGACTCCGTCTATACACTTCATAATATTGTAAAAGTCAAATCAAAATCAAAGTTAACCTATTATCAAAGTACAGACATGTCACCATATACAACCCTGAGATACAATTTCTTGCTGGCATTTACAATCAAAATTATGAAAACTATACATAAACAAATACTGACAAATTGCGCTAATAAATAATAATAAATAAACAAATAAATAGACAGATAAATAAATAAATAAATATTGAGAATATAAGTTCTAGATTCCTTGAAAGTAAGTCCACAGGTTGTGGCTTCAATTCATCGTTGAGGTGAGTGAAGTTACCATGCTGGTTCAGGAGCCTGATGGTTGTAGGGTAATTACTGATCCTGAACCTGGTGGGGTGGGACCTGAGGTTCCTTCTACCTCCTGCCGGACAGCAGCAGCAAGAAGAGAGCGTGGCCTGGATAAAGGGAGTGCTTTCCTGTGGTAGTGACCCTCGTAGATGTGCTCAGTGGTGGGCCGGGCTTTTCCTGTGACGGACTGGGCTGTATCCACTACTTATCCGTCTTTGGGCATTGGTGTTTGCAGACCAGGCCGTGATCCAATCAGTCAAGATTGTGCATCAATTTGACAACATTTTATATGACATGCTGAATTTTACCAGGTACCCTGCAGCCAAGGAAAACGCGTGTTCTGTCCTCAAGACTAAAACACCCCGTTCATCCTGCAGAATTTCCTCTGCACTTTCTCCTATAGTGTGGCGACAAGAAACATGCCCAGCACCCCAGCCCTAACCCAACCAATGGTTTATACAGTTGCAATATGCAGTTAATGGCTACTGATTAGGTACTTCCTATACCTAATAACGTGGCCACTGCGTGTATGTTTGTAATCTTCTGTTGCTGTAGCCTATCCACTTCAGGGTTGAGACACAAATCTCTGGAGGAACTCAGCAGGCCAGGCAGCATCCATGAAAAAAAGTATAGTCAACGTTTCGGGCCCAGACCCTTCAGCAGGACCCTGTTCAAGGTTCAACATGTTATGCATTCAGACTTGCTCTGCTACACATGGGACTGGCAAGAGGAATTGAAATGGGTGGCAACCAGGAGATCCCGTTTTTCTGGTGTACAGAGCAAGTGCCATAACTGACACTACACCTCTTCCCTTACTATCATTCAGGGCCCCCAAAAGTCCTTCCAGGTGAAGTGACACTTCATCTGCAAGTCTGTGGGGGTCATCTGCTGTATCTGGTACTCCTGGTGTGGCCTCCTGTTTATCAGTGAGACCCGACATAGATTGGGAGACCACTTCGCTGAGCACCCACGCTCCATCTGCTAGAAAAAACTGGATTTCCCAGTGCCCACCCATTTCAATTCTACATTCCATCCCCATTCTGACATGTTAGTCCATGGCCTCCTCTACTGATGCAATGGAGCCACACTCAGGTTGGAGGAGCAACACCTTATATTCCTTCTGGTTAGTCTCCAACCTGATGGCATGAACATCGATTTCTCCAACTTCCAGTAATTGCCTGCACCCCCCCCAATCATTCTTAGTCCTGTTTCCCTCTCTCACCTTATCTTCTTACATGCCCATCACCTCCCTCTGGTGCTCCCCCAACTTCCTTTTCTTCCATGGTCTTCTACCCTCTTCCGTTAGATTCCCTCTTCTCCAGCCCTGTATCTCTTCCAGGAATCAACTTCCCAGCTCTTTACTTCACCCCTTCCCCTCCCGGTTTTACCTTCACCTACTACATTCCTCCCCTCCCCCCACCTTCTCATCTTTTTTTCCCAGTCCTGATGAAGGCTCTCGGCCTGAAATGCTGACTATACTTTTTTTCCATTGATGCTGCCTGGCCTGCTGAGTTCCTCCAGCGATTTGTATTACTCATCTTCACCACTCACTTGAAGTTTTTTGCTTTTCACATCATTCTCCGTAAATTCTAGAGACAGCTATGCATGAAAATCCCAGGAGATCAGCAGTTCCCGAGACACTCAAACCTCCCCTTCTGGCAGCCACAATCATTCCATGTTAAAAGTCACTTAGATCACATTTCTTCCCCATTCTGATGTTTGGTCTGAACAACAAAAGAACCTCGTGACCATGCCCCCATGCTTTTACATGTTGGGTTGCTGTCATATGGTTGACTGAATAGATATTCACATTAATGAGCAGGTGTACCTAATAAAGTGGCCACTGAGTGTATTCTGAATGCCCTCTTCACTATCTTATCTATTCGTTCAGCTACCTCCTGGGATCTTTTGACAGAAACACTGAGCTTCCTCTAATCCTCAGTCCTTCCTAGGATCCTAACTATTCCTAGTATATGGCATTCCCATACCAGAGCATCACCTTCCACTCATCAGGATTAAATTCCATCTGCCCTTGTAAAACAATCCTCCTCACCACCAATTTCCATGTCATCTGAGAACCTACTAATCATATGTCCTGCACTCACATCTGAAAAACAGGAGAGTACAGTGCAGGAACAGGCCCCTTGGCTTGCAGTGCTGTGCTGAGATAAACAAGCTGATTGAGCCTGATTACACTCATTCTTTCAGCCTGCACATGGCTGATGCCCAAAGGTCAAACCTGTGATCGGTGAGTCTGGGGTCGAGGCCGAAGATCAAACCCACGATTGATAAGTCCTGTGGTTGAGACCCAGAGGGCAAAGCCGAAGGCCAAAATTCAGAGCTCAGTGAGTCAGAAGATGGAAGCCTAAAGGCAGACATCCCACCTCTCCCGGAAGTTCAGGGAGTCTCCTGCATATTGATAGCGGCTCCCTGATGCCCGGAAATTATATACAATATCCCGGAAATCAATTTTTTTGAGAGAGAGCGAGAGCGAGAGAGAGCGAGAGCGAGAGAGAGCGAGAGCGAGAGCGAGAGAGAGAGAGCGCGCGTCATGGCAGAGTGTTCCAAAAAAAGAAAATATAAAATGTACATCAGCCCAGACTACACTAAAGTGTACCCCTGCCTAATAGGGGTCAAAAATAATGAGTGTTGCTCGCTGCACTGTTTGCAACAGTGACTTTTCTATTGCTCATGGTGGGTTAAGACTGTGAGAGACATGTTGAGGTGAATTTAACAGGTGTCATTCGTTCACTAGCATATCTAACGTTATTTAAACTAGCTGGCTAGCTGCTAAGGAGCTACTCTATTGCAGACATCCCACCTCTCCCGGAAGTTCCGGGAGTCTCCTGCAAATTGATGGTGCTACCTCCCTGAAGTGAGTTTTTGCAGGGTGGAATGTCTGCTAAAGGTCAAAAACTGAAGTTGGTGAATTCGGAGTAAAGGCTCAAAGATCGAGTCTGCAAATCTGGGTCAGGGACTAAAAGTTGGGAGCCCGATGTCTGCGAAGCTGAGAGTCCGGGGCCAAGGATCAGAAGCCCAGAAGTGGCCTGTCCTGGGGTTCGAGGCCTGTATGCATGTGAGTGGGTGAGATGGGGCCTATTTTGTTCTGTTATTTTTGACTTTGTTGTCCTGTCGAGATTCGTGGGCATGCTTTGTTGGCACCGGAAGCTTGGCAGCTCTTGTGGGCTGCCCACCACGATCTTCGCTGATTTGATTTGATGCCAATGATGCATTTCATGGTATGTTTCAACGTTTTGGTGTATATATATATATATATGTATATGTTGTAACTGGGTTAACTGTCTGGACACGCCCCTCTGCTGACTGCCCCTGTGGCTCCTCCCACAGACCCCTGAATAAAGACGCTTTCACCCTGCTCCTCTCCCTCAGACCAGGGGCAGACACTCAGCATGGAGGTCACGTCTTACTGCGAATAAAAGCCTTTCAGTATTTACCCTACTTCAGTCTTTTGGAATTATTGAAGGTGTTTCAATGTGACAAATAAAGCTAATCTTTAAGATCTTTAATTGTTAACTCCTATTGAGGTTTCCACAAATAAAACGAAGTGAGGTGTTTTATATTGAACAAAAACCATAACATATTTTATTGAGCTCCTAAACCTGCGCCACAAAAGTCGCTAAAAACCTTTTACATAATAACGTCATCACGTCAGACCAGCCTCTTAAAGTGAAACCCCAACTCAATGCCTGTGGTTGTAAATTATGTACATTTCTCCCAATTATGTTACCCAACATAGGACCCACAGGATTCACTAAAACTGGCATTGTGAGCCTGTCTGGAGCTTGGACGAGCTGCCTGGCTCTGGTCCTGTGTCCCATGGCTGCAGGAACTGCAGGTGCCTCTGGCATGTCCAGAGGTGTGTTATCACCCTCATGGCCATGTCGTGATGTCAGGGACATGGCAGTGAAATCTTCCAAATCTTGGTGGGCCGATTTAAAACGATCTACTGAAATACATTCAGGTTTACGCTGTCAGAGAGACGTGGAGGGAAATCGTCCGCTAACCGGAGAAACTCCAGATGTGACATACCTTTCCTTTTCCTTTACCCCTCTTACCGATTATAAAAGTCTTTTCTCTCCATTCCAAAATGCAGAATGGGCCATCGTATGGGGGCCTAAGGGGATACTGATGTGAGTCATGGCAGAGGAAAACAAACGAGGCAGAACGTGGGTCAACAGGAGCCCAAGAGTGCTGTACGCCATGATGGGAGGTAGGAATAGGTGGAGAGGAATTGAACTTACTGAGGAGAGTGAAAACTGTTGAGAGGCCGACCAGATGGTTGTGGCATCAGGAATGAAATCACCCGGCATTCATAACAGCTGTCTGTACACCAGTTCAGCCACGGACAACCGCAGGTCCTCTTTTAGAGCTGTTCTGAGCCCAGCAGAAGCCTTGGGATCCAATCATGCCAGCACTCATTGCTCATGGAGACCCTCAGAGCAGCCTTGAAGGAGAGGTGAAACCACTTGCATAGGCCAGTGGAATGCGGGTGATATGCTGCGATGTGATGTATCCCAATGGTAAAGTTCTGGGCCATCACAGCCAAGAGGTCTGAAGTGATTTGGGGACCACAGTCAGAGGAAACATCAGATGGGGTGCCAAACCGAGCAACCCAGGTGCTGATGAACACTCAAGCCGTCATGTCTGCAGCCGTCATCGACGCTAGAGGAATAATCTCTGGCCACCTGGTGGTACAGTCCACCATCGTAAGGAGGTGTGAGAAACCAGGGGAGGGGGGAAAAGAGGACCAGCAAGGAGCACACTGACATGGTCAAACTGTCCCTCAGGGACCTCAAGATGTGCCAATGGAGCCTGAACATGACGGTTATTTTTTGCCTGCTAACACTCCACAGAGGCTACAGTCCACTCTGCATGTAATTTATAAAGCTGTGCCACACAAACTTTAGTACAACCAGTTTCTGTGAGACCTTCCAGCCCGGATGCAAGAAGCGATGTATGGAGTCAGAAACAATCCACTTCCAGTTTGTGGGCACTATGTGGGGAGGGCAACCGGTTGAGACATCGCACAGGAGAGAAACCCGAGCTTCCCCAAACTTAAAGTCAGCTGACCGCAGGCCCATGATTGTTGTTTGGTAAGCCTGAACCTCTGGGTCAGTATCAGTATCTTGGTTGGCTACTGTGCCAGCATAGTCGACCCCTATGTGTATGGCCTCAGTGACTGGCCATGAGAGCCATGGCGTTATTTTCCCCCATGATATGTTGTATATCGGTTGTGAACTCTGATATATAGGCCAGTTGGCATTGCTGCCATGCAGACCAATGGTCTGATAGTTTGGCCATTGCGTGCATAAGGGGATTGTGGTCAACGAACGCTGTGAAATGCTGACCATCGGAAAGAAAACGTAAATGATGGACAGCAAGATAGAGACCGAGAAGCTCATGGTTAAACATGCTATATTTCTTTTCGAGGACACAGACTTGCTGAAGAAAGTGAGCAGCTGCCACGGCCCTCCTACCAACTGTTCATGCACAACACCCAGAGCGTTGTCTGAAGCCTCAGTAGTAATGCTTGTGGGTGCATTGGGGAGTGGGTGCACCAGTAGGGTCATGTTGGAAAGAGCTTTCTCGGTATCACAAATGTCCTGGTCATGCCTACTGAGCAGTCAAGCATGTGATTAGGGGTATTGCCTTAAATGTACTATACAGCGGAACCACATGTTTGGCTGCTCGTGGAATGAAGTGGTGATAGAAATTCACAATGCCTAAAAGCTCCTGAAGTTCTTTCAGTAGTGTGGGGTAGTGGGAAATCCATAATAGTGGCTACTTTTGATGGGAGGGGTTTTGCACATTCTACGGAGATGCAATGGCCAAGGAAGTCAATTGCTGATAACCCAAACTGCCATTTAGCAGGGTTAATAATCAACCTATATTGGTTTAAGTGCTCGAAAAGTGTGCAGAGATGAGATATGTGTTTCGATTTGGGTGCACTGGTCACAAGTACGTCATCCAGGTAAACAAAAAGAAAATCTAAGCCTTTTAATATGGAGTCCATCAGCTGTTGGAGAGCCTGTGCTGCATTTTTCAGTCCAAATCACATGTGCAGAAACTCAAAAAGGCCAAACAGGTTTATCACAGCTGTTTTGGGAATGTCCTCCAAGCACACAAGTGCCTGATAGTAGCCCCTAACTAGATTGACTTTTAAAAAACTAACTTTGCAGCCAAACTTGCCGAGCAGTCTTGAATGTGTGGGACTGGGTAACCATCAAGGGTTAAGGCGTTGGTTATCACCACATGGACAATAACCACCATTGGACTTGGGGACCATACAGAGGGGTGAAGCCCAGGGGCTATTTGACCGGTGTACAATGCCAAGTCTTTCCATGTTGAAAAAACCAGCCTTCGTGGTTGCCAGCTTTTCTGGGTCCAGTCTACGCATGCGGGCATGGACCAGCAGGCTATTTGTGGTGCTCAGCCCCATGCTTTGTGACTGTAGTGGAGAATGTGGGCTTGGTGCAGTCTGGGAATTCACCCAGCGGTTGAATAAACTCACATGCAGTGGAGCATGCACTTGACAGAGTTGTTGTAGGGAGCGTTTTGGGGGAGCAGGGTTACAATCCAAAATCCTTGACATCCACAAGCCGGCAATTTTTAAGATCGACCAACAGTCCTTGAACACACGGGAATCTGCACCAAAATCTGCCTCTTTAGCCAGATGAAGTCCCAACTGAAGCAGAGTGTGTCCTACAAGTCTGGATCCCCTGGCGCATGCACCACCCCGTGTGAGTTCAGTGCCCAGCTGGGCGAATTCCCAAACCTCACCAAGCCCACAGTTTCCACTACAGTCACAAAGCATGGGGTCAAGCACCACACTTCCACAATAGCCTTACTGGCATGCACGTAGACTGGAGTCAGAGAAGCTGGCCAGCACGGAGGATGACTTGTTAACATGGAAATGCTTGGCTTTGTACTCAGGTTGAATAGTTCTTGGGCTTCAACCCTCCACATAGTCCCCAAGCCGATGGTTGTCGTCATCCATGTAGCGATTAACACCGCCTTAACGAGGCCAGCACCCCCCGATCGTTACCCAGTCCCACATATTCAAGACTTTTCGGCACATTTAGCTGGAAAGATAACTTTTTCTAAAGTGGACTTAGTCAGGGCAACCATCAGGGACCTGTGTGCGCTGAGGATGATCCCAAACTGCTGTTCGCATTTGGCCTATTTATGTTTCTGTGTATGCCATTTGGGCTGAAAAATGCAGCACAGACTTTCCAGCGACTAATAGACACTATGTTAAAAGACTTACATTTTCTTTTTGTTTACCTGGATGACATATTTGTTGCTAGCGCATCCAAAACTGAATACATATCACATCTCCGTGCATTTTTCAAACACTTAAGCCAGCATGGGCTAGTTATTAACCCTAAGTGCCAGTATGGCTCGTCTGCTATTGAATTTCTCAGCCACCACATCTCCTCAGAAAGTGCAACACCCCTGTCAAAATTCACCACTATTATGGACTTCCTACTGACCTACATTACCAAAGCACTATGAATTTTTACATATGGTGAATATCTATCACCATTTCATTCTGCCAGCTGTTGAATGTATGCTCCCCCTGTATAGTGCCCTTAAAGGCAGTGCCCCGATTGCATGCTTGAGTGGTCAGTGGACATGACCACAGCATCTGACGTCACCAAATTAGCTCTTTTGAAAGTGACCCTAGTGGCACACCCACTCACCTTTAACCTATGCCCTCCAGCTTTAGACTCTCCTACCCTGGGAAAAAGACTTACCTATCCCTCTCATGATTTTATCAGCTATCACCCTCAGCCTCCTTCGCTCCAGGGAAAACAGTCTCAGTCATTCCACACTGCCAGATGAGCACTGCATGAAAATCCTGCTCCTCAGGACCCCTTTAAATCCTTCCCTTTTCACCTTAACTTTATACCCAGTGATGACAATAGATCAAAGAGCACTAGGTAATTGACCCATGTTTCTCCCCCCCACGGATGCTGCGTGACCTGCTGAGTGTTTTCAGCGCTTGGTGTCACTGTCTGTGATCAGACATACTCACAGAGTCATACAGTACTACAGCACAGAAAAAGGCCCATCAGCCTTTCTAGTCCCAGTGGAACTATTACTTATCTAGTTCCATTGGCCTACAGCTGGACCACAGCCCCAAATACCTCTCCCATCTATATACTTACCTAAATTTAGACAGTAACAGAAGAGGGAAGAGAAGATGGCGGCGCGATGCAGCGAGCGCGGCCGTTCCAAATGATATCGTATGTGTTAATTAGGATGCCATGCACAATCCTGATTTGATGGAGACAGCCGTGAGAAGCACGGAGGAACACCTGGAGAAACTTCTGAAATGCCCGCTTCGCTGCTGCTGCTACTGTGCGATCGAGAATCTCCGGAGGGGAAGGCCCTAAATCCTCGGCTCTGCCTATTGCCTGTTGCCGGGGCTGGGGTCGAAGCACTCGGCAGAGATGGTGCTCGGTGCTCGGTGTCAGAGGCTCGGAGTTATCGGACGGACTCGGAGTCGGATTGTGGTCGGATGCTTCCAGGATGCCACATGGACAAGTTTGCGGCGCTGGAGGTTCACCATCTGCGTGAGATGATGCGACTTTCGAGAGACTTTGAGACTTTTTACCGTGCCCATGGTCTGTTCTTTATCAAATTACAGTATTGCTTTGCACTGTTGTAACTATATGTTATAATTATGTGGTTTTTGTCAGTTTTTCAGTCGGTTTGTCATGTGTTTCTGTGATTTCATTCTGGAGAAACATTGTATCATTTCTTAATGCATGCATTATTAAATGCCAATAAAAGAGGATTGTGTGTCCTCATAATCTAATCTAATCTAATAATCTAATTTCAACATCAAACCCACATCTACCATTTCCGCTGCCAGTTTGTTCCACACTCACACCACCCTCAGAGTGAAGAAGTTCCCCTTCAGTCTCCCCTTAAACATTTCACCTTTCATGCTTAGCCTATGACTTCCTATGCACTATGGAATTAAGTCTTAACCTGTTCAAACTTTGCCTATAACTAGGTCCTCAAATCCCAGCAACCTCCTTGTAAATTTTCTCTGTACTCTTTCAGATTTATTGATATCTTTCCTGTAGGTAGGTGATCAGGACTACACACAATACTCCAGATGAGACCTCACGAATGTCTTATACAACTTCAACATCACATCCCAACTCCTGTACTCGATACTTTGATTTACGACGACCTATGTGCCTATATCTCTCTTTATGACCCTATCTCCCTGTGATGCCACTTTCATGGAAGTATGGATCTGTACTCCCAGACTCCTCTGTTCTTCCGCACTCCTTAGTGCTCGACTACTCACTGCGTAGGGCCTACCCATGTTGGTCCTACCGAAGTGCAACACCTCACTTGTCTGCATTAAAATCCATCTGCCATTTTTCCAGCTGGACCAGAACCTACTGCAAGCTTTGATAGCCTTCCTCACTGTCACTACAGTGACCAGTGTCTTGAAGAAACAGAATACCTGCAACTGTTACTTTGAAGGTCAGCTTGTCAGTCCCAGCATCACAGACGTATTGTCCGGAGTCACGGGGCTCCGAGTCGAAGATCATCAGCTCCCGCGTCAGACCCCGTGACTCGATCTTGACCTTGTCACTGTTCAGTAGTTCGACACCGTCCCGGTACCAGCGGACCTTCACGTCTGACCGAGACAGTTCACACATCATGGAGATGACCTCTGATTCTGTGAAAGTCCGGTCCTCGGATACCTTGTTGCTTCCTAAGATGGTCACCAGTGGATCTGCAAGGGGACATGGAGCATTCAGAATCAATGTCAGGTTTATTGTCACTGAGCAAAATGTGCTGCTTTGGACCAGCAGTACTATGCAAGGACAATACTGTGTGAATCTATACTCAGTATCCACTTTGTTAAGTCCACCTCCACACCTAGTCCTCAATGCAAATATGTAACTAGCCAATTATGTGGCAACAACTCAGTGCATAAAAGCATGCAGACATGGTCAAGAGGTTCAGTGTTGTTCAGACCAAGCATCAATGGGGAAGTAATGTAATCTAAGTGACAATGGCCGTGGAATGATTGTTGGTGCTAGTCAGGGTGATTTGAGTATCGCAGAACCTGCTGATCTCCTGGGATTTTCATGCACAACAGTCACTAGAGTTTACAGAGAATGAAGTGAAAAACCAAAAAAAAACATCCAGTGAATGGCAGTTCTGTGGGTGAAAACACTTTGTTAGTGAGTGAGGCACTTCACTCAACTCAGGAACATCTGGACAGTGAAGATACATATATCAGAATGCTCTTTATTGATTACTGCTTGGCATTCAATACTAGCATCCACTCAAAACTAATCAATAAGCTTCAAGACCTTGGCCTCAATACCTGCTTGTGCTACTGGATCCTCATTTTCCTCACTTGCAGACCCCAGTCAGTTCAGATTGGCAACAACATCTCCTCCACAATCTCCATCAGCACAGGTGCACCACAAGGCTGCATACTGTACTCTATTGCCACTTCTTTGCCCATTCTCCTAATTTGTCTAAGTCCTTCAGGAAGTGTATAGCCATGCATTTTGGTAGAAGTAATAAAAGCATAGACTATTTTTTAAATGGAAAGAAAATTCAAAAATCCGAGGTGCAAAGAGATTTGGGAATCCTTGTGCAGGATTTTCTAAAGGTTAATTTGCAGGTTGAGTCTGTGGTGAGGAAGACAAATGCAATGTTAGCATTCATTTCAAGAAGATTAGAATATAAAAGCAAATTATAATGCCTCTCATGGAGTATTATGAGCAGTTTCGGGCCCTTTATCTTAGAAAGGATGTGTTGAAACTGGAGAAGGTTCAAAGGAAATTCACAAAAATGATTCCAGGATTAAACGGCTTGTCATATGAAGAGCGTTTGATGGCTCTGGGCCTGTATTCACTGGAATTTAAAAGAATGAAGGTGGGGTGGGGGGGGGGCAACCTAATTGAAACCAATTGAATAGTGAAAGGCCTTAATAGCGTGGATGTGGAGAGGATGTTTCTACAGTGGGAGTGTCTAAGACCAGAGGACACCACCTCAAAATAGAAGGGCATCCTTTTAGAACGGAGATGAGGCAATATTCATTTAGCCAGAAAGTGATGAATCTGTGGAATTCATCGCCACAGGCAGCCGTGGAGGCCGAGTCTTTATGTGTATTTAATACAGAGGCTGATAGATGCTTGATTTGTCAGGGCATGAAGGGATACCGGGGGCGGGGATGAGGGAGGGAAGGCATGTGATTGGGGCTGAGAGGGAAATTGGATCAGCTATGATGAAATGGCAGAGCAGACTTGATGGGCCAAATGACCTAATTCTGCTCCTATATCTTATGGTCTTATATGGTGTTATGGTTCCTTGGAGATCCTGTTCTTCAGCCTCTTTCCTACTCCCTAAATTTACTGCACAGAACCCCTTCCCCATTTCTACCTATGTCATTGGTAGCAATGAGCACCTCGACCTTTGGTTGTTCACCCCCCCTCTTGACAATATTCTGCAGCCAGTCTGAGACATCCTGGACCCTCACACCAGGGAAGCAACACACCATGCTGGGTTCTCCTTCGCAGCCACAGAATCTCCTGTCCGGAACCCTAACTATTCTGTCTCCTATCACCATTGCTCCTCCAGGCTTTACCCTTCCCTGCTGAGCCTCAGACCTAGCCACACCGCCACTTGGCTTGCTGCTACTTTTGTGTCCTGACAGGCCTTCCCCACCAGCAGTATCCAAAAGAGCTATACTTGTTGCTGAGGGGAATCGCCACAAAGGAACTCTGCACTGACTGTTCACACTCCTTACTTTCTTAGGAGTTGGTGAAGATTCAGCATGTCACCTAAAACATGGATAATCTTCTACAGATGTACGGTGGAGAGTACATTGACTGGTTGCGTCATGGCCTGGTATGGAAACAGAAAAGCTGACAAAAAGTAGTTGATATGGCCCAGACCATCACGGGTTAAGACCTCCCCACCACTAAGCACATCTACATAGAGCGCTATCGCAGAAAAGCAGCATCCATCATCAAGGACCCCCAGCATCCAAATCATGCTCTCTTCTTGCTGCTGCCACCGTCAGAAAGGTGGTACAGGAGCCTCAGGACTCTCACCACCAGGTTCAGGAACAGTTATTACCCCTCAACCAGCCGGTTCTTGAACCAGAGGGGATGACATCACTCAACTTCACTCACCCCATCACTGTACTGTTCCCACAACCTATGGACTTACTTTCAAGGACTCTTCATCTCATATTCTCAATATTTATCACTTATTTATTTATCAACCTGTGATGCGACTTTCAAAGAATTATGAATCTGTATTCCTAGATCCCTACCTGCCCCTCCACTTTTCTTTGCATTGTTTACAAAACTTTGCAACAAAGCCATCAATTCCATCATCCAAATCATTGACATTTAACATAAAAAGAATTGGTCCCAACACAGACGCCTGTAGGACACCACTTGCCACCAGTAGCCAACCAGAAAAGGGTCCCTTTACTCCCACATTTTGCCTCCTACCAATCAGCCACTGCTTTATCCATGCTAGAATCTTTCCTGTAATACCGTGGGCTCTTAACTTGTTGATCACCCTCATGTGTGGCAGCTTGTCAAAGGCCTTCTGAAAATCCAAGTACACAACATCCACCGATTCTCCTTTGTCTATCCTGCTTGTTATTTCTTCAAATAATTCCAACAGATTTGTCAGGTAAGATTTTCTCTTGAGGAAACCAAGCTGACTACAGCCTATTTGATCATGTACCTCCAAATACCCTGAAACCACATCCTTAACAATCGACTCCAACATTTTCCTAACCTCTGAGTTCAGATTAACTGACCTATAATTTCCTTTCTTACAATTTTCTAGTCTTCTGGAACCATTCCAGAATCTAGTTATTCTTGAAAGATCATTACTAATGCCTCCATAATCTCTTCAGCCACCTCTTTCAGAACCCTGGGGTGCAGTTCATCTGGTCCAGGTGACTTATCTCCCTTCAGACTTTTCAGTTTCCCAAATCCTCCTCTCTATTAATAGTAACTTCATACACAGTATGGTAACGTAGTGGTTAGCACAACGCTTTCCTGTCTGTCTGTAAGGAGTTTGTATGTTCTCCCCATGACCATGTGGATTTCCTCTGGGTGCTCTGGTTTCCTCCCACAGTCCAGAGCGTACTAGTTGGTAGGTTAATTGGTCATTGTAAATCGTTCCATGATTAGGCTAGGGTTGCTGGGTTGGTTGCTGGCAACGCGGTTCGAAGGGCTGGAAAGGCCAATTCCACGCTGTATCTCAGCAAATTTAAGTATGGTATTGGAGCTGTGTTTAGCCTCACAGTCATCAGTATAAAGCGAGTAGAGCAGGGGGCAAATCGTGTCTTACTAACTTGATTGAGTTTTTTGACGAGGTGATGAGAGGGATTAATGAAGGAAGAGATATGGACGTTGTCTACATGGATTTTAGTACGATATTCGGAAAGGCCCCTCATGGGAGGCTCGTCTGAAGATTAAGATGCATTGTGAATTAGCCATTTGGAATCAGAACTGGCTTACCCATTGAA
Source organism: Mobula hypostoma (assembly GCF_963921235.1). Classification (NCBI taxonomy): domain Eukaryota; kingdom Metazoa; phylum Chordata; class Chondrichthyes; order Myliobatiformes; family Myliobatidae; genus Mobula; species Mobula hypostoma. Next base: position 108,108,697 of record NC_086102.1, on the reverse strand, counting down.
GACAGAGGGATATGGTCGAAGAAATTCACTCCAGCTGAAGGTCTGTCATCAGTGATGTCCCGCAGGGGTCTGTACTGGGACCTATGCTGTTTGTGATGTGTGTCAATGACCTGGATGATAATGTAGATGGGTGTGATAGTTTACAAAGAATGGTGCGAAAAACAAAAAAACATCCAGCGAGTGGCTGTTCTGTGAGTGAAAACATCTGGTTAAATCCACTCGCTGGATGTTTTTTTGTTTTTGGCACCATTCTTTGTAAACTCCGAAGTCTGCTGTGCATAAAAATCCCAGGAGATCAGCAGTTTCTGAGATACTCAAATCACACCTAATTAATTAGCTTGCTTATTTCGGCTTTTTTCTTAAAGATGTGCCAGACGTGCTCTGGTGTGCTCCAGCCAGCACTGCACCTCTGGACATAGATCAGTTGCAGAGATGAGCAGAGAAATGGCAGGTGGAATTTAACCTGGTCAAATGTAAAGTGTTGAACCGTGGTAGGTCAATGTAAAGAGAAAGTACACCGTTCAGGGCAAGATCCTTAACAATGCTGATGAGCGGAGGGATCTTGGGGTCTAAGTTCATTACTCCCTGTAAATGGCTACACAGTTTGATAGGGTGGTTAAGAATGCATATGGAATGCTTGCCTTTATTGGTTGAGGCTCTGAGTTCAAAAGTCAGGAAGTTCTGTTGCAGCTTTATAAAACTCTAGTTAGGCTGCATCTGGAGTGTTGCATACAGTCTGGTCACCCCACTATAGGAAGGGTGTTGAAGTGTTGGAGAAGGTGTGGAAGAGGTTTACCAGGATGCTGTCTGGATTAGAGGGCATGTGCTATACAGAGAGGTTGGAGAAACTTGAGTTGTTTCTCTGGAGTGGCGGAGGTTGAGATGAGGTTTGAGGGCCCATATTTAAAGTGAGAGGACAATTTTAAAGGAGACATGAGGGGCAAGTTTTTTTTTAAATGGAGACTGGTGAGAACGCTGTCTGGGGTGGTGGAAGAGGCAGGGACTTTTAAGAGACATTTAGATAGGCATTGAATGTGAGGAAAATAGAAAGACAGGGACATTGTAAAGGCAGAAGAGATTAGTTAACCATTTGATTACTAATTGAATTGGTTCAGCACAACATTGCAGGCCAAAGGGCCTGTTCCTGTACTGTATGTTTTATATTCTGTGGTGTAAGTGAGAGTATCAATCTGGTCTGCAAGCCTCCTTCAGCTAAATAAACAACTGATTAATGTCTGGAAGTGTCAGCTGCTACGTTAGAAAGCTGAGCTTGGCATAAAGGCCGCCAGTCCTGCATAATGAGCATCCATCACACTTCTTGATGGTGGGAGGGATGTGTCTGTGATGCATTCGGCTGAGTGCATCATCCTCTGCAGCTTCCCACATTTGAAATGCAGTACCAGGCCATGATACGACCAGTCAGGACATTTCCTGCACTTGTGGAAGTTTGTTAAGAGTGCTTGATGACAAACTGAACCTCCTTAACCTGAACTGTTGATGTACCTTCCTTGTAGAATATGGAGCAGAACTGCACAGGGACAGCCCCTTCAGCCCATGATGTTATGCTAAACTCATTAAACTAGGATTTAAAAGCCTAAATGCTCCTCCCTGCACAATGTCCATATCCCTTGATATACTGCTTATTCATGAGCTTCTCTTCATGCCACTTAAATGCCTCTTGTTTTTTGCCTCCACCAGCATCCCTGGCAGTGCATTCCAGACAACCACCACTCCCTGTGCATTAGAAAGTTGCAGACATGTCTCATTTCAGTTGATCCCTTCTCGCCTCAAATGCAGAGCCTCTAGTACTAGACATTTTTATCCTACTTAAAAGATACCATCTGTGTACCCTAACTGTACCTCCCATAATCCTACAAAATACTATCAGGTTTCCCTCTAGCCTCAGACACTCCAGAGAAATCGACCCAAGTCTGTCCAAAGCAACACACACTGTGATGAAAATTCACTGTCCAGGGTTCGGACAGCAGCAGCTGTAAGCTAGAGATCTAAGTGCTGTTTCTGAGTAAGTTAAACTTCCAGCCAATATACTTTGTTCGGCTTCTAGGCATAAACAGGAGACAGTCTTCAGTTTTTAGTGTAAATTGCAAGCAATACCAGTCTGAAGTTAAAAGAATCGATTTGCAAGCTAGCAGCACAGACCACTTCCCCACCGACAATGGGGGGTATAATAGTTGGCATGTCTCAAACCAGACAACACTGGATAAGTTATTTAGCTCCAGGAAGCTTGCAGACCAGATTGATACTATCACCTAGCACGTCAGATAGCTGATTTGGTAATAGTTAGAAGATCTGTGTACTCAGAGAGTCAGTGTTTGGAGCATTAATGGTGAGTATCTGGGAACTCTGTTTCCAGAAGCTTTTAGACCATCTGTGTGAAAAGGTACTTGAAAAATATCACATGCAAGAGAAGTCATCAAAGTGGCAAAAAGTTAAAGTCTGTCCCGAGCCTTGTGGCCCATCAGGCCAGTACATATGCTGGTTTCTGTGGCGTGGAGCGACTGAGAGTATGAGACTCCCACCCCGGATAGGACACCAGTCTATCGCGAGGTTAACCCCCAGCATTTGCCGGTACCCATTTTCAGCTGGGTGGACTGGAGCAATGTGTGGTTAAGTATCTTGCTCAAAGACACAACACATTGCCTTGGCCGAGACTCGAACCCACGACCTTCAGATCGTGAGCCCAGCACCCTAACCACTTAGCCACGCGCCCCACAAAGTGGCAAAAAACTCAGTATAAATGTACGAGAGCAGTCAGGCATTTTAGGAATGGTCAGGGGGTGATAAAAGAATGACAGAAAGATGGGGTGACTGGAATCCATTTCTCTGCCTTCGATTTCTGTGATGGATGACTCAGTTGTCTGCAACTTGTTGGTATGTCTTGCTTGCTTATAGGAATTGCACCTGTTTTTAAAATCCTTTGTGTTCTAGAAATTGTTTGTAATTTAGAAGCCTTTCATGAGATAGAAATCCTCTGAGTTTTAAGTGCTTTAAGAATGTTATCTAAATTTAAACGTGTATCACTAAAAATAAATAAACTGAGCTTAAATTACTTTGTAAACAGGAGGGAGGACCAACTGCTCAAATAGTGGACATAGGCAGCTAAACTCACCGTGCAGGATAAACAGGGACATGACTGAGTCTTTGCAGATTAAGTGGCTACAGTACATCTTCCCTTTATTGAAGGTAGCTATCTATAATCAGATAGGAACTAAAATCTTCATTTGAGTTTAGAACTTCACAGACAGCTAACCCAATAGCATCACAGAAGGCAGCATCCATCATCAAATATCCCACTATTCGGGCCATGCCATCTTCTGGCTGCGACCATTGAGCAGGAGGTACAGAAACCTAAACTGTAGCACCACTAGGTTCAAGAACAGCTACTTCCCTTCAACCGTTCCGTTCCTGAACGAACCTGCACAACCCTAATCACTACGATTTTGTAAAACGACGAACACCTTGCACTACAACAAACTGTTTTTAGTTCTAATTATGAACTCTCTTGCATAATTTTATATATTTTTTGTTTGTACTGTATTACTTTGTGAATGTTGTGTATCTGATGCTATGTGCCCATGATGCTGCAAGTAAGTTCTTCATTGCATCTGTACATGGACTTGTGCTGATGACAATAAACTGATTTGATTTTGAATTAACTAATTCCTTCTCATACAGACACAGAAGTCACTTGGTTAATCACGATCTCCCCAGCCAAGGGGACAAGCACTGGGTGAGTGCCTAAGGAGGGGACTGCACCTTACCTTCCACAAGGACTCGGAAGACAATGCTGTCATCCTGGACATCACACAGGTACTCTCCCGAGTCCGTCAGCTGTGCATCCAGGACCTGCAGTGACCGGACAGTCCCCTCGCTCCCGGTGGATGTTCGCCCGTCCTCAGCCACCTTCTCCCCGTCCTTGTACCACCGGGAGAGTGCATCTGCCCGGGACAACTCACACTCCAGCCGAATCTCCTCGGACACCAAGAACTTGTGGTCCATCAGCCGTTCTGTTGGCCGGGTTATGCGGACCGGGGGTTCTGCAGACAGAATCAGAGTCAGGTTCATTATAGAAACATAGAAAACCTGCAGCACAATACAGGCCCTTCGGCCCACAATGGTGTGCCAAACATGTACCCACTTTAGAAATTACCCATAGTCCTCTATTTTTCTAAGCTCCATATCATCACTGATGTGTCATGAAATTTGTTGATTTGTGAGACTCCTTGCTCTATTCCATTGCATTCCTGTACTACAAACTAAGAGCTACAAGGACAGGTGGGACAAATTCCTGTTGAAGGATCTCAGCCGAAATACGTTGATTCTTTATTCCTTTCCAGAGATGCTGCCTGACCTGCAGAGCTCCTCCCACATTTTGCGTGTGTTACTTTGGACAAACCTGCCTTGCTTCCTCTCAGGCGGCAGAATCTGAGGGGACACCTGACAGGATTTTAGAAGATTCTAAGAGGCACATTTAGAGCAGATAGTTCGTATCTTTTAACTAGGATCAAATATCTAGTACTAGGTGCTATACATTTAAGCTGAGGGGGGATAAGATAGAATAAGATAGGCTCAGCGACTTTCTTTTACACAGAGAATGGTTGGTGCCTGGAATGCACTGCCTGGTGTGAGACGAAGGCAAATATGACAAAGACATTTAAGAGTTTCTCAGATAGACACAAGAATATTCTGAGAATGGCGGGATATGGACATTGTGTAGGTGAAAGGCATTAGTTTAGTCGGCTTTTAATTACTAGTTTAATCAGTTCAGCACAACATCGTTGGCTGAAGGGTCTGTTCCTGCATTGAACTGTTCTATATACTACAAGGAAAGCACAGCGGGGACTTCAATTTCTGAAGAGATCACAGCTTTATAAAACTCTGTTTAGAATATGTTTGTTTACCCCATTATAGGAAGGATATGGAGGCTTTGAAGAGCGTGTGGAAATGGTTTAGCAGGTTGAACAAACCTAGGTCATTTTCTCTGGATTGGTATTTCAAAGTAAATTTATTATCAAAGTACATAATTGTCATTATATACAACAATGAGATACATTTCTTGTCAGCCTTCATAGTAAGTCCAAGAAACACAACAGAATCAGGGAAGGACCACACCCAGCAGGTGGACAAACACACAATGTGCAAGACAACAAACTGCAAATACAAGCAAAATAGTAATATCATCAGCAAATAAATAAATAAGCAATGAATATTGAGAATGTGAGATGAAGAGTCCTTGAAAGTGCATCTATAGGTTGTGGGAACAATTTAGCGAGTGAAATTGACTGAAGTTATCTCCTCAGGTTCAAGATCCTGATGGGTGGCGGTAGTAACTGCTCCCGAATCTGGTAGAGTGGGTCCTGAGGCTCCTGTAGCTTCTTCCTGATTGCAGCAGTGAGAAAATAGCATGGCGTGGATGGTGGAGGTCCTGATGACGGATGCTGCTTTCCTGTGACAGCACTCCTTGTAGATGTGTTCAGTGGTAGGGATGGCTTTACCTGTGGTGGACTGGGCTATGTCCACTACTTTTTGGAGGATTTTCTGTTCAAGGGCATTGGTGTTTCCATACCAGGCTGTGGTGCAACCAGTCAATATACCTTTCACCATACATTAATGGAAGTTTGTCAAAGTTTTAGATGCCAAGCCAAATCTTTGCAGACTTTTAAGGAAGCAGAGGCACTGCTGTGTTTTGTTCATAATGGCACTGACGTGCTGGACCCAGAACAGATCCTCTGAAACGATAAAACCGAGAAACCTAAAGTTGCTGACCCACTCCTCCTCTGATCCCAATGAGGATGGCTCATGAACCTTTGGTTTCCTCCTCCTGAAGTCAATAATCTTGCTGACATTGAGTGAGACATTGCTGCTGTGGCACTAATCAGCCAGATTTTCATTCGCCCTCCTCTATGCTGAATCATCACCACCTTTGATTTGACCAATGACAGAGATGTCCTCATGGGGCTAAACACACAACTTGTGGTGCACCTGTGCTGATGGAGATCGTGGAGGAGAAGTTGTTGCCAATCCAAACTGACTTGGGTCTGCAAATGAGGAAATCAAGTATCCAATTGCACAAGGAGGTATTGAGACCAAGGTCTTGAAGCTTACTGATTAGTTTTGAGGGGATGTTAGTATTGAATGCTGAGCTGTAGTCAATGAAGAACATCCTGATGCGTGCATTTTCGCTGTCCATGTGTTCCAGGGTTGAGTGAAGAGCCAGTGAGATGGCATCTGCTGTGGACCTGTTGCTCCAGTAGGCAAATTGGAGCAGATCCAAGTCATTTCTCAGGGAGTTTTCATTTTCATCACCCACCTCTCAAAGCACTTCATCACATACTACTGAACGATAGTTATCCAGGCAGGTTACCACATTCTTCGTAGGCACGGGTATAATTGAGCCTGCTTGAAACAGGTGGATACCTCAGACTGCCAAAGTGAGAGGTTAAAGATATCGGTGAACACCCTTGCCAGTTGATCAGCACAGGTCTTCAGTTCTCGGCCGGCTACCCCATCTGGGCCAAATGCTTTCTGCGGATTCACCATCCTGAAGGATGCTCTCACATGAGCTGAGGAGACTGAAATCACAGGGTAACCAGGGCTGTGGGAGGTCATGAATGTTTCTTTATGTTTTGACAGTCAAAGCAAGCATAGAAGGCACTGGGCTTATTTGGTAGCAAAATCTTGTTGTCACATATCTGACTTGGTTTTACTTTGTAAGAAGTGGCTTTCTGGAGATCATACCTCCACCTTTTGTATCTTACTTGGTCGTCAGACCTGAAATCCACTGATCTGGCCCTCAGCAGATTATGGTTATTATGGTTCATCCACAGCTGCTGGCTGGGGAAGTCTGAATGATTTTATGGGGGTCCACTCATCTACAACTGTTTTTATGAAGTCCATGACAACTGTGGTGTACTCCTTCAGATTCTCTGATGAGTCCTTGAACATGACCCAGTCCGCCAACTAGAAGCAAACCCGTAGCTGCTCCTCTGTCTCCTGCGACCACCTCTTTGCTGACCTTATCTCTCGAGCCTTGCACTTTTGCCTGTATCCAGGTAGGAGGACAGCCAAATGTGGTCTAGGCATGGGACAGCTGGCATTCCTAATCGCAGTGTAGCAGTAGTCGAGTGTATTGCGACCCCTGGTGCTGCAGGTAGTATGTTGATGATAATTGGGCAGAGATTTCTTCAAACAAGGCTGATAGATTTCCCTGATAATGGCTTGAAAGGCATTGGGATAGGCTGTTTCTTGTTTGCTAATGGCAGCATTCAATATCTTGAATGCCTATTTAACATCAGCCTTTGATAGTATGTAAACTGTGGTCAGGATCGTGGAGGAGGACTCTCTTGGTAAGTAGAATGGTCAGCACTTAGTCATCAAATGTTCCCGGTCAGGGAAACAAGAATGCAACAAGAGTGCTATGTCCGAGGACCAGAAAGAGTTTATCATGAAACACAGAATCCCACCTTTTGCCTTCTCCAAATTAGCAGTTTGGTCCATCCTGTGTATCGAGAAGCCCTCGGATCTTACCAGTTTATCTGTCGTGTCCAGATTGAGCCATGTGTCTGTGAAACACAGAACGCAGCAATTCCTCATTTCCCTCCAATACAGCAATCTTGTCCTTAGGTCCTCAATCTTGTTCTCCAGTGACTGTACATTTGCTAACAAGATGCTGGGTAGAGGGAGTTTCATTCTAGCTTGGAGTCCTTCCCTCCTCCCTTTCTTCTGAAAATGTGATGTACCTTCGTCCACTTAAGGATGTCATACCTGCATATTTGGGAGTTAAGTTTTCCGAGACGGCCAAGTGTTTGAGGGGAAATCTGACAGAGATGTTTAAGAGGCTCTTAGATAAGGTCATGAATATGCAGATTATGTAGGGATATGGGCATTGTTAGGGCAGGAAGTGTTAGATTAGTAAACTTCTTATTCTTAGTGCATAAGATAAAGAGAAGCATAGAAAGAGTAGAGAGTTGCTATCACTTTCCCAGGTCAAAACGCCTAGTACTAGAGCTATGTAGTTCCATAGAGCTGTTATAGCCAGGGGCTGTGGTAGGGATAAACTCCCAACTACCTACTAAATGCTCCTAATGGCATACATCTTAAATAGTGTCTGACAACCAAGTTCAGCTCCTGTCCTTCACATGTGGTTTAGCTACGAAGCCCAGTGGAACTGCTCCTACTGACAAGACAAGTGGTAAAGGTGGGTTACTGGTGCCTTAAACCAGTTGCTTCGGGCAGATGGGGGTTCGTCAGCCACGGCTGGCAGATCAGCTGGGAGAAGGAAAACTCTAATCTCAAACCTCTGCTGTCTTGCAGCTACACCTGCTCACGAGGAAGGCCTCAGGAGTAAACCTCGAGGGAAAATCTGGAGCTGGAGTCCTTAAGGCAGTCCTATGTTGAGTTCACCGCTGACCGGCAACTCCTGCGACATCACTGGTGCCAAACTGTATCAGCCTCTGCTGTTCCTGTGAGTTCATCAGCAGCATGGAGGGGAGGGAGCCAGTTACACGGGCAACAGCTTGATCTCCCTATCATATTCCCCTAGCTTGTGATATCTTCTGGTAAGACAGCAGCACGTTCCAACACAACAGCCTCTCGGGGGCCAACTAAAGGTGCACTTTTCTTTTAAAATAAGTTTTTTATGATCACAAGACTATAGTAGACTCCATGGGTACAGCAGGTCTAGCACTTCAGTGAACTGTTCGTTATTTGGAGCAGCTGGCTGGGGTGTTGAAGGAGCCGGCGGACGGGTCAGAAAAGGAAAAGCCAACCGACAGGTTGGAGATGGAGAAGCCGGCGGATGTGCCGGAGAAGGTTCGGAGGAGCTGACCTGGGTGAAGACCACATTGCTGCCTGCTGCTCGAAGGCATTGCAGTTAGTACGTGAAAGCAGCGTGCAGTGTAACTGTGAGTGACCATCTTGGACGTTTCTCTTGCAATCACAAGACCCTGTTGGACGTTGATAATGTAAGATGCTTCAGGCTTTTTTCCCTTGTTTGGCGGTGATACAGGCGAGGAGGCAACATCATGGCCTTGGTTGTAGTGAGTACTAGGCCTCAAGTCACGGGCTTGCCTGCTGCTGGAGTCCAGATGAGGAGACGCCGGAGGCGGTGTAGCATGACATCCATGTTCAGTTGGGGGCTGATCACTCCTGTCAGTGCTGCCCTCCAGTATTTGACAAATGGAATGACAGGCTGGATTGGCAGGAGCTGTACCATCAGTTTGCAAGTCACTCAGGGTCTTATTGCTTATTGTGTAATGAAATGTGTATTTTTTCCCCCTCACTATTTTGAATGCATGTTATGCACCTTGGCCCCAAAAGAACACTGTCTCGTTCGACTGCATCCATATATGGTTTGAATGTTAATTAAGCTTATTTGATTGCATATTGCCTTGTGTATCACATAGACAGCTGGGATGCATCATCCATGGTCGTCCCTGACCAACGAGGGCCCTCAATCAGAGTTATGCACTTGAGGTTTGAGGGGGAAAGTTGTGACATTGTGTAATCAGTTCATTAGGCTTTTAATTCCTAGTTTAATCCCTCCCCACCATCGGTAGTATCAAAAAAAAAGTAACATCCATCACCAAAGGTTGTCACTGACTGGGCCACGCCATCTTCCTGCAGCTACCATTGAACAGGATGTACTTTTGCCTGGAGCCCCACACCACCAGGTTCAAAACAGCTATTTCCCTTCAACCATTCAGTTCTTGAACTAACCTGCACAACCCTAATCACTACAGTTTAGCAACATGTTGACCACCTTCAACTACAAAATACTCTTTTCAGTTCTAATTGTGTTCTTTCTTGTAAGATTTTTAAAGTTTTGTTTACCTTATGTTTCTTTGTGAATGTTGTTTATCTGAAGCTCTGTGCCTGTGATGCTGCTGTGAGTTTTTCATTGCACCTGTGCACGGGTGTACTTGTGCAGATGACAATGACTTGATCTGAGTCTGAATTAAACTAATTACTTCTCATACTGACACTGAGGTCACCTGGCCAATCACAATCCTCCCAGCGATGAGGAGGGGCACTAGATGAGTGTCCAGGGAGGGGACTGCACCTTACCTTCCACGAGGACCCGGAACACAATGCCGTCATCCCGGACATCACACAGGTACTCTCCCGAGTCCGTCAGCTGTGCACCCAGGACCTGCAGTGACCGGACAGTCCCCTTGCTCCTGGTGAATGTCCGCCGATCTTCAGCCACCTTCTCCCCACCTTTGTACCATTGGGCAAGTGCGTCCGCCCTGGATACCTCACACTCCAGACGAATCTCCTGGGACACCAAGAACTTGTGGTCTTGCAGCCGGGCTGTTGGTCGGGTTATACGGACTGGAGGTTCTGCAGTCAGAAGCCAGGGTTAGAATCAGAATCAGGTTTATTACTACTGACATTTGTCGTGAAATTTGTTTTTTTTCTGGCAGCAGTACAGTGCAATACATAAAATTACTGTAAGTTACAAAATAATAACTAATTAGTGCAAGAGATGAATGACGAGATAGTATCCACAGGTTCATGGACATCAGAAATCTGATGGCAGAGGGGAAGAGGCTGTTCCTATAATGTTGAGTACGGGTCTTCAGGCTCCTGTACTCCTCCCTGATGGTAGTAATGAGAAGAAGAAATCAGCGCTGAGGGTCTTTACTGATAGAAACATAGAAACATAAAAAATAGGTGCAGGAGAAGGCCATTCGGCCCTTCGAGCCTGCACCGCCATTTATTATGATCATGGCTGATCATCCAACTCAGAACCCAGCCTTCCCTCCATACCCCCTGACCCCTGTAGCCACAAGGGCCATATCTAACTCCCTCTTAAATATAGCCAATGAACTGGCCTCAACTGTTTCCTGTGGCAGAGAATTCCACAGATTCACCACTCTCTGTGTGAAGAAGTTTTTCCTAATCTCTGTCCTAAAAGGCTTCCCCTCTATCCTCAAACTGTGACCCCTCGTTCTGGACTTCCCCAACATTGGGAACAATCTTCCTGCATCTAGCCTGTCCAATCCCTTTAGGATCTTATACGTTTCAATCAGATCCCCCCTCAATCTTCTAAATTCCAACGAGTACAAGCCCAGTTCATCCAGTCTTTCTTCATATGAAAGTCCTGCCATCCCAGGAATCAATCTGGTGAACCTTCTTTGTACTCCCTCTATGGCAAGGATGTCTTTCCTCAGATTAGGGGACCAAAACTGCACACAATACTCCAGGTGTGGTCTCACCAAGGCCTTGTACAACTGCAGTAGTACCTCCCCGCTCCTGTACTTGAATCCTCTCGCTATAAATGCCAGCATACCATTCGCCTTTTTCACTGCCTGCTGTACCTGCATGCCCACTCTCAATGACTGGTGTATAATGACACCCAGGTCTCGTTGCACCTCCCCTTTTCCTAATCGGCCACCATTCAGATAATAATCTGTTTTCCTATTTTTGCCACCAAAGTGGATAACTTCACATTTATCCACATTAAATGATGGATTCCACCTTCTTGAGTTTAGTAGGCTTTTAATTCCTCGTTTAATTAGCTCAGCATAACATTGTGGGCGGAAGGGCCTGTTCCTCGGCTGTACTATACCGTGCCCTACAAGGCATAACTGCAACTTTACTCTCTTAGGAGGTTCAACTCGTCACCGAACACTCTTAACAAACTTCTGCAGGCATACTGTAGAACATGTCTTGACATGCTGCATCATGGTCAGGTTCGGCAGTTCAAATGTTCCGGAATGTAAGAAGCCACAGAGAACAGCGGACTCGGCCCAAGATATCACGGGCATATTCCTCCCCACCATCGGCAGTATCTACAGGAGGTGCTGCCTCCAGATCCCCACCAACAGGGCCGTGTCATCTTGCAGCTACCGTCAGGCAGGAGGTACAAAAGCCTGCAGTCCCACATCACCAGGTTCAGGAACAGCGACTTCCCTTTAACCGTTTTGTTTTAGAACCAACCAGCCCAGCCCTAATCACTACATCTTAGCAACACTGTGACCCTAATCACTACAGCTTAGCAACACTGTGACCCTAATCACTGCAGTTTAGCAACACTGTGACCCTAATCACTGTAGTTTAGCAACATTGTGACCTTAATCACTGCAGTTTAGCAATACTGTGACCCTAATCACTGCAGTTTAGCAACACTGTGACCCTAATCACTGTAGTTTAGCAACATTGTGACCTTAATCACTGCAGTTTAGCAATACTGTGACCCTAATCACTACAGTTTAGCAACACTGTGACCCTAATCACTGTAGTTTAGCAACACCGTGACCCTAATCATTGCAGTTTAGCAACACCGTGACCCTAATCACTGTAGTTTAGTAACACCGTGACCCTAATCACTGTAGCTTAGCAACACTGTGACCCTAATCACTGTAGCTTAGCAACACTGTGACTCTAATCACTGCAGTTTAGTAACACCGTGACCCTAATCATTGCAGTTTAGCAACACCGTGACCCTAATCACTGTAGTTTAGCAACACTGTGACCCTAATCACTGTAGCTTAGCAACACTGTGACCCTAATCACTGTAGCTTAGCAACACTGTGACTCTAATCACTGCAGTTTAGCAACACTGTGACTCTAATCACTACAGTTTAGCAACACTGTGACCCTAATCACTGTAGTTTAGCAACACCGTGACCCTAATCACTGCAGTTTAGCAACACTGTAACCCTAATCACTGCAGTTTAGCAACACTGTGACCCTAATCACTACAGCTTAGCAACACTGTGACCCTAATCACTGCAGTTTAGCAACACTGTGACCACTTTGCACTACAACAGACTCTTCTTAGTTCTAATAGTGTTCTGTGTTGTGTAATATTTATGTTTTTTTGTGAATGTTGTGTTTCTGACGCTATGTGTCTGTGATGTTGAGACAAGTATTTCACTGCCCTTGTGCACACCTGGACCTGTGCAGATGACAATACCTTGACTCTGAATTAAACTAATCTCTCTTGTATGGATACCGAGGTCACTTGGCCATTCACAATCCTCCCAGTGATGAGGAGAGACACTGAATGAGTGCTCAGGGAGCTAACTGCACCCTACCTTCCACGAGGACTTGGAACACAATGCTGTCACCCCGGACGTCGCACAGGTACTCTCCCGAGTCCGTCAGCCGTGCGCCCTGGACCCTCAGTGACCGCACTACACCCTCGCTCCTGGTGGACGTCTGCCTGTCCTCAGCCAACCTCTCCCCATCCTTGTACCAGCGGGCGAGGGCGTCCGCCCGGGACACCTCACACTCCAGACGAATCTCCTCAGACACCAGGAACCTGCAGTCTAGCAACCGGCTTGTTGGTCGGGTTATACGGACCGGGGGTTCTACAATCAGAAGCAAGGAGTCAGAATCAGGATCAGGCTTGTTATTACTGACATACGTTGTGAGATTTGTTGGCTTGCGATACTCCTGTTCCATTACACTCCTGCATTAGCGGGCATGAGCTAGAAACAGAGGGTGGACTAACTTTAGTTTTCTCTCGAGCGGCAGACACTGAGGGGAAGACCTGATAAAATTTTGTAAGGTTATGAGAGGCACAGTTAAAGTACACAGCTGTTATCTTTTGACCTGGGTAAAAATATTTCGTATGCAGTTAAGGTGAGAGGGGATAAGTTGAAACAAGACATGCGTGGCAACATGATGTCTACAATGTACGGCCAGCGGTGGTGGTGAAGGCAAGTACAACAGAGGCATTTAAGATTGGTAGAGGAATATGCACAGAATGGAGGGTTCTGTACATTCTGTAAGCAGAAGGGATTAGTTTAGTTGGCTTTTAATTCCTAGTTTAATTATTTCAGCACAACATTATTCACCAAAGGGCCTGGTCCTGCCCTGTACAAAGAAGGTGCAACAGCAAATTTACTTTCTTAAGAGGTTGCAACTTTATAAAACTCTGAGTGGTTAACACCTGGAGTATTGCACTCAATTCTGTTTGCCCCATTATAGGAAGGGTCAATTCAGCTTAACATCCTGGGCTGTACTGTTCCAGGTTCTACAAGGATCATACATCAGTGACCTTACTTTCCAAAGAGGTTAAGGAGGTTCGGCTTGCCACTAAACACTAACACGCTTCTACAGATGTACTGCAGAGCATGTCCTGGACTGGCTGCATCACGGTCTGCTAGGGCAATTAGAGTGTGCAGGAATGTAAGAAGCTGTAGAGGGTAGTAGATTCTGCCCAATCCATCACTGGCACACCCCTCCCACCATCTGTAGAGCCTACAGGAGGTGCTTTGTCAAGAAGACAGCACCCATCATGGAAGATCCTCACCGTCCGGGCCATGCCACCTTCTCACAGTTGCCATTGGACAGGAGGTAGTTCCACACCGCCAGGCTCAATAACAGCTACTACCGTTCAACCACTCGGTTCCTGAACCAACCTGCACAACTCTAATCACTACCTCAGTATAACAGCACTGTGCCAGTTGTGCTCTTTCCTGTATATTGTTATATAATTTTTGTTTGTTTTCTTTGTGAATGTTGTGTATCTGATGCTCCGTGCCTGTGATGCTGCTGCAGGTAAGTTTTCCACTGCGCCCATGCACACCTGGACTTTGTGCAGATGACACGAAGCTAAAAACGCAAGAGATTCTGCAGATGCTGGAAATCCAGAGTAACACACACAAAATGCTGGAGGAACTCAGCACGTCAGGCTGCATCTGTGGAGAGGAATAAACTGCTGATGTCCAGGCAGCAAAGAAGGGGGAAGAAGCCAGAAGGTGGGGGAGGGGTAGGAGGGCAAGCTAGAAGGTGATAGGTGAAGACAGGTGGGTTGGGGAGGGAGGGATGAAGTAAGAAGCTGGGAGGAGATGGGTGGAGGAGGTAAGGGGCTGGGGGAGAAGCAATCTTATAGGAGGAGAGAGGAGAAAGGGAAGGAGGAAGGGCACCAGGGGCAGGTGATAGGTAGGTGAAGAGGGCCAGAATGGGGAAGACAAAGATGAAGGCAGAGAGTGTGAAAAAAATTACCAGAGGTTGGTGAAATCAATGTTCATGCTATCTGGTTGGAGGCTACCCAGGTAGAATTTGAGTTGTTGCCCCTCCACCCTGAGAGTGGCCTCATCATGGCAGAAGAGGAGGCCATGGACCAACATGTCAGAATGGGTATCGGGATTGGAATTAAATTGGTTGGCCACTGGGAAATCCTGCTTTTTGCGGATGGAGCAAAGGTGCTCGACACAGTGGTCCCCAACCTACGTTAGGTCTCTGCAATGTGGAGGAGCACTGGTTACAGTAGATGACCCCAACAGGCTCACGAGTGAAGTGTTGCCTTGCCTGGAAGGACTGTTCGGGACCCAGAATGGAGGTGAGGGAGGAGGTGAATGGGCAGGTGTAACATTTCTTCCACTTGCAGGGATAAATGCCAGGGGAGGGAATAATGGTGAGGGATTCCTGTGGAAAGCTGAGGGTTGGGGCGGAGGGGAGGGTGACGGGGGGAAGTAAAGCTGTGTTTGGTGGTAGGATTCCACTGAAAACGGTGGAAGTTGGATGCGGAGTCTCACGGGGTGGTAGGCGAGCACAGGAGGAATTCTAGCCCTGTTAAGGCAGTGGGAAGATCGGGTGAGCACAGATGTCTGGTAAGTGAAGGAGGTGCAGGTGAGGGTAGCATCAATGATGAAGGAAGGCAAACTTTGTTCTTTGAAGAGCGAAGACATCCTGATGTCCTAGAAATGAAAGCTGCATCGTGGGAACATATGCAGTGGAGACAAAAGAAGTGAGAAAAGGGTGCAGCATTTTTATTGGAGACAGGGTGGCAAGAGGTATTGGCAAAGTAGCCATGGGAATCAGGTTTACAAAAGATATCAGTAGACAGTTTCTCTCCAGAAATGGAGACAGGGAGATGGAGAAAGAGGTGTCAGAAATGGACAAAGTGAATTTAAAGGCTGGGTGGAAGTTGGATGCAAGTTAATGAAATTACGAGCTCAGCATGGGTGCAGGAAGGAGTGTGTCAACAATAAATTGATTTGACTTTGAATTAAACTAATCTTTTCTCATACGGACATAGAGGTCACTTGGCTAATCACAATCCCACCAGAGACGCAGGATGAGTGGTGTCCTTGGATGTAACTGCACCTTACCTTCCACGTGGACTCGGAACACAATGCTGTCATCCTGGACGTCGCACAGGTACTTTCCCGAGTCCGTCAGCCGCGCGCCCTGGATCCGCAGTGACCGGACAGCCCCCTCGCTCCTGGTGAATGTCCGCCCGTCCTCAGCTACCTTCTCCCTGTCTTTGTACCAGCGGGCGAGTGCGTTCGCCCGGGACACCTCACACTCCAGATGAATCTCCTGGGACACCAGGATCTTGTGGTCCAGCAGCCGGTCTGTCGGACAGATTATACGGACCGGAGGTTCTGCAGAATGAAATGAGGGGTCAGAATCAGAATCAGGTTTATATTCGCTGACGAGTGTCATGAAATTTGTTGTTTTTTTGATATTCCAAGGTTGCTCTGTTCCTTTGCGCTCCTGTATCAGAGGGTACATGATGTAAGGAGAGGTTTGACAGAGTCCTGATGAAGAGTCTCGCCCGAAACATTAACTTTTTACTTCTTTCCATAGTTGATCCCTGACCTGCCAAGCGTTGCAAAAGATGGCACTGGCAAGACACGGTGATGTTTTACAGGCAGCAAGCAAAGCTACCAACTGCTCTATTAACTATACTTTTTCTGGACTACGATCACTGCAATTCACAGCCCGTAATTTCCTTTGGGAGTTCAGCTTTTGAACTGTCTATATGACCTGATGTATTTGCAATATCCTGAAGGATTTGAAGAACTGAGCTCTCAAGAATGCAGGTATGACCGAAGCAGCCGCTGCTGCAGCAGACTTGGGCCGGATTGAAACTTCGGGACAGATTGAAGCGGTGGGGCCCGGGCCCAGGCCCCAAGAACAAAAAGTAAACCAGTGTTTAGCCAATTTCGACGTTGAGTTAGATTAGAAAGATCACGGCCAAGGGACGAAGGACAAATGGGTGTTCAGCTCACTGCTCCAGGAGGCTTTACTCACCTGAGTGCTGGACCGACTCTGCAGAAGTGGCTGGCAGCCAGCGGGCTCCTGGTCCGGCTGCAGTGCTGAGGTTGTGGATTCGCTTTCAGGGACACCGCGATTCATCTCATGTGTGTTATTTGTTTACTTTTTATTGTTTACACAGTTTTTTGCACCTTGGGTGTTTGCCGGTCTTTAGGTTGTGGGGATTTCTAGTGGGTTCTATTATGTTCTTTGTTTCATGGCTGCCTGCAAGAAGATGAATCTTAAGGTTTGTATACTGCAAACATACTTTGATAATAAATGTACTTTGAATTTTGAACGTTGAGTTCTTCAAGCATTTCACGTGTGCAACTCTGGACAAACTTGGGTTGCTTTGGAATGTCTCGGTCTGAGGGGATGTTGTGTTTTTCTTCTCCAGGCCTGTGGCATATTGGGTGGCAACCTCGTGTTTTTTTTAAATTCTGTCTGTTTTTGTTTACGAGGCTAAATTTGCTAGCTCGATGCTCAACCCAGCACAGTTGGAAAGCCTGCAAGGAATCAGCCAGATCTGAACCCTGGACCATTTGCTTCAAAGTCCAGTGCTAATGCCACTACACCACCGGCCTAGGGGTTGGGCGGAGCCCAGTAGAGTTTTGGAAGACGCAAGAGGCACAGTTCGAGTAGACGGCTAGTACCTTATAACCAGGGTCAAGATATCTAGTACTAGAGGCTATGCATTTAAGGTGAGAGGGGATAAGATGGAATGAGATAAGTACAACAACTTTCGTTTACACACAAAGAGTGGTGGATGCCTGGGATGTGCTGGCAGGTGTGCTGGAGTAGGCAAATATGATAGAGGAATTTAAGACTCTTGTAGACAGGCTCATAAACATGCAGAGAATTGAGGACTCTGCACATTGTGTAGGTAGAAGCAATTAGTTTAGAAGGGTTTCAATTCATAGCTTAATCAGTTCAGTACAACATGATGGGCTGAAGGGCCTATTCCTGTGCTGTAGTCTGTTCTACAAGGAAGGAGCAACAGCACCTTTTCTTTTTTTTTTAGGTTAAGCAGGTTCAGTTTATCACTGGACACTCTAACAAACTTCTACAGATGTACTGTTGAAAGCATCCTGAATGGTTACATCACCATCTGGTCCAATGCAAATGAACGTTAGAAGTAGTGAACTCAGCCCAATACATCACGGCACGTTCAGGAGGAGTATCTGCAGGAGACGATGCCTCAAGAAGGCAACATCCATCATCAAGGGTCCCCACCACCCAGACCACGCCATCTTCTCACAGCTATTCTTTTTTTCGCAAGGAAGGGCCTTGGAAGTTTGATGTTATTGTTTTTTTTTGCAAAGGGGGCGGGGGTTTTGGGGTTTGAGAGTTTTGTTTCTTCTTTTCGTGCAGGGAGGGGTGTTGATGTCTTTTCTTTCAACAATATTCATGGTTGTTCGGTATTTAATGACTATCTGGAGAAGACGGATATCAGAGTTGTAATGCACATGGAATACAATAGGGAGGGGTGTTGATGTCTTTTCTTTCAACAATATTCATGGTTTCTCTGTACTTAATAACTATCTGGAGAAGACGGATATCAGAGTTGTATTGTATATGCATGCTTTGACAGTAAAGTGAACCTTTGAACCATAGGGCAGGAGGTACAGGGCTCAGAGTCTCACAAGAACAGCTACTTCCCTTCAACCATTTGGTTCTTGAACCAACCGGCACAACCCTAATCACTACCTCAGTAGGTCTTTGGAATGTGAGAGGAAACCAGAGTATAACAAAACCTACATATTCATGTATATTTTGACCCTTACGGATTACTGTCGAGCTTCCCTGTGTGCTACGTACTGAACATAACGTGAGAGGCCACTCTGGGTAGATAACTCTCAAGCAGAATAACAAGCTGCACGTTTGTTCCTCATCTCCCCGTCTCTTGTGTGTGTTATTAACAACCACCCGGCCTCCCAGTACCACAAACTGGTGACATGGTGACAAGTCCTCACGTGGTATTTATTGTTTTGCTCCCTTCGGCAAGAAAAGTCTGTGTGCACCACTGGTGGTGTATCACGGTGTAATGTAGGTGAGCGAAAAGAAAACGGCTGCAGGAAACGTGGTGAGAGAAGAATTCGAGGGGAGAGAACGGGATGGTTAAATAAAATGAGAGAGAGAGAGAGGGAGGGGAGAGGGGAGAGGGGAGGGGGAGAGGGGAGAGAGAGAGAGACAGACAGACAGAGACACACGACTAGGACTAGGTAACTTTTCTGGAACGTGATTGTGTTTGAAAGTGGCGACGATGTTTGGAAGTATGGGGTCGTATGACAAAACAGAGCAATAAAGTTCATATACTGAAAGAGTTGAATATTTTACACTGGCAAATCAAGTGACAGATGATATTCATGTTCCAATTTTTCTGACGGTGATGGGTACAAAATTTAATTTATTATATAGTGGAGTGCAACCTGCTAAACCTGGTGATAAGCCTTGTGAGGGCATAGTTAAAGTGTTAAAGAACCACTACTCACCTAAACCTTTGATTATTACTGAGAGGTTTGGATTTCATAGAAAAAATCAAGAGGAAGGCAAGTCTATTTCACAGTTTGTGGTGGTGCTCAAACAATTGTCTGAACACTGTGATTCTGGGCATTCGCCGAATGACACATTACATGATAGACTTGTATGTGGTCTGCGTAATGAGGCAGTTCAGAATTGTTTCCTTACAGAAGACAGACTAACATTACAGACGGCAATTGAGATTAGTACATCAATGGAGATGGCAGGTAAAGATACACAGCTGTTAAGCGCATCTTCCAAAGTTCATAAAATTTCCCCTGACTTTAAGAATAAGACACCTATTGGCAACGTGTTACCGTTGTGGCAAAGCTGGGCATTCAGCAAAAGAACGCTGGTAAAAGGATTTAGATTGGCAAAGCTGCGGCAGGAAATGGGCCTGTAAAAGTAAAAAAAAATACTGTCAACCAAAAACACTGTAATAAAGAAAAATTACTTTTGGAAAAACAAACAGAAACAGGCAAACAAGATGGAGCATACGGAGGATGGACTGAGAGACTCTCACTCTGTGATTGGAGAAGTTTTGCGTGTTTTATCTGTTTCAGGACACAAAGATGGCTATTGGGTGACGCCACCGTTGGACGGAGCCACAGTGATGATGCAGGCGGACACAAGGGGCTGCAGTATCACTAGTTTCAGAGAGAGCTTACAAGGAGAAATTGCAGCTTTTCACCCCAGAAGGGGCAAGGTTGACTTTAAAAGACTTACACTGGTGAGGTTTTTCCAGTGAGGGCAGTAGTGCACATTACAGTGGAGACTAACAAACAGAGAAAGAAACTTCCACTGTACATTGTTAAATGTAGTTATCCAGCACTTCTGGGTTAGTAGACAGATTACCTTGGCTTTTTGGCTTTTAAAATGGCCAAAACAGCTTTGCCACAATCTGAAGTACTCACACACTTCAACCCATCATTGCCGATACAGTTGTCCTGCGACCCTGTGGTGTAGGGACAGTTATCTCACTCACCATGCCATCAAGTGAACAGTGTCCAATCACTTTCACATCAAGGACATGGTCTTTGATGCAAAAGTGTCTTTGGAGTTCACAGCTGTCTTTGGAGTTAAGAAATTCCATCAATTCCTCTTTGATCGATGACATACACTACTATTCATCAGTACAACGTAAAGTACAGGAGACCGAGATCATTCAAGTGCTGACAGACTATCCAGACTTCCCTCAGTTGTTACACCTTCAGAGCCATCCCCAAAAGAAATCGCAAACAACAGGAATTCTGCAAATGCTGGAAATTCAAGCAACACACATCAAAGTTGCTGGTGAACGCAGCAGGCCAGGCAGCATCTCTAGGAAAAGGTACAGTGTCCTGGCAGACCTATTGTCTCAGCTTGCTCCTGCCCCACCAAACTCGTTTCTGCATACCTCGACACAGTTTTATCCCCCCTTGTTCAATCCCTTCCTACCTATGTTTGTGACACTTCTCACGCTCTTAAACTTTTCGATGATTTTAAGTTCCCTGGCCCCCACCGTTTTATTTTCACCATGGATGTCCAGTCCCTATATACTTCCATCCCCCATCAGGAAGGTCTCAAAGCCCTCCGCTTCTTTTTGGATTCCAGACCTAATCAGTTCCCCTCTACCACCACTCTGCGCCGTCTAGCGGAATTAGTCCTTACTCTTAATAATTTCTCCTTTGGCTCCTCCCACTTTCTCCAAACTAAAGGTGTAGCTATGGGCACCTGTATGGGTCCTAGCTATGCCTGCCTTTTTGTTGGCTTTGTGGAACAATCTATGTTCCAAACCTATTCTGGTATCTGTCCCCCACTTTTCCTTCGCTACATCGACGACTGCATTGGCGCTGCTTCCTGCACGCACGCTGAGCTCGTTGACTTTATTAACTTTGCCTCCAACTTTCACTCTGCCCTCAAGTTTACCTGGTCCATTTCCCACACCTCCCTCCCCTTTCTAGATCTTTCTGTCTCTATCTCTGGAGACAGCTTATCCACTGATGTCTATTATAAGCCTACTGACTCTCACAGCTATCTGGACTATTCCTCTTCTCACCCTGTCTCTTGCAAAAATGCCATCCCCCTTCTCGCAATTCCTCCGTCTCCGCCGCATCTGCTCTCAGGATGAGGCTTTTCATTCCAGGACAAGGGAGATGTCCTCCTTTTTTAAAGAAAGGGGCTTCCCTTCCTCCACCATCAACTCTGCTCTCAAACGCATCTCCCCCATTTCACGCACATCTGCTCTCACTCCATCCTCCCACCACCCCACCAGGAATAGGGTTCCCCTAGTCCTCACCTACCACCCCACCAGCCTCCGGGTCCAACATATTATTCTCCGTAACTTCCGCCACCTCCAACGGGATCCCACCACTAAGGACATCTTCCCCCCCCCCACCCCCGCTTTCTGCAGGGATCGCTCCCTACACGACTCCCTTGTCCATTCGTCCCCCCCCCCCATCCCTCCCCACTGATCTCCCTCCTGGCACTTATCCTTGTAAGCAGAACAAGTGCTACATATGTCCTTACACTTCCTCCCTTACCACCATTCAGGCCCCCAGACAGTCCTTCCAGGTGAGGCAACACTTCACCTGTGAGTCGGCTGGAGTGATATACTGCGTCCGGTGCTCCCGATGTGGCCTTCTATATATTGGCGAGACCCGACGCAGACTGGGAGACTGCTTTGCTGAACACCTACGCTCTGTCCGCCAGAGAAAGCAGGATCTCCCAGTGGCCACACATTTTAATTCCACATCTCTTTCCCATTCTGACATGTCTATCCACGGCCTCCTCTACTGTAAAGATGAAGCCACACTCAGGTTGGAGGAACAGCACCTTATATTCCGTCTGGGTAGCCTCCAACCTGATGGCATGAACATTGACTTCTCTAACTTCCGCTAATGCCCCACCTCCCCCTTGTACCCCATCCATTATTTATTTTTATACACACATTCTTTCTCTCACTCTCCTTTTTCTCCCTCTGTCCCTCTGACTATACCCCTTGCCATCCTCTGGGTTCCGCCTCCCCGTTGTCTTTCTCCCCGGGCCTCCTGTCCCATAATCCTCTCATATCCCTTTTGCCTATCACCTGTCCAGCTGTTGGCTCTATCCCTCCCCCTCCTGTCTTCTCCTATCATTTTGGATCTCCCCCTCCCCCTCCAACTTCCAATCCCTTACTCACTCTACCTTCAGTTAGTCCTGACGAAGGGTCTCGGCCTGAAACATCGACTGTACCTCTTCCTACAGATGCTGCCTGGCCTGCTGCGTTCACCAGCAACTTTGATATGTGTTGCCCAAAAGAGATCGTTACTTCAAGGAAGTATCTACAGCTCCGATAACTGTGGCACAAGTCCAGAAGCACACATGTACCAACTTGTCCTATCTAAAGTGGTGGACATTATAGCTCATGAATGGAAAGGAGAGCCAATCTAGCATTAAAACCTTACCAGTTCAATGTGTTACATACCCCGTAACAGGTTAAAGAACCAGCAGAAATGGAACACACCTAGAGTCTGCTATTGCTTTTAACTAATGCTATTTTTATTAGTAACTACGCGAGTCCCTGACAAGCTACACACAGGACGCAGTACTGCACACAGTGGCTCCCAGAAGCCATGAGTAGATGAAACCATTGAAGAGGACAAAGCACGCCCACCTCGTCAGTGAGTGAGAAATGTTCCTCATCTTGCTCCTTGCAGATGATCTTGCAGGAGCTGTAGAAGGCCTCATGTCCTTGGTTACAGTGGACACACACAGCAAACGGCCCAGAGCTGCCACCATGGAGCACTACATCTGGAAAATGCATGGAGCAGCTACGTTCTATCTTTAGAAGTTTTGGGCTTCCACAACAGTGACAGTGACCATTCCTGTTTGAAGAGTTCCAGGCATTTATGGAAGCAAACGGTATTCAGCACATCAAGTCGGCACTATATCATCCCTCCACTAATGGCCTTGCTGAACGATTTTACAAACAGTGAAACAAATCCTCAGGACTTCAGTGGGAAGTGGATCCGTCAACCAGCACCTCAGCACTTGCCTGCTGACAAATCGCAACACACCCCACACCACCACCAAAACGGCTCCAGCCACTGCACCGATGAAAAGACAGCTTTGCACCGGCTTCACCGGCTTGTACCCCCAAACACAAAGTAGATCGTGCTAAATGAGCAGAGAACCCTCGCAGGGAGACGTGCCAAAATGAAGTACAGAGGTTTCAGGGCAGGAGACAAAGTACTTGCCCAGAACTACATCTCTGGAAGAAAGTGGATACCTGTGACGATGGTGGCACAGACTGGTCCTGTGTCATGCACAGTGGAAACTGGTGCTCACAACATCTGCACAAGGCATGTTCATCAGCTGCTGCCCACTTCTGAGGCTACTGAAAACCAACAGAAGCTCACCAATCCAGATCCAGTTGTAGAAATGGGACAGGATTCTGAGAAAACAACAGCAGTACCTCCATTAGGATCGAATGACAAAGCTAGTTCTCCCCCGTCACCTGTGTTTTTGAAGTGCCGCCTACTGACAATGCAGTATCCAAGCCGAGATCTATATGTACACCACCAAGAGATGAAATGACTTTAGTGCCTTCACAAACATGAACAAATCTGCAGATGCTGGCAATCCAAGCTACACACACAAAATGCTGGAGGAACTCAGCAGGTCAGGCAGCATCTGTGGAAAAGAGCAAACAATCGATGTTTTGGATCGAGACCTGCATCAGGACTGGAGAAAAAAGATGAAGTCAGAGTAAGAAGGTGGAGGGAGGGAAGGAAGAAGAGCAAAGTGAAGGTGGAGGGGTGGCAATTACCCGAGTTGAGAAATTGATGTTCATTGGAGTCTCGAAATTCTGGTAATTGCCCCACCCTTAACTTCACCATTCCCCGTTCCCATTTCCCTCTCTCACCTTAACTCCCCACTTGCCCACCATCTCCCTCTGGTGCTCCTTCCCCTTCCCTTTCTTCCATGGCCTTCTGTCATCTCCTACCAGATTCCCCCTTCACCAGCCCCTTATCTCTTTCCCCAATCGACTTCCCAGCTCTTTACTTCACCCCTCCCGCTCCCCCGATTTCACCTATCACCTACCAACCTTGTACTTCTTCCTCCCCTCTTACTCTGAACTCTCATCTCCTTTCTCCAGCCCTGAGGAAGGGTCTCGGACCGAAACATCAACTGTTTGCTGTCTTCCGTAGATGCTGCCTGACCTGCTGAGTTCCTCCAGCATTTTGCGGGTGGACTTTGGTGTCATTCCCAAGTCGTTGGTACCCTCACAGGAACAGACAGCCTCCAAACAATATGAATCTCTAGTTTGGTGACTCGCACTCAGCACATGGGCCAGGGATATGCCATGTATTCACGTATATTTTGACCCTTGCGGATTACTGTCAAGCTCCCCTGTGTGTTACACACTGAACGTAACATGAGAGCGCGTTCTGGGTAGATGGCTTACAAGCAGAATGACCAACGGCACATTTGTTCCTCACCTCTCCGTCTCTCATGTGTGTTATTAACAACCACCTGGCCTCCCAGTACTACAAACATAACAAAAAACAATCAGCACTTTCTGATACAATAGATCTTTTTTTTCTAATTGCTTTTTCTTGTATAATTTTGTATCATTTGTTTTTTTTCTGACTGGTTTGTGCATGAAAAATAAAATACAATAGAATCTACAAAAAACCATATATAAACAGAGACTGACAGACAAAGAATATGCAAAAGAAAACAAACCGTGTAAATAATCAATTAATAATACCGAGAACATGAGTCATAGGGTCCTTGAAATCAAGTCCATAGGTTGTGGAATCAGTTCAGCATTGTGGTGAGTGAAGTTAACCACACTGGTTCAAGAGCCTGATGGTTGACGTGTAATAAATGTTCCTGAACCTGCGGCTGTGGGCCCCAAGGTTCCTGTATCTCCTTCCCGATGGTAGCAGCGAGAAGAAAGCATGGCCTGGATGATGAATGTTGTTTTGATCACTTAACACCACAACAAACTATATTATTTCTTCCACCGAGTCTCATTATAAAATTTTGTATATTTTTTGTTTATTTCATGTTTATTTTCTGTGAATGTTGTTATCAGACACTACGTGCCTGGATGACTGCTTTCGAGTAATTTTCATTTCTCCCGTGTATACACGGACCTGTGCAGATGGCATTAAATTCAACTAATAGCTTCTTATATAGGCACAGTCACTTGGCCAGTCATAATCCCACCAGCGATGGGGAGAGGTATTGGATGAGAGCCCAGGGAGGGGACTGCACCTTACCTTCCACGAGGACTCGGAAGACAATGCTGTCATCCTGGACATCACACAGGTACTCTCCCGAGTCCGTCAGCTGTGCATCCAGGACCTGCAGTGACCGGACAATCCCCTCGCTCCTGGTGGATGTCCGCCTGTCCTCAGCCACCTTCTCCCCATTCTTGAACCAACGGGCAAGTGCGTTCGCCCGTGACGCCTCACACTCCAAACGAATTTTCTCGGACACCAGGAATTTGTGGACCAGAAGCCGGTCTGTTGGTCGGGTTATACGGACCGGAGGTTCTGCAGTCAGAGCAAAGAGTCAGAATCGCACTCAGGCTTTTTATCACTGACATACGTCCTGAAATATGGTTATTTGTGAGAGTACAGGGCAAAACATAAAAATCACTACTTTACAAAAAAAAAACTAATTAGTGCAAAGGAGGAATAACAAGGTAGTGTTCATGGGTTCATGGACTGTTCCGAACTCTGATGAGGGAGGGGTTGAAGCTGTTCCTAAAACACTGTGTGTGTGTGTTCAGGCTCCTGTACCCACTCCCTGATGGTGTCAATGAGAAGAGGGCAGGTCCTGAATAGTGCGGGTCCTTAACGACAGATGCCACCTTCTTGAGTTTGGTTAGTTTAATCAGCTCGGCACAACATGATGGACTGAATGGCCTGCTCCTATACAGCACTGCACTGTACTGTGTTCTGCAAGGAACGTCCATCAGCAACTTTACTTTCTTAGGAACTTAGGCAGGTTTGGCTTGTCACCAAGCATTTCTAACAAACTTCTACAGATGTAACGTTAAAAGTCCCTGACTTGTTACATCATGGTCTGGTTTGGCAATCTGAATGCACGGGAACATAAGAAGCTACAGAGAGTAGTAAACTCAGCTCAATGCATCACAGGTACAGTTCTCCCCATCATCCTCAATATCTCTCAGTGCGACTAGATCCTCAATATCTTCACTTGCAGACCCCAGTCCGTTCAGATCAGCAACAATATCTCCTCCACAATCTCCATCAGCACCACAAGGCTGTGTGCTTATCCCACTAATCTACTCACTCTACCCTTATGACTGTATGGTTATGCACAGCTCCAATACCATATTTAAGTTTGCTGATGACACCACTGCCATTGGCCGAATCAAAGCTGGTGATGAATCAACATGTCGGAAAGAGATTGAAAATCTGGCTGAGTGGTGCCATAACAACCTCTCACTCAACGTCAGCAGGAATAAGGATCTGACTATTGACCTCAGGAGGAAGAAACCAGAAGACATTGAGCCAGTCCTTACCAGGGGAACAGGAGGGAGGATCAGCAACTTTAAATTCCTCAGTGTTATCATTTCAGAGGATCTGTCCTGGGTTCTGCAGATAACTGCAATTATGACGAAAGCAAGGCAGTGCCTCTACTTTGTTAGACGTGTGCACAGATTTGACATGTTTTCTAAAACTTTGGTGCAGAGTATTCCGACCGTTCGCATCATGGCCTGGTATGGAAAACTAATGCCCAAGGATTGAAAAGCCCACAAAAGGCCTGTTCATCACAGGTGAAGCACGTCCCACCATTGAGCACATCTACAAGCAGCAGCACCACAAGATAGTGGCATCCGGCATCAAGGAGCCCCTCCATCCAGGCCATGCCCTCATCTCACTACTACCATTGGGCAGGAGAAACAACAGCATTTGGTCCCACACCACCTTTCTACCATCAGACTCCTGAACCGGTGTGATTCAGTTCACTTACCTCAACACTGAACCAACTTTTCAACCTGTGGACCCACTTTGAAGGACTCTACAACAGATGCTTGCAGTATGTATATATGTATGTGTGTGTGTGTGTGTGTGTGTGTGTGTGTGTGTGTGTGTGTGTGTATGTATGTATTTATTATTTCTTGTTTCTTATGTATTTGCACAATTTGTCTTCTGTTGCACATTGGTTGTTTGTCAGTGTTTGTCTGTGTGTAGTTTTTCATTGATCCTATTGTATTTCTATGGTCTACTGTGAATGCCTGTAAGAAAATGAATCTCAGGGTGGTAAGTATATAGTGATATATGTTGCACATGCTTTGATAAAAGATTTGTCTTGAACTATGAACTATCAGTGGTATCTTCGGGAAGTTCTACCTCAAGAAGGCAACATCCATCAAAGATTCACTCTGATCCAAACCATGACATCGTGTGTTACTGTCGGGCAGGAGGTACAGAAGCGTGAAGTCCCATATTACCAGGTTCAGAAACAGCTTCTTACCTTCAACCACACAGTTCTTGAACCAAACAACATACCATCAATTACTCCCTCAGTCTAACAAACTATGACCCCTTTGTACTACAACAGGCTCGTTTAGTTCTAATTGGGCTCCTTCTTGATTCTTTTTGTATCATTTTGTTTGTGTCTTTATGAGTGTTGAGTATTCAATCCTACATGCCTATGGTGCTGCTCAGTAAGTTTTTGATTGCAGCTGTCATACAGGGATTTGTGCAGATGACAATAAACTGATCCGACTTTGAGTTTATCTAATCCTTTCTCATATAGACACCAGTCATCATCCCACCAGCGATAGGGAGAGATGTTGGATGAGAGCCCAGGGAGGGGACTGCACCTTACCTTCCACGAGGACTCGGAAGACAATGCTGTCATCCTGGACATCACATAGGTACTCTCCCGAGTCCGTCAGCTGTGCATCCAGGACCTGCAGTGACCGGACAGTCCCCTCGCTCCTGGTGGACGTCCGCCTGTCCTCAGCCACCTTCTTCCCGTTCTTGAACCATCGGGCAATTGCGTTCGCCCGTGACGCCTCACACTCCAAACAAATTTTCTCAGACACCAGGAACTTGTGGACCAGAAGCCGGTCTGTTGGTCGGGTTATACGGACCGGAGGTTCTGCAGTCAGAGCAAGGAGTTAGAATCACAATAGGCATTTTTTATTATTGACATACCTTCTGAAATACCGTTATTTGTGAGAGTACAGGGCAAAACATAAAAATCACTACGTCGCAAAAAATAACTAATTAGTGCAAAAAAGGAATAACAAGGTAGTGTTCATGGGTTCACGGACTGTTCCGGAATCTGATGAGGGAGGGGTTGAAGCTGTTCCTAAAAGACTGTGTGTGGGTGTTCAGGCTCCTGTACCCACTCCCTGATGGCAGCAATGAGAAGAGGGCAGGTCCTGAATAGTGCAGGTCCTTAACGACAGATGCCGCCTTCTAGAGTTTGGTTAGTCTAATCAGCTCAGCACAACATGATGGGCTGAATGGCCTGCTCCTATACAGTACTGCACTGTACTGTGTTCTACAAGGAACCTCCATCTGCAACTATTCTCTCTTAGGAACTTAGGCAGGTTTGGCTTGTCACCAAACATTTCTAACAAACTTCTACAGATGTAACGTTAAAAGTCCCTGACTTGTTACATCATGGTCTGGTTTGGCAATTTGAATGCACGGGAACATAAGAAGCTACAGAGAGTGGTAAACTCAGCTCAATGCATCACAGGTACAGTTCTCCCCATCATCCTCAATATCTCTCAGTGCGACTAGATCCTCAATATCTTCACTTGCAGACCCCAGTCCATTCAGATCAGCAACAACATCTCCTCTACAGTCACTATCAGCATCAGAAGGCTGTGTGCTTAAAAAAACTAATCTACTCACACTATACTTATGACTGTGAGACTAAGTACAGCTCCAATATTTAAGTTTGCTAATGACATCACTGTCGTGGGTCAAATCAAAGGTGGTGATGAATCAGCATATCGGAGGGAGATTGAAAATCTGGCCCAGAGATGCTTCAACAACAACCTCTCACTCAACGTCAGCAGGACTAAGGGACTGACTATTGACTTCAGGAGGATGAAACCATAAGTCATTGAGCCAGACCTTACCAGGGGATCAGGAGGGAGGATCAGCAACTTTAAATTCCTCAGTGTTATCATTTCAGAGGATCTGTCCTGGGTTCTGCAGATAACTGCAATTATGACGAAAGCAAGGCAGTGCCTCTACTTTCCTGGATGTGTGCACAGACTCGACATGTTTTCTAAAACTTTGGCAAACTTCTATAGATGGATGGTGGAGAGTATTCCGACCGTTCACATCATGGCCTGGTATGGAAAACTAATGCCCAAGGACTGAAAAGCCTACAAAAGGTAGGGGATAGCCCTGTTCATCACAGGTGAAGCACGTCCCACCATTGAGCACATCTACAAGCAGCAGTGCCACAAGATAGTGGCATCCGTCATCAAGGAGCCCCTCCATCCAGGCCATGCCCTCATCTCACTACTACCATTGGGCAGGAGAAACAACAGCATTAGGTCCCACACCACCTTTCTACCATCAGACTCCTGAACCGGTGTGGTTCAGTTCACTTACCTCAACACTGAACCAACTTTTCAACCTGTGCACTCACTTTGAAGGACTCCACAACACATGCTTGCAGTATGTGTGTGTGTATGTATGTATGTATGTATGTATGTGTGTATGTATGTATGTACGTGTGTGTGTGTGTATGTGCGTGTGTGTGTGTGTGTATGTGTGTGTGTATGTGTGTGTGTGTGTGTGTGTATGTATGTATTTATTATTTCTTGTTTCTTATGTATTTGCACATTTTGTCTTCTGTTGCACATTGGTTGTTTGTCAGTGTTTGCCTGTGTGTAGTTTTTCATTGATCCTATTGTATTTCTATGGTCTACTGTGAGTGCCTGCAAGAAAATGAATCTCAAGATGTTAAGTATATAGTGATATATATTGCACATGCTTTGATAGTAGATTTGCCTTAAACTATGAACCATCGCTGGCATCTGCAGGAAGTTCTACCTCAAGAAATCAACATCCATCAAAGATTCACCCTCATCCAAACCATGACATCGTGTGTTATTGTCGGGCAGGAGGTACAGAAGCCTGAAGTCCCATATTACCAGGTTCAGAAACAGCTTCTTCCCTTGAACCACACAGTTCTTGAACCAAACAACACACCATCATTTACTCCCTCAGTATAACAAACTATGACCCCTTTGTACTACAACAGGCTCGTTTAGTTCTAATTGTGCACTTTCTTGAGGTTTTTTGTATCATTTTATTTGTGTTTTTTATGAGTGTTGAGTATTCAATCCTACATGCCTATGGTGCTGCTCAGTAAGTTTTTCATTGCAGCTGTCATACAGGGATTTGTGCAGATGACAATAAACTAATCTGACTTTGAGTTTACCTAATCCTTTCTCATATAGACACCAGTCATCATCCCACCAGCGATAGGGAGAGATGTTGGATGAGAGCCCAGGGGCGTGACTGCATCTTACCTTCCACGAGGACTCGGAAGACAATGCTGTCATCCTGGACATCACACAGGTACTCTCCCGAGTCTGTCAGCTGTGCATCCAGGACCTGCAGTGAGCGGACAGTCCCCTCGCTCCTGGTGGATGTCCGCCTGTCCTCAGCCACCTTCTCCCCGTTCTTGAACCATTGGGCAAGTGCGTTCGCCCGTGACGCTTCACACTCCAAACAAATCTTCTCGGACACCAGGAACTTGTGGACCAGAAGCCGGTCTGTTGGTCGGGTTATACGGACTGGAGGTTCTGCAGTCAGAGCAAGGAGTCAGAATCGCAATCAGCCATTTTATCACTGACATATGTCCTGAAATATGGTTACTTCTGAGAGTACAGGGCGAAACATAAAAATCACTATGTTACAAAAGATAACTAATTAGTGCAAAAGAGGAATAACAAGGTAGTGTTCATGGGTTCATGGACTGTTCCGGAATCTGATGAGGGAGGGGTTGAAGCTGTTCCTAAAACACTGTGTGTGTGTGTTCAGGCTCCTGTACCCACTCCCTGATGGTAGCAATGAGAAGAGGGCAGGTCCTGAATAGTGCAGGTCCTTAACGACAGACGCCGCCTTCTTGAGTTTGGT
Source organism: Mobula hypostoma (assembly GCF_963921235.1). Taxonomy (NCBI): domain Eukaryota; kingdom Metazoa; phylum Chordata; class Chondrichthyes; order Myliobatiformes; family Myliobatidae; genus Mobula; species Mobula hypostoma. The sequence continues at coordinate 108,077,024 of NC_086102.1, read as the reverse complement.
TAGTCTAATCAGCTCGGCACAACATGATGGACTGAATGGCCTGCTCCTCTACAGTACTGCACTGTACTGTACTCTACAAGGAACATCCATCAGCAACTTTACTTCCTTAGGAACTCAGGCAGGTTTGGCTTGTCACCAAGCATTTCTAACAAACTTCTACAGATGTAATGTTAGAAGTAACCTGACTTGTTACATCACGGTCTGGTTTGGCAATCTGAATGCACGGGAACATAAGGAGCTACAGAGAGTGGTAAACTCAGCTCAATGCATCACAGGTACAGTTCTCCCCATCATCCTCAATATCTCTCAGTGCGACTAGATCCTCAATATCTTCACTTGCAGACTCCAGTCCGTTCACATCAGCAACAACATCTCCTCTACAGTCACTATCAGCATCACAAGGCTGTGTGCTTAGCCCACTAATCTACTCACTCTATACTTATGACTGTGAGACTAAGCACAGCTCCAATGCCATATTTCAGTTTGGTGATGACACCACTGTCATGGGCCGAATCAAAGGTGTATGTATGTTTATATGTATGTATTTATGTGTATATGTATGTGTGTATGTGTGTATGTATGAGTGTATGTATATGTAGGTATGTATGTATATGTGTGTGTGTGTATGTATGTGTGTCTGTATGTATGTATGTATTTATTATTTCTTGTTTCTTAATGTATTTGCACATTTTGTCTTCTGTAGCACATTGGTTGTTTGTCAGTGTTTGTCTGTGTGTAGTTTTTCATTGATCCTATTGTATTTCTATGGTCTACTGTGAATGCCTGTACGTATATAGTGATATATATTGCACATGCTTTGATAGTAGATTTGCCTTAAACTATGAACCATCGCTGGCATCTGCAGGAAGTTCTACGTCAAGAAGGCAACATCCATCAAAGATTCACCCTGATCCAAACCATGACATGGTGTGTTACTGTCGGGCAGGAGGTACAGAAGCGTGAAGTCCCATATTACCAGGTTCAGAAACAGCTTCTTACCTTCAACCACACAGTTCTTGAACCAACCAACACACCATCAATTACTCCCTCAGTATAACAAACTATGACCCCTTTGTACTACAACAGGCTCGTTTAGTTCTAATTGGGCTCCTTCTTGATTCTTTTTGTATCATTTTGTTTGTGTCTTTATGAGTGTTGAGTATTCAATCCTACATGCCTATGGTGCTGCTCAGTAAGTTTTTGATTGCAGCTGTCATACAGGGATTTGTGCAGATGACAATAAACTAATCCGACTTTGAGTTTATCTAATCCTTTCTCATATAGACACCAGTCATCATCCCACCAGCGATAGGGAGAGATGTTGGATGAGAGCCCAGGGAGGGGACTGCATCTTACCTTCCACGAGGACTCGGAAGACAATGCTGTCATCCTGGACATCACACAGGTACTCTCCCGAGTCCGTCAGCTGTGCACCCAGGACCTGCAGTGAGCGGACAGTCCCCTCGCTCCTGGTGGATATCCGCCTGTCCTCAGCCACCTTCTTCCCGTTCTTGAACCAACGGGCAAGTGCGTTTGCCCGTGACGCCTCACACTCCAAATGAATTTTGTCGGACACCATGCACTTGTGGACCAGAAGCTGGTCTGTTGGTCGGGTTATACGGACCGGAGGTTCTGCAGTCAGAGCAAAGAGTCAGAATCGCAATTGGGCATTTTTTATCACTGACATACGTCCTGAAATATGGTTATTTGTGAGAGTACAGGGCAAAACATAAAAATCACTACTTTACAAAAAATAACTAATTAGTGCAAAAGAGGAATAACAAGGTAGTGTTCATGGGTTCACGGACTGTTCCGGAATCTGATGAGGGAGGGGTTGAAGCTGTTCCTAAAAGACTGTGTGTGGGTGTTCAGGCTCCTGTACCCACTCCCTGATGGCAGCAATGAGAAGAGGGCAGGTCCTGAATAGTGCAGGTCCTTAACGACAGATGCCGCCTTCTAGAGTTTGGTTAGTCTAATCAGCTCAGCACAACATGATGGGCTGAATGGCCTGCTCCTATACAGTACTGCACTGTACTGTGTTCTGCAACTTTACTTTCTTAGGAACTTAGGCAGGTTTGGCTTGTCACCAAACATTTCTAACAAACTTCTACAGATGTAACGTTAAAAGTCCCTGACTTGTTACATCACGGTCTGGTTTGGCAATCTGAATGCACGGGAACATAAGGAGCTACAGAGAGTAGTAAACTCAGCTCAATGCATCACAGGTACAGTTCTCCCCATCATCCTCAATATCTCTCAGTGCGACTAGATCCTCAATATCTTCACTTGCAGACCCCAGTCCGTTCAGATCAGCAACAACATCTCCTCTACAGTCACTATCAGCACCACAAGGCTGTGTGCTTAGCCCACTAATATACTCACCCTACACTTATGACTGTGAGACTAAGCACAGCTCCAATACCATATTTAAGTTTGCTAATGACATCACTGTCGTGGGTCAAGTCAAAGGTGGTGATGAATCAGCATATCGGAGGGAGATTGAAAATCTGGCCCAGAGATGCTTCAACAACAACCTCTCACTCAACGTCAGCAGGACTAAGGGACTGACTATTGACTTCAGGAGGATGAAACCATAAGTCATTGAGCCAGTCCTTACCAGGGGTTCAGGAGGGAGGATCAGCAACTTTAAATTCCTCAGTGTTATCATTTCAGAGGATCTGTCCTGGGTTCTGCAGATAACTGCAATTATGACGAAAGCAAGGCAGTGCCTCTACTTTGTTAGACGTGTGCACAGATTTGACATGTTTTCTAAAACTTTGGCAAACTTCTATAGATGGATGGTGGAGAGTATTCTGACGGTTGGCATCACAGCCTGGTATGGAAAACTAATGCCCAAGGACTGAAAAGCCTACAAAAGGTAGGGGATAGCCCTGTTCATCACGGGTGAAGCACGTCCCACCATTGAGCACATCTACAAGCAGCAGTGCCACAAAATAGTGGCATCCGTCATCAAGGAGCCCCTCCATCCAGGCCATGCCCTCATCTCACTACTACCACTGGGCAGGAGAAACAACAGCATTAGGTCCCACACCACCTTTCTACCATCAGACTCCTGAACCGGTGTGGTTCAGTTCACTTACCTCAACACTGAACCAGTTTTTCAACCTGTGCACTCACTTTGAAGGACTCCACAACACATGCTTGCAGTATGTGTGTGTGTGTGTGTGTGTGTGTGTGTGTGTGTGTGTGTGTGTGTGTGTATGTGTATGTGTGTATGTGTGTGTGTGTGTATGTCTGTATTTATTATTTCTTGTTTCTTATGTATTTGCACAATTTGTCTTCCGTTGCACATTGGTTGTTTGTCAGTGTTTGTCTGTGTGTAGTTTTTCATTGATCCTATTGTATTTCTATGGTCTACTGTGAATGCCTGCAAGAAAATGAATCTCAGGGTGGTAAGTATATAGTGATATATGTTGCACATGCTTTGATAATAGATTTGCCTTGAACTATGAACTATTGGTGGTTTTTATAGGAAGTTCTACCTCAAGAAGGCAACATCCATTAAAGATTCACCCTCATCCAAACCATGACATCGTGTGTTACTGTCGGGCAGGAGGTACAGAAGCGTGAAGTCCCATATTACCAGGTTCAGGAACAGCTTCTTCCCTTGAACCACACAGTTCTTGAACCAAATAACACACCATCAATTACTCCCTCAGTATAACAAACTATGACCCCTTTGTACTGCAACAGGCTCGTTTATATCTAATTGGGCTCTTTCTTGAGTGTTTTTGTATCATTTTGTTTGTGTCTTTATGAGTGTTGAGTATTCAATCCTACATGCCTATGGTGTTGCTCAAGTAAGATTTTGATTGCAGCTGTCATACAGGGATTTGTGCAGATGACAATAAACTGATCCGACTTTGAGTTTACCTAATCCTTTCTCATATAGACACCAGTCATCATCCCACCAGCGATAGGGAGAGATGTTGGATGAGAGCCCAGGGGGGTGACTGCACCTTACCTTCCACGAGGACTCGGAAGACAATGCTGTCATCCTGGACATCACACAGGTACTCTCCCGAGTCCGTCAGCTGTGCATCCAGGACCTGCAGTGATCGGACAGTCCCCTCGCTCCTGGTGGATGTCCGCCTGTCCTCAGCCACCTTCTCCCCATTCTTGAACCATCGGGCAAGTGCGTTCGCCCGTGACGCCTCACACTCCAAACGAATCTTCTCGGACACCAGGAACTTGTGGACCAGAAGCCGGTCTGTTGGTCGGGTTATACGGACCGGAGGTTCTGCAGTCAGAGCAAGGAGTTAGAATCACAATAAGGTTTTTTATCACTGACATATGTCCTGAAATATTGTTATTCGTGAGCATACAGGGCAAAACATAAAAATCACAACGTTACAAAAAATAACTAATTATTGGAAAAGAAGAATAACAAGGTAGTGTTCATTGGTTCATGGACTGTTCTGGAATCTGATGAGGGAGGGGTTGAAAGTGTTCCTAAAACATTGAGTGTGGGTGTTCAGGCTCCTGCACCCCCTCCCTGATGGTCCTGAATAGTGCAGGTCTTTAACGACAGATGCCGCCTTCTTGAGTTTGGTTAGTTTAATCAGCTCAGCACAACATGATGGGCTGAATGGCCTGCTCCTCTACAGTACTGCACTGTACTGTACTCTACAAGGAACATCCATCAGCAACTTTACTTCCTTAGGAACTCAGGTAGGTTTGGCTTGTCACCAAGCATTTCTAACAAACTTCTACAGATGTAATGTTAGAAGTACCCTGACTTGTTACATCAAGGTCTGGTTTGGCAATTTGAATGCACGAGAACATAAGAAGCTACAGAGAGTGGTAAACTCAGCTCAATGCATCACAGGTACAGTTCTCCCCATCATCCTCAATATCTCTCAGTGCGACTAGATCCTCAATACCTTCACTTGCAGACCCCAGTCCGTTCAGATCAGCAACGATATCTCCTCCACAATCTCCATCAGCAGCGCAAGGCTGTGTTCTTAGCCCACTAATCTACTCACTCTGCACTTATGACTATGTGGCTAAGCACAGCTCCAGTGCCATATTCCAGTTTGCTGTTGACACCACTGTTGTTGTCTGAATTAAAGGTGGTGATGAATCAGCATATCGGAGAGAGATTGAAAATCTGGCTGAGTGGTGCCACAACAACCTCTCACTCAACGGCAGCAAAACCAAGGAGCTGATTAATGTCTACAGGAGGAAGATACCAGGGGTGCATGAGTGACCTCTCAGGGGATCGGAGGTGTAGAGGGACAGAAACTTTAAATTCCTCTGTCTTATTATACCAGAGGTTCTATCTTGCAAGGGGAGAGGTGCTGGATGAGAGCCCAGGGAGGGGACTGCACCTTACCTTCCACAAGGACCCGGAACACAATGCTGTCATCCTGGACATCACACAGGTACTCTCCCGAGTCCGTCAGCCGTGCGTCCTGGACCTGCAGTGACCGGACAGTCCCCTCGCTCCTGGTGGATATCCGCTTGTCCTCAGCTATCTTCTCCCCGTCCTTGTACCAATAGGCAAATGCGTCCGCCCGGGACACCTCACACTCCAGATGAATCTCCTCGGACACCAGGAACTTGTGGTCCAGCAGCTGATCCGTTGATCGGATTATACAGACCGAGGGTTCTATAGACAAAAACAAGGGGTTAAAATCAGAATGAGGTTTGTGATCTCTGACATACGCTCTGTGGCCACTTTATTAGGTATCTCCTGTGTATATGTTCGTGGTCTTCTGCTGCTGTAGCCCATCCACTTCAAGGTTCAATATCTTGCGTGTTTCGAGATGCTCTTGTGCACACCACAGTTATAACGCATGATTGATTATTTGGGATGCTGTTAAACTCCTGTCAGCTTGAACCAGTCTGGCCATTCTCATCTGACTGCTCTCGTTCACAATGAGTTTTCACTAACAGAACTGCCATTCACTCACTAGGTATTTTTTGTTTTAAATGCACCATTCTCTGTATGTTTCCTTAGAGAGTGTCGTGCGTGAAAATCGCAGGACATAAGCAGTTTCTGAGATAGTGAATCCACTCTGTCTGGGACCAACAATCATTCCACAGTCAAAGTCACTAAGATCACATTTATTCCGCATTGTGATGCTTGGTCTGACCAACAACTGAACCTCTTGACCATGTCTGCATGCTTTTATGCACTGAGTTGCTGCCACTTGATTGGCCAATTAGATATCTGCATTAACGAGCTAGTGTACAGATGTACCTAATGAAGTGGCCACCAAGATTATGTCATGAAATCTGTAGTTTCCTATCAGCGGTATAGGGCATGACATTAAAATTCTTATAACTTAAAAAAAAAGGCACGAGAAAGGAATAACAAGGTCGCTCTTGGGTTCATTGTCCATTCAGAAATCTGATGGAGGGGAAAAACGTTGAGTGTGTGTCTTCAGGCTCCTGTACCTAGGGCATGTCCTGGGTGATGGCAGTCCTTAACGATGGACGCCTCATTTTTGAGCAATTGCCTTTTGAAGATGTCCTCAGTGCTGGCAAGGCTGGTGCCTGTGATGAAGATGGCTGACTTTACAACCTTCTGCAGCTTTTCCTGATCCTGTGCTGTAGCCCCTCCATACCAGACAGCTAGAATGTCTTCTCTGGTATATCTGTAGAAAATTTCAGTGTCTTTGATGCCATATCAAATCTCTTCAAACTCCTAATGAAGTATAGTCGCTGTGGTGCCTTCCTCATGACTGGATCAATGCGCTGGGCCCAATCTTAACTCAGCAGTTCTGTAGCACTTTCAATGTAGCAATACATCCTGGGAGCTTCAGAGCCATGCCTTTCATCTGACAGAGACACTATCAACTCCCAGCCCCTGTCACTATTCCTATCCTCCCCTCCTCTACCTGCCTATCACCGCTCCCCCTCACCTGGATCCACCCATCGACTGCCATCTCTTGCTCCTCCCCTTCCCCTCACCTCTTTATACCAGTCACCTCTTTTCTATCTTTAAGTTCAGATGAAGGGTCTCGATCTGAAACGCTGACTCTCCACAGATGCTGCCTGACCTGCTGAATTCCTTGGGCATCCCATGCATTGCCTTTAATACCATGTTTCTCAGCGATCCAGATAGAAAGCTGTGAGAACTGTTCACCAAATGGAACGCGCAGAGCTACACAAGCGTAGAGAGTTGATTTTTGTGCTTTAGGAAACCAAGGGATATCGGGTTAGTGTCAGGCAGAGGAACAAACTCAGCCCTGATACTGAACGGGGGGCAGGAAGAGGAGTGGTGTGGAGAGGGAAGGGGGAAGGAAGGGGGAGAGGGGGAAGGGGGAGGGGAAAGGAGGCGGAGAGGGAGAAGGGGAAAGGATGGGGAGAAGGGGAAGGAAGGGGAAGGGGAAGGGGAAAGGAGGGGGAAGGGGAAGGGGAAAGGGGGAGAGGGGGAAGGGGAAGGAGGGGGAGAGGGGGAAGGGGGAGGAGGGGGAGCGGGGGAAGAGGGAAGGAGGGGGAGAGGGGGAAAGGGGGAAGAGGGAGGGGGAAGGGGGGAGAGGGGGAAGGGGAGAGGGGGAAGGGGGAGAAGGGGAAGGGGAAGGAGAGGGAGAGGGGAAGGGGGAAGGAGGGTAGGGGAAGGGGAAGAGGGGAAGAGGGAGAGGGGAGAGGGGGAGGGGGAGGGGGAGGAGGAGGGGGAGGGGTGGGAGGGCAGAGGGGAGAGGGGGAAGGAGAGGGGGAAGGAGAGGGGGAAGGGGGAAGGAGGGGAAGGGGAAGGGGGGAAAGGGGAGGGGAGGGGGGAGTAGGAAAGAGATGGGGAGAGAATAGGGGAGACAATGGTGAACTGAGGTATAGAGAAAGAGGTAGGGAGGGAAGGGTAGAGGGAAAGGAGTAGAGAAAGAGGGTAGACAGACTAGAGAGAGTGGGATGGGGAGAGAGAAAGAGAGTTTAGGGGGAGAAAGGGGGAGTTGAAGAGAGAAAGGTGAAGGGAGAGAGAGACAGAGATAAAATGACACAGTGAGCTCCTTGACCACTAACAGGAAGCTTCTGTGTGCCATCAAACAAGCTTCTTGAAGCCATTTAAAATGTCCCCCCACACTGAGTGGTCATTGAGTCCCCATGAAAGTATCCCGCTGGTTGCAGTGTGGTCTGGCACGACAGTCTGAATGCACAGGGACATAAGGAGCTGAAGACAGTAGTGGATTCTGCCCCAGGACATCCCAGGCACATCCCTCCCCACTGTCGATAGTATCAACACCAGGCACCTTCTCAAGTAAGAAACATCTATCGTCAAAGATCCTTACTGACCAGCCATGGCATCTTCTTGCAGTCACCATGAGGTACCATAAACAGGTTCAAGTACAGCTACTTCCCTTCAGTCAGTTGGTTCGTGAAAAGAACCAACTGGCCCAGCCCTAATCATTACAGTTTAGCAACACGATAATCACTTTGTTCTGATTCTAATTATGCCATTTCTTGTAAAAATTGTGTAAAGTTAGTTTATGGTTCTCATGTGAATGCTGTTTATCTGATAACATATGCTGCACTGTGTGTCACTACATCCTCGCCAGTGAACCCACCTGTCACGGTGACCGTGAAGGACAGTGAATCTCCTGTGGCCTCGCAGACATAGACTCCGCTATCATTCTTGGAGCAGTGGGGAATGACCAGCCTCCTCTGAACCCCCTCGGACTCCATCCTAACACCCGGCCTCTCCTCCAGTCCGCCGCTGTCCTTGTACCACTTGACCTCAGCGTCGGAGTGGGATGCCTCGCAGTTTAACACAACGGTCTCGCCACACAGGTACCGTGTCTGATGCCCGTCCTCTGCAGCTCTGAGTGTCACGCGCGGTTCTACAACGAAAGCAGAGGGCCACAAGAGCTTTGTAGAATAGAATACAATAGAGCAGAATGGGGTAAAAAAATCAATGGTGGGAATTGTCTATCAGCCACTGGATAACAACATTACAGTGGCACAGGCAATAAACAGAGAAATATCTGAGGCATGTAAGAATGGAACAGCAGTTATCATGGGGGACTTTAACTTGCACATAGAATGGGTGAATCAAGTTGGTCGAGGCAGTCTTGAAGAGGACTTCATGGAATGCATCCATGATGGCTTCTTGAACAGCATGTTACTGAACCTACAAGGGAACGTGCTATCCTAGATCTGGTCCAATGCAATGAGACAGGTAAAATTAGTGATCTTGTAGTTAGGGATCCTCTTGGAAAGAGTGATCACAGTATGACTGAGTTTCTCCTACAAATGGAGGGTGCAATAGTTCGATTTAAAACCAGTGTATTATGCCTACACAATGGAGACTACTATGGGATGAGGGAGGATATGGCTAGTGTAGACTGGGAACACAGGCTATATGGTGGGACAGTTGAGGATCAGTGGAAGACTTCCAAAGAGATTGTTCACAGTGCTCAATAAAAGTATATTCCAGTTAAAAGCAAGGACAGCAAGGGTGGGGAGAGCCAGTCTTGGATAACTAAGGAAATAAAAGAAGGCATCAAACTAAAAACTCATGTATACAAAGTCACCAAGAGTAGTGGGAAACTGGAAGACTGGGAAAACTTTAAAAAGCAACAAAGAACCACTAAGTGAGCAATAAAGAAAGGGAAGATAGATTATGAAAATAAACTAGCACCCAATATAAAAATGTATAGTAAAAGTTTTTATAATTATATGAAGTGGAAAAGGGTGGCTAGAGTGAACGTACAGTCGGTCCCTTGGAGGATGAGAAAGGGGAATTGTTATTGGGTGATGAGAAAATGGCTGAGGCTTTGAGTTACTATTTTGTGTTGGTCTTCACAGTGGAGGACACGTCTAACATGCCAAAGAGAGATGTTATGGATGCATTGGGAGGTGAGGACCTCGATACAAAAGCTATCACTAAAGAGGTAGCTCTGAGCAAACTTTTGGGCCTGAAAATAAATAGGTCCCCGGTCCTGATGGAATGCATCCCTGGGTACTGAAAGAAATGGCAGAAGTTATAGTTGAGGCTTTGATGATAATTTACCACAATTCTCCGGACTCTGGGCAGGTCCCAGTGGATTGGAAGATGGCGAATGTCACGCCACTGTTCAAAAAAGGACGTAGGCAAAAGGCAGGTAACTATAGGCCAGTTAGGTGTATTGAAAGATTGAGGGTCTACAGTTGCCCAATGGACTGTGATCTCCCCATCCAACGGGACATCTTCCCTGTTTCACACTCACTGATTGGATGAGAGAACCCTTCGCTTGCACTCACCAGAGACCATGACCTTAAATACGGCCACGGCATCGGCTGAGCGGCACACATAGGTGCCCTCGTCCTCCACCATGGCCGGGTGAATGGTCAGCCTCCTCCTCGCCTCCTCCACCTCTATCCTGCACCTCTCACTGGGCTCCAGCTCGGCCCCGTCCCTGGACCATCTCACCAGCCCTTGCGGCCAGGACAGCTGGCACCACAGGATCACCTCGGCACCGACTGGCACCATCACCTCCGAGGGAGAGCTGCTGACGATGGTCACCGGGTGATCTGGAACCAGGGAAGGGGGCGTGGGAATGGGACAGGAAAAGTAGGATACGAACGGGGAGGGAGAGGGAGGTAAGAATGGAGTGAGAGTGAGGTGGAGAAAGAGGATGAGGGAGGGCAAAAGAGAGTGCAAGAGGGTGTGGAGCAGAGAGAGGAGAGAGGGTGAGAGTTTGATAGAGGGAGGGAGTGACAGAGGGAATGATAGAGGGAAGGAATGATAGAGGGAGGAGAGGGGAGAGAGGGTGAGTGGGAGGAGAGAGGGAGGGAGAGCAGGAGGTAGAGGAGGTAGTGAGAGAGGCAACAGAATGTGAATTGAATAAGGAGGGAGAGGAAGAGATGGAGAAAGTGCAAGAGAATCAGAGGGGGGAAGTGGGAGAGATATGGAAAGAGAGGAAGACAAGGAGAAGGGAAAAGGAAGAACAGGGACAGGAAAAGGAAGAAAAGGAGGAAGGGGAGAGAGAAAAGGGAGAGACTGACAAATAGCAGGGAAACAAAAGACAGAGAAAGAAAGAGGGAAAGAGAGATGAGGAGGAGGAGGAGGAGGAGGTGTAATCAGAAAAACAGATTGAAGAAGAGATGTAGGGAACAGGAGAGGGAAAAGAGCACAGACAGAGGAGTAGGCAGAGAAAGTGTGAGAGAGAGAGAGAGATGAGAGTAGAAGGGAGAGAGAGTAGTTGAAGGAAGGGTGGGAAATGGAGTGAAAGATAAAGGAAAAGAACAAATATATTATACTCAATTATAATTTAATGAAACATCAAATTCTGAAATGCACCTAGTGTCACAACATTGGTCAATTCCCACCTTGACACCCTCATCCAGAGACCTGGAGTTGTCAAGTGGCTTAGGATGTTAGTCCAGGAGAATACCATGGTGAATCTCCCTCTACGTTGTCCCATCGCACACTCCTGGGGTCAGACACAGAGTGAAACTCCCTCTACATTGTCCCATCACACACTCCCGGGGTCAGACACAGAGTGAATCTCCCTCTACATTGTCCCATCGCACACTCCCAGGGTCAGACACAGAGTGAATCTCCCTCTACACCGTCCCATCACACACTCCTGGGGTCAGACACAGAGTGAAACTCCCTCTACATTGTCCCATCACACACTCCCGGGGTCAGACACAGAGTGAATCTCCCTCTACATTGTCCCATCGCACACTCCCAGGGTCAGACACAGAGTGAATCTCCCTCTACACCGTCCCATCACACACTCCCAGGGTCAGACACAGAGTGAAGCTCCCTCTACACTGTCCCATCACATACTCCCAGGGTCAGACACAGAGTGATGCTCCCTCTACCCTGTCCCATCACACACTCCCAGGGTCAGGCACAGAGTGAAGCTCCCTCTACCCTGTCCCATCACACACTCCCAGGGTCAGGCACAGAGTGAAGCTCCCTCTACACTGTCCCATCACACACTCCCGGGGTCAGACACAGAGTGAAACTCCCTCTACACTGTCCCATCACACACTCCCGGGGTCAGACACAGAGTGATGCTCCCTCTACCCTGTCCCATCGCACACTCCTGGAGTCAGACACAGAGTGAAGCTCCCTCTACACTGTCCCATCACACACTCCCGGGGTCAGACACAGAGTGATGCTCCCTCTACCCTGTCCCATCACACACTCCTGGGTTCAGACCGAGAGTGAAACTCCCTCTACACTGTCCCATCACACACTCCCAGGGTCAGACACAGAGTGAAGCTCCCTCTACACTGTCCCATCACACACTCCCAGGGTCAGACACAGAGTGAAGCTCCATCTACACCATCCCATCACACACTCCCAGGGTCAGACACAGAGTGAAGCTCCCTCTACACCGTCCCATCACACACTCCTGGGGTCAGACACAGAGTGAAACTCCCTCTACATTGTCCCATCACACACTCCCGGGGTCAGACACAGAGTGAATCTCCCTCTACATTGTCCCATCGCACACTCCCAGGGTCAGACACAGAGTGAATCTCCCTCTACACCGTCCCATCACACACTCCCAGGGTCAGACACAGAGTGAAGCTCCCTCTACACTGTCCCATCACATACTCCCAGGGTCAGACACAGAGTGATGCTCCCTCTACCCTGTCCCATCACACACTCCCAGGGTCAGGCACAGAGTGAAGCTCCCTCTACCCTGTCCCATCACACACTCCCAGGGTCAGGCACAGAGTGAAGCTCCCTCTACACTGTCCCATCACACACTCCCGGGGTCAGACACAGAGTGAAACTCCCTCTACACTGTCCCATCACACACTCCCGGGGTCAGACACAGAGTGATGCTCCCTCTACCCTGTCCCATCGCACACTCCTGGAGTCAGACACAGAGTGAAGCTCCCTCTACACCATCTCATCACACACTCCTGGGTTCAGACCGAGAGTGAAACTCCCTCTACACTGTCCCATCACACACTCCCAGGGTCAGACACAGAGTGAAGCTCCCTCTACACTGTCCCATCACACACTCCCAGGGTCAGACACAGAGTGAAGCTCCATCTACACCATCCCATCACACACTCCCAGGGTCAGACACAGAGTGAAGCTCCCACATGCTATGCTGTGTTTGACCATCTTCTCTGCAGTGAACCCACCTGTCACGGTGACCGTGAAGGACAGTGAATCTCCTGTGGCCTCGCAGACGTAGACTCCGCTATCATTCTTGGAGCAGTGGGGAATGACCAGCCTCCTCTGAACCCCCTCGGACTCCATCTTAACACCCGGCCTCTCCTCCAGTCCGCCGCTGTCCTTGTACCACTTGACCTCAGCGTCGGTGTGGGATGCCTCACAGTTTAACACAACGGTCTCGCCACACAGGTACCGTGTCTGATGCCCATCCTCTGCAACTCTGAGTGTTGCACGTGGTTCTACAACAAAAGCAGAGGGCCACGAGAGCTTTGTAGAATAGAATACAATAGAGTAGAACGCCATCGAGGAGTACAGGAGCTGAGGTACCATACTTACAGTTTTTGGAATAGATTCTGCCAGGGCATCATCATAGAGCAGAGAACACTACAGCACAGATACAGACCCTTTGGCCCATCTATTCCCTGTTGAACTGTTATTCTGCTCGTCCCAATGAACCACTTAAGGGCCATCGCCCTCTGTACTCCTCCCAGCCGTGGACTTATCCAAACTTTTCTTAAAAGTTGAAATCGAACCTGCATCCACCATTTCCACTGGCAACTCATTCCACACTTGCACCACCCCGAGTGAAGAAGAACCCCTGTCATCTTCCCCTTAAATATTTCACCTTTCACCCTTAACCCATGACCTCTAGATCAAGTCCCTCCCAACCTCAGTTGTAAAAGCCTGCTTGCATTTACCCTATCAACTGCATACACACATAGTTTTGAGCACCTCTGTCAAATCTCTCCTCATTCTCTACACTCCAGGGAATAAAGTCCAAACCTGTTCAGCCTTTCTCTGTAACTCAGCTCCTCAATCCCAGCAACATCCTTCCAAATATTCTTTCTACTCTTTCAATAATTGACATTTTTCCTGTAGGTTTGTGACTGGAACTGCACACATATTGTAAGTTAGGTCTCACCAACATCTTATACAACTTCAACATAACATCCCAACTCCTGTACTCAATACTTTGATTTCTGAAGGCCACTGTACTCTTTATAACCCTGTCTAACTGTGACGCCACTTCAAGGAATTATGGATCTGTATTTGCTGATTCCTGTGTTCTACCACACTCCTGAGTGCCCCATATGTAAGTCCTGCCCCAGTTTGCCCTCCCAAACTGCAACACCTCACACCTCCTGATTCTTATTTCTTTATTGAGAGATACGGCAGAGAACAGGCCCTTCCACCCAACAAGCTGTGCTGCCCAGCAACTCTCCTGTTTAAACCCAGCCTAATTACAGGACAATTTACCTATTAAATGATATGTCTTTGGGAGGAAACCAGAGTACTTGGTGGAAACCCATGTGCTCACGAGAAGAACGTACGAACTTTCTTACCACTTCACCACCGTGGCAAGCTTGTTTGCATTAAATTCCATCTGTTAGTTTTCAGTCCTGAGCAGTCCATGAGCCCTTGAAGACTACCCCACTATTCTGCTCTTGCACCGTTTCTTTTTATGCCTGCTGCTGCAAAACAACAGATGTCATGGCGGACATCGATGATAGCAACCCTGGTTCTGATTATTGTCAGATTTACTGAGATAGAGTGAAAAATTTGCCTTGGTAAACCACCTTCTCCAAACCCTTCACATCCTTCCTGTGTCGGGATGACAAACTCAACATCAGAATCAGAATTATTATCACTGCCAAATGTTGTGAAATTAGTTGTTCTGCAACAGAAGTACATACAGTGAGAATATATTTTAAAAATAAATAGTGCAAAAAGTGAGCAAAATAGTGAGGTAGTTTTCATGGATTGAGGCAGAGAGGTAACACACTCAATACTCCAAATGTTAGACGTTTCTCTCTCCACAGATGCTGACTGACCTGATGAGTGTTTCCAGTGTCATACAGGGAGACTCTGGCATTGGCGTTGCACAATCTTAGACTCATGCATCAATTCCATGCTGAACATGTGCCACCCATTTACAATCATCCCCACTTCATTTATTTTTTATTTAGCAATACAGCGTGGAACAGACCCTTCTAGCCCAATGAGCCACACCTCCCAGCAACCTACCTATTTAACCCTAGCCTAATCACAGGACAATTTACACTGACCAATTAACCTACTAACCAGTACATCTTTGAAACGTGGGAGGAAATTGGAGCACCCGGAGGAAACCCCAGCGGTCATGGGAAGAGCATACAAACTCCTTACAGACAGCACTGGAGTTGAACTCCAAAGTCCGGAACTCCCTGAGCTGTCATAGTGTCACACTTATTGCTATCCCAGTGTGGAGCACTGACTCTTCACTTAGCCGTCAACATTACGTTTAAGGGGCAGTTTAGAGTGGCCAATTAAACCCGTTGACCCTGCATGAGGAAACTGGAACATCCAGGAGAATATCCAGATTCCATACCGGCAGCGGCAGAGCTCAGGATCGAACCCAGGTCTCGGGAGCTGTGAGGTGGTGGCTCTACCCACCACACCACTGTGCCACCCTAGATTCCAAGAGGTTCCACAGGCAATCTACATGCACCCAGTGGCCACTTTATTAGGTACACACCTCTGTTGTAATGTGTGGTTATTCGAGTTGACTGGTCAGCTTGAACCAGTCTGGCCATTCTTCTCTGACCTCTCACTAACAAGATGTTTTTGCCCACAGAACTACAACTCACTGGATGTTTTTTTTTTGCACCATTCTCTGTAAACTCTAGAGACTGTTGTGCGTGAGAATTCCAGGGATCAGTAGTTTCTTTGGTACTCAAACCACCTCATCTGGCACCAACAATCATTCCACGATTAAAGTCATTTTGATCGTATTTCTTCCCATTCTGATGTTTGTTCTGAACAATAACTGAAACTCTTGACCATCTCTGCATGCTTTAATGCATTGAGTTGCTGCCACATGATTGGCTGATTAGATACTTGCATGAATAAGCAAGCATTCCGGTGTACCTAATAAACTGGCCAGTATGTTTACATCATGGGGGCAGTAACTGATCTTATCTAACCTCTAACCTCTCACAGTAATATTGAAGAAGATGGAGTCATCTCCAGCGTCGCAGACATATTCTCCGGAATCTTCTATTCTGGCGCTCTGGATGATCAGACTCCTGTGGACTCCGTGTGACATCATTGTGATGTTTGTGTCCCCCTCCACCTCCAGCCCATTTTTGTACCACCTCACCCCAGCGCTTGGGCGGGACACCTCACAGTTCAGGACGATTCGGTCGGACTTGAGGTATTCTGCCTTGGTGTCATCGGCCGTGTTCACGATTCTCACTGGCGGCTCTGAAAAGACAGGAATTTCATTGAGATCACGGAGAAAGTCAGGGATTCATCAAAGTCACTGCAAGACAAGTCAGGGATCTATCAAAGATCAAAGTAAATTTATTATCAAAGTACATACATGTCACTATGTACTACACTGAAATTCATTCACAGGCGATACAACTACAGTAGAATCAATGTGAGGAACTGTACACAGGAAAGATGGGAAAACAACCAAAGTGAAAGTTATTAATATACAAGTAATAAATTCTGAGAACATGAGTTATTCAACTCAGGGTTATTGAAAGTGAGTCCATAGGTTGTGGATAGTGTTCGAGCAAGTGAAGTTATCCACTCCGGTTCGGGAGCCTGATGGCTGAAGGACAAAAACTGTTCCTGAACCTGGTGGTGTGAGACCCAAAGCTCCTGTACCACCTTCCTGATGGTAACAGTGAGAACTTTTCCATTCAAGGGCATTGATGTTTCCATACCAAGCCATGATGCAACCAGTCAGGGTACACTCCCCTGCACAGCTATAGAACTTTGTCGAAGTTTTGGATGACATGCTGAATCTTCACAAACTTCTAAGAAAGTAGAGGCGCTGCCATGCTTTCTCTGTAAGGGCACCGACGTGCTGGACCCAAGACAAATCCTCTGAGATGCTAACACTGAGGAATTTAAAGTTGCTGAGCCTCTCCACCTCCAATCCCCTGATGAGGACTGGCTCAGAGACTTCCTGTTTCCTCCTCCTGTAGTCATTAACCAGCTCTTTAGTTTTGCTGATGTTGAGTAAGTGATTGTTGTGGCACCAATCAGTCAGATTTTCAATCTCCTTCCCCTATGCTGATTCCTCATCACCTTTGATTTGCCCTATGACAGTGGTGTCATCAGAAAACTAAAATATGGCGTTGGAGCTGTGCTTTGCTATACTGTCATAAGTGTAACACGTATAGAGCAGGGGCTAAGCACACAGCCTTGTGATCCTCTGTGCTGATGGTGATCGTGGAGGAGATGTTGCCAATCTGAACTGACTGGGGTCTGCAAGGGAGAAAATTAAGGATCCAGTTGCACAAGGAGATGTTGAGGCCAAGGTCTTACAGCTTATTGATTAGTTTTGAAGGGATGATGGTGTGAATGAAGTGCTGTAGCCAATGGAGAGCATCCTGGTGTATGCATCTTCACTGTCCAGGTGTTCCAGGATCGAGTGAAGAGCCAAGGAAATGGCATCTGCTGTTGACCTGCTGTGACAAATGGGAACAGATTCAAGTCACTTCTCCTGCAGGAGTTGATAGTTTCATCATCAACTTCTCAAAGCACATCATCACAGAGGACGTAACCTACTAAACAATAGTCACTGAGACACCGGTTTAATTGAAGCCTGCCTGAAGCAGGTGGGTATCTCAAACTGCCGAAGCAAGAGGTTAAAGATCTCAGTCAACACTCCAGCCAGTTGATTTGCACAGGTATTCAGTACTCGGCTATGTATCCATTCTGGGCCAGATGCTTTCTGTGGGTTCACCATCCCGAAGATACTCTCACATTGGCCTCAGAGGCTGAAGTCACAAGGTCATTGGAGCTATGTGAGTTTGCAAAGGTGCTTCTATGCTTTGCTGGTCAAAGCATACACAAATGGCATTGAGCTCATCTGAGAGTGAAACTTTTTTGTCACATATGTCATTTGGTTTTACCTTGCAGGAGGTGACAGCATTCGAGCCCTGCCCCAGCTGCCCAGCATTCTTCTGTGATTCAAGTTTGGTCCAGGATCTCTGCTTTGCATGTGAGTTGGCTTTCGGGGAGTTGTACCCAAGCCTCTTGTATTTTACCTGGTCGCCAGATCTGAATGCCACTGATCTGGCCCTCAGCAGATTGATGATATTTTGGTTCATCCAGGGCTTCTGGTTCGGGAAGACCAAATGATTTTGTGGAGACACACACATCCAAGACAACAATGGCATATTCGCGCAGAACCTCTGAACATGGCCCTGTCCAAAGACTCAAAGCAATACCATAGTTGTTTCTCTGCCTCCCGTGAGCACCTCTGTGTTGCCCTTATCTCTGGAGTCTGGAGTCCTGATCTTTATCTTTGGAGTCTAGACTCTTGATCTTCATCTCTGGATTCTTGAGTGTTGACCTGTATGCTGGAGGAACAGCCAGAACATCAGGTTTCCTGAAATGAGGCCAAGGAATGGCAGTAGTCGAGTGTGTTGGGAACCCTGGTGCTCCAGGTGATATGTTGATGATAACTGGGCAGAAATTTTTTCAAGCAAGCCTGATTGAATTCCCAGACATTAGTTGAAAGTTATCGAGGTAGGCTGGTTTTTGTTTGCTATTTGCAGCACTCAATACATCGAGTGCTTACTTAACTTCTGCCTTTAGAGCTATGGAAGCTGCAGTCAGGATCAGGAAAGAGAACTCTCTTGGTAAGGCAAATGGATGGTACTAATCTTTAGATGATCCAGGTTCGGAGAACAAGAATGTGACAAGACCACTATGTCTGGGCACCATCAAGAGTTTATCTGAAACACAGTCCCCCATCTCTTGCCTTCTCCACATTGGCAATTTGATCCTTCAAGGATCAATAACCCCTCAGACGGGAGCACTGCATCCAGCGTGTTTGAAATGAGCCATGTCTTCATGAAGCAGAGAACGCAGCAATTCCTCATTTCCCTCCGATACAGCAACCTGGCCCTTAGTTCCTCAGTCTTGTTCTCCACTGACTGTAGCTTTGCTAACATTATGCTGGTAGAGAATGCTATACATCTCAACATTTTAGTCTGGTTTGGAGTCCTCCCCTCATCCTTCTCTTCCAGCCATGTTGATGGCTGATCTTCATCTGCTTAAAAGGCGCAGTACCTGCATTCCTGAGAGTAAAGTCTACCAAGTCCTTCAGAAGAACCTAAAATCACTGGTCATTTCAGATGGTTCAAAAGTATGTTAATAAAAGGAAATTACAGGCTGCAGATTGCAGCGAGAGTAGTTCGGAAGAAGTATATCTAGACGATTTGCAAGCTGCCTAAAAAATGTTGCCAGTACTGTCTTCTGAAGTTCACAGTTCAAGGTATGTTTATCATCAAAGTACATATCTGTCACCAAATACTACCCTGAGATTTGCTTTCTTGCGGGTGAAACCCCATTGGTTTCCTTGGCTGTGTAAATCTAGGGAATACACACTCCAGTCCCGCCAAACCCGTTGTTACAGGGTGTTATACGGGCATTCACAGTAGAACAGAGAAACACAATAGAATCAAAGAAAACAAAAATTGACAAACACCAATGTGCAAAAATAAAAAGATCAAAGACCCTATCCACAGCTCCGGTAACCTTCATGTCATCTGCAAACTTACTAACCCACACTTCCCCTCAGTGCAGCAATGTGCTGGGTAGTTTTGACTATCTGCTGCAGAGCCTTCCTGTCTGCTGCAGTGCAGTTTCCATACCAAGCAGTTTATAGTAATAATAATAATAATAATAATAATAATAAACAAATAAGCAAATAAATAATACTGAAAACATGAGTTGTAGAGTCCTTGAAAATGAGTCCATTGGTTGTGGAGTCATGCAAAACGCTGAAGGAACTTGGCAAGCCGGGCAACATTGATGGAAAAGAGTAAACAGTCGATGTTTGGGTCCAGACCCTTCATCAGGACTGGAGAAAAAAAGATGAGGAGTCAGGATAAGAAGTTGCGGGGAGGGGAAGAAGAAACACAAAGGGATAGGTGAAACTGGGAGTGGGGGAGGGCTGAGGTAAAGAGCTGGGAAGTTGATTGGTTGAAGAGATAAAGGGCTGGAGAAGGGGGAATCTGAAAGGAGAGGACAGAAGGCTACGGAAGAAAGGGAAGGGGAAGGAGCACCAGAGGGAGGCGATGGGCAGACCACCTTTCCAGCACTTATCCTTGCAAGCGGAACAAGTGCTACACCTGCCCCTACATCTCCTCCCTCACTACCATTCAGGGCCCCAAACAGTCCTTCCAGGTGAGTTGACAGTTCACCTATAAGTCTGTTGAGGTCACCTACTGCATCCAGCGCTCCTGGTGTGGCCTCCTGTATTTCAGTGTCACCTGAAGCAGTGTACGATGCTTCACCAAGCACCTATGCTCTGTCCGCCAGAAAAAGCAGGATTTTCCGATGGTCACCTCTTTCAATTCTACTTCCCATTCCTATTCCAACATGTCAGTCCATGCCCTCCTCTACCGCCACAATGAGGTCACACTCAGGCTGGAAGAACAACACCTTATATTCTGTTTGGGTAGCCTCCATCCTGTTGGCATGAACATTGACTCCTCAAACTTCCAGTATTTTCTCCCTCCTCTCCTTCACCATTACCCAGTCCCACTTCCCTCTCTCACCTCATCTCCTTACATGCCCTTTACCTCCCTCTGGTGCTCCTCCCCCTTCCCTTTCTTCCATGGCCTTCTGCCCTTTCCTATCAGATTCCCCCTTCTCCAGCCCTTTATCTCTTTCACCAATTGACTTCCCAGCTCTTTACTTCACCCCACCCTTTCTCCTCATTTTAACTATCACCTACTACCTCCCCCCTCAACCTTCTTACCCTGACTTCTCATCGTTTTTCTTCAGTCCTGATGAAGGGTCTCAGCCCAAAACATCAACTCTTTACTCTTATCCATAGATGCTGCCTGGCCTGCAGAGTTCCTCCAGCATTTTGTGTGTGTGTGTGTGTGTGTGTGTGTGTGTGTGTGTTGCTTGGATTTCCAGCATCTGCAGTTTGTGGAGTCAGTTCAGAGTGAAGTTATCCACACTGTTGCAAGAGAGTGATAGTTGAGGAGTAATAGCTGGTCCTGAACCTGGTGGTGTGGGACCCAAGGTTCCTGTACCTCCTTCCCAATGGCAACTATAAGAAGAGGCATGGTCTGGATGGTGGGGGTCCTTGAATACAAGATGATAGGAGGCATTGACAGAGAGTGGGTAGCCAGAGACCTTTTCCCGGGCCAGAAATGGCTAATACGATGGGGCATAATATTAAGGTATTTGGAGGAACATATGGGGGGGGGGGTGTGGTCAGAGGTAGTTTTGTTACACAGAAAATGACTGAGTGTGGAATGCATGGCCAGGGTGGTGGCAGAGGCAGATACCGCAGGAACATTGAAGAAACTCTCAGGTAGACACAGGGATGAAAGAAAAATGAAGGGTTATGTAGGTAGTAAGGGTTAAATTAATCCTAGTGCGTTAAAAGGTCAGCACAGCATCATGGGCTGAAGAGGCTGTATTGTGTTATAGTGTTCAATGTTCTCTGTTCTACATTCACGTTCTCCATATTATGGTTGAACTCCATCTGCCACTTCTCAGCCCAGCTCTTCAACCTGTCAATGTCCCTTTTCAAACTTCAATGATCCTATCCACAACTCCAGCAACCTTCATATCGTCTGCAAGCTTACTAACCCACCCTTCCACTTTCTGATCCAAGTAATTTATAAAATTAACAAAGAGCAGGAGTCCCAGAAAAGATCCCTGCAGAACACCACCGGTCACCAACTTCTGGGCAGAATACTCCCTAAATCAGAATCGGTTATAATATCACTGGCATATGTCATGAAATTTGTTTGAGGCAGCAGTACAGTGTAATACTTAATGTTAAAAAACTATAAAGTATATAATTAAATAAATAGTACAAAAAGAGAGCAAAAAAAGAACAAAGTTTTCTAAATAGATATTGAACCCATGAACACTACCTATTATTTTTTAAATTTTATTTTGCACCACCTATTTTAACGTAACTATTTAATAGACATATATACACTTACTGTATATTTATTTATCATGGATTTCATTGTACTGTAACCAAAAAATTAACAAATTTCACAACATATACTCACTGGAATTTAGAAGATTGAGGGGGGATCTGATTGAAACATATAAAAATCCGAAAGGGATTGGACAAACTAGACGCAGGAAGATTGTTCCCGATGTTGGGGAAGTCCAGAATGAGGGGTCACAGTTTAAGGATAAAGGAGAAGCCTTTTAGGACCGAAATGAGGAAAAACTTCTTCACACAGAGAGTGGTGAATCTGTGGAACTTTCTACCACAGGAAACAGTTGAGGCCAGTTCATTGGCTATATTTAAGAGGGAGTTAGATATGGCCCTTGTGGCTAAAGGGATCAGGGGGTATGGAGGGAAGGCTGGTATAGGGTTCTGAGTTGGATGATCAGCCATGATCATACTGAATGGTGGTGCAGGCTCGAAGGACCGAATGGCCTACTCCTGCACCTATTTTCTATGTTTCTATGTTTCTATACGCCGGTGATATTAAACCTGATTTGGATTCTGATGGCGGAGGGGAAGACGCTGTTCCTGAAAAGTTTACTGTGCATCTTTAGGCTCCTTACCTCCTGCTTTATGGTAGCAATGAGAAGAGGGCATGTACTGGGTGATTGGGTCCTTTATGAAGGATGCCACTTTTTTGAGACATCGCTTTTCGAAGGTGCCCTTGATGAAGGGGAGGCGAGTGCCCTTGATTGTACTGGCTGAGTTTCCAACTTTCTGCAGCTTTTTTCTAATCCTGTCCGGTGCCCCCTCCATACCAGTTGGTAATGCAACCAGTTAGAATGCTCTCCACAGTACACCTGTAGAAATGTGCGAGAGATTTACTCCCATCTACTACCCCCCTCTGCCTTCTACGGGCAAGCCAATTCTGTATCCACAAGTCACATTCTAGTTTCCCTCACTCTTGCTACTGTTTGTAAATCTCTGCTGATCCATCTCCAAGGTCTTGTTCCTTGTTCCAAAAGAGATTAGAACCAGGGCCACATTCCTCTCTGCATGTGATCTATTCAGAAGGAACTGCAGATAATAGTTATGCAGGGAATGTTAATGGCCATGAGTTTTGAGAGAATAGAAATGTCGGTCTGAAGTGTTCTGAATGACATTATTAAGAGCAGACACAGCTGCCAGCCCAGACAGACCCTGAAAAGCCAAATCTTTGAGTTGGTTACTATTCACAGTGCATTGCGGCATTATGTGTAGGATTCTTCGAATTGGGACCGGCCATTGAATCATGAATGCTCCTTTTTTGGTGTATCTTCACCCAGTCCCATAACCCCCTTCCCAGAGTCCTTCACTGTTCTCACTGCCGCCTTCCAGAAGAAGGTACAGCAGCTCAGTTTCCACGCTCCAGGTTTAGGGACTGTTATTACCCTACAACCTTCAGGCTCTGTACCAACATGGATAACTTCATTCACCTCAACAATGAACTGATACCCATGGACTCACTTTCAAGGACTCCACAACTCATGTTCTCAATATTATTTACTTGCATATTTATTACTATTAATATTATAATTTGTATTTGCAGAGTTTGTCTTCTTTGGCACATTGGTTGTTTGTCAGTCTTTGTGTGGTCTTTCATTGATTCTGTTGTATTTCATTGTTCTTACCGTGAATGCCTGCAAGAAAATGAATCTCAAGGTGGTACATGCTGGGGTGTGGGGTGGGGACTGCAAGTGTCACCACACATTCAGGTTCCAACACAGCATGCCACCAATAATCTGCAGAAGGCCAACAAAGTAACAACAGCAAAGCCAGCCCCTTTCCTCCCCCCACCCACCCCCTCACACACACAGATAGGACAGGCTTCCAGCCTCCGCAGGACTTGCAGACTCAGTCATCAGGCCTTGGATTTCCCACTCACAGTGCCTTGTGGCATTGTGTGCAATGTTACTTTGAATTAGGACTGGCGATTGAATCATAAGTACTCCTGTCTCAGTGTTCCCTCACCCAGACCTGCACTCCCTTCAAGATCTCCAGAGCCTTTCACTGTCTTTTAGAAGAATAGTGGGGGTGAGGTGGGATCTCCTGAAACCTATCGAATTTTAAAAGGCCCAGCTAAGAGTCGAATGGAGAGGATGTTTCCTATAGGTGTTGAATGTGTGCTATTCTTTACCACAGACAGCTGTGGAGACCAAGTCATTGGGAGTACTTAAAGAGAGGGTTGATTAGTAAAGGTGTCAACAGTGGCAGGAGAGTAATAGCTCAGCCATGATCAAATGGCAGAGCAGATCCAATGGGCCAAATAGCCTTATTCTGCTCCTCTGCCTGATGGTCTATGGTCCCGTAACCTGATTAAATTTTCCCTTTCAGTGCTTGTTCCAGAGAGCTTTATTTCGTCATGTGTTGATGCAGAAGGTACCCGATTCAAGACCATAGCTAGGCCACACTTGGAGTATCACGTTCAGTGCTGGTCGCTTGGTCACCCTGTTGCTGGAAGGATGCAGAAGCTTTGGAGAGGTTCGCCAGGATGCTGCCTGGATTGGAGGACATTAGACAAAGCAATACCAGCTCCAAGGGATAAGTCATGTCATGTCAATTCAAACAGATCCTTTACTCCCAGCTGAAGGAAGGTCAGCAAACCCCCGGTGGCCAAAGAAAACGCTTCAAAGATAACATCAAAATCAGCCTGAAGAAATTCAACATTACATCTAAAAACTGGGAAGATATTGACTCAATAGACATACCAGGAGGAAATCTGTTGAACAGAGAACTGTGCTACATGAGGTCGACCTCTGCTATGCTCAGAAAACAGGCAGCTGTGAAAGGAGAGACTGAACAACCAAAAGACCCGACCACTGACCACCACCACCACTTACACTTGCCCACACTGCACCCGAATATGTGGATCCCAGATCAGCCTCTACACCCCACTGAGGAGCCACCAATAGACAACCCCATCATACTCGACTCGAGTGATCACACCACTACTAGACGGCATGTACCATAAGGACAGTTGGACAGACTTGGTTGTTCTTTTTCTGGAGCTGTAGAAGCTGAGAGGAAACCAGTTGGATTCAGAACTGGTTGAGGAACTGGTCAAAGTGGATGCATTAACAACATTTATAGGCATTTGGACGGGTACAAGAATAGCAAAGGTTTAGACCAAATGCAGGCAAATGGGATTAGATGAGCATAGAGTCACGGAGTCATAAAGCTCTACAGCACGAAAATAGGTTCTTTGATCCATCTAAGGACCCTCATCAGCCAGGATATGCCTTCCTGTTACTACCACTGGGGAGGAGGTACGGGAGTCTCAATACCCATACTCAGTTTTAACAACATCTACTTCCCTTCCGCCATCAGATATCTGAATGGTACATGAACCCATGAACACTACCTCATCAACACAATTTCTGTATCTTGTAATC
Organism: Mobula hypostoma; assembly: GCF_963921235.1. Classification (NCBI taxonomy): domain Eukaryota; kingdom Metazoa; phylum Chordata; class Chondrichthyes; order Myliobatiformes; family Myliobatidae; genus Mobula; species Mobula hypostoma. The sequence continues at coordinate 108,051,559 of NC_086102.1, read as the reverse complement.
TACAGTAATTTTTGTGTTGCACTGCACTGCTACCACAAAACAACAAAGTTAACACCGTATGTCAGTGATAATAAACCTAAATTTTTCTTCAGCTCCTCCTACTTTCTCCGAACCTGGGTGGTGGCCATGGGCACTCGCATGGGCCCAAACTATGCCTGCCTCTTCGTCAGCTATGTAGAACAGTCCATGTTCAAAGCCTTCCCCAGTCATACTCCCCAGCTCTTCCACCGCTACACTGACAACTGAATTGGCGCTGCCACATGCACCCACACTGAGCTCATCAACTTCATCGATTTTGCTTCAGAACCATAGAACCATAGAACATTCCAGCACAGAAACAGGCCTTTTGGCCCTTCTTGGCTGTGCCGAACCATTTTTCTGCCTAGTCCCACTGACCTGCACCTGGACCATATCCCTCCATACACCTCCCATCCATGTAACTTCCATACTGTCCTTAAGTTCATTTGGGCCATCTCCGACACCTCCCTGCCCCTTTTCAATCTCTGTCTCCATCTCTGGAGACAAGCTGTCAACTGACATTTTTTATCAACCTACTGATTCCCATGGTTATCTGGACTATACCTTTTCCCACCCTATCTCCTGTAAAAATGTTATTTTTTCTCAGTTTCTTCGCCTCTGCTGCATCTGTTCCCCGGATGAAGCTTTCCACTCCAGGACATCAGAGCTGTCCTCCTTCTTTAAAGAACAAGCTTTCCCTCCCTCTACTATTGTTGCTGCACTCACCCACATCTCCTCCATTTCCTGTACATCTGTGTTCACCCCATCTTCCCGGTGTTGTAATAACGAGAGTCCCTCTTGTCGTTACCTACCATCCCGTCAGCCTCCGCATCCAACACATTATCCTCTGCAATTTGGGCGATCTCCAAAGGGATCATACCACTAAACATGCAGTTACCTTTACCTCCCACCCCCTCTCCACTTTTCGCAGGGATCGCTCCCTCTGCGATTCCCTTGTCCATCCATCCCTCCTCACGAATCTCCCTTCAGGCACTTATCTCCACAAGCGGTCTAAGTACTTCACCTGCCCATACACCTCCTGCTTCACCTCCGTTCAGGAACCAAACAGTCCTTCCAGGTGAGGTCACGCCTCACCTGTGAATCCGCTGGGGTCATCTATTTTGTCCAGTGCTTCCGATGCGGCCTCCTCCACATTGGTGAAAACCTGTTGCTAATTTGAGGACCACTTTGTCAAGCACCTTCGCACCATCTGCCACAAGTGGGACTTCCCGGTGGCCGAACATTTTAATTCCAATTCCCATTCCTGTTCTGACATGTCGATCCATGGCCTCCTCTTGTACCAGGATGAGGTCACCCTCAGGGTGGAGCAGCAACACCTTATATTCCGTCTCGGTAGCCTCCAACCTGATGGTATGAATGTCGATTTCTCCTTCTGTTAAACAAATCCCCACCCCACCCTTCTATTCCCCACTCTGACATTTTACCCCTTCTCATCTGCCTATTACTTCCTGCTGGGTCCCCTCCTCCTCCCTTTCTCATATGGTCCAATCTCCTCTCCTATCAGATTCTTTCTTCTCCAGCCCTTGACCTTTCCCACCCATCTGACTTCACCTATCACCTTCCAGCTAGCCTCTTTCCCCTCCCTCACCTTTTTATTCAGGCATTCCTCACCCCCGCCCCCACCAACTTCCCTGTCAGTCCTGAAGAAGAGCCTTGGCCCAAAACATCAATTGTTTATTCCTTTCCATAGGTGCAGCCAGGAGTGTTGAGTTCCTCCAACATTTTGTGTGTGTTGCTTTGAGTTTCCAGCATCTGCAGCTTTTCTTGTGTTTATAATAAACCTAATTCTGATTAACTCCGCTTGGTTTCAGATTGAAGGAGATCGTACCTGATACAGTAACGCAGAAAGTGATGGAGTCATCTGTCGCATCGCAGGTGTACTGCCCGGAATCTGAGAGCTGGCTGGACTGGACAACGAGCCTCCTTGTCTGGCCACAGGATTCAAGTGATATCCGGTCACTGGCCTCGAGGTCTTGGCCATCTTTGACCCAGCGGACCTGGCCGCTGGGCCTGGACAGTTCACAGCTCAGTATGATTGGCTCAAGGGCTGTGACCCGCTGCTCTTTCTCCATGCCCGGGCTCAGTGAGACTTTCAGTGGGACAGCTGGAACATAAAGACCCCAGTCAAAAAGTGATGAATAACATGAGTATCGATGCATACCATCCATCACATACCCCTCAAAACTATCCCATCACATACCCCCTCAAAACTATCCCATCACACTCCCTCAAAACTATCCCATCACACCCCCAAAACTATCCCATCACACCCCTCAAAACCATCCCATCACACCCCTCCCTCAAAACCATCCCATTACACAACCCCCAAATACCATCCCATCACACACCCTCAAAACTATCCCATCACACCCCCCCAAAACTATCCCATCACACACACCAAGAGTCAGGTACAGAATGAAGCTCCTTCCATACCATTCTATCACACTCTCCCAGGGTCAGATGTGGAGTGAAGAACCCTCTACACTGTCCCATCACACTCTCCCGGGATCAGGCACAGAGTGAATTTCCCTCTACACTGTCCCATCACACACCCTCAGTGCAGGAACCACACAGGTTTGACACAAAGTACACTCCACTCTTCCATAGTATATTCAATACCAAGAAAGGCAAGAATTTTGCTTCCTTTTTGCACTACTTAGAAATATAGAACGGTATAGCACAGGAACAGGCCATTCAGCCAAACCAAATAAATTAATAATCAATGGCCAAGTAAACTAATCTCTTCTGCCTATACAACGTCCATATCTTCCATTTCCCTCACATTCATGTGTCTATCTAAATGTCTCTTAAAATTCCCTCTCGCACCACCCCAGGCAGTGTATTCCAGGCACCCACCATTCGCTGTGTAAAAAACATGCCCCTTGCATCTCCTTTGAAATTACCCCCTTCACCTAAAGTGCATGCCCTCTGGTATTAGACATTTCAACTCTATCTATGCATCTCATACTCTTAGAAACCTCCACCAGGTCTCCCCTCAATTCTGCAGCTCCAGTGAAAGCAACACAAGTTTGTCCAAACTCTGTTTAAATTATTTTATTATGTTAATACCTTATTGAATGTTATGTAGATATAGTTCTGATTGTAATTTATAGAATATTGTATGTATTACACTGCACTGCTGCCACAAAGCAGAACACGTCAGTACGTAATTATAAACCTGATTTTGATTCTGTTTCTGATTTTGGTGAGAGTTGATGGGAACAATCAGGACGGTGATAAGATCAGGATCTATAATATTGAATTTACAGCAGGTTTGAGGAACTGAGTAGCCCCCTCCCTGCTTCCCATGCCCCGTGCTTCATCTGCGCCTGGATTTCAAAAATGCTGGCGCCTTGTTTGAAACAGTTACAGCTGTTTGAGGTCAGGGGCAGACTGACACAATGATACAGTTTCCTTGTAAAAGTGATTTCCTTGTAAAACCCACTTTTACAAGGAAACTGTATTGCTTTATTAGTCTCACCACTGAACTCACCAATACTGCCTGGTTCGGTGCAGCATCCTCTCACCATATAGGAACTGTCAGGTCAGCAGAAAAGGTCTTTGGGGGCAGTCTATCATCACTACAGGGCTTGCGTGTGTCCAGGACAAAGAAACGGGCAGGAGAAAATTATGGTGGACAAACCCACCCTGAAAACTGTCTTTTCCAAAAGCTCCCTTCTGCAAAGTGTTATAGGGCTTTTAAAACAAAACCTTTACGACATCTTAAGTTTCTTCCGCAAGGCAGTTAAGCTAATTAACTATTCTAGTTAGCCCCCCCCCACACAGTCCACTCTATCTATTACTCCCATCACTACACTGCACTGTAAACACTTTGAAACACGTTTTACATTGCAAATACAGGCTGGTATTTATGAATTTATGCATGTTATTCGATATCTATTCTTTAATGTCTAACTTCAACATCTAACTTCATAATTCTTTAATCTTTATAATTGCTGAATGTTGTTTTGTTGCATTTCATTCCCTGACCAGCACACCACAGCAAATTCCTAATTCTTGTAAATATACACTCAGTGGCCACTTTATTAGGTACACCTTTACACTAGCTCGTTAATGCAAATATCTAATCAGCCAATCATGTGGCAGCAACTTGGTGCATAAAAGCACATAGACATGGTCAACAGATTCAGTTTGGCGGTAATGCACCATTAAGCTGGGTGCCAACCACCGTAAAACAAGAAGAAGAACTAATTCAGTTGTTGTTCAGACCAAATCTCAGAATGGGGAAGAAACGTGATGTAAGTGACTTTGACCATGGAATGATTGTTGGTGCCAGACAGGACACTTTGGGTACTTCAGAAACTGTTGATCTCCTGGGATTTTCACAAGCAACTGTCTCTAGTTTACAGAGAATGGTGCAATAAACAAAAAAAGCATCCAGTTCTGGGCGAAGATACCTTGTTAATGAGAGAGGCCGGAGGAGAACGGCCAGACTGGTTCAAGCTGACAAGAAGGCGACAGTAACTCAAATAACCACTCATACAACAGTTGTGTGCAGAAGAGCATCTCTGAATGCACATTTCGAGCCTTGAAGTAGATGGGCTACAACAGCAGAAGATCACAATATACACGCAGTGACTATTTTAGTAGATACAGGAGGTTTCTAATAAAGTGGTCACTGGGTGTACATGGCGAATAAATCTGAGCCTTGATGCATAAGGTGCTAGAGTCTCTGTGACACTCGAAAACTTTTACTGAAATAGTGCAAAAACAGAAATAATATTAAAAAAGTGAGGTAGTATTCACGGGTTCCATGTCCTTTTCAGGGCGTTTAGGAATTGGATGGCAGAAGGGAAGAAGCCATTCCTGAATTGCTGAGTGTGTGCTGTTAGGCTTCTCTACCTCCTTCCTGACGGTAGGAAGTAATAGGCAGGTGAGAAGAGAACAGACGTGAAAATGGCCTCGGGTTCCTAGTCAACAAATCCATCAAGAATGCTGTCCTAGGATGCCAACCAGTGTCAAGCAGGCTCATGACCATCCGCCTGTGAGTAAACCATTCACCATCACAGTGGCACAAGTCTACACCACAACAACAGACTACAACAGTGAACACATTGAGAATTCTATAAGAAACTACAAGATGTCATGGACAAGGTAGACAAAAAAGACATTTTGATCATTCAGGGTGACTGGAATGCCAAGGTGGGCAGACACGCACAAGATGAGTGGGGGGATCTCATCGGCCCCTCATGCAATGACACCTCCAATGAGAGGGGACTATGCCTGCTGGAATTTGCCAGTTATAACAACATGGTGCTGTCGAACACACTTGGAGAGCACAAAGCATCCCGAAGATGGACCTGGCATGCCCCCAGTGGTCAACATCACCAGACTGACTACATCCTGGTGCAAAGACGGCACAAATCTGGTGTGAACAGACCGAAGACCAGAACATTCCCAGGAGCAGACATGGGCAGTGACCATGACCTTGTCATGATGAACATTGGAGTGCGCTTGAGGAGAATCAACAAGCCAAAAACAGCCAGCTGAGATTCATCCTTGAAAAACTGAGAGACTCCGCCATCTCTGAAGAATTTCAGGCAGCATTTGGGGGGAAGCTTGCATCAATACTCCTCTTTGATGAAGAGCTGGAGACCACCACAAATAACTTTAACACAGTGATGACGGAAACAGCAAGCAAGATTCCAGGGAAAAGCTGCCGTAAGTCTAAACCATGGGTCACTAACAAGATACTGGATATGTGTGACACAAGAAGGAAATTAAAGAAAGATAAAAACACAGCAGAGAGAAGAACAGAATACAGGAAAATCAACAAGGAAATCAGGACAGACATGAAGGAAGCAAAGCAAAGATGGATAGCTGAACAATGTGTGGACATTGAAGACAGCCTCTCCAACAACAACACAAAGAAGGCGTTCCAACTGGTGAAAGATCTTACCAAAGAAAAACAAGCCTAAGTAAACACCATCCAAGACAAAAATGGCAGAAGTCTCATAGAAGAAAAGGAAATAATGGAAAGGTGGACAGAGTACTGTTCAGAACTGTACAACTACCAGAGCAAAGGGGATCCAAGCGTGCTGAATGTGCAGGAATCTTCCAATGAGGATGACTATCCAATCATGCGTGAAGAAGTTGAAGCTGCAATATGATCACTGAAGTGCGGGGAGTCAGCAGGAGTTGACAACATCCCTGCTGAACTGCTGAAGCATGGAGGAGAGGTCACGATAGACATGCTTACCACCATCTGCAATAAGATCTGATGGACAGGTGAATGGCCGACACCTTGGACTCAGTTGCTGATCACTGTGCTTCCCAAGAAAGGCAATCTCCAACTTTGCCAGAATTACCGTACTGTCAGTTTGATCAGCCATGTAAGCAAGGTAATGCTCAGAATCATCTTGAACGGACTGAGACCTCAGGCAGAAGACATCATTGCCGAGGAACAAGCAGGCTTCCGTAAGGGCAGAAGCACCACTGAGCAGATTTTCACCCTCCGCTCCCTCTGTGAGAAACACCTTCAGCACCAGAGAGAGTTCTACCACGTCTTCATAGACTTCAAGAAGGTGTTTGACAGAGTCTGGCATGATGCCTTATGGGCTACCAAGAAGAAATTCAACATGGGGCAGAAGCTGATTCATGCAATCCATCAGCTTTACGCCAAGGCAACCGTGCAGTGCTCGCTCAGGGCACCATCAGGGAGTGGTTCCATACCTCTGTAGGGCTGCCTCCTCTCCCCCACTCTCTTCAACGTCTTCCTGGAACGAATCATGAGTGTTGCCCTTGAAGATCATGTGGGCACAGTCAGCATCAGAGGGAGAAACATCACAAACCTAAGATTTGCTGATGACTTTGACGGACTTGCAGGAAAAGAGGACGAACTGGCCAACCTAGTCAACCATCCTGACAGAGCCTCCACAAAGCTTGGAATGGAAATAAGTGCCAAGAAGACCATGCTCATGGCAAATGCCAATGGTGTCATCACAACAGACACCTCAGTCCATGGTCAGAAACTTGAGACAGTGCAGCAATTCAAATACCTGGGGGCAATCATCAGTGATGAAGGATCAAGACCAGAAATCCTGACAAGGACCGCACAGACAATGACTGCACTATCCAAACTCAAGACAATATGGAGGGACAGCAACATCACCATGAAGTACAAGATCAGACTCCTGCGTGCATTCTCCATCTTCCTGTACGCATGTGAGACATGGTCCCTCACAGCAGAGCTACAGAGGAAGATACAGGTATTGGAAATGAGGTGCTATTGCAACATCTTGGGCATCTCATACTTGGACCACATCACAAACGAGCAGGTCCGCAAGACCATCCAGCACCACATTGGCCCCCATAAAGACCTTCTCACAACGGCGAAGAGAAGAAAGCTGAGATGCTACAGCCACGTAACAAGATCCAGTGGCCTTGCAAAGACCGTTCTACAAGGAACTGTGGAGGGGAAAAGAAGGAGAGGTAGACAGAGGAAAAGATGGACAGGGAAAACATTTGCGGTGACCCAGGCTCTGGCACGTAACTACAACAGATGGAACAGGCTGGTGCAAAGCTTGACAGCACCCCAACGACTCCACCAGGAGTTAAGGGCGCAAGCAAACAAGCATCAGAAATAGTGGTCGAGGCAGGCGCATTGGCAGCATTTAAAAACCCTCGAGATAGTTGGATGGACAGGAGAGGTTCAGAGGCCCTGGGCCGAACCAGCTCACTGGGCAATGTGGTCAACATTAATTTTATTTAGAGATACTGCACAGGAACAGGCCCAACCAGTCCCTGCTGCCCAATTACACCCATGTGACCAACTGACCTACTAACCCATACATCTTTGGAAAGTGGGAAGAAACCAGAGCTCCCAGACAAAACCCATGCAGTCACGGGGAGAACGTACAAACTCCTGACCGACAGCAGTAGTGACTGAACTGGGGTGACTAATACTATAATAGTGCTAGGCTAACCGCTAAGCCACCATGCCACCCATGGAAGACAAGGGCTGAAGGGACCATTGCCATGCTGTATGGCGGGGTAACTGGCTGCTGTAAATTACCCCTAGAGTGTAGCGGAAGTTGATGGGAATGTGGGGTGAATAAAATGGGATTGGGGAAGGCAGTTGTGTTCAAAGTAAAATTATGATCGAAGTATGTATATGCAACCCTATGCTTCCTTGACATTTGTTTTCTTGCAGGCATTTACAGGAAAAAAATTTACAATAGAAGTTACAACAAAATGTACATATAAAAAGGCAAAGACTGACAAACAACTGATGTGTGAAAGAAGACAAACTGCCAAAAAAAACCAATACTGATAACGAGTTGTAAAGAGTCCTTGAAAGTCAGCCTCACAATCAGAATCAGGCTTATTGTCCCTGACATACGTCATGAAATTGATGTTTTGCTGCTGCAGCACAGTGCAATGCTTAAAGAATACTTTACTAGAAATATAAAAAATACAACACTAAATAATGTAAAAAAAAGTGAGGTAGTGTTCATGGGTTTACCATTCGTTCAGATATCTGATGGCAGAGGGGAAGAAGTCATTCCTAATATGTTGAGCTTACATCTTCAGGCTCCTGTGCCTCCTCCCTGATGGTAGTAATGAGAAGAGGGTATGTCCTGAGTGATGAATGCCACCTTCTTGAGGCATTGCCTATTGAAGCTGTCCTCAGTGGGGAGGGTTGTGTCCATGATGGAGTGGGAAAGTTTATAACTGTCTGCATCTTTTTCCGATCCTGCGCAGTGGCCCCTCCATACCAGAGAGTGATGCAACCAGTTAGAATGCTCTCCCTGGTACATCAGTAGAGGTTTGTTGGCCTTTGGTAACAGACCAAATCTCACTAAACCCCTAATGAAATGTAGCCACTGGCATGACTTCTTCATCAGTTCGTAGTCTGTAAGTCACCATGGATTCAGTGGGTCGAAGGGTTTCTACGGTATGCTGCATGACTCAATGAACTTTGGTTTGGAGGGATCTGAACTGAGGTGGATTGGAATTTACATGGAATGAAAGAGGCTTGAGGGGATGGATTGGCAAATTTTTCTCTACAGATGTACTGAAGGGAGCATTCTGACTAGTTCCATCTCTCTCAGGTATGGTGGTGCCAAAGCAAGAGTTGTAACTTCATCCAGCTCAATCATGGGCACATCCCACCTCACCATGGAGGACATCTTCAAGGGGTGGTGCTTCAAGAATTTGGAGGAGCCCCACCACGCAGGACATGCCCTCTCATTACTACCATCGGGGAGCCTAAAGACCCTCAGCCTCTTCCACTTCACCTTCAGATTTCTGAACAGCCCATGATCACTATTTTACTATTTTGCTCTTTTTTTTTGCAATATTTAGCTTTAACATTTATTTCTTATTGTAACATAGTAGTTTTTTATGAATCGCACTGTACTGCTGCCACAAAACAACCAATTTCATGACATGCAGTCTGCTAGTGATAACAAACGTGCTTCTGGTTCTACGTACACCTAACTACAAGCAGCCAGTTGACCCACCGGTCCGCGTGTGCGAGGAAACATCGACACCCAGAGTAACCAGCATCAGAATTAGGTTTATATTTGCAGTCTTGTATGATGTGAAATTTGTCGTCACAGTTCAATGCAAAGACATAAAATTGCTATCAATTACAGAATAAGTAAATAGCGCAAAAAGAATATTGAGGTAACATTTATGGTCACAGGGAGAACATTCAAACTCCACACAGGCACCACCGGAGGTCAGGATGTTTATGTATCTACAGTATAACTAATTTATTTTATGCATCCCACTGTATTTTTGCCACAAAAAAACAAATTTCATAACTAGCCTCAATGATAATAGATCTGATTTGAATTTGAATTCCTGTTCCCACAGAGAGGCTGGAACGCCGCCCTTACCTTTAACAAACAGAATGGCAGAGTCCCTCACGCCATGCGCAACGAAGGTTATCTCCACTTCGTTCTCCTCCAGCTTGGCTTGCCGGATGAGGAGGGAATGCTGCGACCTCGACTGCTGGATGCTGATGCGCTCACCCTCCTGTAGCTGTCTGCCTCTCATGTGCCAGGTCCCAATGACCGGGGCGGTCAGCTCGATGGCAAACTCTGTGTCTTCCTCCTGACAAACCGTTGCGTCATTGAGGTGAGTGCGGATCCTGGCCACGGGCACTGAAGGGGAGAGGAAGCATTACTGTCTGTATATCGTGGACACAGACCTCACCATCGGCACTGGCTCAAGCAGGCAACATCAACCATCAAGGTTCTCCAAAATCCAATTCATAGAAACATAGAAAACCTACAGCACAATACAGGCCCTTTGGCCCACAAAGTTGTGCCGAACATGTCCCTACCTTAGAAATTATTAGGCACCCTATAGCCCTCTATTTTACTAAGCTCCATGTACCTACCCAAAAGTCTCTTAAAAGACCCTATCGTATCCGCCTCCAGCACCGTTGCCGGCAGCCCATTCCACGCACTCACCACTCTCTGAGTAAAAAACTTACCCCTGACATCTCCTCTGTACCTACTCCCCAGCACCTTAAACCTGTGTCCTCTTGTGGCAACCATTTCAGCCCTGGGAAAAAGCCTCTGACTATCCACACGATCAATGCTTCTCATCATCTTGTACACCTCTATCAGGTCACCTTTCGTGCTCCGTCGCTCCAAGGAAAAAAGGATGAGTTCACTCAACCTATTCTCATAAGGCACGCTCCCCAATCCAGGCAACATCCTCTTCTAATCTTCTCACTGCTATCGTTAGGCAGAAGGTACAGAAGCCTGAAGTCTGGGACCACCAGGCTCAGGAACAGCTACTTCCCTACAACCGTCAGGTTCCTGAACCAACCAGCACAACCCTAACTCTACCTCAGCGACGGACACTATGGAGCATCACTTGCAATACTCTGCACTTGGCTCAGATTGTGTTTTTCTGTCACCAATGTCCTGTTTTGCAGCCTTTTTCTTCACTGTCTTGTATAATTTACATATAATTAACGTGTGTGTGGTCTGTACCTACATGCCTGTGATGCTGCTGGAAGTATTTCACTGTACCTGTATCTCACCGTACTGTGCACAGGAAAGAAACTCAACTCGACTTGAGCTGACACCTTCACTGCTTTAGAAAACTCAGATAACAGTCAGACAAGGTGAAACATTCACTTTCTTCTGCCCGATTTTGCACATTTGTGTGTTCGTACTGTGTGCCAGTGTGTGTGTATAGTTGTGCGTGTCTCCTTGTATTTGTGCATGTCTGTTTGTCTGTGAATTTGCATGTATTAAGCCTGTGTGTGAGTCAGTGTGAGTGTGTGTGTGCGCGAGAGTGTGTGCGTGTCTGTGTGTGTGTGTCAATGTGTCAGTGAGTGCGTGTGTATGTGGGAGTCAGTGTGTTTGTGTACATCTATAGACCGGTTAGCCTAACATCGGTGGTGGGGAAACTGCTAGAGTCAGTTATCAAAGATGTGATAACAGCACACTTGGAAAGCGGTGAAATCATCGGACAAAGTCAGCATGGATTTGTGAAAGGAAAATCATGTCTGACGAATCTCATAGAGTTTTTTGAGGATGTAACTAGTAGAGTTAATCGGGGAGAACCAGTGGATGTGATATATTTGGATTTTCAAAAGGCTTTTGACAAGGTCCCACACAGGAGATTAGTGTGCAAACTTAAAGCACACGGTATTGGGGGTAAGGTATTGATGTGGATAGAGAATTGGTTGGCAAGCAGGAAGCAAAGAGTGGGACTAAACGGGACCTTTTCAGAATGGCAGGCAGTAACTAGTGGGGTACCGCAAGGCTCAGTGCTGGGACCCCAGTTGTTTACAATATATATTAATGACTTGGATGAGGGAATTAAATGCAGCATCTCCAAGTTTGCGGATGACACGAAGCTGGGCAGCAGTGTCAGCTGTGAGGAGGATGCTAAGAGGATGCAGGTGACTTGGATAGGTTAGGTGAGTGGGCAAATTCATGGCAGATGCAATTTAATGTGGATAAATGTGAAGTTATCCACTTTGGTGGCAAAAATAGGAAAACAGATTATTATCTGAATGGTGGCCGATTAGGAAAAGGGGAGGTGCAACGAGACCTGGGTGTCATTATACACCAGTCATTGAAAGTGGGCATGTAGGTACAGCAGGCGGTGAAAAAGGCGAATGGTATGCTGGCATTTATAGTTAGAGGATTCGAGTACAGGAGCAGGGAGGTACTACTGCAGTTGTACAAGGCCTTGGTGAGACCACACCTGGAGTATTGTGTGCAGTTTTGGTCCCCTAATCTGAGGAAAGACATCCTTGCCATAGAGGAAGTACAAAGAAGGTTCACCAGATTGATTCCTGGGATGGCAGGACTTTCATATGATGAAAGGCTGGATAAACTAGGCTTATACTCGTTGGAATTTAGAAGATTGAGGGGGGATCCGATTGAAACGTATAAAATCCTAAAGGGATTGGACAGGCTAGATGCAGGAAGATTGTTCCCGAAGTTGGGGAAGTCCAGAACGAGGGGCCACAGTTTGAGGATAGAGGGGAAGCCTTTTAGGACCGAGATGAGGAAAAACTTCTTCACACAGAGAGTGGTGAATCTGTGGAATTCTCTGCCACAGGAAACAGTTGAGGCCAGTTCATTGGCTATATTTAAGAGGGAGTTAGATATGGCCCTTGTGGCTAAAGGGATCAGGGGTTATGGAGGGAAGGCTGGTACAGGGTTCTGAGTTGGATGATCAGCCATGATCATACTGAATGGCAGTGCAGGCTCGAAGGGCTGAATGGCCTACTCCTGCACCTATTTTCTATGTTTCTATGTTTCTATCTGTGTGTGTGAGTGTGTGTGTATGTGTCAGTGTATGTGTGTGTGTCAATGAGTGTGTGTGTCTGTGTGAGTCAGTATGTGTGCATGTGTGTGCGTGTTTGTGTGAGTGTGTGTGAGAGTCAGTATGTGTATGTGAGCCAGTGTGTTTGTGTACATCTGTGTGTGTGAGTGTGTGCATGTGTCAGTGTATGTGTCAGTATATGTGTGTGTGTGTGTGTGTGTGTGTTAATGAGTGTATGTGTTTGTGTGAGTCAGTGTGTGTGTCTGTGTGAGTCAGTATGTGTGCATGTATGTGTGTTTGTGTGAGTGTGTGTGAGTCAGTATGTGTGTATGTGAGCCAGTGTATTTGTGTACATCTGTGTGTGTGAGAGTGTGTGTGTGTGTGTGTGTGTGTCTGTGTGTGTGTGTTTGTGTGTGTGTCTGTGTGTGAGTATGTGTCTGTATCTATGTCTTTGTCAGTGTGTGAGTGTGAGTGTGTGTGTCTGTCTATGTGTGTGTGTGTGTGTGTGTGTGTGTGTGTGTTTGTGTGAGTGTGTGAGTCAGTATGTGTGTATGCGAGCCAGTGTATTTGTGTACATCTGTGTGTGTGAGAGTGTGTGTGTGTGTGTGTGTCTGTGTGTGTGTGTTTGTGTGTGTGTGTGTGTGTCTGTGTGTGAGTGAGTGTGTGTCTGTATCTGTGTCTGTCTGTCTGTATGTGTGTGTGAGTGTGCGTGAATCTGTGTGTGTTTGTGTCTCCATGCCCCTGTGTGTGACTTTGCCTGAGTAGATATACCCTCCCACAGCCTGTGGCCCATCAATCTCATCCCAATTCCAAATGACCTTCTCCCCCAACAGTGTCTGCATCCCCTCCAACCCCTACAATCAGTTGGCACTTCTCCCCATCCCCTCCCCACCTCCAATGACCCATCACCACTCACCCAAGTGCACGGCTCCGGGGAACTCAGTCACCCCTCCCCGCCCGTGCTTGTTGACGGCGCAGACACGGAACCGGTAGCGGGCCTCGGCGGGGACGCTCTCCCCCAGGATCTCCACGGCTGTGCTCTCCTCAGTGGTCAGACAGCGCACCCATTCCTCGGAGCCCAACTCCTGCCGCTCCACCACGAAGCCGGTGGCCCCAGTGCCACCGCGTTCGGCCGGCGGGGACCACACCAGTGAGGCAGTGTTGGACCGCTCGCAGCTCATCCGGGCGTTCTCCGGCGCTCCGGGGACTGTCTGCCTCTTGGCTGCAGGGAGTGAAACAAGACCATTCATCCCATCGAGTCTGCCCCTCATTCAATTGTAGCTGATTTATTTTCCCCTTCAACCCCATTCTCCTGCCTTCTCCCCATGCAGCCCTTTACCTCTTCCACCTATCAGCTCCCAGCTTCTTACTTCAATCCCCCTCCCCTGCCCGCCCACCCACCTTCCCCCTCACCTGGTCTCGCCTATCACCTGACAGGTTGTACTCTGAAGCTGGGAGGCGATAGCTGAAGAGTGAAAGAGCTGAAGAAGAGTGAACCTGACTGGAGAGGAGAGTGGAAGAAAGGGATACCAGAGGGAGGTGAGAAGAAGAGCTGTACTCCATCCCCCAGGACATGCCCTCTTCTGCTGGCTACCATTAAGGAGGTGGTACAGGAGCCTGAAGGCACACATTCAATATTTCAGGTAACAGCTTCTTCCCCTCTGCCATCAGATTTCTGAATGGACAATGAACCCACGTACGCGACCTCACTAACAAGAATAAAGTCTGCAGATGCTGGAAATCTGCCCCCCCGCCCCCATCTTTCCCCATTCCCTTTTCCCTCTCTCAACTTATCTCCTTACCTGCCCTTCACCTCCCTCTGGTGCTCCTCCCGTTCCCTTTCTTCCACAGCTTTCTGTCCTCTCCTATCAGATTCCCTCTTATCCAGCCCAGCATCTCTTTCACCAATCAACTTCCCAGCTCTTTACTTCACACCCCCCCACCCGGTTCACCAATCACCTTGTTTCCTTCTCTCCTCCCCCCACCCTCTAACTCCAAACTCCTCATCATTTTTTTCTCCAGTCTCAGCCCGAAATGTCAACTGTACTCATTTCCATGGATGCTGCTAGACTGATGAGTTCCTCCAGCATTTTGTGTGCGTTACACTATCACTGGTTTTGTTTTTGCTCTTGCTTTGCAATACTTGTTTAATTCATGGCTATATATAAATATTTGTTATTGTAACTTATTTTATTATGCATTGTAATGTACTGCTGCCACAAAGCATCAGATTTCATGCCAGTTGCCAGTGATATTAAACCTGATTCTGAAGAGGGGAGCCAGAATGGGGAATGGAGAAAGAGAGGAGGACGGGGAGAAATTACCACAAGTTGAAGAATTCAATCTTCATGCTCTGCTACGCAGACTGTATTAAGTCTTTCATTGCACCGGTGCTTACGTGTACTTGTGCGTATGACAATAAACTCAACTTTGACATAGACTTTGGGCGATAATAAACCAATTTGGAGTGACACAGTAGCGTGGTGGTTAGCGTAATGCTATTACAACGCCAGTGACCCAGGGTCAACTCCTGCTGCTGTTTGTAAAGACTTTATACGTTCTCCCTGTGGCCACATGGGTTCATCTGTCTGTCAGGAGTTTATACGTTCTCCCCGTGGCCACGTGGGTTCATCAGTTTCCTCCCATATTCCAGAGAAACACGGCTTGGTAGGAATTAGAATCAGGTTTAATATCACAGTCATTTGCCGTGAAATTCATTGTTTTGCGGCAGTACAATGAAATACACAATAATAAAAAAATCTTTAAATTATAATTATACATAAATATAAATTAAACTAAGTAAGTGGTGTAAAAACTAAGCAAAAGGTATAGTAAGGTAGTGTACAAAGGTTCGTAGTCCATTCAGAAATCTGAGTTCAGAGGGGAAGAAGCTGTTCCGGAAACAGTGAGTATGTGTCTTCAGGCTCCTGTTATCAACGAGAAGAGGGCATAACCCCAGTGATGGAGGTCCTTGCAGGTTAATTGCTCACATAGATTAGCTTTAATGGCTACATGTACATTTCTCTGTGAACTGCCTCGGTTCCTGGTGCTCCAATTTCCTCCCACACCTCAAAGACCTCTGTCCTGATGAAGGGTCTTGGCCCAAAATGTCTGTTTATTCATTTCAATAGATGCTGCCTGACCTGCTAAGTTCCTCCAGTATTTTGTGTGTGTTGCCCCAAAGATGAGCATGTTAGTAGGTTAATAGGTCACATGGGTACTTGGGAAACACAGGCCCGTTGGCCCTATGGATTAGCTTTATTTGTCACATGTATGTTTTTCCTGTGAACTGCCTGGGTGCTTCATATTTCCTCCCACATCCTAAATTGCCTCATTAATGATTGAAGTATTAAACATTTTTTAAAGATTAGCTTTAACTGTGGCATGTACATTGAAACATACAGTGAAATGGGTCATTTGCATCAACAACCAACACAGTCCGAGGATGCACTGGGGGCAGCCCGCAAGTGTCACCCTGCTTCCAGAGCCAATGTAGCATGCCCACACTTACTAATCCTGACCCATACATCTTTGGAATATGAAAGGAAACCAGAGCATCCAAAGGAAACCCACACAGTCACAAGGAGAAGGCAGCAGTGGAGAAATCGAACCCAGACTGGGGATTGCTGCTTAAAGTAATTTCACTAATTGCATTGCTACCTTGCTGCCCCTTATGCTACCGTGCCATCCGTGGGTATAATTGGACGGTACAGGCTCTAGGCCAGAAGGACCTGCACCCTGGATTGTCAAAAGAAAAAAAATCTGTTTCTTTGCTCCCTTACAAAATGGCGTCAGGTTCACTACCCAGAGAGTGTCGGGACTGGATGTCGGACAACTCACGTTTCACACGGAGCTGGGAGGACGACTTAGATTCACTGATCACAAAGGTGATAACGCCGGCGTCCTCCAGGGTGGCATTGACGAAAACCAGGATGTGCGTCTTCCCGAACGATTTGATGATGGTCTTGTGAGACTCACTGAGCAGCTCCCCGTCCTTGTACCAGCGAACGTCCACGTTGTCCTCGTCCAAGTCCACGCAGAACGCTGCGTTCTCCCCCTCCACCACGTCCAGTTTCCGTGGCAACCGCTTCACGATCTTACCTTGGGCAAGTGGACAACAATGGAGGAAGCTTAAGCAGAAGATAATCTCTCCTCTCGTAGAACACAGAACACAGAACAGAGGTAGGGGTAGGGGTGGGTATAATTACAATCTTTAGAAAACATTTGCATGTGTATGTGGATAGGAAACACTGAGAAGAATATGGGCCAAATGCAGGTAAATGGGACCATTTCAAGAAGGCATGGACAAGTTGGGCCAAGGGTTCTGTTTCAGGGCTCTATGACTGTATATCTCCATAATCCAGCCAGAAGGATATGTTGGGTACAGTGGGGAAGAGCCTGGCTATTGATTATGACATGGACTAGACTGCATTCACAGGAGAATATAGAATACAGTACAGTACAGTACAGGCTATTCAGCCCACAATATTGTGCTAACCCTTAATCTACTCCAAGATCAATCTAACCCTTCCCTCCTCCATAGTCCTCCATTTTTCTATCATCCATGTGCCTACATAAAAACCTAGTCTCTTCAATGTCCCTAATGTATCTGCTTCTACCACAACCCCTGGAAAGGTGTTCAACGTTCCCACGGTGTGTAAAAAAAAATCACCTCTAACACCCCTATACTTTCCTCCAATCCCCAAGTGGATGTGGTATATTTGGATTTTCAAAAGGCTTTTGACATGGTCCCACACAGGAGATTAGTGTGCAAACTTAAAGCACACGGTATTGTGGGTAAGGTATTGATGTGGATAGAGAATTGGTTGGCAGACAGGATGCAAAGAGTGGGAATAAAGGGGACCTTTTCAGAATGGCAGGTGGTGACTAGTGGGGTACCGCAGGGCTCAGTGCTGGGACCCCAGTTGTTTACAATATATATTAATGACTTGGATGAGGGAATTAAATGCAGCATTTCCAAGTTTGCGGATGACACGAAGCTGGGCGGCAGTGTTAGCTGTGGGGAGGATGTTAAGAGGATGCAGGGTGACTTGGATAGGTTAGGTGAGTGGGCAAATTCATGGCAGATGCAATTTAATGTGGATAAATGTGAGGTTATCCACTTTGGTGGCAAAAACAGGAAAACAGATTATTATCTGAATGGTGGCCGATTAGGAAAAGGGGAGGTGCAACGAGACCTGGGTGTCATTATACACCAGTCATTGAAAGTGGGCATGCAGGTACAGCAGACGGTGGAAAAGGCGAATGGTATGCTGGCATTTATAGCAAGAGGATTCGAGTACAGGAGCAGGGAGATACTACTGCAGTTGTACAAGGCCTTGGTGAGACCACACCTGGAGTATTGTGTGCAGTTTTGGTCCCCCAATCTGAGGAAAGACATTCTTGCCATAGAGGGAGTACAAAGGAGGTTCACCAGATTGATTCCTGGGATGGCAGGACTTTCATATGATGAAAGACTGGATCGACTAGGCCTATACTCGTTGGAATTAAGAAGATTGAGGGGAGATCTTATTGAAACGTATAAAATCCTAAAGGGATTGGACAGGCTAGATGCAGGAAGATTGTTCCTGATGTTGGGGAAGTCCAGAACGAGGGGTCACAGTTTGAGGATAAAGGGGAAGCCTTTTAGGACCAAGATTAGGAAAAACTTCTTCACACAGAGAGTGGTGAATCTGTGGAATTCTCTGCCACAGGAAACAGTTGAGGCCAGTTCATTGGCTATATTTAAGAGGGAGTTAGATATGGCCCTTGTGGCTAAAGGGATCAGGGGGTATGGAGGGAAGGCTGGTGCAGGGTTCTGAGTTGGATGATCAGCCATGATCATACTGAATGGCGGGTGCAGGCTCAAAGGACTGAATGGCCTACTCCTGCACCTATTTTCTATGTTTCTATGTTTCTATAACATCATGCCTTCTCATATTAGCTATTGCCTCCCTTAGATATAGGCATTGGCTATCTACTTTATCTATGATTCTTACAATCTATACACCTCTCATCCTCCTTCATTCCAAAGAGAAAAGCCCAAATTCGTTCCACCTATCCTCATAAGATATGTTCTTTAATCCAGACGGCATCCCGTTAAATCTCCTCTCTACAAACCTCCACTCCCTTCTTATAATAAAGTGGTCACAAATGAACACAATGCTCCAAGTGTAGTCTAACCAGAGATCTACATAGCTGCAACATAATGTCACAGGTCTTGAACCCAAACTTTTGATTAATGAAGGCCTAACCAACATACACCTCCTTAACAACCCTATCGACTTACATGGCAACTTTGAGGAATCTATGGACATGGATCTCATGATCCCCCGCTCCTCCACACTGCTAAGAAACCTGCCATTCACCATATAGAACATAGAACATAACAGGCCCATGATGTGCTGACCTTTCAACCTACTACGAGATCAATCTAACCCTTCCCTCCCACATAGGCCTACATTTTTCTATCATCCATATACCTATCTAAGAGTATCTTACATACCCCTAATGTATCTGCTTCTACCACCACATCTGGCACCCACCGATCCCTCTGTAAAAAAAAACTCTAACAACCCCTCTATACTTTTCTCCAATCACCTTAAAATAATTGGCCACTGCCACAGTCCTAGTGTAGGATTCCCTAAAGGTTAACTTGCATTTTCAGTCTGTAGTAAGGAAGACAAATGGAATGGTAGCATTCATTTTGAGGAGACTAGAATATAAAAGCAAGGAAGTGATGCTGAGGCTTTATAAGGCATTGGTCAGACTGAACTTAGAGTATTATGAGCAGTCTTGGGCCCTGTATCTAAGAAAGGATGTGCTGGCCTTGGAGAGGAACAAAAGGAGAATCATGAGAATGATTCTGGGAATGAAAGGGTTAATGTATGAGGTGCATTTGATGGCTCTGGACATTTGCTGGCTGGAGCTTAGAAGAATAATGGGAGATCTCATTGAAACCTATTGAATATTGAAAGGCCTAGGTAGAGTGGACATGGAGAGGATGTTTCATATAGTGGGGGAGTCTAGGACCAGAGGACACAGCCTCAGAATACAAGGACGTCCCTTCAGAATGGAGATGAGGAAGAATTGTGATCGCCCCTCCCTCAGTGTGTCTCTCCCTCAGTACTACCGCTCCCACAATGTGACTCTCCCTCAATGCCACCCCTCCCACAGTGTGACCCTCCCTCAGTACCTCCCCTCCCACAGTGTGACCCTCAATACCCCTACTCCCACAGTGTGACCCTCCCTCAGTACCACCCCTCCCACAGCGTGACCCTCCCTCAGTACCACCCCTCCCACAGTGTGACCCATCCTCAGTACCACCCCCCCACAATGTGACCCTCCCTCAGTACCATCCCTCCACAGTGTGACCCTCCCTCAATACCTCTCAGTCCCACAGTGTGACCCTCCCACAGTTGATCCTCCCACAGTACCACCCCTCCCACAGTGTTACTCTCCCTCAGTTCCTCCCCCTCACAGTGTGACCCTCCCTCAGTACCGCACCTCCCACAGTGTGACTCTCCCTCAGTACCACCCCTCCCACAGTGTGACCCTACCTCAGTACCACCCCTCCTATAGTGTGACTCTCCTTCAGTACCACCCCTCCCACAGTGTGACCCCCCTCAGTACCTCCCCTCCCACAGTGTGACCCTCCCTCAGTACTACCCCTCCCATAGTGTGACCCTCCCTCAGTACCACCCCTCCCACAGTGTGACCCCCCTCAGTACCTCCCCTCCCACAGTGTGACCCTCCCTCAGTATCACCCCTCCCACAGTTTGAGTCTTCAACATTTCTGCCCCTCCACAATACTGCCCCTCAACAAAGCAGCACTCCCTCAGTACCACTGTGCCAACTTTCTATCCAGCCCCTCAGTGGCGCCACATTGCACAGACCAGCACTACCTAACACAGCCTCTGTCAGGACACTGTCCTCAATCACAAATATACTGTTTTGTGTACTGTGAGGGGGACGACCTGCTGGGGCAAGCCACAGTGACCGGGTCTCTGGCACTGTGGCTCAGAAGAGAAGGGGGTAGAGGGAGATGACCACTGTGGTACTGACAGGGAATTCCATTGTTAGAGGAGTAGACACGAGATTCAGTGGATGTGTTGCCTCCTACGTTCCAGGGTCAGAGACATCTTGGACTGGATCCATGACGTTCTAAAGGGGAGTGTGCGTAACCAGTTAGCCTGACCTCCATGGTTGGGAAGATGTTGGAGTTGATTGTGAAGGATGTGGTTTCGAGGTACTTGGAGGCACATGATAAAATAAGCCAAAATCAGCACAATTTCCTTGAGGGAAAATCTTACCTGACAAATCTGTTGGAATTATTTGAGGAAATAACAAGCAGGATAGACAAAGGAGAATCGATGGAGGATGCCTTCGACAAGGTGTCGCACATGACGCTGCTTAACAAGATAAGAGCCCATGGTATTTCAGGAAGATACTAGCAAAGATAGCGCATTGGCCGATTGGCAGAAGGCAAAGAGTGGGAATAAAGGATGTGCTGACATTGGAGAGGATTCAGAGGAGGTTCACGAGAATGATTCTGGAAATGGAAGACTTCTCACATGAGGAACAATCGATGGCGGTGGGCCAGTACTGTATTTGCTCGATTTAGAAGAATAAGGGGGGAATCTCATTGAAACCAATCAAATGTTGAAGGAGTGGATGTGGAGAGGATATTTCCTATAGTAGGGATCTAGGTTCCGAGGGCACAGCCTCAGAATAAAGTGGTGTCCATTTAGAACAGAGATGAGGAGGAATTTCTTTAGCCAGAGGGTGGTGAATTGGTGGAATTCATTGCCACAGGTGGCTGTGGAGGCCATGTTACTGGGTGTATTTAAGGCAGGGGTTGATAGATTCTTGATTAACCAGGGTATGAAAGGTTATGGGGAGAGTGCAGGAGAAGAGGATTGACAGGGAAATGAATCAGCCATGATGAAATGGCATAACAGATATAATGGACTGAAAGACCTAATTCTGCTCTTATGGTCTTATGGACTTGTGGACTGCCCCCCTGATACAGTGCTCTCAATCCAGTCCTTAAATTGGGAGCCCTTTATATTCCCAGAACCTTCTACAAATAGTCTTGAATCCCCTAGTTATCCAATATCAACTATATAGCGTTGGGTTAGATAGATAGATACTTTATTGATCCCAAAGGAAATTACAGAGTCACAGTAGCATTACAAGTGCACAGATACACAAATATTAGAAAAGAAGTAAGAAAGAATAAAAAATAAGTTACCTCAAACAATCTAACAGGAGGGGTTCATCACTTCCCTGGCTATAGGTTGACTCATTATAGAGCCTAACGGCTGAGAGTAGAAATGACCTCACATAGTGCTCTTTGGAGCAGCACAGTTGTCTTAGTCGATTAATAAAAGTGCTCCTCTGTTCAGCCAAGGTGGCATGCAGTGGGTGAGAAACATAGACCATAAGATCCTAAGATGTCAGGGCAGAATTAGGCCTTTCAGCTCATAGAGTCTGCTCCGCCATTTCATCATGGCTGATTTATTATCTTTCTCAACCTCATTCTTCTCCCGTAACCTTAGACACCCTGACCAATTAAGAAAATATCAACCTCTGTTTTAAATATACTCAATGACTTGGCTTCCACAGCTGTCTGTGGCAATGAATTCCACAGATTCACCACCCTCTGGCTAAATAAACTCTTCATCTCTGTTTTAAAGGACGTCCTTCATTCTGAGGATGTGCCCTCTTGTACTAGACTCCCCCCACTACTGGAAACATCATCACCATGTCCTCTATATCTTGGCCTTGCAATACTCGTAATGTTTCAATGAGATCCCCCGCCCCCCATTCTTCTAAACTCCATCAAGCACAGGCGCAGAGCCATCAGTCCAAGGATCTTGAGTTCATCATCTTTTAGTCCACTCCTGATGTTGGGAGCTCGTTACATTCCCAGTCCCTAACCCACCATCGGACACACCCTCCACATAAAGCCCAAGGAGGCAAGTTGGTGGTGTTGGGTTCAGAAGGAATTGAAGCTAGCATCAATCCATAGGGATGTCACTTCAGCACCCAGGTCTCACCTTTCACCGCCACCTCAGCGATGCTCCTCCCTCCGTCCTTCATCTGGCAGAGGTAGATACCGTCGTCGTCCATGGTGATGTCCCTGATGGTGAGACGGCGCAGTGTGCCCCACTGCTCAATGACGTACTTGGCGCTGGGCTGCAGCTTCCGGTCTTCGAGATACCAAGTGGCAGGGACGGACTCAGCGGGGACCTCACATTCCAGGACCGCCTGCTCCCTCTCCTTCACCTCAACGTCTTGCAGCTGGCTTCGAAACTTGATCCGGGGTTCTGGCGAGGAAGCAACCAGTAAGGGAGGTCAGAGCAACACACAAGATGCCAAAGGAACTCAGCAGGTCAGGCTGCAGCTACAGAGCGAGATAAACAATTGACATTTTGGACCAAGACCCTGCATCAGGACAGGAAAGGAAGGGGGAGTGAGCCAGAATAAAAAGGTGGGGTGAAGCAGAAGTACAAGTTGGCAGGTGATAGGTGAGATGAGGTGAGGGAGAAAGTGGCTAGCTAGTCAAGGGGGATGAAGTGAGAAGTTGGGAGGTGATAGATGGAAAAGGTAAAGGGCTAGAGATGAAGGAAACTGATAAGAGAGGAGAGCAGGCCTTGGGAGAAAGGGAAGGAGGAAGGGAACCAGAGGGATGAGAAGAAAAGGATAAGAGGGGAGCCAGCATGGGGAATGGAAGAGAGAGATGGAGGGAGGAGAAGAAATTACCATGACTTCCCCTCTGCCACTAGATTTATGAATGGACCATGAACCCATGAACACTACCTCACCATTTTTTGCTGTCTTGTACTAATTATATATATATATATATACACATCAACACTCCTTATTATAATTTGTAGTATATTTCATGCATTGCACTGTAGTGCTGCCACAAACAAAAAATTCACGACATATAGTATGTCAGTGATAATCAGCATCAGGTTTAATACCTCAGGCATTTGTCGTGAAGTTTGTTGTACCTGGGCTCAGCAGCAATGTCTGATAATAATACAGTTGCAAATGGCACACGTCACTGTACGGCCCGATGTTTTGATGTGCATGTGACAAGTAGAGCTCATCTTTAGATCTTTACCTTTGATATGGAGTAGGACTGAACTGAGAGTCTGACCCGCCGCATTGGAGGCTGCACAGGTGTAGAGTCCGCGGTCCCATTGCTTGCAGTAGAGCACCTTGAGGTTGAAGTAGCCCTCGCGGTCCTCGTAGAGCAGGTGCCGCCGGTCGGGAGTGACGAGCCTTCCGTCCTTCCTCCACACAATCTCGGGCTTGGGCTTGCCCGTCACCAGACAGCGGAACTTAGCATGTTTGCCCTGGGACACAGCAAAGGCCCTGACCTTGGCGGGGTGTGGTTGGTCCCCCGCTCCGGCAGGGCCCCTCCCCAGGCCGGGCTCAGCCCTCCTCTCCTGATGCCGGCCCCGATGCCTCCGCTCACGGTGGGTCCGATGCCCCTCCTGCCCCTCCCCGTTCTGGAGACCGGGAGTGCTTGGCTGGCGGGAGGACGAGCTGAGGGTGGGGGTAAGAACTTCCGTGGCAGGGTCCACCAGGAGCACTGCAGCAGCCATTGCCTCCCCGTATGTGTTGGAGGCCCTGCAGAGGTAGACCCCTGCGTCGGGCGGGCGGGCACCGAAGAGCTTGAGGTGGTGCCACCCCTCGCCCTGGCCGCCTGCGCTGAAATGGGCGCTCTCAAAGATCTCGCTCAGCTTCTTCCCATCTTTCTCCCAACACACAGAAGGAGCGGGCTTCCCGGCCAGCTGCCCCATGAAGACCACGTCATCCCCCCGGCCCACCCGGGCCGAGCTTGGCCTGACTAGAAACACCGGCCGGTTCTCCGAGTCCCACTCCCCTTCCTCCACCCGGAGCGTGGCAGCGGCGTAGGTCTCGCCCACCGGGTTCTTTGCCTTGCAGATGTACTGGCCGCTGTCCTCCAGAAGGGCCCGGCGGACCACCAGGTTGTACTCATCGCCCTCCTCCACAAAGTGGTAGCGGTCCGACGGAGAAATCCGCGTCTGGTCCCGCTCCCAGATCACTGTTGGCCGAGGGTCTCCCGCTATCTGGCACTTGAGGACCGCGTCTGCCCCGCTGGGCACGGTGAAGGTCCTGGGGTACGCCAAGAACCTCGGCGCCCCGCCGAACACATCCATGAGTGAGGTCTCCTCGTCCACTGTCTCTCCTGGGGTTTCACCTAAAACGAAGAACATCCAACACGATTAACATTGGAGAGGATCATTCAGAGATGGAATCAGAGTGGGGCCACACTCCCTCTCAATAGATTCTTCATTAGTAAGGGCATCAAATGCTATGGGGAAAAGCAGGAGAGTGGAACTGAGAGGGATAATAAATCAGCCATGATAGAATGGCAGAGTAGACTTGATTGGCCAAGTAGCCTAATTATGCTCCTATACCTTATGCATCAGATTCTTTCGGCTAAGTCCGTAATATTCTTCAAGCAACCATTTAAACCAGTGAAATGTTGAGTGTGAGTCTTCAGACTCATGTACCACCTCCCCAGGGTGGGATGACAAAGTAGTGGTTTGTGTAACATTTACAATGCCATCGACCCGGGTTCAATTCCCACCGCTGTCTGTAAGGAATTTTCACCCCATGACCATGCAGGTTTCCTCCAAGTGCTCCAGTTTCCTCCCACATTCCCAAGAATTGGGTTGTGAAGTTCGTAGGTTCATTGGACCTAAATGGCCTGCACTGTACTTTCTCTAAATTGTTCATTCAGCATTGTTATTGTTTTACCTTGTTCTACCTCAATGCACCGTGTAATGATCTGATCTGTATGGAGAGCATGCAAGACGGGCTTTTCACTGTATCTCGCTTTGAGCGTTATAAACCAATAACACTCACTGGTGATCAGTATATGGAATGAGACACCAGAGGAAGTGGTTGAGGTAGGTGCATTAGCAACATTATTCAACATGTAGCTGGATAGGAAAGGTTTAGAGGGATAGGGGCCAAAAGAAGGAAAACGGGATTAGCTCAGGGGGCAACCTAGTCAGCATTGATGAGTTGGGCCGAAGGGTCTGTTTCTGTGCTGGATAACTCTATAACAATTCTCCTTATTTTCACTAACACCCCTCATTAAAGTTCAAGGTTCAAAGTTCAAAGTACGTTTATTATCAAAGTATGTGTACATTATACAACCTTGAGATTCACTTCCTTAGAGACAGCCGCGGAACAAGGAAACACAAAGGAACCATTAAAAAGACCATCAAACACCCAAAGTGTGGAGAAAATAAACCATCAGGCAAACAAACACAAGCAAACAGCTTTCGGAACTGAAGTCCTCATTACTTACTGGTACCCCCATTACTCACCGATACCCCACATTGCTCACTGTTACCCTTCATTATTCTCTGCTACTCTTGTTACCCCTTACCTAGGGATACTACTTTAATCCCTAATAACCCACCGTTAGATCTGATAGCTAACACTTCCCCATAGCTACACATTCTGATCCTCTACAATCCCCCTGCAATTCCCAGTTTGATATTACACACTCCATTACCCTCCCAGTCATTCCCAGCTGCCTGGTGAAACAACGATCAGGACATTAAGTTAATGCAGATTGTCTTACCAGACAATAAACTGAGCGATCGCAGAGAGATCAGGGGCTTTTAGCTGCTGGTTTATCTGGTGCAGAAGTCTACCTTCAGCACTCCCAGCTGTTCCCTGTGGAAGATATTACACCCACTTCAGTCTCCTTGTACGTCAGTGGGCTCGAGGGGGGGGGCTGCTGTGTGGACACCTCTTTCCCTCAACCGAGGCACCATCCGTCCTCCCGTTGACCCTCCTGCACCGTTTGCCCAGCTCATTTGCAGAGTTAATGCAGTTGCTCCTCTCTGCCCAAAAATACCTCCTGCCACTGTGACCTGACACCAGCGATAAGGGCTGAAATTGGGAGTGGGGGAGGGAGGGAGAGAGAGACCACATTCATTGACTGGTTATACTAAGAATAGAATGAGGTCCCGCAGGAATCCTAAAGATTTATCCGTACGGTTCCAGAGAATCTCTATCAATCCCTCGGAGAGCAGGAGAATGATATGTGTCTGCGTTCAAGTACCATTAGAGAAGGAGCCTGCCATCACGACCCTTTCCCCCACACTCCCCCACGCTCCTCCAGACCCCTAGCACCCAACCCGCAATCTAACCCGCCGGTGGAGCAAGGCAGATGGAATTAAAATGTAAACTTGTCCCGTTACTTGATCCCAAGCAGCTGAACTTCAGCGAGGAAGCAATATAACTGCATGCAGCATGCTCCCTGGGATCTGCGGAGATGGCTGGAGGGAGGGAGCGAGGAGAGTCGGAGACAGACAGAGACAAGCAGACAGAGAGGGGAGAAGGGAGAGGCAGAGGAAGAAAGGAAAAGTGAAAGAGTGAGGGGGAGAGAGGGGAAGAAAGGGAGGGAGAGAGTAAATGGAGAGAGAATGTGGGATGGAGAGGAGGAAAGGGAAAGAGAAGGAGGAGGAAGGGAAATGGGAGAGAGTTAGGGAGGGAGGAAAGTGGGGGGGGAGAGAGAGAGAGAGATTCATCCTTGGAGTATGTTCAAGCCCTTTACTGCCAAAATCCTGCTCACACTAGTCATGTGGAGAACAAGACTGCACACATGAATGCATTGCAGGATTCCACAATGAGCAGCTTGGTGGTGACCGGGTAATATGAAGGACACCAGATAGAGTTCAGTCCCACGCCCTCCCCCCTACTAGAGACCCACACTCAGCTGTCTATACAGTACAGCTTTGGGATCTCCCAAAACATTAGATATTCCCTCACCTCCCCTCTGAGACCATAAGGCCCCGGAGCAGAGCTAGGCCATTCCTTATCCCTCCCAACCCCGTTCTGCAGCCTTCTCCCCAAATCCTTTGACACCCTTACTAATCAAGAGTAAAATGGTGCTGGTGAACCACAGTGACATTCTGTGGGCTACATAAAATGCTTCTAAATCCTGAAAACCTCTTGAGTGCATTCTCAGTGCAATCTGCAGCATACAATTTCCCTCTGAGCAATGTACTTTTAAATTGATTTAACGAACAACAGATTTCATGATTTTCTGAAGGACTTAACTCTCAAGCAAGCAGGTACAGCACCTTGAAGCAGACAAGGTTGATCACTATGGGTAGAAGCGAGGTGGGGAGGGAGGGGGGAGGAACTCCGAGCTAGGCTGAAACACAGAGGAATGAGACCCCTCACTGAAATGTTCCCACAACCTGTGGACTGACTTTCAAGAACTCCTGTTCTTGATATTCATTGCTTATTTATTTATTATTATTATTTCTTTCTTTTTGTATTTGCACAGTATGTGGTCTTTTGCACGCTGGTTGAACGCCTACGTCGGTGCGGTCTTTCATTGATTCTATTATCGATTATTGAGCATGCCCAAAAGAAAATGAACCTTAGGGCTGTATATAGTGACATATACGTATTTCGATAATAAATCTACTTTGAACTTTGAACCTTTCAACCTTTGCTTTAAATATGCCCAATGAATTGGCCTCCAATTGTGAAATGAATTCCACAGATTCATCACCCTCTGGATAAAGAAATAGATAGATAGATGGACCTACTTTATTGATCCCGAGGGAAATTGGGTTTCGTTACAGTTGCACCAACCAAGAATAGAGTATAAATATAGCAATATAAAACCATAAATAATTAAATAATAATATGTAAATTATGCCAGATGGAAATTCCTCCTGAGCTCGATCCGAAAAGGATGTCCTTGTATTCTGAGGCTGTGCCGTCTGATCTTAGGCTCCCCTTCTATCCCCTATCCCTTCCATAGCCCCTGTATTGTGGCCTGTACGAGAGGAGCATGAGTCTCAGTTGCAATTATGAAGGTCATTGCTCTGGAATCTTCCTGTGCACACTTGGCCATTCTTTCTGCTGCCAGTGGCGACTATTGTTTTACAGCGCCAACGATCAGCGTTTGGGTTTTTATTCTCACCATTGTCTGTAAGGCAGGAATCAGTGTTCCCTGTCTATACATTCTTCCCGCAACTGTGTGGGTTTCCTCGGGGTGCTCTGGTTTCCTCCCACATTCCAAAGACAATGCGGGTTAGGGTTAGTGCATTGTGGGCCTGCTATGTTGGGCATGGCGGTACTTAAAGGCTCTCCCCAGCACAAACCTGGATTGAGTTTGTTGTTGACATAAATGAGACATTTCACTGTCTGATTTGATGTGCATGTGACAAATCAAACTAATCCTTAATGTTTACCATCTTTAATGTTTGAGTAAAAGTTTAGAGTCAGAGAGACAGCCCCTTTGGCCCATCTAGTCCATGCCAACCCATCATTCTGCTTAGTCCCAGCTCCCCATAACAGGACCACAGCCCTTTATACCCTCCCATCCATGTAGTCATCCAAACTTCTCTTAAATGCTGAAATTGAACCCATGTCCATTCCTCTTACTGGCAGCTCATTCCACACGTGCGCTACCCTCTGTGTGAAGAAGTTTTCC
This sequence comes from Mobula hypostoma, assembly GCF_963921235.1. Lineage (NCBI taxonomy): Eukaryota > Metazoa > Chordata > Chondrichthyes > Myliobatiformes > Myliobatidae > Mobula > Mobula hypostoma. The sequence continues at coordinate 108,022,227 of NC_086102.1, read as the reverse complement.
CTCGGATTTCTTTTATAATAAAGATTTCTCTAACAATAAATTTGGCAAAACTTGGGATGGCCCTGAGGAGGAGGAAGATGCCGAGGATAACGGCATCGTCCCTTCCCAAAATCACCACCCCTACCTGTCTCTCCATGGACCCGTCATGATGAGGAGGGTATCCGATTGCCGACGGCTCCCCCTGCACCCCCTTACACCTCCCCCAGCCCCCTGCCCCCGGTTACTATCTTCCAAGGATAATGGAGTAAATATCATCTTTATTCACCATAAACATTTACATGTATTAGGAAATTGCTGTGGTGTGCTGGTAAGGGCGCGACATGTAACGAAAAGCAATATTCAACAATTATAAAGAATAAAGAGTTATATAGAAATCAAACTTAGAAGTACGAATATGGAATAAAATGTGCATACCAGCATGTATTTACAATGTAAACAGCATTATTAAAAAGTGTAAAGTGTTTACAGTCCAATGACTGAGGTAGTAGATGGGGGTGGGCGTGCTAACTAGAATGGTTGATCAGATTAATTGCCTTCATGAAGTTATTGTTTTAATAGCCCTATAGCACTTTCCAGAAGGGAACTTTTGGAATTTATATTTAGTTCCAGTCTTGAAGAAGGGTCTCAGCCTGAAACGTCGACTGTTCATTCATTTCCATAGATATTGTTTGACCTGCTGCGTTCCTCCAGCACTTTGTGTGTATTGCTTTATATTGATTCTGATTGTGTTTTTTAAGATTATGTTCTTTATGCTTATTGTGTTTCTTATGCTCCATTGGATCCAGAGTAACAATTATTTCGCTCTCCTTTACACTTGTGTACGAAGAACGACAATAAACAATCTCGAATCTTGAAAAGACAGCTTGCTGGGCGGGTAGTGTCTGCAGTGCTTTTTCCTGCCCATTTCTTGCGTACTGGACACGCACAGGCCCTGCAGTGATGGTAGACTGCAGCCAGTGACCTTTCTCCTGACCTGAGAGTTCACTGTAGCCCCCATGTATTGTGGGAGGATGCTACACCAAAACAAACTGTAATGGCTGATGTGAGATGCTCTCTACAATGGCAGTGTAGAATTGCAGCAGTATTTCTAGGGCTGGAACTTTGCAGCCTCTGTATCACGAATGCCAGACATTCTGATTGACGCCACTGCTTGCGTGCAGAGACCTTAATCCTCTATTAATAAAGAGTCTTATCTTTAGCAGACCAAGGACTTGTCACGATGTCAGTGCATTGGAAAGATCACCATGAATCTGGTGGCATTGTTCACCATCAAAGAAATTCCATGATAAAGCTCATTTTTAAAAGCTTCTCCGTGAGTTGAGGCCGTCACGGTCAAGGGCGGCACAGAGGCATGTCCAGTAGTGTTGCTGTCTCACAGAAACAGTTCACTCCCCATGATAGTGGCGTACAAGATGATAAGAGGCATAGATCGAGTGGTGAGCCAGAGGATTTTTCCCAGGGTGGAAATGACTAGTATGAGGGGATGCCACACTAGTGTAATGGTTAAGGGGGTGCTACTACAGCTCTGAGTGTTCAGGAGTTCAGAGTTCAATTTCAGTGCCCCTTGTAAGGAGGTTGTATGTTTCTTGCCGTGACTGTGTGCGTTATCTCCGGGTGCTCCAGTTTCCTCCTACATTCCAAAGACATACCGTTTAGTAGTTTAATTGGACATTGTAAATAGTCCTGTGATTAAGCTAGTGTTAAGAAGATGCTCTGTATCTGTAAATACAGAGAAGGGAAACTCGGAAGTGTCAGTATTACAGTTGAACAAAGGGAACTATGGTGCTATGAAGGAGGAGCTGGCCAAAGGTCAATGGAACAATACCCTAGCAGGGATGACAGTGGAACAACAACGGCAAGTGTTTCTGGGAATAATGCGGAAGGTGCAGGATCAGTTCATTCCAAAGAGGAAGAAAGATTCTAAGGGGAGTAAGGGGAGGCTGTAGCTGACAAGGGAAGTAAAGGACAGTATAAAAATAAAAGAGAAGAAGTATAACATAGCAAAGATGAGTGGGAAGCTGGAGGATTGGGAAACTTTTAAAGAGCAACAGAAGGTAACTAAAAAGGCAATATGCGGAGAAAAAATGAGGTACGAAGGTAAACTAGCCAAGAATATAAAGGAGGATAGTAAAAGCTTCTTTAGGTATGTGAAAAGGAAAAAAAATAGTTAAGACCAAAATTGGGCCCTTGAAGACAGAAACGGGTGAATTTATTATGGGGAACAAGGAAATGGCAGACGAGTTGAACAGGTACTTTGGATCTGTCTTCACAAACAATCTCCCAGATATAATAGTGTCCAAAGGACTTAGGGTAATGGATGAACTGAAGGAAATTTATATTAGGCAGGAAATGGTGTTGGATAGACTGTTGGGTCTGAAGGGTGATAAGTCCCCGGGACCTGATGGTCTGCATCCCAGGGTACTTAAGGAAGTGGCTTTAGAAATCGTGGATGCATTGGTAATCATTTTCCAATGTTCTATAGATTCAGGATCAGTTCCTGTGGATTGGAGGGTGGCTAATGTTTCCCACTTTTCAAGAAAGGAGGGAGAGAGAAAACAGGGAATTATAGACCGGTTAGCTTGACGTCAGTGGTGGGAAAGATGCTGGAGTCAATTATAAAAGATGAAATTACGACACATCTGGATAGCAGTAACAGGATAGGTCTGAGTCAGCATGGATTTACGAAGGGGAAATCATGCTTGACTAATCTTCTGGAATTTTTTGAGGATGTAACTGTGAAAATGGACAAGGGACAGCCAGTGGATGTAGTGTACCTGGACTTTCAGAAAGCCTTTGATAAAGTCCCACATAGGAGATTAGCGGGCAAAATTAGGGCACATGGTATTGGGGGCAGAGTACTGACATGGATTGAAAATTGGCTGGCTGACAGGAAACAAAGAGCAGGGATTAACGGGTCCTTTTCAGAATGGCAGGTGATGACTAGTGGGGTACCGCAGGGTTCAGTGCTGGGACCGCAGCTATTTACAATATACATTAATGATTTAGATGAAGGGATTAAAAGTAACATTGGCAAATTTGCAGATGACACAAAGCTGGGTGGCAGTGTGAAATGTGAGGAGGATGTTATGAGAATGCAGGGTGACTTGGACAGGCTGGATGATTGGGCAGATGCATGGCAGATGCAGTTTAATGTGGATAAATGTGAGGTTATCCACTTTGGGGGTAAGAGCAGGAAGGCAGATTATTATGGAAATGGAGCCAAGTTAGGAAAAGGGGAAGTACAACGAGATCTAGGTGATCTTGTACATCAGTCACTGAAAGTAAGCATGCAGGTACAGCAGGCAGTGAAGAAAGCTAATGGCATGCTGTCCTTCATAACAAGGGGAATTGGGTATAGGAGCAAAGAGGTCGTTCTGCAGCTGTACAGGGCCCTGGTGAGACCACATCTGGAGTACTATGTGCAGTTTTGGTCTCCAAATTTGAGGAAGGACATTCTTGCTATTGAGGGAGTGCAGCGCAGGTTCACAAAGTTAATTCCCGGGTTGGCGGGACTGTCATACGTTGAACGATTGGAGCGACTGGGCTTGTACACACTGGAATTTAGAAGGATGAGAGGGGATCTGATTGAAACATATAAGATTATTAAGGGATTGGACACGCTGGAGGCAGGAAGCGTGTTCCTGCTGATGGGTGAGTCCAGAACCAGAGGCCACAGTTTAAGAATAAGGGGAAGGCCATTTAGAACGGAGTTGAGGAAAAACATTTTCATCCAGAGAGTGGTGGATATGTGGAATGCTCTGCCCCTGAAGGCTATGGAGGCCAAGTCTCTGGGTGCTTTCAAGAAAGAGATGGATAGAGCTCTTAAAGATAGCGGAATCAATGGCTGTGGGGAGAAGGCAGGAACTGGATACTGATTGTGGATGCAACATACATCAAAGTTGCTGGTGAACGCAGCAGGCCAAGCAGCATCTATAGGAAGAGGCGCAGTCGACGTTTCAGGCCGAGACCCTTCGTCAGGACTAACTGAAGGAAGAGTGAGTAAGGGATTTGAAAGCTGGAGGGGGGGGGGGAGATGCAAAATGATAGGAGAAGACAGGAGGGGGAGGGATAGAGCCGAGAGCTGGACAGGTGATGGGCAAAAGGGGATACGAGAGGATCATGGGACAGGAGGTCCGGGAAGAAAGACAAGGGGGGGGGTGACCCAGAGGATGGGCAAGAGGTATATTCAGAGGGACAGAGGGAGAAAAAGGGGAGTGAGAGAAAGAATGTGTGCATAAAAATGAGTAACAGATGGGGTACGAGGGGGAGGCGGGGCCTCAGCGGAAGCCAGAGAAGTCGATGTTCATGCCATCAGGCCGGAGGTTACCCAGACGGAATATAAGGTGTTGTTCCTCCAACCTGAGTGTGGCCTCATCTCCACAGTAGAGGAGGCTGTGGATAGACATGTCAGAATGGGAGTGGGATGTGGAAGTAAAATGTGTGGCCACTGGGAGATCCTGCTTTCTCTGGCGGACAGAGCGTAGATGTTCAGCAAAGCGGTCTCCCAGTCTGTGTCGGGTCTCACCAATATATAAAAGGCCACATCGGGAGCACCGGACGCAGTATATTACCCCAGCCGACTCACAGGTGAAGTGATGCTTCACCTGGAAGGACTGTTTGGGGCCCTGAATGGTGGTAAGGGAGGAAGTGTAAGGGCATGTGTAGCACTTGTTCCACTTACAAGGATAAGTGCCAGGAGGGAGATCAGTGGGGAGGGATGGGGGGGATGAATGGACAAGGGAGTTGTGTAGGAAGCGATCCCTGCGGAATGCAGGGGGGGGGAGGGAAAGATGTGCTTAGTGGTGGGATCCCGTTGGAGGTGGCGGAAGTTACGGAGAATAATATGTTGGACCCGGAGGCTGGTGGGGTGGTAGGTGAGGACCAGGGGAACCCTATTCCTAGTGGGGTGGTGGGAGGATGGAGTGAGAGCAGATGTACGTGAAATGGGGGAGATGCGTTTAAGAGCAGAGTTGATAGTGGAGGAAGGAAGCCCCTTTCTTTAAAAAATGAAGACATCTCCCTCGTCCTAGAATGAAAAGCCTCATCCTGAGAGCAGATGCGGCGGAGACGGAGGAATTGCGAGAAGGGGATGGCGTTTTTGCAAGAGACAGGGTGAGAAGAGGAATAGTCCAGATAGCTGTGAGAGTCAGTAGGCTTATAGTAGACATCAGTGGATAAACTGTCTCCAGAGACAGAGACAGAAAGATCTAGAAAGGGGAGGGAGGTGTCGGAAATGGACCAGGTAAACTTGAGGGCAGGGTGAAAGTTGGAGGCAAAGTTAATAAAGTCAACGAGTTCTGCATGCGTGCAGGAAGCAGCGCCAATGCAGTCGTCGATGTAGCGAAGGAAAAGTGGGGGACAGATACCAGAATAGGCACGGAACATAGATTGTTCCACAAACCCAACAAAAAGGCAGGCATAGCTAGGACCCATACGGGTGCCCATAGCTACACCTTTAGTTTGGAGGAAATGGGAGGAGCCAAAGGAGAAATTATTAAGAGTAAGGACTAATTCCGCTAGACAGAGCAGAGTGGTGGTAGAAGGGAACTGATTAGGTCTGGAATCCAAAAAGAAGCGTAGAGCTTTGAGACCTTCCTGATGGGGGATGGAAGTATATAAGGACTGGACATCCATGGTGAAAATAAAGCGGTGGGGGCCAGAACTTAAAGTCATCGAAAAGTTTAAGAACGTGATAAGTGTCACGAACATAGGTCGGAAGGGATTGAACAAGGGGTGATAAAACAGTGTCGAGGTATGCAGAAACGAGTTCGGTGGGGCAGGAGCAAGCTGAGACAATAGGTCGGCCAGGACAGGCAGGTTTGTGGATCTTGGGTAGGAGGTAGAAACGGGAAGTGCGGGGTGTGGGAACTATAAGGTTGGTAGCAGTGGATGGGAGATCCCCTGAGCGGATAAAGTCAGTGATGGTGTGGGAGACAATGGCCTGGTGCTCCTTAGTGGGGTCACGATCGAGGGGTAAATAAGAGGAGGTATCCGCGAGTTGTCGCTGTGCCTCGGCAAGGTAGAGGTCAGTACGCCAGACTACAACAGCACCCCCCTTATCAGCGGGTTTAATAATAAGGTTAGGATTAGTGCGGAGGGAGTGGAGAGCAGAGCATTCCGAAGGAGTGAGGTTGGAATGGGGACAAGGTGCAGTGAAGTCGAGACGGTTGATGTCCCGTCGGCAGTTGGCAATAAAGAGATCCAGAGCAGGCAGAAGACCAGAGCGGGGTGTCCATGAAGAAGAGGAGGGTTGAAGACGGGAGAAGGGGTCATCGGTGGGGGTGGAAGAGTCCTTGCCGAAGAAGTAGGCTCGGAGACGGAGACGGCGGAAGAAAAGTTCCGCATCGTGGCGAACACGGAACTCGCTGAGGTGTGGGCGAAGGGGGACAAAGGTGAGGCCCTTACTGAGGACAGAGCGTTCTGCCTCCGACAGTTGAAGGTCGGAGGGGATGGTAAAGACCCGGCACGGATGAGAGCTGGGATCAGAGGGGGGAGGGGGGAGGCTGGGGGTGTCAATGGAGAGGGGAGGGTTGGGGTGAGAGGAAGATGAAGCCTCTGAGGGCCCAGGAGCTGACGGTGGGATCTGAGGGAGACGGGATTGCAGAGTATTGGTGGGGGAAGGGGAGACGGGAGTCACAATAGCAGCACATAAAGACCCGGCCTGGAATTCAAGGCTGGAATCGTGACAGCTGGGATCAGAGGGGGGAGAGGGGAGGGTTGGGGTGAGAGGAAGATGGAGCCTCTGAGGGCCCAGGAGTTGATTGTGGATGATCAGCCATGATTACAGTGAATGGTGGTGCTGGCTCGAAGGGCTGAATGGCCTACTCCTGCACCTATTGTCTACTGTCTATAAATAAATAAATTAATTAAATAATTTTAAGGTGATTAGAGGAAAATACAGGGTGATATCAGAGGTAGATTTTTTTTACATGGAGAGTGATGGATGCTTGGAACGTGCTGCCAGGGGTGGTGGTAGAGGCAGATTGATACCTTAGGTTCATTTAAGCAACTCTATTTATTTAGAGATATGGTACAGAACAGCTCTTTCGGCCCAAAGAGCTGCATAGCCCTGCAACCTGTCTAACACTCCCTAATTACAGGGGAGATAGAGGCAGTCATATAGGCACATGGATAATAGAAAAATGGACGGCAATGGGAGAGTGAAGGGTTCGATTTATCAGAGTGGGTTAAAAGGTTGGCAGAACACCGTGGGCCGAACGACCTGTACTGTTCTATGTTCTGGTGCTGTCTGCGTGGAGTTTGCATCTCTCCCTGTCACTGTTCTGGTTTTCTCCCACATCCCGATGACTTGCCGGATCAGTGGGTTGACTGGCCTTAGTGTGTGGCTGAGGGGTCGTCAATGGGAATTTGAAGAGAAAAAATTTGCACTGTTTAATTAATGCACTCTCTAATTATTGCGCTAAAATTATGCTAATTACACTAATATGCCTAGCAGGTGTTCTGTTATAGATCCATCATCAAATCGCCCCATCATCCAGACCATGTCTTCTTCTCACAGCTGCCATCGGGCAGGAGGTACAGCAGTCTGGCGTCCCACACCACTGGGTTCAGGGACAGCTACTTCCCTTCAACCATTCGGTTCCTGAGCCATCCAGAACAACCACTACCTCTCTGTAACAACACTATCACCACTTCAAACACTTTGCACTAGTTTTTTGTTCTAATTGTGTTCTTTTTTTTAGTTAATTTGTGTATGTTATGGGTAATTTATATTTCTGTTGTGAATATTGCTAATCTGATGTTGTATGCCAGTAATGCTGCTGTGGATAAGTTTTTCATTGCAGACGTGTTCTTGGGCAGATGACAAACTGAGCTTGGACTCTGAAGGACTGGGCAAGTGGAAGTCCACGTAAAATTCATTATCAAAGTATGTTATCATATACTATCTGGAGATTAACTTTCTTTCAAACATATAGAGGAAAATAGAGATGTTCGATAGAATTTCTGAAAAATGATACAAAAACAAACTCTAATAAACAAACAATGTTTGTGAAACAATTATGCAATTGAAAAATATAAATAATGTGGAGACCATGAGTTGTAGAGTCCTTGAAAGTGAGTCTGTGGGTTGTGGAATCAGTTCAGTGTTGTGGTGAGTGAAGTTATCCATGATGGTTTAGGACCCTGATGGTTGAGGGGTAGTAACTGTTCCTGAACCTGGAGGTGTGGGACCTAAGGCTCCTGTACCTCCTGCCTGATGATTGGGGCGAGAAGAGAGCATGGCCTGGATGGTGGGGGTACGTGCTGATGGATGCTCCTTTCTGGCGGCAGTGCTCCATGTAAATGTTCTCAATGGTGAGGAGGGCTTTCCTTGTGTTGGGCTAAGCTGTATCCATCACTTTCTGAAAACTTTTACGCTCCTCAGTACTTGGCCAACAACATTCCACTGGAAGACACAAGAGCCTGCAGATGCAGAAATCTGGAATAATAGAAATGCTGGAGGAAATCAGTTTGTTGCTGGCCCACTGCTTTTAGCGCTGATACCAACTATGTAGAACATTAAGCAGTAGAGCCCCTTCTGCCCACAATAGTGTGCCAGCATTTTAACTTACTCCAAGACCAATCTCACCCTTCCCTCCCACATTGCCTTACATTTTTCTTTCATCCTTGTGCCTTTCCAAGAGTCTCTTAAATTCCTCTAATGTCTCTGCTTCTACTGCCACTCGGCAGTGCACTCCACACATCCACAACCAAGTGTAAAGAGCTTTCTTTTGACATCCGTGCCCCCCCCCACCCCATGCTTACCTCCAATCACCTTAAAATTGTGCCCCTCGTATTAGTCATTTCCGCCCTGGAAAATAGTCTTTGACTGTCCACTCAATCTATGCCTCTATCGTCACTTTTTGAGTGCCCCAGTCCCAGGGAGACACCAGACTGAGTAGAGGGAGAGAGAGTTTAAAAGAAGCGAGTGGGGGCTGTCAGCACTTTTGTACAACACAGTTCCCGAGGGGACATTGAATTGCGCGTAACCAGGCACTTAGCAGGGGCTAATAAAAAAGAAGTTAGGTTTAAACATAGCAGCCATTGTGTTCGTGGACCAGTGTTACAGTGGGGAGTTGAGGCTTCAGCTCATCGAGGAGAGGCGAAGGCCATAGGCTGTCTTTTAAAAATTATCTATTCCTTATTTCCTTCTTATTGCACATTTGGAGCAGTGGGGATACCAGATAGGAATGCTTCTCTTGTGGTACGTGGAAAGGCAGGGTCCCTGACAACCACAACTGCAAGAGGGTTCTAACAGACTGTGTTACGGAGCTGAACCTGGAACTGAATGAACGCTGGATCATTTGCGAGGCTGAGCGATTGGCAGGCAGGATATGCAGAGAGGTAGTTACACCCAAGATGCAGGAAACAGGTAGCTGGGTGACCGTCAGGAAGGGGAAAGGGAATAGGCAGCCATTGCAGAGTACCCCTGTGGCCATTCCCCTTAACAACAACTATACTGCTTCGGACACTGTTGGATGGGGTGGGGGGAATGACCTAGTAGAGGAAAGTTACAGCAGTCAGGTCTCTGGCTATGTGGGAAAGGGAGAAAAGAGGCTAACCGACGTAATAGGGGATTTGTTGGTTAGGGAAACAGAAAGGAGGTTCTGTGAACAAGAATGAGGTTACCGATTGGCTTGTTGCCTGCCGGATGCCAGAGTCTGGGACATCTCAAAATGAGTCCCCAGCATTCTTAAGTGGCAGAGTGAGCAGCCAGAGATGGGTACCAATGACATGGGTGGGATGAGCAATGACGTCCTACAAAATGAGTTCCAGGTTGAACATGCTAAGTTAAAGAACAGGACCTCCAGGTTTGTGATCTCAGGATTGCTACCTGTGCCACGTGCTCATGAGGCCAGAAATAAGAAGGTCATACACTTTAGTACTTGGCTAAGGAATTGGTGCAGGAGGGAGGGATTCTGATATTTGGATCATTAGGCTCTTTCAGGGAAGGTGGAACCTCTACCAAAGGGACAATACTAGTACTAATACCCTAGTGAGAAAGTTTGCTAGTGTAAGGACCGATGAATTTAGGGCATAGATCAGCATATGCAATATTCATTATTCTTTGAAAGTGGCATCACAAATAGATAGAATTGTAAAAAAAACTTCTGGCACATTGGCTTTCACAAATTAATATGTTGAGTACAGGAGATGGGATGTTATGTTGAAATTGTATAAGATGTTGATGAGGCCTATTAGAGTTTTGTGTGCAGTTTTGGTCACCTACCTACGGGACAGATGTAAGTAAGATTGAATCAGTACAGAGATTGGGTAAATGCAGGCAGGCTTTTCCACTGAGGTGGGGTGAGACTACAACTGGAGGTCATGGGTTAAGGGTGAAAGGTGAAATGTTTATGGGTAACATGAGGGAAGCTTTTTCACTCAAAGTGTGGTAAGAGTGTGGAATGAGCTGCCAGCGCAAGTAGTGGATTTCAACATTTAAGAGAAATTTGGATAGGTACATGGATGGGAGAGGTATAAAAGGCTATGGTCCGCGTGCAGGTCAATGGGACTAGGCAGATTAGCGGTTCTGCACAGAGTAGACGGGTCAAAGGGTCTGTTTTGTGCTGTAGTTTTCCAAAACTCATTCTTCTTCACTCTAAAGAGGAAAGTCCTAGCTTGCTCAACCTATTTTCATATGACATGCTCTCCAATTCAAGCAGCATCCTGGTTAATCTCTTCTGCCCCCTTTCTAAAGCTTCCAAATCCTTCCTACAATAAGGTGAGCAGGAAGCAGTATCTCTTGAATTCAGCCCCCCAAATGATGAAGGCCAACATACCATACACCTTCTTAACCACCCTATCCGCTTACATAACAACATTGAGGGGTCTACGGACATGGACCCCCAGGTCCCCCTATTCCTCCACACTGCTAAGAATCCTGACATTGACCTTGTATTCTGCCTTCAGGTTCACCTTTCAAAGTGAATCAGTTTATACTTTTCCAGAATGAACGCCATCTCTCATCTCTCAGCCCAGGTCTGCGTCCTGTCAACGTCTTGCTGTAACATAAGACAATTTTCTACACTGTCCGTAATATCATCGATCTTCGTAGCACCTGCAAATTTACTGACCTACTCCTCTAATTCCTCAGCCAAATCGTCTTGAAAAATCAAAAAGACTGATGAAGGGTCTCAACCTGAACTGTCAGCTGTTCATTTCCCTCCATGGATGCCGCCTGACTTGACCTGCTGAGTTCCTCCAGTAATGTTCGAGAGTTCCACATCTTCAGTCTCTCATGTGTCTAGAGAAGGCGCAGTGCAGGTAAACAATAAGGTGCCAGGTCATAACAGGGTCGACTGTTAGACCTCCTGTACCTAATAAAATGGCCACTGAGTGTATCTTCACGGTTTTCTGCTGCTATAGCCCATCCACTTCAAGTTTCAATGTGTTGTGTGTCAGAGATGCTCTTCTGCACACCACTGTTGTAACGTGTGGCTATTTAAAGTATTGTTGCCTTCCTGTCAGCTTGAACCAGTCTGGCCATTCTCCTCTGACATCTCTCATTAACAAGATGTTTTTACCCACACAACTGTTGCTCACGAGATTTTTCTTTTTGTTTCTTGTGCTATTCTCTGTAAAATCTAGAGACTCTTGTGCGTGAAAATCCCAGGTCATCAGCAATTCCTGAGATTCTCAAACCTCCACATCCAGCACCAACAATCACTCCCCAGTCAAAGTCACTTAGATCACATTTCTTCCCCATTCTGATGTTTGGTCTGAACAACAACTGAACCTCTTGACTATGTCTGCGTGCTTTTATGCATTGAGTTGCTGCCTCATGACTGGCTGGTTATATATTAACGGGCATTAACGAGCACACGTACAGGTGTACCTAATAAAGTGGCCACTGAGTGTACATACAGTAACTAGGGGTTTACAAAACTTTTGATGATTTCAAATTAAAATATGCTTACTATTATCTACAAAACATTCAGTTCCTGAGGGAGGGGCCAACCGTTCCCAGAACTCCCCCACAGTAACCATAGACACAACATGCTCCTTCTCCAAGGACACCCAGGCAAGGCAGTAACCCCGGGAGAGGGGCGGGCAGTCGGCTCGGGCACAGCCCTCAACTGACTATTGACTGGACCTATGAATGGCCATCTTGTCCAGGCCCAGGAACAAGCCTGTCAGGAGAACCCCCAAGTATCCAATGCCCTCCGTACTGGATGACTGTAGATCAGGAGCGCAGGGCTGGCGCAGCCAAAACTTGAGAAGCTCCTTCAGATACTCACCAAGGGCTGCATCCTCTCACATGCCAAATAGACATTGAAAATTCAAGGTTCAACGTTCAACATTGTTTAATGTCGTTTCCAGTACACAAGTGTAAAGGACAACAAAATAATTGTTACTTCATATCTGATGCAGCACAAACAAAACACAATCAGATAAAGAACACAATAATAATAATAATAAGCACAATAAATATAAATGAATAGATTGATTGTATGTCCATAAAGTGACAGTTGGCACAGAGTACATAAGATGACTCTGACAGGAAATGATAAGATAGTGGTGGTAGGTGGTGTAGAGGGGTGGGTTAGTGGGTGGAGGTGTTGATCAGCCTTACTGCTTGGGGTAAGTAGCTGTTTTTGAGTCTGGTGGTCCTGGTGTCGATGCTACATAGCCTCCTCCCTGACGGGAGTGGGACAAACAGTCCATGAGCAGGGTGGGTGGGACCCTTTATGATGTTACTGGCCCTTTTCCTGTGCCTTTCTGTATATATATGTCCTTGATGGCAGGTAGGCTGGTGCCGGTGAGCTTTGGGCGTTTTTGCCTGGCGCCTTCCTGTTTGCCACAGTACGGTTTCCGTACCATGCAGTGATGCAGCTTGCTAGGATGCTCTCTACTGCGTAGCTGTAGAACGACATGGGTATAGACATGCATTGTTCAGCTCTCTTCAGATAGGAGAGACACTGGTGAGCTTCCCGGATTGTGTAGGATGTGTGCTGGAACCATGAGAGTTTGTGGGAGATGAGCACTCCCAGGAGTTTGAAACTCGCAGTTTCCACTGCTATGCCGCCGATGTAAAGGGGATGTGAGTGGTACAAGTTCTGAAATTAATAACCATCTCCTTTATATTGTCCTTTACATGATATACCGTCTCCTCTCCAGCCACAGAAAGGACTGGTGTTTCCACGTAGAGCAAGTTGCCTGAGGGATGGCAGAGGTGACTAGGAGATGTGTCATGGCCACCAGCTCAGTTCCAACAGTCAAAACACGACATTCCAGAGAGAGTTCTCTGCCTTCTCAGCTGAGATAAGGTTTGTGTAGACAGACAGCTACGTCACTGCCACCAGGAACAACCCTGGAGGATGTGCCCAAAGTCGACAGTGTTTCACAAACTTCTGATAGCGGCTGCTCTTGGCGCTAGGATCAGGGAGTGACGACAGTCAGGGAGAAAGGTGAAAGAACAGTCTACCAGCTCGCTCTTCTCTGTGAGGGCTACAGTGACTGAGGACATGCCTGGGGGGCTCAAGGAATCCTGAGGTCAAAACCAGAGGATATTTCTACTGCTCTCTGTTTCTCCTCTCAACGCTGCTCCGTCAGATTTCTCTGTGTAACTGGGCCTCTGCGTCTGCCTGGTCTGGTTGTACATTCACCTCCTCTGCTGCTTGTTCATATTTCTCCTCCTGAACCGCTGTGGCTTCTTTCCCCTCCTTTTTCTCTCGGCAGTCCTGGTGTCCCTTGTTTGCCCTCTTCCTCGTGGCCCCTCCTCCCTCCCCAATACCCGGCTCTCTGCCTCTCCCTCGCTGTTCAGAATTCCCTGGTTCTTGTTCTCTCCCCAGTCTCTCCCTTTTGTTTCCTACTCTCACTCACTCCCTGCATCTCCCTGCACTCACCCTCTCTCTGATCCCTTCTCTCTCTCTCTGTGCAGTCTCATTCCCTGTTCCCCTCTTCCAGTCTCACTCCCTCTATCTCCCCTAGCTCTTGACTAACTCCCTCTCTAATCCCTGTCCTCTGTCCAGTTGCAAGCCCTCCTGTCTCTCTCCTCCATTTCCCATTCCTCACTCACTCCCTCTATCTCTCCAGCCTCTCTTGTCTCACTCCCTCTCTCATCTCCACTCTCTCCCCAGTCTTGTCCCTGTTTCTCACTCGATACTCCCTCCATCTCCCCAACATCTCTAATCCCACTCCCTCTGTATCTGCATTCTATTTGTTGTCTCACCCCTTTTCCCCCTTCTCCTGTCTCTCTCCCTCTCTGATTCTCACTCTCTCCCAGTCTCACCCCCTCTGATTCCCATTCTCTCTCCCTCTCTCTCATTTCATTCTGTATCTCTCTCTCCCCAGTCTTACTCTTTTTCCACTCTTTCATCTTTCTTTCCCAATTCCAGACCATCTCCTCCTCTCAGTCTCTTTGTCTCATTTCCTGTCCTGCCGTCGACCCTTTTTCCTTCCCTTCTCCCTCAATTATTGTCTCTGTACCCTCTTTCTCCCTGCCTGTACCCTCGCTGTAAATATCTTGCACTGAATCTCTAAATCCCTCGATAGCTAACACTTTATTTCTGCGTACACCACCATATTGCCTCCTAACTGCCTCTTTCTCTCCATCTCTCTGTATACCTATCATCCTTTCCCTTTAGACCTTGGTGTCCCACACTCGCACTCTCTGCCCCAATGTATTCACCGCTCTATGTATCAAGGCTTCCTGCCGCCTCTCTGCCCCCACTGCTGCTGCTGCTCCTCCTGTTCCAGGTTCCAGGGCTGGGGGGCAGCTGCTCCACGCAAAGCCTCAGTCAGGACGCAGTTCTTGCAAAGGTGCGGGACAAAATTCTTCAGAGCCTGGGCTTGGCCGAAGCACCACGGACCTGTAACCAAACTAGACTGGATACACCAAAACCCTTCAGCCATCCAGGGCTGGAACGACACCTGAACCAATGGGCTACCCACCAAAAGCCCAACAAGGACGATGACACGTCGCAGGTCATTTCCTTCCCTATTACAAGTAAGCTTTAATTGTTACTTATTGAAATATATCTCAGATCCTGCAGTATATTTACAAATCAGTAAATTAGTAGATTTGTTTATTGGGGTTAATTACTATAACCTCCATAGTTATATATTTTATTTCTCTCTCTCTCTCTCTCTCTCTCTCTCTCTATATATATATATATATATATATACACAAACACACACACACACATACACACATATAATTACATATATATAATTTTTATATACTTTATTGGTGTTTCTTCCAGAATCCAAAGACAGCCCGGTTAGGAGGTTAATTAGTCATTGAAAATTGTTCTGTTATTAGGCTAGGGTTAAACAGGTGGGTTGCTGAGTAGCACAACTCGATGGGCTGAAGGGCCTGTTCTGCTCTGTACCTCTGAATAAATAACTAAAGTTTACAATGACAGTGTGAAAGAAGACTAGTGAGATAGTGTTCGTGGGCCATTCAGAATCTGCTTCCAGCACTTTTCAATTACACTGGTGCCTATGAAGAACATGGTAACTGCCTCAGTGACTATCATCCAGTGGCACTTCATCCTTGATGAAGTGTTTTGAGAGGTTGGTGATGAAACATATCAACTCCTGCCTGAGAAGTGACTTGGATCTACTCCAATTTGCCTACTGGCACAACAGGTCCACAGCAGATGTTATTTAATTGCTTCTTCACTCAACTCTGGAACATCTGGACAGCAAAGGTGCCTGCATCAGGACGCTCTTCATCCACTATAGCTCCGTATTCAATACTATCATCCTCTCAAAACCAATCAATAAGCTTCAAGACCTGGGCCTCCCTACCAGCTTGCAATTAGATCCTGGATTTCCTCACTTGTGGACTCCGGTCAGTTTGGATTTGCAACAACATCTCCTCCACAATCTCCATCAGCATGGGTGCACCACAAGGCTGTGTGCTGAGCCCCTGCTCCACTTATGATTGTGAGGCCAAGCTCAGCTCCAGTGCCATATTTAAGTTTGCTGATGACACCACTGTTGTTGGTTGAATCTAAGGTGGTGACGAATCAGCATACAAGAGGGAGTCTGAAAACCTGGGTGAGCGGTGCCATAACAACAACTTCTCACTCAATGTCAACAAGACCAAGGAACTGATTATTGACTTCAGGAGGAAGAAATCAGAGCCAGTCCTTACCTGGGTGATGCACTATCAATAACTCCAAAAGACTGGAAGTAGAGTAAATACTGAAAGGCTTTTATTAGCAGTAAAATGTGACCTCCACCATGCTGAGTATCTGCCCTGGACTGAGAGGGGTAGTAATGGCGCAATCGCCTTTGTTCAGGGGTCTGTGGGAGGAGCCACAGGAGCAGTCAGCAGAGGGGCCTGTCCAGACTGGTAACCCAGTTACAACATATATATATGGTTTACCACACTGGGGATCAAAGGTGCAGAGGATCAGCAGCTTTGAATTCCTCAGTATTATCATTTTAGAAGATCTGCCCAGGGTTAAGCACATAAGAGCTTGAACAGCAGTCAATTGAAGTTCGGAGGTGAAAAGTAAAAGAGTCTCCACCCAGGTCCAGGAGAGAGCTTTACAAATCAGTGCTTCATCGCCATTTTTTTCAGAGCTTGAACAGCAGCCAATCAGAGTTCAGGATTCATTAGCAAGGTCAAATAAGAATGAGGTCGGGCAGTAATAATGGCTCCAGGGACTGTGTTTTGTTCTGTGTGTGAGATGTGGGAATTCTGGGCGAGCTCCAGCCTCAGGGATAACCACATCTACACCAGGTGCACCAAGCTGCAGCTCCTCAGGGAATGTGTTAAGGAACTGGAGCTGCAGCTCGGTGACCTTCACCTTATACAGGATAATGAGTAGGTGATAGATGGGAGCTACAGGGAGGCAGTCACCCCTAGGTTGCAGGGGGCAGGTAAGTGGGTGACTGCCCAGAGAGGGGAGGGAAATGGGCAGCAGTACAGAGTACCCATGTGGCCATTCCCCTCAATAACAAGCACACTGTTTCGGATACTGTTTGGGGGTGGGGGTATGACGTACTGGGGGGAGCGGCAGCAATCGGGTCTCTGGCACTGAGTCTGGCACCGTGGTTCTGAAGGGAAGGGCCAGAGGAGGACTGCAGTAGTGATAGGAGATTCCATAGTTAGAAGAGTAGATAGGATTGTCTGTGGACGTGACAGAGAGAGACACAGATGGCATGTTGCCTCCCTGGTGCCAGGGTCAGGAACGTCGCAGATCATGGCCATGGCATTCTAAAGGGGTGGGTGAGCAGCCGGGTGTCTTGGTACATATGGGCACCAATGAGATAGGAAGGAAAAGAGTGGAGGTCCTAAAGAGAGAATTTAGAGAGTTAGGTAGAAAGCTGAACAGCAGGGTAGTAATCTCTGCATTGCTAACAGTGCCATGCACCAGTGAGGGTAAGAATAGGATCATTTGGCAGATGAATCTGTGAACTGGTACAGGGGTCAGGGGTTCAAGTTGCCTGGATCATTAGGATCTCTTCTGGGGAAGGTCTGACCTGAATGAAAAGGACAAGCTACACCTGAACCCAAGGGGGACCAGTATCCTTTGCTAGAGCTGCTCGGGAGGGTTTAAACTAATTTGGCAGGGGCATGGAAATCAGAGTGATAGGGCTGAGGATGGGGATGTCGGTTTACAAGTGGAGGCAGTGTGTAGTGAGACTGTCAGGGAGGACAGGCAGATGATAAGGAAATTGGCAGTCAGTGAGATGGGTTACAGTGTAAAAGGAGGACAAAGTTGAAAAAGGTGATGGATACAGGTCTGAATGCACGCAGCATACAGAATAAGGTAGGTGATCTTATACTGCAGTTACAGATTGGCAGGTATTATGTTGTGGGTATCACTGAGTCATGGCTGAAAGATGATTGTTGTTGGGAGCTCAATATCCAAGGATACACACTCTATCGAAAGAACAGGCAGGTAGGCAGAGGGGGTGGGGTGGCTCTGCAGGTAAAAAATGAAACCAAATCTTTAGAAAGAGGTGACATGGGATCAGAAGAGGTAGACTCCTTCTGGGTAGAGTTAAGAAATTGCAAGGGTAAGAAGACCCTGATGGGAATTATTTACAGGCCTCTGAATAGTAGCCAGGATGTGCTGTACAAATTATAGTGGGAGATAGAAAAAGCATATAAAACATGTCACAGAGACAAAGTTACTTTAGTCATGAGGGATTTCAATATGCAGGTAAATTGGGAAAATCAAGTTTATAGTGGATTCCAAGAGAGAGAGAATTTGTGGATGCCTCCAAGATGGCTTTTAGGAGCAGCTTGTGGCTGAGCCTCACAGTGACGCTTCCATCCACAGTGACGAAGTGTTTTGAGAGGCTGGTGTTGAAGCAGACCAGCTACTGTCCTGGGTGGTGACTTGGATCCGCTCCAATTCACCTACCGAAGCAATAAGTCTACAGCAGATGCTATCTTGTCGGCTCTTCACACAACTCTGTACAGCAGAGGTGCACACATCAGGAATCCTTTTATTGATTACAGCTCAGCATTTAACACCATCATTCCCCCAAAACTAATCAGTAAACTCCAAGACCTGGGCCTCAGTACCCCTTGTTCAACTGGATCCTGGATTTGCTCACTTGTCGACCCCAGTCGGTTTAGGTCAGATACACGGATACACCACAGGGATATATGCTTAGCCCCCTGCTCTACTCACTTTACACCTCTGACTGTGTGGCTCAGTCCAGCTCCAACACCAGATACAAGTTTGCCGATGACACCACTGTTGTGGGCTGTATCAAAGGAGGTGATGAATCAACATACAGGAGGTAAGATTGAAAACTTGGCTCAGTGGTGTCATAACAGCAACCTCTCACTCAATGTCAATAAAACCAAGGAACTGATAGTAGACTTCAGGAGAAAGAACCCAGAGGTCCATGAGCCAGTTCTCATCAGAGGATCGGAGGTGGAGAGGGTCAGTAACTTTAAATTCCTGGGTGTCACTGTCTCAGAGGACCTGTCCCAGACCCACCATATAAATATAATTGTGAAAAAAGCACAATGGCACCTCCACTTCCTCAGGAGTCTGTGGAAGTTCAGCACGTCATCAAAAACCTTGGCAAACTGCTATAGATGTGTGGTGGAAAGTGCACTGGCTGACTGGCTGCATCATGGCCTGGTACGGGAACACCAATGCCTTGGAATGGAAAATCCTACAGAAGCTAGTGGATTTGGCCCAGTACGTCACAGGTAAAACCCTCCAAACCATTGAGCACATCTACATGAAATGATGTCATTATCAAAGATCCTCACCACCCAGGCCATGCTCTTTTCTCAATGCTGCCATCAGGTAGAAGATATAGGTGCCTCAGGACTGTGTAATCTGTGGAATTCTTTGCCACACGTGGCTGTGGAGTCCAGGTCACTGGGTGCAGTTAAGGTTGATAGGTTTTTGATTTGTCAGGGCGTGAGTGGTAAACCATATATATATATATGTTGTAACTGGGTTACCTGTTTGGACAGGCCCCTCTGCTGACTGCCCCTGTGGCTCCTCCCACAGACCCCTGAATAAAGGCGATTGGGCCACTGCTCCTCCTCTCAGTCCAAGGGCAGACAACACTCAGCATGCTGGAGGTCACATTTTACTGCTAATAAAAGCCTTTCAGTATTTACTCTACTTCCAGTCTTTTGGAGTTATTGATGGTGCATCAGCGTGAAAGGTTATGGGGAGAAGGCAGGAGAATAGGATTAAGAGGGAAATGAATCAGCCATAATGAAATGGTGGAGTAGACTCGATGGGCCTAATTCTGCTCCTAGGTTATGGTCTTATTAAGAAGAAAGCAGAGCAGCACCTCTACCTCCTTAGGAGATTGCAGAGATTTGGCATGTCATCTAAAACTTTGACAAACTTCTATAGATGTGTAGTGGAGAGTATAATGACTGGCTGCATCACAGCCTGGTATGGAAACATCAATGCCCTTGTATGGAACATCCTATAAAAGTAGTGGATATGGCCCAGGCCATCGCAGGTAAAGCCCTCTCCACCATTGAGCACATCTACACGAAGCGCTGTCACAGGAAAGCAGCATCCGTCACCAATGACCCCCACCATCCGAGTCATGCTCTCTTGTCACTGCTGCCATTGGGAAAAAGGTGCAGAAGCCTTAGGACCCACATCATCAGCTTCAGGAACAGCTGTTACTCATCATCTTTCAGCCTCTTGAACCAAAGGGGATAACTTCACTCAACTTCACTTCCCACAACCCATGGACTCACTTACGTGGATACTTTATCTCACGTTTTTGATATTTATTGGGGTTTTTTCTTTTGTATTTACACATTGGTTGTTTGTCCATCCTGTTGCATGTAGTCTTTCATTGATTCTATTGTGTTTCTTGTAAATACTGTTTAAATAAATGAATCTCACGGTTTTTAAATGGTGATGTGTATGTATTTTGATAATAAATTTATTTTGAACTTTGAAGCTGTTACTAATTTGTTGATCACAATGATTCAGAAACAGATTCTTCCCATCAATCAAGAATTCAGGATCAAGAACAGAGGTGGGGGCAGGATGTGCTCTGATTTTCAAAATAAGGGCACCAGTTTTTATTGTGGGTAGTGTGAAAGGTTGGTGTAGGTTGCAATGGGTCATTGACAGGATGCAGAGCTGGGCTGAGAAATGACAGATGAAGTTCAACCCAGAGAAGTGTGAAGTGATTCACTTTGGAAAGTCAAACCTGAAGAAAGAGTACAGGGTTAATGGCAGGATTCTTGACAGTGCAGAGGGACAGAGGGTTTTTAGGGTCCACGTCCATAGACACTTGGAAGTTGCCACACAACTTGATTGGTTGGTTAAGAAGCTGTATGGTGTGTTGGCCTTCATTAGTTGGGGATTGAGTTCATGAACCACAAGGTAATGCAGCTCTTTTAAAACTTTAGTTAGATCCCACTTGAAGTTTTGTTTTCAGATTTGGCCACCTCATTATAGGAAGGATGTAGAAGCTTTAGAGAGGATGCAGAGAAGATTTATGAGGATGCTGCCTGGATTGGGCGGCATGATAAATAGGGCTTTTCTTTTTGGAGCAAAGGAGAATGAAAGGTGATTTGAGAGAGGTGTACAAGCTGTTAAGAGTCAAAGTTCAAGTGGACAGAGATTCTGAAGATGCTGGAAATCCAGAGCAACATATGCAAAATGCAACCTTTGCTTTGACCCGAAATGACGGCTGTTTATTCCCCTCCATTGATGCTGCCTGGCCTTCTGAGTTCCTCCAGCACTTTGTGGGGGGATGCCAAAGATAGGTTTCTCATATCGGGAGTGGTGGGTGCATGGAACCCGCTTGCTGGGGATGGTAGTAGAGGTACTCAGTCAAGTCTCCCCTCCCCTCAGCTCCAGGGAGAATATTACGAGTTTGTCCATCCTTTCCTTTAGCTCATACCCTCTAATTCAGACAGTATCCTGGTAAGCCTCTTCTACATCCTCTCCACTGTTCCCACATCCTTCCTGTAATGGGGTGGACCAGAACTGCACGCATTACTCCAAGTGCGGTCTGACTGAAGTTTTATACAGCTGCAGGATGACTTGCTTACTCGTATACTCAGTGGCCCGACTGATGAAGGCAAATGTGCCATACTGACGTATCTGCCTCTACCATTGCCCCAGCAACACGTTCCATACACTCATCCCTCTGTTTAAAGAACCTACCTCTAACATACCTGCATGCTTCCCTCCGAACACCTTAAAAATACACCCCTTTCTGCCCTGGGAAAACACCTCCGGCTGTCCACCGTATCATCTCTTATCATCTTGTACACCTCACCAGAGACAAGTGCTGGGTCTAGACTGACACCCGGTGGAAAACAGAGGGACTGTGGTGCGGGATCATCTATGAAACAGAGGCAGGCGCAAGAGGCTTCAGATGCTGGAATCTGCAGCAACAAACAGTCTGCTGGAGGAACTCTGCAGGTTCAGCAGCATCTGTGGCGGGAAAATGAATTGTTTTGTTTCAAGCCCCTGCATCAGGAGTTGAATATGTTGGGTCAAAATTCAAAATATCAACAATTCCTTCCCCTACCCCGCGCCCCCCCCCCCACAGATGCTGCTCAACCTTGCTGAGTTCCTGAGATTGCTTTCTTTGAGTTCCCTTATCCTTTTTGAGTGTTTTAAAAGATGCAGAGGCACAATTCATCGACTGGGGAGCTCTCCTTAAAATTAACTTGAAACAAAGGAGCGGAATTGGGCCATTCAGACTCTCAAATCTACTCCAGCATTTGATCATAGCTGATTTATTATCCTTCTCAACCCCATTCTCCTTCCCTCTCCCCTAAACCTTTGATGCCCTGACTAATGAAAAACCTATCGACTCCCGCTTTGAACATACTCAATGACTTGGCCTCCACAGCCATCTGTGACAATAACTTCCACAGATTACCATCATCTGGCAAAATAAATTCCTCCTCATCTCTGTTCTAAAGAGACGTCCTTCTATTCTGAGGCTGTGCCCTCTGGTCCTAGACTTCACTGCTACAGGAGACATCCTTTCCATGTGCACTCTATCTAGTCCTTTCAATATTCAATTTGAGATTCCCCTGTTATTCTTCTAAACTCCAGCCAGTACAGTCCCAGAGCAATCAAACATTCCTCATATGTTAACCCTTTCATGTCCAATCTAAAAAACTTGAAAACTCATACTGCCAGATACAAGAACGTAAACAGGAGGAATTCTGCAGATGCTGGAAATTCAAGCAACACACATCAAAGTTGCTGGTGAATGCAGCAGGCCAGGCAGCATTTCTTGGAAGAGGTACAGTCGACATTTCGGGCCGAGACCCTTCGTCAGGACTCGTCATCGCTGCAAGGAGAAAAGGCTGAGTTCACTCAACCTATTCTCATAAGGCATGCTCCCCAATCCAGGCAACATCCTTGTAAATCTCCACCCTTTCTGTGGTTTCCACGTCCTTCCTGTAGTGAGGTGACCGGAACTGAGCACATTGACCAGATTAGAGATTTTAAAAATTTGTATTTAAAATAGCAGTTATCATAGCTCAGGGCATTTCAGAGTTCCCAATACTAAATGGGTCAAGGACAAGAGAATGAAGGTGATGGTTGAAAATATTATGTCAAAGACACAGATAGACAAGGTAGTGAAGAAAGCATTTGGCACACTTGCATTCAACATTGAGGACAGGGGTTACAGGAGCTGAGGCATCATGTTGCAATTATTAGTGAGACTACACCAGAATCCAAATCAGAGCTTAGCACTGATTTAGAAGACATGAAGTGTATTGTTTTGAGATATCAGTACAGTGCAAAGACCTAAAATTAATATAAAACACACAAAAAAATGAATAGTGTCAAGAAAGGACTAACTCAACAGTTCGTGTGTTCATGAACTATTCAGCAATCTGATGTTGAAGAGAAGCTGTTTGCAAATTATTGAGAGTCTTCAAATTCCTTTATTGGTATTTGTTTATTATTGTCACATGTACCAGAATACGGTGAAAAGCTGGTCTTGCATACTGTTCATACAGATCAGATCGGCGCGTAACATGTTGAGGTAGAACAAGGTAAAGCAATAACAATGTAGAATTAAATGTGACAGCTACAGAGAAAGTGCAGTGCAGGGAGCTAATGAAGTGCACGGTCATAACGAGGTCGGTTGTGAAGATGAGGTTCTTTCAAGAGTTTGATAACATCAGGGTAATAAGCTGTCCTTGAGCCTAAAGGTAACGTGCTTTCAGGCTTGACGGGAGAGGGGAGAAGAGGGAATGTCTGTGTTGGGATGTTTCCTGAAATATATACGCTGTGTATTCCTCTCCATAGATGCTGCCCGACCTGCTGAGTTCCTCTAGCATTTTGTGTTTGTTTGTTCGAGGCACAGTGAAAAGCTTCTCTTGTATTCTGCTTATACAGATCAGATCATTACATAGTGCATTGAACTAGAATAAGATAAAACAATAACAATGCAAAATAAAGTGTAACAGCTCCAAAAACTATGCAGTGCAGGTAAACAATAGGGGTGCAAGATCATAACGAGGTAGATCATGAGGCCGAGTCCATCTTATCATACAAGAGGACCAGCCAAGTGCCATCTTGACCCAGTACATGTGACAATAGTAAACCATTTTGCCAACCAAGCTGCCAATTCAGATGAAAAGTCGACTGTCCATGTCTTTCCACAGATGCTGCCTGACCCAATGTGTTCCTTTTCCTGTATCATACACTGCCTCCAGCCCGTGAAACAAATACTGGGAAAAAAACACAGAATGTTGGAAATACTCAACACATCAGGCAGCATCTGTGGAGGGAGAAACAGTTAATGTTTTAGACATTGACAGTTCTCTGGGGACTCAAGAAACCTGTATATATGAACCAGCAGTGTATCAAATTCCTTTTTTAATTAGATCACATCGGGAGTCTATCATCCAGTACCAGTCACCCCATTACTTGAATGATAGTGAGGCTTTGAAGAGGGTGCAGAAGAGGTTCACTAGGATGCTGTCTGGATTAGGGGGCTTGAGCTATAATGAGAGATTCTAGAAATCATAAGAACATATAACATAAGAGCAGAATTAGACCAATTGGACCATTGAATAGGCTCCACCATTCAATCATAACTGATTTATTTTTCCTCTTAACCCCATTCTCCTGCCTTCTTCCTGTAACACTTGACACCCTTACTAATCAAGAACCTATCAAACTCTGCTTTAAATATACTCAATAACTTGGCCTTCACAGCTGACTGTGGCAATGAATTCCATGGATTCACCATACTCTGGATAAAGAAATTCCCCCTCATTTCTGTTCTAAAGCGATGTCCTTGTATTCTGAGGCTGTGCCCTCTGGTCCTCGATTCCCCCACTACAGGAAATACTGTCTCCTTGTTCACTTTATCTAGGACATTCAAAGCTGAACCAGTAATTTGTAGAAAAGCACATGTCAGTGATCATAAATCTAATTCTCATTGAGATTCTGATTCTGAGAGGATGCAGAAGAGGTTTACCAGGACGCCGCCTAGATTGGAGGGCATAAGGAGAGATTGTTTAATGGATTAAACTGTATGAACAGTATTGAAGACAAGCTCCTCACTGCACCTCGGTTAATGGGACAAAAATAAACCAATTCCAGTGGGAGACCTGGTAAAAGTTCAAGGTTATGAGAGATAGAGTAGACAGCAAGAATCTTATTCCCAGGGTCAAGATGTCCAATACCAGAGGGCACACATTTAAGGTGACTAGTCTAAAGGCGATGTGCAGGCAACACACACAAAATTCTGGAAGAGCTCAGCAGGCGAGGAAGCATCTATGGAAAAATTACAGTCATGTTGAGTCCTGCCAAAGGGTTTGGGTCTGAAACGTCGACTGCAATTTTTTTTCCATAGATGCTGCCTGGCCTGCTGAGTTCCTCCAGCATTCTGTGTGTGTTGCTTGGTTTTCCAGCATTTGCAGATTTTCTCTTGCTGGTGATGTGCAGGACAAGGTTTTCCGATAATGAGCTGTGGGTGCCTGGAATGCACTGTCATGGGGGGGGGGGGTTGATTTCCGCAAAGTGTTGAGTTGTGTCCATCCCTCCCCGCTGTTGCTTCTGGTCTCATGCAAAGCAGTTGCTGTACCAAGCCATAATACATCCAAACAGAATGCTTTCTATGCCGGAAGACGGTGTGATAGAGGCATTTAATATGCTCTTAGATAAGCATATCTATTCCACTTTGCATTCCAACACATTGGTCCATGGTCTCCTCTACTGTAACAAAGAGGCCACTCTCAAGTTATGTGATGGATATTCCCTGTCCTCATCCAGGAAATTGTTTTTGCCAAGCTCTGTTTTCTAAACAAAGTGGCTGTCAGTTTCTAGAGATCAAAGAGTTGGTTTTGAATAAAATAAGCTTCCAACCAATATTCTTTGTTTAGCATCTGGTCGTAAATGGGAGCCAGTCTTCAGTTCTTAAAGTAAATGGCCAGCAATAATCAGTCTGAAGTTAAAAACACAGCAGTGCAAACAAACAATGCAGTCCATAGAACACAGACTTGCTGGCCCACAGTGAGAGGCTGATTTCTTAAGAGTTGAAGTGTAAGACAATGGGGCTACTTAACTGTGTTTGTTTCAAACCAGACAATGATGGCTAAGTTATTTAGTGCAAGGAAGCTTGCAGACCAGATTGATACTTTCACTTAGCACATCAAATAGCTGGTCTGTTAATAGTTGGAAGGTTTATGTGCTCAGAAAGCCAGCTTCACAGCATTAATTGTGAGAATCCGGGATCTCTGTCTCGAGAAGATTGTAGACTGTTTGTGTAAAAAGGTATTTAAAAAATATATACATGTGAAGTCACCCAAGTGGCAGTAAAACAGTGTAAATGTAGAGAGCAGTCAGGCTTGTTAGGAATGGTCCAGGAACATCAAGAATGACAGAAAGATGGGGTGACTGGAATCCATTCCTCTGCCTTCAATTTCTGCAACTGTTGGTTCGTTTACGTACAACTCTGTGGTATGTCTTTTTAGCGTATCGGAATTATACCTGTGTTTTGCAAATCCTTTGTGTTTTAGAAATCATTTGTAATTTAGAAATCTTTTATGTTTTTTAAAAAATGTTGTTGGATTTAAACATGTTTCACTAAAATCAAATTAACTGTATTTAGACTACTTTGATAGCTGGAAGTATCTCCTCCTTGGTGGGGGTGGGGAGGTTTCCACGACTCAAATAAAGTATTGGCAGCAAAACTTGTCATCGAGAAGAAACAGGGAAGTGAACTAACCTTTGAGGAGTAGGTGGTTATTGTATAACCTCCCTTTAGTGACGGTACCTATAGCCATCAATAGCGGACAGGGCACAAGATCTTTGCTTGAATTTAGAACTTCATGGTCAGCAAACACAATACCATCACAATTGGTGGGGCAACACCTCATATTCTGTCTGGGTAGCCTTGAAACTAATGGCATTCACATAGATTTCTCTAACTTCCAATAATTCACCCCTCTCTTTTTCCATTCCCCATTCTGGTTCCTCTCTCGCCCCCTTCCCTTCTCCTCACGTGCCTATCACCACCGTTCTCCTCCTCCTTCCCTTTCTCCCATGGTCCACTCTCCTCTCCTATCAGATTCCTTTCTCTGCAGCTCTTTGCCTTTTCAACCTATCATCTCCCAGCTTCCTACTTCATCACTCCTCCCAACTTACCTACTCACTTGGTTTTACCAATCACCTGCCAGATTGTACTCATCCCCCTCCCCCTCAATCTTCTTTTTCTGGCTTCTTCGCCCTTCCTTTCCAGTCCTGAGGAAAGGTCTAACTGTTTATTCCCCTCCATAGATCCTATCTAACCTGCTAAGTTCCTCCAGCATTTTGTGTGTGAACACTTTTGTGTCTAGGTAGGCACGTAAATGTGTAAAGAATGGCGGGATTGTGTAGGCAGAAGGGATTAGTTTAGTTAGTTAAGTACTAGTTTAATTACTTTTGCGCATCGTGAGCTGAGTGGCCTGTTGCTGTGCTGCACTGTTCATAGGGTCATAGAGCACTACAGCAGAGAAACATGCCCTTCGGCCCATCTAGTCCATGTGGAACTACAGTATTATTCTGCCTATTCCTTTCAACTCACACCTGGACCATCTCCCTCCATATCTCACTCATCCATGTACTTATCCAAACTCTTGAATGTTGCAATCGACCTGCATCCACCGCTTCCGCTGGCAGCTTGTTTCACACTCACCCCCCTCTGAGTGAAGAGGTTCCCTTTAAATATTTCACCTTTCACCCTTAACCTATGACTAGTTCTAGTCTCACGCAAGCTCAGTGGAAAAAGCCTGATAGTATTTACCCTACTTATACCCTCATAAAATTTTGCATACTTCTATCAAATCTCCCCTCATTCTCTGCACTCTGGGTAATAAAGTCCTAACCTATTCAACCTTTCCCTATAACTCAAGTCCTCAAGTCCCGGTTAGCAGGTTAGTTGGCCATTGTAAATTGTCTTGCGATTAGGCTAGTGTTAAATAGGTGGGTTGCCGGGAGGCAAGGCTTGCTGGAATTGAAGGGCCAGTTCTGTGCTTTAAATAAATGAAAATTATACAAATTCTACATAACATCGCAACACCTGTTCTATGTTCTATGTCCCACTTACAGATGTCCCGTGTGATACGCAGTTTGAAGGGTTTGCCGATGGCCATAGCTACATCTTCCAGCTGTCCATGCACCCTCACCGGCACTTGGTGACCTCTGCTGAGCTCTGGTTTTACACCGGGATCCGCCAGTTCACCCCAGTGGCCAGAGCGCGGCCTCTGGCCGAACTCTACTTCCTCATCGAGGACAGCTTTGTCAGAGTGCCCAACAGCGTGGAAGTGAAAGGAAGCTGGGTGGTCTTCCACATCTCTGAGCCGTTCCTCCCCTACATCATGCACAGGGTGCTCGTCCTGCAGATCAGGTGCCCCACCTGCCAGTGCGTTGCGGATCAGAGCAAGCTGCCCTTCATCCTGTCCACTATCAAGTCCATGAGGCCTGGAAGGTCGAGGCGCTCATCTGTCCCTTGGTCTCTGGCCTACGTCAAACTGCTTCAAAGACCGCTGAGGCCAGAGCTAATCCGGGACGACTGCCAGCGCTCCGCCATCAACATCACTTTCAAGGAGCTGGGTTGGGGCAACTGGATTGTCCACCCAAGGAGCTTTATTTTCTACTATTGCAATGGGACCTGTTCCAACTCCAACAGACTGACCTCTAGCCCTGGTCTCAGTCTGTGCTGCACCTCTGTCCCTGGCACACTGAAACCCCTCAGAGTGAGGACGACATCTGACAGCGGCCTCACCTTCAAGTACGAGACCATCCCCAACATCATCACTAGGGAGTGTGGCTGCATCTGAAGCTGGTTCAGCCCTGCCCTGTCGTGAAGCTTGATCTTGATCTCACACATACACTACAGGGAGCAAAGATCACATCAATGTTAATCCCTTCTGAAATGCTTTCCCTAACTAATCATAAAGATCTCACCCTGCCAGGTTCAGGAAAACACCACCCTACAACCATCAGGCTCCTGAACCAGCCTGGATAACTTCACTCACAACTGATTCCACAACCTACAGACTCACCATCAAGGACTCTTACTAATGCATGTTTTCAGTATTATTTTGCTTAAATTTGGCATGCCATATAAAACTTTAACAAACTTCTATAGATCGGTATATCCTGACTAGTTGCTTCATGGCCTGGTATGGAAACTTCAATGCTCAGTAAAGGAAAAGTCTACTAAGAGTAGTGGATGCAGCCCAGTCCATCACAGGCAAAGCCCTCCCCACCACTGAGCACATTTACAAGGAGCACTTCCGCAAGGAAGCATCCAGCATCAAGGATCCCACTATCCAGGCCATGTTCTCTTCTACAAGAACCTTAGGTCCCACACCACCAGCTATCACCCTACAACCATCAGGTTGCTGAAGCGGTGTAGATAACTTCACTCACCACAACTCCAAATCAATTCTACAACCTACAGGCTCACTTTCAAAGACTCCGCAACTCAAGTAATATTTTGTTTGCACGATTTTGGTTGCTTGACATTCTTTGTTTACGTATAGTTTTTCGTAAATTGCATTGTTTTTTTTAATGCCAGCATGAAAATTAATCACAAGGTATGGTCCT
Source organism: Mobula hypostoma (assembly GCF_963921235.1). Lineage (NCBI taxonomy): Eukaryota > Metazoa > Chordata > Chondrichthyes > Myliobatiformes > Myliobatidae > Mobula > Mobula hypostoma. Next base: position 107,992,717 of record NC_086102.1, on the reverse strand, counting down.
TTCCTGAACATATGTACTTTGATAATAAAGTTTACTTTGAACTTTGTACTTTGAGAGAGAAAAGACTTTGACTAACATTTGAGAACCATCCAAACAGATAACGAAAATTCTGTTCCCTCTCCAGTGGGAATTGAGACTAGATGTGGTTGAACAACGAGGGGAGGGAGGTAGATGACCAATGATCCCTCTCCAATGAGAATTGAGAGACTGGACGTGGTTGACCAATGAGGGGGATAGATTGATGGAAGGGGGTCATGTGATCAAATTTCTGGCCAGGGTTGGGAATTCTAGGAGTATCTGGGAACTCCAAGAATGTATCTGGCTTCACTGCATTGTTTAGAAGTTCTGAAGTTTTGAACCTATCAGATAAATTACTAACAAACCCAGAGAGGAACTGAAGGGATGTGCATGCGTGTGTGTATATTGTGAGACTGAGAACATAGAACAATTCAGTATAGTACAGGCTCTTGGCCCACGACGTTGTGCAGACCTTCTCACCTACTCTAAGATCAATTTAACCTTCTCTCCTACATAGCCCTCCATTTTACTTTTATGTTCCTAAGAGTGTCTTAAATGTCCCTAATTTATCTCCCTCTACCAGCATCCCTGGCAGGACATTCCATGCACCCACAACTCAGTGTAGAAAACTGCCTCTGACATTCCCTCTATACTTCCTCCAACCTCCTTGAAATTGGGCTCTCTTGTATTAGCCATTTCCACCCTGAGAAGTTGTCTCTGTCTGTCCACTCGATCTATGCCTCTTATCATCTTGTACTTCCCTGTCACTTGTTTTCATCCTAATTGTAAATTCTTCAGTTTTTCCTCTAATATCAAAGTCAAAGTTGAGTTTATAGACATGTGCACGCTGGTGTAATTAAACCATGTTTGAAGCAGTATCACAGGTACTCAACATTCACAAGGGAAATATAAATTCATCGTAAATTAGACATAAATTTGCAAGAAAACAATTAAAACTCAAAAAAATCTAAGTCCATTTTAGTGCAAGTTAGTTCAAGTGATTGCTAAAATGTGGTCTACATTTTAAATTTTCATTTTGCCGGTTGGTTCAAGAAGACGTAAGACCATAAGACCCTACGAACAGAAGTGGGCCATTCAATGGCTGAAGGGTAGTCTCTGTTCCTGAACCTGGTTGTACCTCCTGCCCAAGGACAGCTGTGAGAAGGTAGCATGGCCCAGATGGTGAGGATCTTTGATGATGGATGGTGCTTTCCCGAGGCTGTGCCTCCTGTAGATACCACCGATGGGGAGGGATGAGCCTGCGATGTATTAGGCTAATCCAGCACTCTCTGCAGTTTACATTCCTCATTAAACCTTTATTATCGTCCTGCTGGATAATCCCTCCTTTCCCTCTAAACCCTACTACAAGAATCATTAAAGCACAGAGATCATGGCTACAATAAAAACAGGTAATGCTAGAATGCAGGTCGAGGAGGTAAGGGGAGAGAGAAAGAGGGAGGGAGGGAGGGAGAGCAGAAAGGTAGAGAGAGAGAGAGAGAGAGAGAGAGTGTGGAAGTGGAGAGTATGTTTTCAATAGTGGGAGAGTCTAGGGCCAGAGGGTACAGCCTCAGATGTCCCTTTAGAACAGAGATGAAAAGGAATTTCTTTAGCCAGAGGGTGGTGAATCTGTGGAAACCGTCGCCAGTGGCTGTAATATTTAAAACAGAGGTTGATAGGTTCTTGATTACTAAGGACACCAAAGGTTACACAGACAAGAGAGCAGAATTTGGTTAGGAGGGATAATAAATCAGTTATGATGAAATGGCAGAGGACTTGATTGGCTGAATGGCCTAATTCTCCTTCTCTGTCTTGTGCTCTTATGGTCTGACTCTAGAAGTCCCTTTCTCAGCTACTCGCACACATGAACAGCCTCCGGCCTCCAGTCCTTGGCCCCAGGCTCTCAGACATTGTAGCCTCCAACCTCTAGACAAGGGAACCCAGGGGTTTCGCCCTTCAGACATGTAGCATAGAACATAGAAATCTACAGCACGTTACAGGCCCTTCAGCCCACACTGTTGTGCTGACCATGTAACCTATTCGAGAAGCTGCCTACAATTTCCCTACCACACAGCCCTCTATTTTTCTAAGCTCCATGTACCAAGAGTCTCTTAAAAGACCCTTTTGTATCCACCTCTACCACCTTCACTGGCAGTGCATTCCACACACCCACCACTCTCTGTGTGAAAAACTTACCCCTGATATCCCCCTTGTACCTACTTCCAAGCACCTTAAAACTATACCCCCCCCCCCCTTCCCATGTCAGCCTTTTCAGCCCTGGGAAAAGCCTCTGGCTATCCACACAATCGATGCCTCTCATCAGCTTGTACACCTCTATCAGGTCACCTCTCATCCAAGGAGAAAAGGTCAAGTTCACGCAAACTATTCTCATGAGACATGCTCCCCAATCCTGGCAACATCCTTGTAAGTCTCCTCTGCACCCTTTCTATAGTATCCACATCCTTCTTGTAGTGAGGTGACCAGAACTGAAGACAGTACTCCAAGTGGGGTCCAAGATACCAAGATTTTGAAAAGCTTGTCTTCCATAATGTTCATATATATCAAATCATTACACAGTACATTGGGGTAGAACATAAAAATCAATAATAATGCAGAATAAAGTGTAAGAGCTACTGTAAAAGGGCAATGCAGATAAACAATAAAGCACAAGATGATAATAAGGTAGATTGTGAATCTGAGAATCCATCTTGTCATACAAGAGATCTAAACTGTCCCATTTGTGTGTGTTTGGCCCATACCTTTCCTATCCGCCACGGACCTGTTCTGGAGCCTTTTAAATGTTGAGTAACACACACAAAGTGCTGGAGAAACTCAAGCAGCGTTTACGGAGGGAAATGAACAGTCGACGCCTTGGGCTGAGACCCTCAATCAGGAGTGGGAAAAAGATTATCAGTAGAGTTGGAGACCGAAAGTTTAAGAAAGAAGAGGGAGGTGTCAGAGATGGACCAAGTAAGCTTGAGGGCAGGGTGGAAGTTGGTTACAAAGTGTTTAAATGTTGTTCAGTTTATCAGGATGCTACCAGGATTAGAGGGCATGTCCTAGAGCGAGAAGTTGGACAAACTTGGGTTGTTTTCTCAGGAGCAGCGGAAGCTGAGGGAAGATCCGATAGAGGTTTATAAGATTTTGAGAGGCATAGATAAGAGCAGACAGACAGTATCTTTTCCCAGGAACGTAATGTCTAATACCAAAGGACATACATTTAAGGGGATAGCGGGTAATTTCAAAGGAGATGCGGGGACAGGGACAGGATACCTGGAATACACTGCCAGCCCTGGTGGTAGAGACAGATACAGGGAATTTTAAGAGCACAATGTAAGGAATGTGAGGAAAATGGAATGATATGGGCATTGTGTAGGCAGAAGGGATGAGTTTTGTTTACCATTTGATTGCTAATTTAATTGGTTGAGCACAACGTTGTGTGTTGAAGGGCCTGGTCCTGTGCTGTACTGTTCAATGCTCTATGTTCTGCCTGCTCCAACCAGCACAAGGTAACGTCGGAGAATCAGTGTGGCTGACAACACAGAATTCGACAGCATAAGTTAGTCAGCATCCCTTTTTATTTCTCTATATATAAAAAAAGCACAACAGCAAAGGCAGTTCACACATGAGATAATAGAACACAGTGGCTCACTGCTGTAGTAAACAGATCACCTTCTGAGCACAGCAGTAGCTGAGGAAGGAGTCTACAGGTTTGGCAGGTACCTGAACAAGTGTCTTTGAAATGAAAACAGCACAAAGTGAGCCTCAGTGGTGAAATGTACCGGACTTAAACACTCGGAACATGTAAACTACATAGAACCCAGTCAGAAAGACAATCTCAAATCCCAAAGGAAAATATTCACCAAAAGAAAAAAAACATAGTGGATTAAGAACCTATGCATTTTTACCTAAAATATATATAAAAAAGTAAACTGCAAACTGATCTTTGGTTCATACACCTTACAAAGGTGGACAGGTGGGTGGAAAAAACAATCTACAGGTTAGACCTTATTCATAAAGGCTAGAGTTACTGGCCAATGCAAGGCTTCCTAGTCAGCTGCTCTGCCTGTAGTCCCCAGAGAGAAAAAGAGAGACCTCTGGGCAACAAGCTGAGAGAAAATTCAAGGAACGCAAGGGAATACCCACCTGCCAACCAACCAGAGAACCCTGGTGTTGCTGATGCTGTCAGAGAGGCAATCCCCGCTGTGTCGCTGCGCATGACAAGAATGAATGATTCTGCGGAGATTTTTGTTGGGTTGAGGGGCAAGGTGAAGGGCCGAGGAGGAAGTGAGTTGAATTCCAGGAGTTAGTAACTGTGGAACCGTGGCCTGAACTATATGTCATGGAATTGTGCAGAATGAAACAGGAAATCTCATCCGGCGACCTACAGCAAAATCAGTATCAAGTTCATTAAAATATAAACACAAAAAAAAGGAGATTCATTTGATCGCTGCTCTTCCTCAACACCCAAAGTTCTGGAATGTTCTACAGCTGTAAACAACTGGAATTTAAAAAATAAATCAATTGGCAATCAAAAGCCCAAAACTACACTGGGGTTTCTTATTAAGATACACAAGAAAAAAATAGAATTAAAAAGTGTCTTGTTCTATCGGCAATTGCCCACAAAGGGTCAGGTTGAGGATGGTTGTGGCCTAGAGGCGTTACTGCCTCTCAACACTTTAAGGAAGACAGGCATTCCACCTCGGACTGCGGAATGCTGGTTCAGTGCTCCCAGAGGAGGCTAGATTAGTGTCAAAGCTCATCCAAGACACACTGTACCCAACTGCGTTGTGCATGGAATGTTTCAGAAAGGTACCTAATAGTACAAGTGAACTGACACCACCGGTTTTCACCGTGTAGTGTAGTCACGTTCTTCCCAATGCCAACGGCACTCCCACCCTCCCACCCACCCACTATTCCAGCTGTATCCAGAGGTTTCAGTTAAAAATTAGTGTCCTTAGCGCCAAGGAGGTCAAGATGAAACACTAGTTTTTTTTTCCAGTTGAGGTCCCTTTCTCAGTTACTTCAAGCGTTCGGACTCCCTCCGAACCGCTTAGTCGAAGAGCCGGTTCCATTAGGATCAGCCTCTCAATCCTGCAGGGGACAGAAAAAAAAGATAGGCATGGTTAGAAAAAAATTATAGAAAAATAGAGGGCTATGTAGGAAGGAGGTTTAGACTGATCTCAGAGCAGGTTAAAAGGTTAAGACCAGGTCAAACTTTGTGGGCGATCGGACCGGTACTGTGCTGTAATGTTCTATTTGTCCTACGGTTAACTATTTATTTATACCACATGGGTACAAGCCCCTTGGCCCAGTTCATCCATGCCAACCAAGACTCCCATCCAAGCAAGTTTCATTTGCCTGTGTTTGGCCCTTATCCCCCAAAACCATGCGAGGAGTTTTGATATGTCACCAAAGACTCGAGAATTCTGACTGGTTCCAACACCATCTACTACACAGGCTCCAATGCACAGGACTGGAAAAAGCTGCAGAGGGTAGCAAATCATAGACATAGAGGTACTGCAGATGCTGGAAACCTACAGCAACACACACAATGTTCTGGAGTAGCTCAGCAGCACAGCTCTGGGTGGGAATAAGCAGTCGACGTTTTGGGCCGAGACCCTTGATCAGGACTCATGAAGAGCTTCAGACTGAAATGTCGATTGTTTATTCCCATCTACAGATGCACCATTCTCCTTTCCAGCTCTTTACCTCATCCCTCCCCCTTCAGGTTTCACCTATCACCCTCTGTTTCTCTCTCCCCTCCCTCCACCTTTTAAATCTACTCCTCAGCCTTTTTCTCCAGTCCTGCTGAAGGGTCTCGGCCTGAAACGTTGACTATAATCTTTTCCACAGATGCTGCCTGGCCTGCTGAGTTCCTCCAGCATTTTGTGTGTGTTGCTTGGATTTCCAGCATCTGCAGATTTTCTCTTGTTTGTGGAGTGGATGGGCTACAGCATTAGAAGATGAAGAACAGAGATTCAGTGTCCACTGAGTGTATGTCAGAGATAAAAAAAGTTTTGGCAATATCGTCACAAATTTTTTCTCATGAAAATTTTTATACTCTCTCATTTACTTCCATTATATAATAAGAAGTTGAATTTATGCAGTGGACTTATTAAATGGTTTTGTGGCCAGGTTTGCAGACAATATGAAGATAGGAAGAGCGACTGGTATTGTTGAGGAGGCAGGGAGTGCAGAAGGACTTACACAGATTAGAAGAATTGTGCAAAGAAGTGGCAGATGGAATATAGTGTAGGGAAGTGCCCTTTGGTAGAAAGAACAAAGATGTAGACTGAACAAGGAGCACACTCAGAAATCAAAGGTGCAAAGGGACTTGGGGAGTCCATGTGCAAGAACTCCTAAAGGGTTAACTTGCAGGTTGTGTAGGTGGTAAAGGAGGCAAGTGCAATGTTAGCACTCATTTCAAGGGTCACAAATATAAAAGCAAGGATTCACGCTGAGCCTTCATAGCCATTGGCCAGACCGTACTTGGAGTACTGTGAGCACTTTTGGGATGCTTATCTAAGGAAGGATGTGCTGGCATTTGAGATTATCCAGAGGAAGTGCAGGAGAACAATCCCAGGAGCGAAAAGTTGAATTTATGGAAAGCATTTGATGGCTCTGGGCCTGTACTTGCTATAGTTTAGAAGAATGAGAGGGGAGCTCATTGAAATCTATAGAATATTGAAAGGTCTAGATCAAGTGGATGTGAAGAGAACGATTCCTATAGTGGGAGAGTCCAAGACCAGCGTACACAGCCTCAGAATAGAAGGACGTCCCTTTAGAACAGAGATGAAGAGGAATTTCTTTAGCCAGAGGCTGGTGAATCTGTGGAATTCATTGCCACAATGGCTGTGGAGGTCAAGTATTTGGAAATATTTAAAGTGGAGGTTGAAAGGTTCTTAATCATTAAGTGCGTTCAAAGGTTACAGGAAGCAGGCAGGAGAATGGGATTGAGAGGGTGAAAAAAATCAGTCATGATGGAAAGGTGGAGCAGACTCAATGGGCTGAATGGCCTAATTCTGCTCCCATGTCTCACAGTCACCATATATTTAACCTTGAGATTTATTTTCTTGCAAGCATTTACAGGGAAATAAAGGAATACAATAGAATAAATGGAAAAACTACACATAAACAACCAAAGTGCAAAAGAAGGCAAATTGTACAAATAATAGTAAGAAATTAATGAATTAGTAAATAATACTGAGAACGTGAGTTGTAGAATCATTAAATGTGAGTCTGGAGGTTGTGGAATCAGTTCAGAGTTGGGGTGAGTGAAGTTATCAATGCCAGTTCAGGAGCCTGGTTGTTTTAGGGTAATAACCTTTCCTGAACCTGGTGGTGTGGGACTTAAGGCTCCTGTACCTCCTTCCCAATGAAGGAGCAAGAAAAGAGCATGGCCTGGATGGTGGGGTACTTGATGATAGATGCTGCTTTCCTGTAGCAGCAGGGCTTGTCTGTGTCCAGGACAAAGAAGTGTGCAGGAAAAATAATTGCGGACACTACCACCCTGCAAACGACTTTTTCTAAATGCTCCCGTCTGTAGCGGCATACCGGGCCATAATGCAACCAGTCAGGATACTCTCCACTGTCCATCGATCGAAGTTTGTCGAAGTTTTAGATGACATGCCAATCTTACGCAAACTTCTAAGAAAGTAGAGGCTAGAGCTTATTCAATCTTTCCTAGTAACTCAGGTCCTCTAACTAAAGCTCCCACCTCCCCACAACATGGGTCCGCCTTGACCTTTGGCATGGGGTTTACCTGTCTTCTCGGAGCATGTGCCTTCCTTCTCCTGAGCAAAGTTGAGGCGGTTCTGTTCGACGGCAGTTCCGTTGGACTCGGGGCTGCCACTCCTGTGGTGATCTGGGACATCCCCGTATGCTCGGTATGCCATGCTCAGCTGCTCCTGGGCCATCCTGAGGTGTCGGTGAACCATGTCGGTCATTTCCAGGCTTGCCGGCGGTAGGCCGCCCACCGCGCCACGGTAGGACATGTCACCGTTGCTCATCTTGGTCTGCTCCTTGCGCAACACGGCGTGGTAGCCCGGTGGGGCGAAGGCGCGGCACTTGGCCAGCCGGCGGCCCCTCAGCCCGTCCCGTATCCCACCGCAGCCCAGGTGGACCAGCTCGAGAATATTGAGGAAAAGGCAGAGCCCGCTCACCACATACATGACCAGCAGAAAGATGGTCTTCTCGGTGGGACGTGAGACGAAGCAGTCGATGGTGTACGGGCAGGGCGGTTTGCTGCAGACGAAACCGGGCAGGACCTGTAGCCCATAGAGGAAGTATTGACCCACCAGGAACCCCACCTCGAACAGCGTCCTCATCAGAAGGTGGAACACGTAGACCTTCATCAGGCCGTCCTCCTTAATACGCCTCCTCCCATCGTGCGGCCTCTTATCAGAGGTGTTCTCATCCGGCTTGGATAGCGACTCGGGCTCGATCTCTTCGGAGACCATGGGGTCCTCCTCATTGTCGCCATCTGCCTCCTCGTAGTCCCGGGCGACGCCCCGGTGCACCATGGGTATCTTCTTCCTGGGCTGCCTCCTGCCCTCCATCCGGGCAATCCGGTGCATAGCGAAGCCCAGGTAGATAACGGAAGGCACAGAGATCAGGATGATCTGGAAGACCCAGAACCGGACGTGAGACAGAGGGGCGAACGAGTCGTAGCAGACGTTCTCGCAGCCCGGCTGCAGGGTGTTGCACGTGAACTTGCTCTGTTCATCGTGGTAGATGGCCTCTCCACCCACAGCTGTCAAGACGATGCGAAAGACCACCAGAACTGTCAGCCAGACCTTGCCCACGAAGGTGGAATGATTGTTGATTTCCTCGAGGAGCCGGGTCAGGAAACTCCAGCTCATCCTGGTACCTCAGGTCTTCTTCGAGAGGGGAAACACTGCAGGCGACAACAGAACACAAGTGTGAACAACGGTGTCTCCATCAAACCTCTCAACAACCTTCAATCTTTTGAAGCTTTGTCAGGTATTGGTCAGACCACACTTGGAATATTGTGAGCGGTTTTAGCCTTCTTATCTAAGAAAAGATGTGTTAGCATTGGAGAGTGTCCAGGAGGTTCACAAGAATAATTCTGATAATGAAAGGGTTAATGAAGGAGAAGTGTTTGATGACTCTGGGCCTGTACTTGCTGGAGTTTAAAAGAATGGGGGTGGGGGGGGGAGTTCTCAATACAACCTTTGAATTTTGAACGTGGAGAGACTGTTCTCTAGGTCTGGAGAACAAGGCCTGAGAATACAAGGATATCCCTTTAGAATGGAGATAAGAAGGAATTTCTCAGCCAGATGGTGGTGAATCTGTGGAATTCATTGCCACAGATGGTTGTGGAGGCCACTGGGTATATTTAAAGTGGTGTTTGATAGGTTCTTGATTAAAAGGGGCATCAAATGTTACAGGCAGAAAGCAGGAGAATGGGATTGAGAGGGATAATAAATCAGCTATGACAGAATGGCAGAGTAGACTTGAAAGCCCAATTATGATCCACCACATGATCCTACTTTTACCCCCACGGGTGTGTGGCACAGACAGCAATCCAAAGATTACTATTCCGGAGGTCCTGCTTCTCAGCTTTCTACATAACTCCCTGTATTCTCTCTTCAGGACATTATTCTTTTTCATACTTATGTCATCGTTACCAATGTGTATCATGAGTGCTGGCTGCTCACCCTCCACCTAAAGACGTTGTGGACCTGATCCATGACATTCCTGACACTGGCACCTGGGAGGCAACGTACCATCTGGGTGCCTCTTTCACGTCCACAGAATCTCTTAACTATGGAGTCCCCTACCATTACTGCAATCCTCTGCTCCCCCTCTCCTTCTGCGCCTCAGAGCCAGAGACCCAGTTGCTGTGACTTTCTGCTGGTAGGTCATCACCCAAGGCCATCGCTCCCTGGAACTGGCCATACAATTAGAGTGGTAAAAAAAGCATACGTCAAGCTTGTCTCCATCTGTTGGGGCATTGGGTATGAATCAGGAAGTTATCTTGCAGTTGGAATATTGTGTGAAGTTCTGGTCATGCCATTTCAGGAAGGATGTGGAGGCTTTGGAGAGGGTCACCTGGATCAGAGAGCACGTGCCTACAGGAGACGTTGGACAAACTTGTTTTTTTTTCTCGCTAGCGTGGTGGAGGCTGAGGGGAGACCTGATAAGAGTTTTATAAAATTACCAGAGGCAATGATAGGGTAAGCAAGCAAAATCTTTCTCTCAGGGTATGTCAAGTACTAGAGGACACACGTTTAAGGTAAGGAGGGTGTAGAGGAGGCTGCGCTGGGAGCACTGGATGTAGTAGATGACCCCGACAGACTTGCAGATGAAGTGACACCTCAACTCAAAGGGCCGTTTGGGAGATTGAATGGTGGTGAGGGAGAAGAGGCAGATGTAGCTCTTATCCCGCTTACAGGGGTAAGTGCCGAGAGGGAGATCAGTGGGGAGGAATGAGTGGACACAGGAACTACGTAGAGTCTCTAGGGGACATCAATAGCCTGTCACTCAGCAATTCATTGGCAGAGACTATTGGCAGCCAATTAACCAACCAACCAGACTCCACATAGACAACAACCGAGGTCAGGATTGTACCTGTGTCTCTTGAGCTATGAGGCAGCAGCACTAAACACTGCTCCTCCATGTCTTCAAATCCACACACCTGGTATTGGTGATAGAGGATGCCCTATTATAGAGGCATGGAGTCACAGAAAAGTACTGAAAGTACAGAAAGAGACCCTTTGGCTCATCTAGTCCATGCCAAACTATTAATCTGCCTACCCCCATTGACCTGCGCCTGGACCATTGCCTTCTATACCCTGACCATCGATGTACCTATCCAAACTTTTCTTAGATGTTGCAATCGAACCTCCATCCACCACTACCGCTGACAGCTCACTCCAGACTCACCACTCTCTTAGCAAAGAAGTTCCCCTTCATCCTCCCCTTAAATATTTCATCTTTCACCCTTAACCAAAGACCTCTAGTTCTGGTCTCACCCACCTTCAGTGGAAAAAAATCCTGCTTGTATTTACCCTATCTATATCCCTCATAATTTTGTATACATCTATCAAATCTCCCCTCATTCTCCTACACACCAGGGAATAAACTCCTAATCTCAAAAACTTAGGTCCTCATGTCCCAACAACACCCTTGTATATTTTCCACGTACCCTATCAACCTTATTGATATCTTTCCTGTAGGTAGGTGAACAGAACTGCACATGACACTCCAAATTAGGCCTCACCAATGTATTCTACAACTTCAACATAACATCCTCCACCAACTGAAACAGTTTCTCTCAATCTCCAGCCTCTTAACTGAAGGCTGTGCACCACCTGGTATGCAGCCTCCAATGCGCAGGATCGCAAGAGGCCAAAGAGGGCTGTAGACTCAGGCAGCTCCGCCAACGGCACAACCGTCTTCACCATCGAAGACATTTTCAAGAGGTGGTGCCTCAGAAACACTCTCACCACCCAGGACATGCCCTCTTCTCATACTACCATCAGCGAGGAGGTATAGGAGCCTGCAGATACACATTCAAAACTTTAAGAACGACTTCTCCCTCTCTGCAATTAGATTGCTTAACGGTCCATGAGCCTATGAACACTCCCTCACTTGCTTCTTCTACAATATTTATTTGCCTGGAATTTATGGTATCTTGATATCTTGCACTGTACTGCCGTTAGAAAACAATAATTTTCACGATGTACTTCAGGGATAATAAACCTGATTCTGATCATAAGCCTCAATACAAGTAAGTGTGAGGTGACACATTTTGGAAAGTTAAACCTGCATAGGACTTATGCTATGAATGGTGGGGCACTGGGGAGCGCAATGAAACAGCATAATGGGTTGGAAGCGTGTCATCACAGGCGTACGGGGTGTCAAAACTGGCCATCTTCAGTCACAGCACTAAGTTGGGACATTATGTTGAAGTGGTGAGGACGCACTTGGAACACTACAGCATAAGACATTTGTCTAATCCAAGCAGCATCCTGGTAACTCTCCTCTGCACGGTCTTTTAAGCATCCACATCCGGAACTGAACACAATATTCCAACTGTGGTCTAACCAGCGTTTTACAGAGCTGCAATATGAGCTCGCAGCTCTTCAACTCGAACCCTTGACTAATGAAGGCCAACACACCGTACGCCTGTCAAACACCCTATTAACTTGTGCTGTAACTTTCAGGAATCTATGGATGTGGATCCCGAGATCCTTCACACTGCTAAGGATCCTGCCATTAACCCTGTACTTTGTCTTCAAATTCAACCTTCCAAATTGAATCACTTCTCACTTTTGCAGATTGAACTCCATCCGCCACTTTTCTGCCCAGCTTGGCATCCTGTCAATGTCCCATGGTAACCTGGCCAAACCTCTGTAACTCCAGCCACCTTCATGTCATCTTCAATCTTACTAACTTACCCTTCCACTTCCTTATCCAAGTCATTTAGCATAACCACAAAATGCAATAGTCCCAGAACAGATCCCCATGTAGCACCACTGGTCACCAACCTCCAGACAGAAAACACGCAAGCTACAACCAATCTCTGCCTCCTGTGTGCAAACCAATTCTGAATCCACACAGCCGAGTTTCTCCGGATCCCATGTCTCCTGACTTCCCGAATGAGCCTGCCATGGGGAGCCTTATCATATACCCCACATCTACTGCTCTACTTTCATCAATGTGTTTTGTCATGTCCTCAAAGTATTCATCAGACACGGGAGGCATAACCTACCCCTCACAAAGCTATGCTGACTATCACTAATCAGACTATGTTTCAAACACTTGTAAATCCTGTCTATTAAGAATCTTCGCCAATAATTTTCCCACCATTGAAGACTCAACTGGTTTACAATTCCCAAGATTATTCTTACTTCCTTTCTGGAACGAAGAAACAACATTTGCCACCACCTATCCTCCAGTACTACTCCTGTGGTCAAAACACAAAGATAATACCAAAGGCCCAGTAATCTCTTCCCTTGTTTCCCAGTGTAATCTGGGGTTTATCCCATTCGGCCCCAGGGACATATATATCCCAATGTCTCACAAAGGTTCCAGCACATTCCCTTTCTTCATGTCGACCTGTTCCAGCATTTCATCCTATGCCTCACTGACCTCACAACAGTCAAGGTCCCTCTCACTGGTCAATACTGAGTCATTAGGAACCTCTCCTACCTCATCCAACACCAGGCACATGTTTCCTCTCCCATCCCTGATTGGTCCTACCATCACTCTACTCATCCTCCTGTTCTTCACGTACATATAGATGGCCCGGTAGTTTTCCAGAAGCCTACTCACTAAGGCTTTCTCATGGCCCCTTCTAGCTCTCCTAAGTCCATTCTTAAGTTTCTTCCTGGCTGCCTTGTAACTCTCTAGAACCCTGTTAAATGTTTGCTTCCTGAACCTTTAGTGAGCTTCTTTCTTCCTCTTGACTAGATGTTCCACATCTCTCATCAACCATGGTTCCTTCACCCTACCATCCTCTCCCTACCTCAACAAGACAAACCTCTCCAGAACGCCATGCAAATGCTCCCTAAACAAGCTCCACATTTCTGCTGTGCATTTCCCTGAGCACATCCATTCCCAATTTATATTCCAATCTTCCTGCCCAATTAAATACATTCCCATACTGTCTGTCCAAGGATATAGTAAAGTTCAGGGAATTGTGGTCACTGTCTCCAAAATGCTCACCCATGAAGAGATCTAAACACCTGACCTGGTTCATTGCCTAGTAGCTGATGCAGTATGGCCTCTCCTCTAGTCGACCATCTACATATGGTGTTAGGAGTCCTTCCCGGATAAAACAAACAAATTCCACCCCTTCAAAACCTTTTGCACTAGGAATTACCAATCAATATTTGGGAGGTTGAAGTGCCCCATGACATCAACCCTGTTATTTTTGCACCTTTCCAAAATCCGCCTGACTTGTTGAGGTTCCCTCAGCATTTTGCGTGTGTTGTTTAAGCCACTAAGTTCTGTGTTTCTCAGGGGTGGAGTGTGTTAAATACCTTACGGGTAATGTTCACATTGTGTGACATGGAGTTATGTGGTAACATGTCTGACTTCACCCAGAGACATGAGCAGTTCAGCTTGCTTAAACACGAGTTCAAAAGCTGCAAGGAGTGGGGGGGTGGGCAATGAGCCAGGACAATATTTACTAACCAGCCCCAAGGGACAGCAGTATCCAGGAGCCTGATCTCGCCAGAGCCCACTCCCCTGGTACAAATCTCCCCACAAAGCCCATACCCACAGCGTACCACCTCTTCACTCTGACCTGACCAACGTACAGTCAATAATACCCCCCCTTTGCAGATTTTACCAAACATTCAAGTAAAGATATTATCTCACATCCTTTGCAACGTTACCTTTTGGACATCAACAATAAGTTCTACGGGTTGCAAAGGACAGAGGGAGGGAAGAGAGGGAGGAGAGTGAGGGGAAGGTGGGAGAAAGGACAAAGAGGAGAGGGGTAGAGGAGAGAAAGGAAGAAAGGGAGATAGAGATTAAGAGACAAAGGGAGACAGAGGGAGAGAGATAGAGAGGGGAAGGGAGAGGGAGCGCAAATATAAAAGTTTTCTAAATGTAACGCAATCAATGCCACAGTTAAAAATTGAACATTTCACTGATATTAAAACTGGGTATTTTAGCCTCTCAAAGGTTGAAGTGCAGAAATAGAACCTGAATCAGAATCGGGTTTGTCACTGACATACGATGTGAAAACTGTTGCTTTTTCTGGCAGCAGTACACTGCAAGACTTTTAAAAAATTACTATTAGCTACAATGAAAATTAAATAAATGGAGCATAAGAGAAATAAAGAGGAAGCATTCATGGGTTCAGAAATCTGATAGAGGGGAAGCAGCTATTCTAAAATGTACGTGTGTCTTCAGGCTCCATATTTCATCGTGTTCCGAGCATGGCTGGAAAGATAGAGCAGACTCGATTGGAGGAATAGCCTAATTCTGCTTATGTTCTGTTCCTTGTGAGTTTATCCACTTTCCCGATGACCATCACTTCTCCCCTCAACTTCAATAACTTGGGGAAGGGAAGCTTCTCCTGAACCCTTAGCCAGTTTCACCAGCGAGTCTTACGTTCAAAGCTCTTTATTTCTAGTCACGTCTGCAAGTAACCTCACTTTCTCTGTGCCCGACTTCCGTCTCAAATGGAAATGCTCCCCCAGCCACCCTGATAAACAAACCACCCCACACAAGGTTCCAGAGTGGACAAGATTAACAACCTACCTTAAAAAATATGAACAAATGTGACTCTCAGCCCAGCCTCTTTGAAACACAGCTCCTTGTAATTCAAGAGAAAGAAAAAAGAATAGATTTAGATGTGGCAAAGATTCCTTTTGGCATGACACGCAACAAGACTGAACCAAGCCTTGGAGAAACCCAATAATTTAAAACCTTAGCTCCTCCCTTCAAATATCTCCATAAATTAAATCAGGGAAACATGAAGACACAGGTACAGAAACCTGTGATCATCTTTCGCCCAATGCCGCCCAAACTTGTCTGCGCCTGAACAAAATGGGCTCCATTTCAATCTCCAGAAATCTCTTCCGCTAATCAATCTTTGATGGACCATACCTACACATTAGCTTTATTTATCACATGTACATCAAAACATACAGTAAAATGCGTCATCTGCATCAACGACCAGCATAGTCCAAGCATTGTGTTGGGGGCAGACCACAAATTTCACTGTAAAACCATAAGACATAGGTGTAGAGTTAGGCCATTCAGCCCATCGAGTCTGCTCCACCATTCCATCATGGCTGATCCCACTCAACCCCATACAGCTGCCTTCTCGCCATATCCTTTGATGCCCTGACTGATCAGGGAACGATCAACTTCCACCTTAAATATACCCACGTACTTGGCCTCCACTGCAGTCTGTGGCAGAGCATTCCACCGATTCACTACACTCTGGCTAAAAAAATTCCTCCTTACCTCTGTTCTAAAAGGTCACCCCTCATTTTGAGGCTATACTCCATAGTTCTGGATACTCCTATTATAGGAATCATCCTCTCCACATCCATTTTCAATATTTGGCAGATTTCATTGAGATCCCCCACATTCTTCTAAATTCCAGTGACTACAAGCGCGAAGCTGCCAAACGTTCCTCATAAGTTAACCCCTTCATTTCCAGAATCATCCTCATGAACCTCCTCTGGACTCTCTCTAATGACAACACACCCTTTCTGAGATACGGGGTCCAAATCTGTTTACAATACTCCAAGTACGGCCTGACAAGTGACCTCTAAAGATTCGGCATTATCTCCTTGCTTTTACATTCTATTCCCCTTGAAATAAATGCCAACATTGCATTTGCCTTCTTTACCACAGACTCAACCTGTAAATTAACCTTCTGGGAGTTTTGCACAAGAACTCTGTTTGAACCTTCTCCCCATTTAGATAATAATCCGCACTGTTGTCCCATTTACCAAAGTGCATTATCATACCTTTCCCAACAGTGTTCCATCTGCCACTTTTTTGCCCATTCTTCCAATTAGTCTAAGTCCGGCTGCAATCACATTGCTTCCTCAGCACTACCTACCCCTCCACCTCTCTTTGTATCATCCACAAACTTTGCCACAAAGCCATCAATTAATTTCATTCCACAAAATCATTGACAAACAATGTGAAAAGTAATGGTTCCAATACCGACCGCTGAGGAACACCACTAGTCACTGGCAGCCAACCAGAAAAGGCCCTTTTATTCCCACTCGCTGCCTCCTGCTGTCAGCCTTTCCTCCACCTATGCCAATATCTTTCCTGTAACACCACAGGATTTTATCTTGTTAAGCAGCCTCATGTGTGGCACTTTATCAAAAGTATTATTACAGCTTCTGAAAATCCAAGTTAATGACATCCACTGCCTCTCCTTTGCCCACCCTGCTTGCTACTTCCTAGAAGAATTCCCAACAGATTTGTCAGGTAAGATTTCCCTTTACAGAAACCATGCCAACTTTGATTTATTTTATCATTAGTCTCCAAGTACCCTGAAACCTCATCCCTAATAATGGATTCCAACACTTTTCTAAACACTGAGGTGAGGCTAACTGACCTATAATTTCCTTTCTTTTGTCTTCCTCCCTTCTTAAAGAGTGGAGTGACACTTGCAATCCTCCAGGCCTCCGGGACCATGCTAGAATCAAGTAATTCTTGAAAGATCATGACCAGTGCATCCATATCTTTACAGCAACCTCTCTCAGGACTCTGGGGTGTAGTCCATCTGGTCCAGGTGACTTATCCACTTTAAGACCTTCGAGTTTGTCTAGCACTTTTTCCTTTGTAATAGCAATGGCACTCACTCCTGCTCCCTGACACTCATGGACCTCTGGTACGCTGCTAGTGTCTTCCACAGTGAAGACAGATTCAAAGTATCCATTAAGTTCATCTGCCAGTTCTTTGCCCCCATTACTACCTCACCAGCGTCATTTTTCAGTGGTCCAATATCATCTCTCACCTCCCTTTTACTCTTTATATAACTAAAAAACTTTTGGTATCCTGCTTTATATTATTGTCAAGTTTGCCCTCATATTTCATCTGTTCATGTTTCCAGCACCCACACAGCATGCCCACAACTTAGTGACCCTAACTGTATGTCTTTGGAAGATGGGAAGAGATTGCAGCATGCAGAGGAAACTCACACGGTCACGGGGAGAAGGCTCAAACTTCTGACAGCAGTGGGATTTGAGCCCTTGTTGCTGGTGCTGTAAAGCATTGTGCTGACCACTGCACTGCTAGGCCACTGGCCCTAATGGAAACCCTAAAACATTAACCAGTGTCTCTCTTCACAGATACCGCCTGACTTGTTCAGTATCCCCAAGGGGGGGTTGTGTGCGTGAGCGTGGTAAGTCATAGAGCAATAACAGCCCAACCAGTCCATCCTGACCACGATCCCCGCTCATCTAGTTCCAATTACCTCATTCAGCCCATATCCCTAAGCCCTGCCCCTACAATGTACCTATCCAATTTGTTTCTTAAATAATGGTATTGTACTTACCTCAATCAGTCCCATTGGTTGCTCATTCCATAAACCCTACACCACCCTACGGGTGAAAAAGTTGTCCCATAAGGTCCCCTATAAATCTTTCCCTTCTCACACTAGACTTAGCCTCTTTGTTTAGGATTCCCCTACACTGGGGCGAAAATTGTTACCATCCACTTTATCTAAGCCTCTCATACCTTTTAACACTTCTACAAGGTCACCCCTCCTAGATTCCAAGGTATGAAGATTCGGTCTGGCCAAACTCTCCTTATAACTCGAATGCAACTTTTAAGAGCAGTTTGGATAAGTACATAGATGGGACAGGTTGGAGGGATAAGATCCAGGTGCAGTTTGATGGGACTAGGCAGAGTAACAGGTCAGCACAGACTAGATGGACTGAAGGACCTGTTTCTGTGCTGTACTGCTCCATGACTTTAGTCCTGGAAACCTTCTCGTAAATACTTTCTGTATTCTTTCAATTTTAACCAAGTCTTTCCTATTTTTAAGGTGATTGGAGAAAAGCTTAGGGGGGATATCAGAGGAAAACTCTTTTCACAGAGTGATGGGTGCATGGAACTCCACTCACTGGATTTTTTTTTTTGTTTTCCGCGCTATTCTTTGTAAACGCTTATGAAAATTCAGATCAGCAGTTCCTGAGACATTCAAAGTACTCCTTCTGGCAACAACTATCATTCAACAGTCAAAGTCACTTAGATCCCATTTCTTCCCCATTCTGATATTTGGTCTGAACAACAACAGAACCTCTTGACTGTGACAGTATGCTTTAATGCATTGAGTTGCTGCCACATGATTGGCTGATGAGATATTTGCATTAACAAGCAGGTGTACCTAATAAAGTGGCCATTGAGTGTTTTTATTTACTGATTGTTCAAAGCCATTCAATTATTGCCTACCACTAAGGAGATTGAGGTGAGACATCTGCTCAAACTACTGCAGCAACACACACAAAATGCTGGAGGAACTGAGCAGGTCAGGCAGTATCTATGGAGGGGAATAAAGAGTTGAGGTTTCTGCTTCAGATTCTGACTTCTGTTTGCCCCATTCCAGTCCAAAGCATCAACTTTTTAACTCCCTCCATTGATCTGCAGTATCTTGTGCAGTTAGGGTAGATGTGAATTTAAACGCTAGCCGTCCGCCTCTGCACCCAACCTGTTTCATAAGCCACTCACCCACCTGGTCTTACTCATCACCTGCCAGCTGTACTCCTCCCCCACCCCCCAACATTCTTATTCTGGAACCTGCCCCTGCCTTTCCAGGCCTGCTGAAGGGTCCTGGCCTGAAACGTTGACTGTTTATTCCTCCCCATAGATGCTGCCTGACTTGCTGAGATCCCCCAGCATTATGTGTGTGTGTTGCTCAGTATTTCCAGCATCTGCAGATTCTATTTCATCCTCGAGCTACCAAGTGCTTCTGGCGAAGGTGCTCTCACAGTACCTTTGGGAATGATAGGTGAGGAATTTCCTAAGTCAGGGTGCTGTGAATGGCGAACGGCTCGGGAGGGGGGCCTACAAGGTGCTCCTTTGCAGCTGCTCCGTGTCTGTCTTGGTGGAAGAGATGAGCTGGCATTGGAGAGGATCCAAAGGAGTTCCACGGAAATGATTCCAAGAATGAAAGTATGAGGAATATTTGATGGCCCTGGGCCTGTACTCGCTGGAAGGTACAGACGACACTCACATCGAAGAAAGTAAGAAGAAAGGCATTACTGAAGAGTCAGGAAACCTGCCTGTCACATTTGGGTCACAGTTATATTTACAGCAACACTGTACGGCAATGCAGGAAAGCATGCGATGAATTTGGGGTGAGGGGGGAGGTCTCATCAAAACCTATTGAACAGTGAATGGCCTAGATAGAGTGGATGTGGAGAAGATGTTTCCAACAGTGGGAGAGCATGGACCAGAGAGAACAGCCTCAGAATACAAGGACATACAAGAACGAAGACGAGGAGGAATTTCTTTAGCCAGAGGTGATTAATCTATGGAATTCATTGCCACAGACAGGAGTGGAGTCCATGCCGCAAGAGGGGTGAGGAAAGGAATGGCAGGGGTGGACACACCCGGCACTGAGACACCAGACAAGGCCATTTGATTCTCAACAAATGGCCTATTAATCATTACAGAATGTCTCTTTGGTATTTCCCGTGCTCTCCCCTCTCCCCATTCATGATTCCCCCTCTCCCTGCCCCCTTCCCACTCTCAGTCCATGATAGAGACCCACACAGACAGGTGGGTCACAGTCAGGAGGGGGAAGAGGAAGAGTCAGGTACTAGAGAGTACCCCTGTGGCTGTACTCCTTGACAGTAAGTACTCCTGTTTGAGTACTGTTGGGGGGGTCAGCCTACCTGGGAGAAGCAACAGTGGCCATGCCTCTGGCATAGGGAAAGGAAGAGGATGGTAGCAGTGATATGGAACCCTATAGTTAGGGGGTCAGACAGGCGATTCTGTGGATGCAAGAAAGAAACTCAAATGGTAGTTTGCCTCCCAGGTGCCAGGGTCCGGGATGTTTCTGATCGCGGCCAAGATATCCTGCAGTGGGAGGGAGAACAGCCAGAAGTCGTGGTACATATTGTTACCAATGACACAGTGTGGTAAACCATGTATATATGTTGTAACTCAGTTACCTGTCTGGACACACCCCTCTGCTGGCTGCCCCTGTGGCTCCTCCCACAGAATCCTGTATAAAGGTGTTCGCCTTGCCCCTCCCCCTCAGTCCGGGGGCAGACACTCACTGTGGAGGTCATATTGTACAGCGAATAAAAGCCTTTCAGTATTTTACCAAACCTCAGTCTTTTGGAGTAATTGAAGGTGCTTCACATAGGTAGGAAAAGGGAAGAGGTCCTGAAAAAAGACTACAGGGAGTTAGGAAGGAAGTTGAGAAGCAGGACCGCAAAGGTAGTAATCTCGGGATTACTGCCTGTGCCACGTGACAGTGAGTATAGGAATAGAGTGAGGTGGAGGATAAATGCGTGGCTGAGGGATTGGAGCAGGGGGCAAGGATTCAGATTTCTGGATCATTGGGACCTCTTTTGGGGCAGGTGTGACCTGTAAAAAAAGGATGTGTTGCACTTGAATCCCAAGGGGACCAATATCCTGGTGGGGAGGTTTGCTAAGGCTACTGGGGAGAGTTTAAACTAGAATTGCTGGGGGGTGGGAGCCAAACTGAAGAGACTGGGGAAGAGGAGGTTGGCTCACAAATAGAGAACGCTTGTAGACAGTGCGAGAGGGAGGATAGGCAGGTGATAGAGAAGGGACACGCTCAGACCGAAAGTTTGAGATGTGTCTATTTTAACGCAAGGAGTGTGGTGGACAAAGCGGATGAGTTTAGAGTGTACTTGGGGATATGATGTGGTAGCCATTACAGAGACTTGGATGGTTCAGGGACAGGAATGGTTACTTCAAGTGCCGGGTTTTAGATGTTTCAGAAAGGACAGGGAGGGAGGCAAAAGAGGTGGGGTGTGGCACTGTTGATCAGAGATAGTGTAACGGCTGCAGAAAAGGTGGACGCCATGGAGGGATTGTCTACGGAGTCTCTGTGGGTGGAGGTTAGGGACAGGAAGGGGTCAGTAATTTTACTGGGTGTTTTCTATAGGCCACCCAATAGTAACAGGGATATCGAGGAGCAGATAGGGAAGCAGATCCTGGAAAGGTGTAATAATAACAGAGTTGTCATGATGGGAGATTTTAATTTCCCAAATATCGATTGGCATCTCCCTAGAGCAAGGGGTTTAGATGGGGTGGAGTTTGTTAGGTGTGTTCAGGAAGGTTTCTTTTTTTTATTATTAATTTTTTTATGCGTTTCTACCATAGAGCTATAGAAAAAAAAACAAAATGGAGGTTTATACAATGCAAAACAAACAAGTCCAATATATAATTCATAACAATAAAAAAAGCACCCAAAATAAAATCATGTAAGATTAGTATCCACGCCAACCTCCCACTGAAAAAAAAACCCAGGCCAACCATTTCTGTGTATAAAAGAAAAAAAAATTAATCAGAGCATTCAACCCCACAGAGCTGTAAATATATATAAGAAGAAAAGTATAATGCCAACTACCAAAACTATAATGTAATTCACAACAAAAAACGTAAAACGTAAAAAGAAAGCTGAAAGTAAGGGATTGTAGCATACAAAAAAAGGATAAACTTAACCTATAAAGAGGAGTTATGAAAATATTCAAGAAAAGGTCCCCACACCTTATGAAACTTTATGTCCGAATTAAGAAGTGAATATGAATCTTTTCAAGGTCTAAACAGGCCATAATATCATTAAGCCATTGAATGTGAGTGGGTGGGGCAGCATCTTTCTACCTAAGAAGAACCAACCGGCTAAACAAGAGAGAGGCAAAAGATAATGTTTGACGTTTAGTCGGACTCAAGTGCATAAAAAGAGCACCTTCACCCAAGGTGCCAAAAAGAGCAAGCAGAGGGTCAGGTTCTAAATGGTAATTAAGAATATGAGATAGGGTTGAAAAAACTTCTCTCCAGAATTTCTCTAGACTGGGACAGGCCCAGTACATACGAATAAGGGAAGCCTCAGCCCCTTTACACTTATCACAAAGAGGACTAATGTCGGGGTAAAACCGCGATAATTTAGTTTTAGATATATGAGCTCTGTGTACAACCTTAAACTGCAAACGGCAGTGGCGAGCACATAGAGAGGGTGAGTTAACTGACTTAAGAATTGAATCCCAAACCGCATCAGATAAGGAGATATTTAGATCATGTTCCCAGGCAGTTCTAATTTTATCGAAGGGGGCGTGCCTCAAAATCACTAACTTATCCCGAATAGCAGATATTAAACCTTTACCCTTTACCCAATGGATTGATACAAAGGAACAAGTCCAGAACATTTTTCTCAGGCATCTCAGGAAAGTTTGATATTAAAAGGTTAATGAAATGTCTAATTTGAAAGAATCTAAAGAAATGAGTATTAGGTAGGTTAAACTTTACAGACAGTTGTTGAAAAGTTGCAAAACGATTATCTAAGAAAAGATCTTCAAAGCGCCTAATACCCTTTCTATACCAATCGTAAAATGTTGAATCCCGTATAGAAGGTAGGAAAAGATGACTGTGTAAAATCGGGCTAGAGAGAGAAAAACCATGAAGACCATTAAATTTTCTAAACTGAGCCCATATTTTTAAAGTATGTCTGATAAGAGGATTAAAAATAAGTCTAGGCAAATGACAAGGAAGTGCGGAACCGAGAAGTGCAGAAATAGAAAAATCCTTAGTAGAGTTCTACTCCATTGCCACCCATTTTGGGCAGTCAGACTTATGATAGAAGACAGACCAAAAAATAAGACAACGAGTATTGGCTGCCCAATAATATAAACCAAAATTAGGCAAGGCCAAACCACCTACCTTTTCAGATTTTTGAAGGTGAGCTTTATTAAGTCTAGAGCGTTTACCCTTCCATAGATAGGAGGAAATAATAGAATCTAACGCATCAAAAAAAAGCTTAGAAATAAAAATTGGTAAAGACTGAAATAGATACAAAAATTTAGGAAGGAAATACATATTAATAACATTAATTCAACCTACAAGAAAGGGATTTCTTGACACAATATGTAGATAAGCCTACAAGAGGAGAGACTGTACTTGATCTGATATTGGGAAATGAACCTGGTCAGGTGTCAGATCTCTCAGTGGGAGAGCATTTTGGAGATAGTGATCATAATTCTGTCTCCTTTATTGGACATTGGAAAGAGATAGGAACAGACGAGTTAGAAAAGCATTTAATTGGAGTAAAGGGAACTAAGAGGCTATCAGGCAGGAAATTGGAGGCTTAAATTGGAAACAGATGTTCTCAGGGAAAAGTACAGAAGAAATGTGGCTAATATTCAGGGGATATTTGTGTGGAGTTCTGCATAGGTACATTCCAATGAGACAGGGAAGTTACGGTAGGGTACAGGAACCGTGGTATACAAAGGCTGTAATAAATCTAGTCAAGAAGAAAAGCTTACAAAAGGTTCAGAGAGCTAGGTAATGTTAGAGATCTAGAAGATTATAAGGCTAATAGGAGGGAGTTTAAGAAGGAAAAAAGGAGAGCCAGAAGGGGCCATGACAAGGCCTTGGCGGGCAGGATTAAGGAAAACCCCAAGGCATTCTACAAGAACGTGAAGAGCAAGAGGATAAGACGTGAAAGAATAGGACCTATCAAGTGTGACAGAGGGAAAGTTTGTACGGAATCGGAGGAAATAGCAAAGGTACTTAATGAATACTTTACTTCAGTATTCACTATGGAAAAGGATCTTGGTGATTGTAGTGATAACTTGCAGCATACTGAAAAGCTTGAGCATGTAGATATTAAGAAAGAGGATGTGCTGGAGCTTTTGGAAAGCATCAAGTTGGATAAGTCACCGGGACCGGATGAGATGTACCCCAGGCTACTGTGGGAGGCAAGGGAAGAGATTGCTGAGCCTCTGGCAATGATCTTTGCATCATCAAAGGGGACGGGAGAGGTTCCGGAGGATTGGAGGGTTACGAATGTTGTTCCTTTATTCAAGAAACGGAGTAGAGATAGCCCAGGAAATTATAGACCAGTAAGTCTTACCCCAGTGGTTGGTAAGTTGATGGAGAAGATCCTGACAGGCAGGATTTATGAACATTTGGAGAGGTATATGATTAGTAGTCAGCATGGCTTTGTCAAGGGTAGGTCGTGCCTTACGAGCCTGATTGAATTTTTTGAGGATGTGACTAAACACATTGATGAAGGAAGAGCAGTAGATGTAGTGTATATGGATTTCAGCAAGGCATTTGATAAGGTACCCCATGCAAGGGTTATTGAGAAAGTAAAGAGGCATGGGATCCAAGGGGACATTGCTTTGTGGATTCAGAAATGGCTTGCCCACAGAAGGCAAAGAGTGGTTGTAGAAAGATCATATTCTGCATGGAGGTTGGTCACCAGTGGTGTGCCTCAGGGATCTGTTCTGGGACCCTTACTCTTCGTGATTTTTATAAATGAACTGGATGAGGAAGTGGAGGGATGGGTTAGTAAGTTTGCTGATGACACAAAGGTTGGGGGTGTTGTGGATAGTGTGGAGGGCTGTCAGGGGTTACAGCGGGACATTGATAGGATGCAAAACTGGTCTGAGAAGTGGCAGATGTTCAACCCAGGTAAATGTGAAGTGGTTCATTTTGGTAGGTCAAATATGATGACAGAATATAGTATTAATGATAAGACTCTTGGTAGTGTGGAGGATCAGAGGGATCTTGGGGTACGAGTCCATAGGGCGCTCAAAGCTGCTGCGCAGGTTGACTCTGTGGTTAAGAAGGCGTACGGTGTATTGGCCTTCATCAATCATGGAATTGAATTTAGGAGCCGAGAGGTAATGTTGCAGCTATATAAGACCCTGGTCAGACCCCACTTGGAGTACTATGCTCAGTTCTGGTCACATCACTACAGGAAGGATGTGGAAGCCATAGAAAGGGTGCAAAGGAGATTTACAAGGTGTTGCCTGGATTGGGGAGCATGCCTTATGAGAATAGGTCGAGTGAACTCAGCCTTTTCTCCTTGGAGCAATAGAGGATGAAAGGTGACCTGACAGAGGTGTAGAAGATGATGAGAGGCATTAATAGTGTGGATAGTCAGAGGCTTTTTCCCAGGGCTGAAATGGTTGCTACAAGAGGACACAGGTTTAATGTGCTAGGGAGTAGGTACAGAGGAGATGTCAGGGGTAAGCTTTTTACTCAGAGAGTGGTGAGTGTGTGGAATGGGCTGCCGGCAATGGTGGTGGAGGCAGATACGATAGGATCTTCTAAGAGACTTTTGGATAGGTACATGGAGCTTAGTAAAATAGAGAGCTATAGGTAAGCCGAGTAATTTCTAAGGTAGGGACATGTTCGGCACAACTTTGTGGACCGAAGGGCCTGTATTGTGCTGTAGGTTTTCTATGTTTCTCTGTTTCTATATCTGAATCAGGTTTATCATCACTCACATGTTGTTATGTTTGTTTCTTTCATTGTGAAAGCAGTACAGTGCAATACATAAAATTACTGCAATACTGTGCAGAAGTCTTAGGCACCCACCCTTGCTATATCCATCTATATATATAAAACCAATATATCCGGTACCAATGACATAGGAAGGAAAAGCAAAGAGGTCCTGAAAAGAGAATTTCGAGAGCTAGGTAGAAAGCTGAAAAGCAGGACCTCCAGGATAGTAATTTCTGGATTGCTGCCTGTGCCATGTGCCAGTGAGGGTAGAAACAGGATGATTTGGCAGATAAATGTGTGGCCGAGAAGCTGGTGCAGGGGGCAGGGTTTCAGGTTCTTAAATCATTGGGACCTCTTCTGGGGGAGGTATGACCGGTTCAAAAGTGATGGGCTGCAGCTGAAGCTGAGGGGGACCAATATTCTTGCAGGCAGGTTTGTTAGAGCTGTTGGGGATGTTTAAACTAATTTGGAAGGGGGTGGGAACTGGAGTGAAGGGACTCAGGATAGGACGGATGGTTAAAAAGCAAAGACAGCATGCAGTCAGACTGTCAGGAAGGGCAGGCAGGTGAGAGGACATATCTGCAGCCAGCAGAGTGACTATCAGTGCATTAGGGATGCAGAATCAAAAACGGCAGCAAATACGGTACTCAAAGTGTTGTATCTCAATGCACAGAGTATAAGAAATAATGTGGACAATCTTGTTGCACGATTACAGATTGTCAGGTATGATGTTGTGGCCATCACTGAATCCTGGCTGAAGGATGGTTGTAGCTGGAAGCTGAATGTCCAAAGTTACACGTTGTTTCAGAAGGACAGGAAGGTAGGCAGTGGGATGGTGTGGCTCTGCTGGTAAAGAATAACTTCAAATCAGTAAAAAGATGTGACGTAGGATCGGAAGATGTTGCATTCTTGTGGGTTTAGTTAAGAAACTGCATGAGTAACAGGCCCCCCAAAACTAGCTGGGATGTGAACCAGATTACAACAGGAAGTAGAAAAACTGTGTCAAAGGGGCAATGTTATGATAGTCCCGGGAGATTTCAACATGCAGGTCGATTGGGAAAATCAGGTTAGTAATGGATTTCAAGAGAGTGAGTTTGTTGAATGTTTATGAGATGGCTTTTTAGAGCAGTTTGTCATTGAACCTACTAGGGGATCAGCTATACTGGATTGGGTGTTATGTAATGAACAGGAGGTGATTAGGGAGCTTAAGGTAAAAGAACCTTTAGGAGGCAGTGATCACAATATAATTGAGTTCAACTTGAAATTTGATAGGGAGAAAGTAAAGTCTGATGCAGCAGTATTTCAGCAGAGTAAAGGAAATTACAGTGGTATGAGAGAGGATTTGTCCAAAGGAAATCAGAAGGAGATGCTGGCAGGGATGACAACAGAGCAGCAACGGTGTGAGTTTCTGAGAAGAATGAGGAAGGATTAAGATAGATGTATTCCAAAAACAAAGAAATATTCAAATAGCAAAATAGTACAACCGTGGCTGACAAGGGAAGTCAAAGCTAACGTAAAAGCAAAAGAGAGGGCATACAACAAAGCAAAAATTAGTGGCAAGACAGAGGATTGGGAAGCTTTTATAACTCTACAGAGAGCATCTAAAAGAATCATTAGGAGGGAAAAGATGAAATATGAAAGCAAGCTGGCAAACAACTTCAGAGTGGGTAGTAAAATCTTTTTCAAGTAAAAAATAAAAGTGATTTTAGAGTGGATATAGGACCGCTAGAAAATGAGGGTGGAGAAATAATAACAGGGGACAAGGAGATGGCAGATGAACTAAGTGAGTATTATGCATCATTCTTCACTGTAGAAGACACTAGCATGATGTTGAAGGGGTGAGGGAAGAGAAATAAGTGCAGTTACTATTACAAGGGAGAGGGTGCTCAAAAAGCTGAAAGAACTAAGGGTACATATGTCACCCAGGCCAGATGAACTGCACCCTAGGGTTCCGAAAGAGGTAGCCGTAGAGATTGTGGAGGAATCAGTAATGATCTTTCAAAAATCATTGGACTCTGGCATGGTGCCAGAGGACTGGAAAATCGCAAATGTTACTCCACTGCTTAAGAAAGGAGGAAGGCAGCTGAAAGGAAATTATAGACCAGTTAGCCTGACCTCAGTTGTTAAGAAGATACTGGAGTCAATTGTTAAGGATGAGGTTATGGAGTACTTGGTGACACAGGACAAGATAGGACAAAGTCTACATGGTTTCCTTAAGGGCAAATCTTGCCTGATGAACCTGTTGGAATTCTTTGAGGATATTACATGTGGGATAGATAAAGGGGATGCAGTGGATGCTGTATAGTTGGACTTCAGAAAGCCTTTGACAAGGTGCCACACATGAAGCTGCTTACCAAGTTAAGAGCCCATGGTATTACAGGAAAGTTACTCATATGGTTAGAACATTGGTAGGAGAGGTTCACAAGGATGATTCCAGGAGTGAAAAGGTAATAATACGAGGAACGTTTGATGGCTCTGGGTCTGTACATGCTGGAATTTAGAAGGATGAGGGGGATCTCATTGAAACTTTTCGAATGTTGAAAGGCCTAGACAGAGTAGAAGTGGAAAGGATGTTTCCCATGGTGGAGGAGTCTAGGGCAAAAGGGCACAGCTCAGGATAGAGAGGCGTCCATTTAAAATAGAAATGCAGAGAAATTTCTTTAGCCAAAGGGTGAATTTGTGGAATTTAATACCACAGGCAGCTGTGCAGGCCAGAACATTGGGTGTATTTAAGGCAGAGCTTGATAGGTTCATGATTGGACAAGGCATCAAAGGTTACAGGGAGAAGGCTGGGGAGTGGGGCTGAGGAGGGAAAAACAGGATCAGCCATGATTGAAAGATGGAGCATACTCGAAGGGCTGAATGGAAAAATTCTTCTCCTATGTCGTGTGTGTGTGTGTGTGTGTGTGTGTGTGTGTGTGTGTGTATGTGTGTGTGTGTCTCTCTCTAAAGCTTTGCACAGCACTGTAAATCATCCATGATGGAATGGCAACCCAGACCCAAAGGGCTGAGTGGCCTAATTTTACTCTTAAGTATTATTGTCTTTAAGATGAACTTTCAAGAGTAGCTGGACAGATAACTGAAGTGCATTCCATACACAGTACACATAGTCACCACTCATGGTGGGAGAGAATGTTCAGAGATCGAGATTGACAACTTTTGGAAACTATCGAAGAAAATAGGGATGGGGCATCTGTGGATCAGACATTGGCAAAGAATCCCCTACTGACTAAATAGGAACAATATTTCTTGACCTGGTAAAGTAGCAGACAGCGCGACACTATCACAGCTTTAGGTACTGGAATTCCAAGTTCAATTCCAGCACCCTCAGGGAGGAGTTTGTATGTTCTCCCCGTGGCAGTGCGGGTTTCCTCCAGGTGCTCCAGTTTCCTCCCACAATCCAAAATGATTCATGGGTTAATTGGTCATTATAAATTGTCCTTTAGTTAGGCTGGTGTTAAATAGGTGGGTTGCTGGGCAAAGTGGCTCAGTGGGCTGAGATGCCCTGGTTGGCACAGTACTACTAAATAAAATAAAAAAATACTGACCAACTGGAAAAACATTTCAAAGGTACTTGGGCAGCTACATGGATGGGAAAGGTTTAGAGGTACATGGGCAAACGTGGTCAAATGGGATAAGCTTAGATAGGCATCTATCTAGGCATGAACTGGTTAGGCCACCTACTTTTTCTAAAAATAGTGCTAGGTATCCTGCCAGACAGAGTGAAGATAGAGCACAGAAAACAGAACACCGAACAGAACAGTCCCTTCAGCCCACAGTGTTATGCTGAATTATTTAAGCTGATAATGTCTAATTAGATAGTGTCTTCTGCACATGGTCCATATCCCACCATTCCCCCATCCATAGACCTCTGAACACTTCTATCGTATCTGCCTCCACCAACACTTCTGGCAGCATGTTTGGACACCTACCACTCTCTGTAAAAAAAAACTTGCCCTACACATCACCTTTAAACTTCCCTCCCCACCTCACCAAAATTGCACACCCTTTAGGATTAGACGTTTGACAAGATTGCTGTGTGTGAAAATCCCAGAGAACCAGCAGTTTCTGAGATACTCAAACCAACAATCATTCCATGGTCAAAGTCATATAGATCGCATTTCTTCCCCCATTCTGATCTTTGGTCTAAACAACAAATGAAACCCTTGACCGTGTCTGCATGCTTTTATGCATTGAGGTGCTACCACTTGATTGGTTGATCAGATATTTGCACTAACGAACAAGTGTTCAGATGTACCTAATAAAGTGGCCACTGATGACCTGGATGAAAACGTAGATGGGTGGGATAGTCAGGTTCCAGACAATGGTCGTGATATGGTCTTAGAACCCTTTAGTGATGGGATCCAGTCCAATTCTCCTTCAATCAGGTTGCAGGTGGGGCAGGAAACAGGAAGACTCTGCACGTCCAACCCAAATCAGTCATGGGCAAGGGCCTGTTTCAACAGGTGGCTGCTGATGGCTCACAGAATGATTTCTATCAAACATAACCTCCAGCGGGTCCAGACGCAAACATTGCCATTACACAATTCTTCTCAGAGGAGCTTAGTCACCACACTGACATCAATCACTTTCAGGTATTAAGCTAATTGAAGACATGGGATTCATGCAGGAACAAGGAGCAGAGCTGAGGAGCTGAACAAATATCTTAAAAATGAAAATTAGGACCCAGTCCTGTTGGAGGGTCTCTGCCAGAAGTATAGACTATTTTTTATCCCCCTCCGTAGACACTGTCTAACCCACCAAGTTTCTCCAGCACTTTGTGTGTGTTGCTCTGGATTTCTAGCACCTGCAACATCTCCTGTGTTTATATTAAAGATTAAGGTCCATTCATTCAAATTAGCTTAATTTGTCATATGTACATCAAAACATACAGTGAGATGCGTCATTAGGTCAAAGTTCAAGTTCAAAGTTCAGAATAAATTTAGTATCAAAGTACATATATGGCACCATATACAGCCCTGCGATTCATTTTCTTGCGGGTAATCACTGATTCTATTGTGTTCAAGAAACACAATACAATCAATGAAAGATGACAACTAACATGCAAAAAAAACAAACTGTGCAAATACAAAAAGAAAGAGAAAAAAACGATAAATAAATATCAAAAACATGAGATGAAGAGCCCTTGGAGAGTCCAGTTCAGTGATGGGCTGAGTGAAGTTATCATCTCTGGTTCAAGAGCCTGTTGCTTGAAGGGTAGTGACTGTTTCTGAATCTGGCGGTGGAGGTCCTGAGGCTCCTGTACCTTCTTCCTGATGGCAGCAGGGAGAAGAGAGTACGGCCTGGGAGTTGGGGGTCCCTGATGATGGTTGCTGCTTTCCTGCAACAGCGCTCTGCATAGACGTGTTCAATGGTGGGGAGGGCTTTACCCATGGTAGACTGTGCTGTATCCATTACATTATGTAGGAACAGTATAGAGGGAGCTTCACTTTGTGTCTGGCCCTGGAAGTATACGATGGACAGTGTAGACACGAGGGTTCCCATCCTGGGGCCCACAGATCCCTTCCTTAATGGTACTGGTCCATGGCATTGGGAACACCGTGTCTGACCCCAGGAGTGGTGAGGGAACTTCACTCTTGTGTCTGATCCTGTGTCTGTGTGATGGGACAGTGTAGAGGAAGCTCCACTCTGTGTTAGATTCATTAGGAGTGTCCGGAAACTGTTACACATGTAATGGTGTGATGTTGTTTCAGGGAAAGCCATAACATCAGATGTTTATGTGCAGTTGTGAAAACTGTTATGAGAGTTTGTGTCGAGACCTGTTGGCAGATAGAATTCCAGCGCAGTCTGATCGGAATCACTGTACATTAACCAGCCAAGATCAATTCCAGACATACAGCCACGGTAGGCTCTTAACTGCTCACAATATGATGGATTTGTAATGTAAGTAGTACTGTCTACCTGTACTGTTCACCCCCCCAAAGGAGTGTGTGATGGGGCGGTGTAGAGGGAGATCTGGTGTTAGTAGCAGATTCATTGGGAACACTTACGAGACTCTTTGATAGATTACTGCATAGCTGCTTAAGTGCTGTTGCAGTGACAACCTTGCACTCAACGTCAGTAAGACCAAGGAATTGATTGTGATCTTCTGGAAGGAAAGTCAAGGGAATGCACACCAGTGTCATTCATCGAGGGGTCAGCAGCAGAAAGGGAAAGCCGTTTCAAACTCCTGGATATCAACATCTCTGAGGATCTCTACTGGGCCCAACATATTGGTGCAGTTACAAAGGCGGCTATACTTTGTTAGGGGTTTGAGGAGATTTTGTATGTTCCAAGGACCCCAGCAGATTGTAAGGATGTATGATGGAGAGCATTCCGACCGGTCGTATCTGTCTGCGCAGGATCAGGAAAAGCTGCAGAAAGTTGCAGACGCAGCCGGACCCATCGTGGGCATTGAGGAGATCTTCAAAACTGTGGTGCCTCAAAAATATGGCGCCCATTATTAAGGAGCCTTACCCCCAAGGACATCTTGTAAACAGTGACAAACCCACTGCAGACCCCCTGTAAATACCAGTACGCTCCCTAGGTCTCCCTATAAGTACCAACACACTGCCCAGAAACCCCTGTAAATAATGATACGTACAGCAATCAGGGAACCCCGTAAATAAAGGTCCCCAACACCTGCGGTAGATATGGACATGCACCCCAGAGACCCTCTGTCAATACTGTCACACCCACTGGAGTCTCGCTGTAAATATGGACAACACTACCCGGGACCCCCTCCCCCTATGAATACCAACACAACAACCTGCACCCTGCGATGGGCTGGTAGCAGTCAAATGGCATTGATAATCTATAAGGATCCTCTCTCGTCCCACCCCAGCACCCCTGCTGAGCATGTACAGATACGGTTGCTCAGAACTGCAGGCAATGAGAAAAACAAATCCTCCTGCATAGTTTCCAACTGACTGTCAGTTTATTCGGTTCAAGTATTCCACCCTGTCTGTTGCACTCAAGAAAACAGTGAAATATTACTTCCTATTAGAATATGTTATTCTTATAAATGATTCCCTTCTCTGCTCCTCACCCCAGCTGTGTACAGACAGAGATTACAGTCATTTTACTGAGCTATTTCTATGTAATAATTCTCATAGAATTAACAAAAACAGGCCCTTCGGCCCAACTCACCTATACTGACCATTACCCATCTATGCTAATCCTACTTTGCTGTATCTGGCTCAAATCCCTCCACACCTTTTTTATCCAGGTTCCTGTTTAGGTGCTTTTTTTCTTAGAACATAGAGTACAGCACGTTCATAGGCCAGCAATGTCAACAAGGGGTGAAGGACATCTGGAGTCTATGCCTCTGCTCCACGATCGAAGACCAGTGACGTGGACTGGTGACGAAAGACATCCCTGGATGGGTTTCTGTGAGCAGGAAGCATAAGGGGGCACAAGGGCAGGACAGTTGGCATGCCCAGAGTTCGGATCCAGACAGTAGCTAGTCCGGGGGTCGATTCCGAAGATCGGAGCCCGAATGTCTGCTGGAGGTCTGGAAGTGGAGGAAATTGTCCTGGAGTTGGAGGACTAGCTATGTCTGTGGGTGGGTGCAAGGGAGAAATGGGGCTTGTTTTGCTGCTGTTGTGTTTTTTTTTGCTTGTGTTCTGACTCTGTCGTTCTGCCGAGAACTGGGAGCATGCCATGTTGGCCCCAGAATGTGTGGTGACACTTGTGGGCTGGCCCCAGCACAGCCCTAGGTTATGTTGGTTGTTAATGCAAACGGAACATTTCACTGTATGTTTCCATGCATCTGATAAATTAAATCTGAATCTGAAAGGTCTCCTTCGATGGAGTTTGGCTCCAGACTCCTGAGCAGTAACAATGCAGCACTGGGTTTGTAGGATACAAGAATAGAGGCCTAGCTCGGACAAATGTGCGATCCGCAATGGATGACAACTAACACAGAGGCCCTAAGAACATAAGAACGAGGAGCAGTAGTCCCGAGTCCACCACCTGACCTGTCCTGCTCCGCCACTGAATAAGATCATGGCTGATCTGGCCGTGGACTCAGCTCTACCTACCTGCCTTTTCTCAGAACCCGTAATTCCCCAGATATGCAAAAATCTATCTGTCTCTTAAATATATTTCATGAGGTAGCCTTAGCATAACACTGTTACAGTGACAGCGATCAGGGTTCAATTCTCACCGCTCTCTGTAAGGAGATTGTATGTTCTTGCCATGATGCGCGTCTCCTCTCACATTCCAAAGACATACGGGTTAGGGTGAGTAAGTAGTGGGCATGCTGTGTTGGTTCTTAACGCAAATGACGGATTTCACTGGATGTTTTGATGCACACTTGACAAATAAAGTTAGTCGCATCTCTGGACAGGTACACGGACAGAGGGTTAAGGGCCACACACGGGCAGATGGGGGTGGCTTAAGACTGGCATCAAGGTTGGTATGGATGAGTTGGGCTGCCGTGTAAGATTAGGTGTAGGACATGCTTGCTTTCATTACTAAGGCTACCGAGTACAAGAGTCAGCAAGTCACGCTGCAAATGTATGAAACTTTGGTTCAGTCCCACCTGGAGTAATATGTGAAGCTCTAGCTGCCCCATTACAGGAAGGACGTGGAGGCTTTGCAGAGGGTGCAGAAGAGACTCACTAGGATGCCGCCTCTCTTTATAGTTAAAAAAATACAAAGAGAGGATGTTTTCCCTGCCGCATCAGAGGATTGGTAGAAGTTTAAAAAATCCTATTCAGGATTCCCTCCAGAACAGGGCGGCACAGGAGTGCAGCCGCTGGCTATTCCAGCACCAGAGACCGGGTTCAATTCTGCCGCTGTCTGTAAGGAGTTTTTATGTTCTCCCCATGACCACGTGGGTTTCCTCCCACAGCCCAAAGATGTATGTGTTAACAGGTAGATTGGTTACAGCGGTGGAATTGGGCAGCAGGGGCTCATTGGGCCGAAGTGTGCTGTATTGCTAAACAAATTATGAGATGGTTAGAGAGGGTAGGAATATCAAATACTAGAGGATACGCATGTAAAGTGAGAGGGGGAATGTTTAAAGGAGGTGTGCGGGCAAGTTCCTTTACGTCAAGAGTGGTGGAATGAGAACAGGCTGCCGGGATGGTGATGGAAGCAGATACAATGGACGTTTAACGGGTAACGGACAGATACATGAACAGGCAGGGAACTGAGGGGTATGGACCACGCGCAGACAGATGCAACTGGTTTTTAATTTGACTTTGTGTTTAGCACAGGCATTGTGGGCCGAAGGGCCTGTTCTCGTGCTATCCTCTGCTCCAGCGATGACTCTAAATCACCTCAAGCCAGGTAGTGAACACAGGAGATTCTGCAAGCGCTGGAAATCCAGAGCAACACACACACAAAATGCTGGAGGAACTCAGCAGGTCAGGCAGCATCTATCGAGGGGAATAAATGGTAGACGTTTCGGGCTGAAACCCGTCAGAATGGGTTGCCATGGCTCAGCCCAGCCCAACGTGGCTCTGGTGCCTAAGATGGAGCCTGTGCACTTAGCCCAGTATATAGCTGCATTGTTTGATTAATGAGAGAGCTGGTTACACCCCTGGGAACAGTGTTGGTTCACAGAAATAATAAAAGGTTCTTTCTGAGGGAAATTACATGAAAAAGCTTCCACAGTCATCAGGAACTTTTTAAAGCAACTTGGTCAAAGTACTGATTGTTAAGTGCTATTTTTTCAATCCCTTGTACAATGAGCAGACAGGTCAGGTTGCACTGACACAGAATCAGGTTTCAGGAATGTGGTAACCCTAGAGGGTGGCTCTCTCTGGGAAGGAGGGCTGTTCAGAAACAGACCCCACTGTTACAGAACCACAACAGGAGGTTTGTGTTAGATCTGCGGACTGTGCTTCAGGGGAGATGTGAGGGCTTTGAAGAGAGTGCAGCAGAGATTTTACCAATGTGAGTGACTTACTAGTGATTCCACAGCCTGTAGGCTGACTGTCAAGGACCCTACAACACTTGTTCTCAGTACTTTCACTTAATTTACAAAATATTGTCTTTGTTTGCACATTGGCTGTTTTTCCTTAAATCCTTATTTTAGTTCCTGGAGATGCCTGGAAGAAAATGAATCTCAAGATAGAATATGGTGACAATTATGTTCTTTGATAAAAATTGCTTTGAACTTTGACTTTGAAAATGTGCAAGATTAGTTTTATTTGTCACATGTACATCGAAACATTGATCCCCACACGTGGGCACATATTTCTGCCAACATGACTAGGCAGAGTAACAGTTCAGCACGGACTAGGTGGGCTAAAGGGCCTGTTTACGGTGAAATGTGTCATTTCCTTTCCATCAGCGACTGACACAGTCCAAAGTTGTGCTGAGGGAAGCCTACAAGTGTGGCCACGCTTGCGAACAACATAGCGCGCCCTCAGCTTACTAACCGCTACGTTTTTGGAATGTGGGCGGGAACTGGAGCACCCAAAGGATACCAGGGAGAATATAAAAAACTCCTTTCAGACAGCAGTGGGAATCAAACCTGGATCACTGGCACTGTGAAGTTAGGCTACCATGCCATCACACGTAAATCATTTCAGGGAGGAGAGAGGGGCTTTCATCCTGTGGAAAGACTGGGGAAGCTGGGGGTTTCTCCTTGGGACACGGGAGGTGGCGAGGAGACTGGAGATTGGGATTTAAGATCATGAAGGGTACAGAGGAGACAGAGAGAAACCGTTCCGTTGACCAAGGGGTCAGGGGTACCGAGCCGACCTTGGGTTAAAATTTCTCTCAAGAGTGCAATTATGTTCAATCATTGACTCGAGCTTTAGGGAGTCTCTGGTATAAATAGTTACTGCTTTGGAGGAGGCCATTCTGCTTATCTAGTCTGTGCTGGCTCTATGTACAATCAATCCAGTGAGTCTCACTCCCCCATCCTCTCTGAAGACAGGTAGAGTACAGGAGTTGGGATATCATGTTACAGTCATACAAGACGTTGGTGGAATTGTACCTGGAATATTGTGGACCCCTCTCCCACCCACCTACCCCCTCACCTGCTCTCACCTATTATCTGGCTGCTTGTACTTATTCCCTCTTCCCACTATCTCATTCTGGCTTCTTCCCCCTTCCTTTCCAGTCCTGATGCAGGGTCTCGACCCAAAACATCGACTGCTTATTCCCCTCCATTGATACCACCTCATACGCCGAGTTCCTCCGGTACTTTTTGTGTTATTCTGGAATATTGTGCACAGTTCTGGTTGCTGTACTATGGGAAGGATGTGATAAAGTTAAGACTGGAGGAGGAACAATTAGCTTAGGGACTGGAGGGCTTGAGTTTATTTTTTTACTTAGAGATACAGCGCCCTTCCAACCCAACAAGCGACACCACCCAGCAGCCACCTATTTAACCCTGGCCTACTCCTAGGCCAATTTACAATGACCAATTAACCTACTAGCTGGTACGTCTTTGGAATGTGGGAGGAAACCAGGGCACCTGGGGGAAACCAGGGCACCTGGAGGACTCAGAATCACAGAGAGTGCAGGAATTGAACACTGACACCTGGAGCAGGAATAGTGTCATGTTCTGCTACACTACCGTGACACCTCTGTTAGAAGGAGCTGTAAGGAAAGACTGGATAGGCTGGGACTGTTTTCCTCGGAGTGAAAGGAGGCTGAGAGGTGACCCTTGATAGAAATGACGAGGGGCATTCAATAGGAGGAGTGGTCACAGTCTTATCCCCAGGGCCCCCAAGTTCAAAACTAGAGGCATGGATTTAGGGTTGAGAGGGGAAAAGATTTAAGGGGACAACTATTTCACATGTACAGTGATGGGTGAAAGTAGTGAGCTGCCAGAGAGAGTGGTTGAGGCAGGTACAGTTACAGTGTTCATTAAACACAGGAGGTCCTGAGCATGCTGGAGGAACTCAGCAGGTTATGGAGGGGAAGGTGCGGCCTGTTAGCATAATGGTGACTGGCAATCAGTGTTCAATTCCCACTGCTGTCTGTAAGCAAGGTGTACATTCTCCCCGTCACCGTGTGGGTTTCCTCCATACCCTCCCACATTCCAAATGCCGACAGGCCAGGGTTAGGAAGTTGTGGGCATGCTATGTTGGCGCCAGAAGAATGGCCACACTCTGTGGTACTCACCACTTACATTCTGATGTTTTCGTGTACATGTGACAAATAAAGGGGATCTAATCCAGCTTCACTGGGAAACCTCGTGGGCCCTTCTGAGTGAATGAGAAGCACCTTAGGAAAGGAACTTTACTTCTTAAATGCTAATTATTTCCACTGAAGAGATAGATTAGTAACTGGAGAATAGAGGTTGAAGATAATTGGCAAAGGAAGCAGGTATAGTGTAACAACACACACAAAACTCTGCAGGCAGTCAGCAGGCCAGGCAGCACCCATGGAAATGAATAGACATTCGACGTTTCAGGCCGAGACCCTTCTTCAGGACTGAGAAGGAAGGGGGAAGGCGTCAGAATTAAAAGGTGGGGGAGTGGTGGGGACTGAGAAGGAAGGGGGAAGGCGTCAGAATTAAAAGGTGGGGGAGTGGTGGGGGGGGGGGGAGTGAAAGGGATAGGTAAATCCAGACGCACGGGAAAGATCAAGTTCTGGAAAAGAAAAAAATTGATATGAGGAGAGTGGACCATGGGAGAATGGGAAGGAAGAGGGGACCCAGGGGAAGTAATAGGCAGGTAAGAAGAAGTACATGGTCAGAGTGGGGAATGGGGGGGCTGGGGGAGGTGGTGGTTAATTTGTTTACCAGAAGGAGAAATCAATATCCATGCTGTCAGGTCGAAGGCTCCAAGACAGAAGGTAAGGTTGCTCCTGCACCCTGAGGGAGGCCTCACCTTGGCACAAGGGAAAGCCGTGGACCAACACGTCGGAACAGGAACGGGAATTAAAGTGTTTGGCCACTGGGAGGTCCCGCTTGTGGTGGATGGTGCAGAGGTGCTCGACAATGTGGTCCCCCAGTTTCCCACGGGTCTCACCAATGTACAGCAGGCCACACTGGGATTGTGAAATAGACACAAGAGTTTCTGCGGGTGTGGGAAATCGAGAGCAACACACACAAAATGCTGGAGGAACTCAGCAGGTCAGACAGCATCTATGGAGGGGAATAAGCAGTCGAGACCCTCGATCGGGACAGGAAGGGAAGGTAGTAGAATATGAAGGTGAGGGAGGGGAAATAGTACATGCTAGAAGGTGCTTCAGGGCAGGCGTTCCTGGAAGAGACTCCACAGTGGAGCAGCAAATTACTGTGAAAGATTTTTTGAAACTCGGTGAGCTGCAGTGATCTGGACACGCTGGTGGGGACAAATTCAAAGGGAAGTCAGAAAATTACTTCAGGGGATTCTTACCAGGCACTTGAGAAAGAGTGTGTGAGTGCAGAGCTCTTCTTTCGATTCAGCTTGTTCACCAAACTTCTACAAATGTACTGCTGAGAGAAGCCTGACTAACCGCATCATGGTCTGACACGGCAATTCAAATGCAAGAATGTACGTAACTGCAGAGTCGTGGGCTCAGCCCAGTCTACCAAGCACATCAATCCCCGCTCACAGGCGTATCTCCAGGAGGCACTGCCTTGCCTCATGAAGACAACATCCGTCAAAGGTCTCACCAACAGGGCCATGACATCTGCTTTCAGCTACCATCGGACAGGAGATACAGAAGCCTCAAGTCCCACACCATCAGGTTCAAGAACAGCTACTTCCCTTCAACCATTTGGTTCCTGAACCAACTGGCACAACCCTAATCACTACCTTGGAGTAGCAACACTGTCACCACTTTGCACTAAAATGGATTATTTTGTTTTTTCTCACAGCTACCAATTCTTTCTTATAAAAATGGTGTATAATTTATGCTTTTCTTGTGAATGTTGCTTATATAAAAGGCCCATGAACTCGTAAACCACCTCAATATTCCTCTTTTGCACTATTTATTAATTTTATTTTTTATTGCAACTTATAGTTGTTTCTACGCCTGTACTGCTGCAGCAAAACAACGAATTTCACAACGTTGGTCAGTGATAATAAACCCGATTCTGATGCTATTTGCCTGTGATGCTGCTGCAGGTATGTGCAGAGTCATAGAGTACTACAGCACAGAAACAGGGCTTTCCGACTGAACTATTATCCTGCCTAGTCCCATTGACCTGCATCCGGACCACAGCCCTAAATACCCTTCCCATCCATCTATCTATCCAAATCTCTCTCAAATGTCCCCTGAAATATTCCTCCTTTCACCCTTAATCCATGATCTCTAGTTCTAGTCTCACCCCACCAAGGTGCAAAAAGCCTGCTTGCATTTATCCTATCTACACCCTCATAGTCGTTACATTTTTGTCAAATCTCCCCTCATTCTCCTACGCTCCAGGGAATAAAGATCTAACCTATTCAACCTTTCCCTATAACTCAGGTCCTCATGTCCCGGCAACATCCTTGTAAATTTTCCCTCCATTCTTTCAACCTTATTGATATTGTGTACTTGTGCATCTTTGCGACAATAAACTCAACTTAGCAACTTTGACATGTATGATGGAGGCCGGGTGGTCATTTTACACTCCGGGATCTGTGAGAGGAGCAGCGACTCTCACTGCCCAGCGTAACATGAGGTAATAAAGCCATCCAGTAGACCAGTACTGTGGTAGACAACAAAATGTGGTGCATACAGCCCAGTTCATCACAGGCAAGGCACTCCATTGAGCACATCTACAAAGAGCACTGTCACAAGAAAGCAGCATCCATCATCAAGGCATCCCCATATCCAGGACATGCTCTCTTCTCACTGGGAAGGAGGTACTGGAGCCTTGGGTCCTGCACCACCACCACCACCAGGTTCAGAAATAGTCATTACCCCAGGCT
Source organism: Mobula hypostoma (assembly GCF_963921235.1). NCBI lineage: Eukaryota > Metazoa > Chordata > Chondrichthyes > Myliobatiformes > Myliobatidae > Mobula > Mobula hypostoma. The sequence goes on along the minus strand of NC_086102.1, from coordinate 107,951,933 downwards.
CCTAAACCAGTGTGGATAACTTCACTCATCCCAACTCTGAACTAATCCCATAACCTGTGGACTCACTTTTAAAGATCTACACTCACGTTCTCAGTATTATTTAATCAGTTATTTTTGATTAATACACTTCTGTATTTCTACAATCTGTCAATTTATGCATGTAGTTTTTATTTGATTCTATTTCACTTTGTACTCCTGTGAAAGCCCATAAGAAAATGAAAATGAATCTCAGGGTAGTATTTGGTAACATGAATGTACTTTGATAGTAATTTTACATTCAGCTTTGTACTTTGAAGCACACTGAGAGCCAACAACCTTGTGCTTTTATTACCTTGCTAATACAAGGCCAGGAAGAAGACCACAATAAAAAGGTTGTAAAAGTCGCAGGGAACCAGATGCCAATGAGAGGGGGAGAGAGATCAAACAATGCTGGAAAGCAACTTCAGTCACCTAAAACAAAGGGCATTGAGGTCTGGAGGGTGGGGGAGGGAGCAGCTCACAGATGGTACTAGGCAGCCAGAAAATCTGTCTCAGACAGCCATGATCCCTCCCCCACAAATCCCAATGGGCAACTGGGCCCCACCCTTCCCCACACACTGAACTGCTAACTGGCCCAAAAAAAGCAGCTTAGATGAGCAACACACATCAAAGTTGCTGGTGAACGCAGCAGGCCAGGCAGCATCCCTAGGAAGAGGTACAGTCGATGTTTTGGGACGAGACCCTTCATCAGGACTAACTGAAAGAAGAGATAGTAAGAGATTTGAAAGTGGGAGGGGGAAGGGGGAGATTGAAAATGATAGGAGAAGACAGGAGGGGGAGGGATGGAGCCAAGAGCTGGACAGGTGATTGGCAAAAGGGATACAAGGCTGGAGAAGGGGGTGTATCATGGGACGGGAGGCCTAGGGAGAAAGAAAGGGGGAGGGGAGTGCCAAAGGAAGATGGAGAACAGACAAGGAGTAATTGTGAGAGGGACGGAGAGAAAAAAAAGGGGAAAAAATAATAAATAAATAAGGGATGGGGTAAGAAGGGGAGAAGGGGCATTAACGGAAGTTAGAGAAGTCGATGTTCATGCCATTAGGTTGGAGGCTACCCAGACGGAATATAAGGTTCATCCAACCTGAGTGTGGCTTCATCTTGACAGTAGAGGAGGCCATGGATAGACATATCAGAATATGAACGGGACGTGGAATATTTATTTTTTTTTATTTTTTCTCTCTCTGTCCCTCTCACAATCACTCCTTGCCTGCTCTCCATCTTCCTCTGGTGCTCCCCTCTCTCTTTCTTTCTCCCTAGGCCTCCTGTCTCATGATCCTCTCCCTTCTCCAGCCTTGTATCCCTTTTGCCAATCAATTGCCCAGCTCTAAGCTCCATCCCTCCCCCTCCTGTCTTCTCCTATCATTTTCGATCTCCCCCTCCCCCTCCCCCTCCCACTCCCACTTTCAAATCTCTTACTATCTCTTCCTTCAGTTAGTCCTGATGAAGGGTCTCGGCCTGAAACGTCAATTGTGCTTCTTCTCATAGATGCTGCCAGGCCTGCTGCGTTCACCAGTATTTTGTGTGTGTGGCTTGAATTTCCAGCAACTGCAGATTTCCTCGTGTTTGCTCATTTCTATATACATCATACGGTTATATACACGTATGTAGATAAACAACAATAAACTTGATTACAGCACCAGCGAACAGCAAGCTGGGCAGCACAGTTCAGCGCTAACACCATTACAGCACCAGCAGCCCAGTTCACTGTCTGTACGGTTCTCCCTGTGACCCATGTGGCTTACCACGGTGCTCTGATCTCCCACACGCCAAACACCGACAGATCAGGGTTAGTGAGTTGGGGGCATGTTATGTTGGCACCGGAAGCACGGTGGTACTAGCACATCCTCGGACTGTGTTGATCGTTGACACAACAGGTGCCTTTCAACACACATATGAAAAATAAAGACCTTTTTCAAAAAAAGGCAGACTGCTGGAGGAACTCCGCGGGTCGATCAGTCACCTGTGGGATGAAAGAAGCTGCTGGAACCACGCGCCGGGAGCGAGGACCAGATAGAGGAAAGCTTTTCCTTTCAGTGAATAGGTCAAGGGTCAGGGGACACAGGATTAAAATCTAGGGCCTGAGTTACCAGTAAGGAACAAAGTTTACTTCAGAGAACAACAGTGTGTCATACAGAGTCTAACAGTAGGGAAACAGGCCCATCAACCCCTCAAGTCCTCAGCTAACACCTACCACCCAGTTCTAATCTTACCCCATTTTGTTCTCAGGTATATAAAATTGAGGGGTATAGATAGGGTGAATGTATGCAGGCTTTTTCCCTTCCGGCAGGGTGAAATGAGAAATAGGAGTCGTAAGTGTAAGGTGAAAGGTGAAATATTTAGGGCGAAAGGTGAAGCATGAACAAAGGATCTGTTCTGGGACCCCGGCTATTTGTGATACTTATAAATGTCTTGGGTAAGGAAGTGGAAGAGTAGGTGAGTAAGTTTGCCGATGACATGAAGATGGTGGAGCTTTGACAGTGCAGAAGGTTGTCGGAGGTTACAACAGGACATTGACAGGATGCAAAGCTGAGCCGAGAAATGGCAGATGGAGTTCAACACAAAAAAGTGTGAAGTGATTCACTTTGGAATACAGGGTTAATGACAGAGTTCTCTGTGTTTAGAAACAGAGGAATCTTGGGGTCTGTCGATAGATCCCTCAAAGCTGACATGCAAGTTGATTGGGAGAGCTATGTAGGAAGGAAATGAATACCAATGAATTGATCCACTTGACCCGAAACAGGAGTGTGTGGGCCATGGCAGTCAAAGCACAAACTGAACACAGCACCTGATGATGATGACGTAGGAAGGAAGGGTTAGATTGATTTTGGAGTAGGTTAAAAGGTCAGCATAAGATCATGGGCTGAAGGGCCTGTACTGTGCTATAATGTTCTAAGTTCTATTTAAGGGGAACCTGAGGTGGAACCTCTTCACTCAGACAGTAGTACAAGTGTGGATCGATGTGGGTTCAACAGCAACATTTAAGAGCAGGTTGGATAGGTACGTGGATGAGAATAGTATGGTTTAGGCGTAGTACCTAGACAATACAGCATGGACAGGATGGGCCAAAGGGTCTGTTTCTGTGCTCTATGACGCTATAACTCTCCCGGATTCTGCCCCTCATCTACACACTAATCAATCAATCCACATTCTTCAACCATTCGGTTCATGAATCTCAACCAGAATTGAGTTCATTACCACTGACATATGTTCTGAAATTTGTTGATCTGTGGCAGCAGTACAGGGCATACATAAAAATATACTATTTATTCGTTCGTTATGGGCCATGTCGTATGACTTGGGCGAACAGGGTCTTTCCGTGATTGTTGCCGGCAAATTTTTCTACAGAAGTGGTTTGCCATTGCCATCTTCTGGGCAGTGTCTTTACAAGACAGGTGACCCCCAGCCATTATCAATACTCATGAGAGATTGTCTGCCTGGTGTCAGTGATCAGATAAACAGGACGTGTGATATGCACCACCTGCTCCCATGGCTCCATGTGACCCTGAGCGGAGGGCCAAGCAGGTGCTACACCTTGCCCAAGGGTGACCTGCAGGCTAGCGGAAGAAAGGAGTGAGTGCCTTACACCTCCTTTGGTAGAGATGTATCTCCACCCCACCACCCACGAGAAGTCACAATAAATATAAAATAAATAAGTAATGCAAAAAGCGAGCAGAATAATGAGGTAGTGTTCATGGGTTCATGAGCTGTTCAGAAACCTGATGGCAGAGGGGAAGGGGAAGAAGCTGTTCCTAAAACATTGAGTGTGGCCTTCAGGCTCCTGCACCTCCTCCCTGATGGTAGTAATGAGAAGAGGGCATGTCCCACCACTACAATCAGCAATACTATGACCACTTTGCACTTGTATCTGGAATTGTCACGTGCACCGGGAAACAGTGAAGATCTTGTCATTTATACTCTTCACATAGATTAAATCATTACAGCGTGCATTCAGGTAGAACTAGGTGAAACAATAACCGAGTGCAGAATAAAAATATTGCGTTTGTGTAACTCGATATAGAGCTTCTGCAGATGCTAGAAATCTTGAACGACACACACAACTACCGAAAGATCACAAGCTAGTAAGATACCCAGACTGGAGTTAACAAAGACATTTCAGAAAGCTGTTCTGGGCACCTTATGCTTTATTTTCACATTTCCAATATCTGCAGATTTTTAAAAAATTTTCATCTAGAAGGGCGTCACAGTTGGACAAGGTGGTGGAGAAGGCACTCTCCACGCTGGCCTTCGTCAGTCGGGACGCTGAGTACGGGAGTCGGGATATTACATTGCAGTTGTATAGGACTCTTGTGAGGTCACACCTGGAGTACTGGGTACAGTTTTGGTTTCCCTGTTGTGGGAATGATGTCGTTAAGCTGGAAAGCATGCAAAGAAGATTCACAAGACTGTTGCCAAGACCTGATGGGCTGAGTTATAGAGAGGGATTGAGCAGGCTAGAAGTTTTTCTTTGGCACATAGGAGACCAAGGGTGACCATACGGAGATGTATAAATTCACAAGGGTTATAGACAGGGTGAATGCAATCAAGTCTTTTTCCCCTGGGTTGGGAAATCAAGAACTGGAGGGCACAGGTTTAAGGAGAGAGGAACTGGAGAGGCAAAGATTTCATCCAGAGGGTGGTCAGTGTATGGAATGTCAGAGGAAGTTGTTGACGCAGGTACATTTGTTCATTAATTACTTATTTTGCGATATAGCATGGAGTAGGTCCTTCTGGCCTTCGAGCCACGCAACCCCCAACGAACCCAATTAACCCTAACCTAATCATGGGACAATTTACAATGACCAATTAACCTCCCTACCGGTATGTCTTCAAACTGCGGGAGGAAAGCAGTATTGAACTGCAAACTCCAGAGCACCCTGAGTGTGCTAACCACTATGCTGCCGTGTCAGCAGCCGTTACAGTATTGCAAAGACACTTGGGCAGGAACATGGATAGGAAAGGTTTAGAGGAATATGGGCAACTGGGACTAGATTCAGATTCAGTTACTTATCGAAGCATACAGTGAAAGGCGTCACTTGTGTTAACAACCAACACAGCCAAGGATGTGCTGGGGCACCATGTTAGCGCAGCGGAGAGCATGACGTTATTACAGCTCAGGACACCGGGATTCAGAGCTCAATCGCAGTGTCCTCTGTAAGGAGTGTGTATGTCCTCTCCAGGGAATGCATGCATTTCTCCAGTTTCCTCCCTCATTCCAAGGATCCACCGGTTAGTAGGTCAATCACAAACAAGAGAAGGGAGTCCTGATGAAGGGTCGAGGCCCAAAACGTCGACTGTACTCTTTGCCATAGATGCTGCCAGGCCTGCTGAGTTCCTTCAGCACTTTGTGTGTTAGCAGGTTAATTGGTCATTGTAAATTGTCCGATGATTAGGCTAGGTTAAATCGAGGGTTGCCGGCAGGCGGCTGAAAGGGATGGAAGGGCCTACTCTGCTCTTTACATTTAAATAAATAAGTGTTGCTACACATTCTGGTGCCAACACAGCACTGTTGATTAAAAAGTTAATTGAATAAATCTGCCATCACAGTTACAATGTTGTTCACTGTCATAAAAAGCCACCTGGTTTACTAATGGCTGTAAGGGGAACAAAACCTGCCATTGTTAGCCACTCTCTACATATTAACACACACATGTGGGTGCTGCTCTCCAGTGTTCGCTCCCTGGAAGACAAGCTGACCCAGCACAAAATGAGGAGCTGCTACGTACTTGTCCTCGCGAAAACCTGGCTCCAGAGCAACATCCCACGCATCAGCAGTCTTCAGGCCACACCACTTGTCCCAATATTATTATTGCGTGATTTCACAGGCTATCGTGACTATTGTGCTGTGTGTGACTGTTCAGCATCTTGTCCCTGGAGGAACACTGCTTCGTTCAGCTGTGTACATATGTACCGTTGAATGACAGTTAAACTTGAACTTGGTATGAATCCAGAAAAGGCCACTGGGTTCCTGGAGTGTGCATGACTGTGGCTGAGCGGAAGGAATCTTCCGTTCCTATATTCTGTCCATTCCCACCCTTTTGCTTATCAAGATTTGATTGTTATTTTTATTCTATCTTTTATTTAGAGATTCAGCTCTGTGACAGGCCCTCCCAACCCAATGAGCCCACGTGACCAATTAACCTAGTTACGCATACCTCTTCGGAATGCAGGAGGAAACCCACGCAGTCACAGGGAATACGTCCTCACAGAGGCGGGAACTGAACCGGGCTACCAGTAACATAATGGCATTACACTAGCCTGTGCTGCCCCCTTAAGGAAGTAGGTTCCAAAGATCTCGTGGGGACCCAAAAGGCTGCAGATGTTGTTCCTTGACCCCTTATCACCTTCGCCACCAACTTCCACCCTGCTCTCAAAGTCACCAGAACCATTTCTGACATTTCTTGCCCTTGTTGAGGTCTCTCTGACTCTTTCTCAGGAGACATTGATACCTACTATGAAGCTCCCCCCGCCAAATGATTCCTTCCCACAGTTTCTTAGACTACACCTCTTCCCACCCTGGCTCCAAGTTCCTTCCTCTCAACCACATAGAACACTACAGAAAAATACAGACCTTTTGGCTAAGCTTAGGTTCCCATCAAAGATTATTCCATTTGCCCACATCCCTCTGAATCCCATTTTGTCCCTATGCTCATAGCGTTCAAATGTTATTAATGTACCTGCCTCAACCAGTTCCTCTGGCAGCTCGTTCCATCTGCTGACCACTCTCTGGGTGAAAGCTTTGTCCCTTGGGTGCCCATTAAATCTCTCCCTTCTTACCTTAAACCGGTGCCCTTTCGTTCTCATGCACAGAACAGTACAGCTGTGTACAGATCCTTCAGCCCAGTGTTGTGCCGACATAGTAACCTACTCCAAGTTCAATCTAACCCTTCCCTCCCACAAAGCCCTCTATCCTTCTCTCATCCTTGTGCCTATCTAAAAGTCTCTTAAATGTCCCTAGTAAACCTGCCCTATCACCACCACTAGCAGCACTCCCTGTGTAAAAAACCTACCTCTGAAATCTCTCCCTATACTTGCCTCCAATCACCTTAAGATTATGTCCCTTCATATTAGCCATTTCCATCCTGTGAAAAGTCTCTGGCTGTCCACTTTATCTATGCATCTTATCATCTTATTCACCTCTATCAATTGGCTCTCATCCTTCAACCCAAAGTCCTACCTCACTCAGCCCATCCTCACAAGACGCACTTGAATTCAGGCAGCATCCTGGTAAATCTCCTCTGACCTCTCTCTAAAACCCACACGCTTCCTATACTAAGGTGACCGGAACTGAACACAATATTCTAAATGTGGTCTAAGCAGTTTTATAGAGCTGCAAGTTATCTCAGGGCTCTAGAACTCAATCCCCCGGCTAACGAAATCCAGCACACCAAACCACCCTATTAACTTGCATGGTAAGCTTGAGGGATCTACAGACATGGACCCTAAGATCCCTTTGTTCCTCCACACTGCGAAGAATCCTGCCGGTAACCCTGTATTCTGCCTTTAAATTAGACCTTCCAAAGTGAATCACTTCACACTTTTCCATGTTAACTCCATCTGCCACCTCACAGTCCGGCCCTGCATCCTGTCGATGTCCCGTTGTAACCTTCTACACTATCCACAACACCGCCAACCTTCGTGTCATCTGCAAACTTACTAACCCACCCTTACACTTCCTCATCCAAGTCATTTATAAAAATCACAAAGATGAGGGGTCCCAGAAGAGATCCCTGTGGAACAACACTGATCACTGACCTCCTGGTAGAACACAATCCACCTACAACCACATTCTGTGGGCAAGCAAATTCTGAATCCACACAGCCGAGTTTCCTGGGATCCCATGCCTCCTGGCTTTCTGAATGAGCCTACCATGGGGAACCTTATCAAACCCCTTACAAAAATCCATATACACCCCATCCACTGCTCTACCTTCATCAATGTGCTTTGTCACTTCCTCACAGAATTCAATCAGGCTTGACAGTGATGACCTCACAAAGCCATGCTGACAATCCCTAATCAGTCTATGCTTCTCCAAATGCTCAAAGATCCTGTCTGTAAAAACCTTCTCCAATAATTTTCCTACCACTGAAGTAAGACTGACTGGTCTATAGTTCCCAGGATTATCCCTACTGCCTTTCTTGAGCAAAGGAATAAAATTTGACACCATCCATCCTCTGGAACTCCTCCTGTGGCCAGTGAGGACACAAAGATCACCGCCAAGGGCACACCAATCTCTTCCCACAGTAACCCAGAGTGTATCCATCTGTCACTGGGAACGGGGAACTTCTGCTCTCAGGATGAGGTTTTCCAGTCCGGGACACCTGAAACGTCCATTTACAGCATAGCTTCCATTCTGCAGGAGTTGACGCAGGAGTCGATCATGCATCTCGTTTACGTCTCATATTTCTGCTCTCACACCAGGCAAAGAATTGTTTGTTATTCCAAAGATCCCTCCCCATTTAGCTCATTCACCACCTTTTTACCTACCAAAATAGAAGACTGGGATCTTCTGACATCATAGAATGTGGAAAATACAACAGGAACAGTCCCATCACCTCAAGATGTCTGCATCGAACATGATGCAAATTAAACTAACTCCCTTCTGTCTTAAGACAGGAGAAGAATTAGGCTGTTCGGCCCATCAAGACTGCCCATCATTTCATCATGGCTGATCTATCATTCCTCTCAACCCCATTCTCCTACCATCTGCTCATTACCTTCGACGTCCTTACTAATCAAGAACCTCAATGTCAAGAATCAACATCCCAAACTAGCCACTAATCCTGGCAAAGGAATATCAGGGGATGGAGCTCCTGAACTCAGTGATAAGATTGTGTCCATGGGTTGGCTTTGTGGAGTGCACCTTCAGTAAACGTTATCCTTATCTCTCCATTTCCTGCATATCTGTTAACAGCTTCTTCAATACCCCTATCATATCTGGCAGCACATCCAGGCACCCACTACTTTGTGTGTAAAAAGACTTGCCCTGCACACCTCCTTTTAACCCCCCCCCCAACCTTAAATGTACGTCCTCTCGTATTAGACATTTCCACCCCGGATAAAAGATTCTGACTGTCTATCCTATCTAATCCTTTAAATTTTAATTCTAATATTTCTTCTGTTTGATCTTTCCTCTCTCCCTTGATCAGGGTTCAGTTCCCACCGCTGTCACTCTGGAGGAACATTGTATCATTTCTTAATGCACGCATTTCTAAATGACAATAAACGAGGACTGAGTGTCCTCACAATCTAATCTAATGTATAAGGAGCTTGTCTGTTCTCAGTGTAACTGGGTGAGTTTCCTCCCACATTCCAATGATGTATGGGTCAGTAAGGGTGAGTGAGCTGTGGTCATGCTATGTTGGTGCCAGAAGCAATTGCGAGCTGCCCCACAGTACATCCTCTGACTGGTGGTCACTGACGCAAACAAGGCATTTCACGATATGTTTTGATGTGCATGTGACAATTAAAGCTAATTGTTACCTTTACCCTTATCCAATCACGTTCTGTCCCTCAACCTCGGAGTTGAAGATGGTAATAAATGCTGGGCTTACCAGTGATATCAACATTTAATGAATAAATAATTAAAACAAAACTATTCTGGCAATGCTGATTTAATGCATTGCTAAGAATTCTGCTATTCTTCCAGGCACCGTTGTTGGGTCTGTTAGGGTAATCTGAAAGAGGAGATGGTTCAGCTTTCAACACACATCAAAGTTGCTGGTGAACGCAGCAGGCCAAGCAGCATCTCTAGGAAGAGGTACAGTCGACATTTCAGGCCAAAACATCCTGACGAAGGGTCTCGGCCCGAAACTTCGACTGTACCTCTTCCTAGAGATGCTGCCTGGCCTGTTGCGTTCACCAGCAACTTTGATGTGTGTTGCTTGAATTTCCAGCATCTGCAGATTTTCTCGTGTTTGGTTCAGCTTTGTTTTTTTTCGCACAGGTACATTGAAAGATCAAAGAAACGGTGAAGCTCATTGCACTGCGTCAGTGACCAGCACAATCTGACGATGAGCTCACCACGACGTCATAACCAGCCCACAACTCACTAGCCCTAACCCTCATGTGGGAGGAAACCCGATCACCCGGAGGAAACCCACACATCCACAGGGAGAACGTAAAACTCCTTACAGACAGCAGCGGGAGAAGAAGTCCGATGATCCGATCGCTGGCACCGTAAAGTTCTGTGCCAACTGCTAAGCTACCGAGGTGCCACCTCAGCTCTGCTGCTTGGTTTAACACTACATACCAGAAAAAGTTTTCCTTGCATATTCATACAGATCAAATCGCTGCACAGTGCATTGAGGTAGAACAAGGTACAGTAAAACAGTAACAGACTGCAGAATAAAGTGCACCAGCTACAGAGAGAGTGCTGCAGAGCTGGTAAATAATAAAGTGTAAAATCATAAGGAGGAACCTGGGGAAAGGGGGGACCCATGGAGCAACTGGTCTTGAGAGGACAGGGGGTGGGGGAGGTGTTGTGGGGGCAAGTAGGTACAGGATGAAGGGAGGAAGAGGGATGAGGATGGAGGGCTGTGGGGAGTGGTGATGTGAGGGAAAGGGATGGGGTGACGTAGTGGGAAGAAGGGGTGGGATAGGAGGGGTAGGGGAGAGAAAGGGGGTGAGGGAAGGGAGTAGGAAGAGAAAGGGGAAGAAAAAAGGGAAGGGTGTGGGGTGGAAGGGCGCAGAGACGTGGTGAGTGGTAATGGGGAGAAAGGGAGTAAAGATGGTGGGGACAAAGGGAATAAGGAAGGTGTTGTGTAGACCTGGTGGGGACACAGATGAGGGAAGGGTGGGGGTAGTGGGAAAGTTGTGAGATAGAAGGGGTGGGGAGAGCAATAAGTGTGAGGGAAGGATGTGGGAGGAGAACGGTGGTGGCAAGAAAGAGGGGAGGGTGGGGTAAGTGCTGGCGTGGGGGTGTAGAAATGTGTGCGGAGGGGGATGTGAAAAGGGTTAATTGGAACCAGTCTCAGGTGGGTGGGGGTGGGGTCTCCGCTGCCCATACACACCGATCATCCCGCGTCGGGAACCGAGAACAAAGACCAGAATGATGGGGGCAAGTAGTCCCGCAGTCTGGCGGGAGGAGGAACGGGGTGTGAGGCAGAGCTAGTCTGGCTTCCTCACCCTTTCACAACGCATCCCAGTCACTTTCCCAACTGAGATAAAATAAGCCAGGAGTCCCTTTCCTCCCCGCTCTCTCCCTCCTCCCCCTCCCTACATCCTCAAGCAGGTAACCCGAGCCTGGAGGCTCCTCACCGTCTGGGCTGAGAAAGGAGGCAGTAGCTACTCCGTCCCCGAGGAAACGGGGGTGAGGTGGGGCGGGGTGATGGATCAGAAACAGTAAGGCAAAAAGGGGGCACGAAATCCAGTTGAAACTTCGCAAGAAGTTTCCTCCTTCCCTTCCCCTTCACCCTCTCTCTCCCTCATCCCCCTCCCGCTCTTTCTCTCTCCCTCCCCTTCGTTCTCCTCTTTCTCCCTCTCCCTCTCACACCTCTTTCTCTCTCTCCCTCTCACCCCCCAGTCTCTCTCTCTCCTCCCTCACTCCCTCCACCCCCATCTCTCTCCGGAAAGTTTGCAGTGACCAGTTTACACTCAGCTCGCTTTCCGGCCGTCCCTCTTGGCGGACTTTAAGTACTCACCGGCGTGGTGGGAGTGGGGTCCCAGAGATCCCAGAGATGCGATGCGGAGCTCTCCCTCGCACGCCGCACACACTCCGGAGGATAGCCCGAGCAAACAAAGACCAGGCGGAGCGGTCGAACAGCGGAGGGGGGAGAAAAAAATGCGAAGGACACGTGATTCCAGGACCTTCCTAAAATCTCCCCAAAGTCCATCCCCTTAATCCTTCCACCACCACCCCCACCCTCCGCTCTGCTCCGGGACGGGACCCTGGAGGGATGTGATATTTGACACCTGCGAGCTTGAAAGAACTTTGTCCCGCTCCCACCAGAACTACACGGCGCGGTAACGGACACTTCAACCTACCGTGCTTATGCCGAACATTAAAATCAAACTCATCCCTTCTGCCTGCTCCTGGTCAATATCCCTCCATTCCCTGCATGTTCACGCGGCTATAGAACAGCCTCCACCCCTCTCCTATCTGAAATCACAATTCTGCTAACACTCTCACATCTGCCGTGAAAAGTTTGTCTTGCATACTGCTCATGCAGATCAAATCATTTACACAGTGCATCGAGGTAGAACAGTAACAGAATGAAGTGTCTCGGCTACAGAGAAAGTGCAGTGCTGTTAAACAATGAAGTGTAAGGAACCTTACTATAAACACAAGAGATTCTGCAGATGCTGGAAATCTTTGAGTAGCGCACAAAATACTGGAGGAACTCAGCAGGTCACGAAGGGGACGAAACAGTCAATGTTTCGGGCTAAAACCCTTCATCATGACTGGGAAGGAAGGGGCAGGAAAAAGTATCTGGTCATCCGCGCTGTGGCTCCTGTACACCTCTATCAAGTCACCTCTTAATCTCCTTCCCTGTAAAGTGTAGGCAGAGTCCATGGAGGAAAGGCTGATTTCCATGATGTGCTGAGTTGTGTCCACAACTCTCCGCAGTTACCTACGGTCATAGGCAGAGCAGTTGTATTACAAGCCATTATGCACCTGCATAGGACGCTTTCTATCGTACACCATAATGAAATCTAGGTAGTGCAGTCTAGTGGCGGGGTTGAAGGTGTTAGCTTGGAGGGAAAGTTCAAATGAAAATGGGACAATGTGAGGGACAAAGGAAATGAGATTAAGTTTCTTGGCGCAAACACGAGGAAATCTGCAGATGCTGGAAATTCAAGCAACACACATAAAAGCTGCTGGTGAACGCAGCAGGTCAGGTAGCATCTATAGAAAGAGGTACAGTTGACGTTTCGGGCCGAGACCCTTCGACAGGACTAACTGAAGGAAGAGTTAGTAAGAGATTTGAAAGTGGGAGGGGGAGGGGGAGATCTAAAATGATAGGAGAAGACAGGAGGGGGAGGGATGGAGCCAAGAGCTGGACAGGTGATTGGCAAAAGGGATATGAGAAGATCACGGGACAGGAGGCCCAGGGAGAAGGAAAAGGGGGAGGGGGGGAAACCCAGAGGATGGGCAAGGGGTATACTGAGAGGGACAGAGGGAGAAAAAGGAGAGAGAGAAAAAGAATGTGTGTATATAAATAAATAACGGATGGGGTACGGGGGGGGGGGCGCATTAGCAAAAGTTTGAGAAGTCAATGTTCACACCATCAGGTTGGAGGCTACCCAGACGGAATATAAGGTGTTGTTCCTCCAACCTGAGTGTGGCTTCATCTTTACAGTAGAGGAGGCCGTGGACAGACATATCAGAATGGGAATGGGATGTGGAATTAAAATGTGTGGCCACTGGGAGATCCTGCTTTCTCTGGCGGACAGAGCGTAAGTGTTCAGCGAAACGATCTCCCAGTCTACGTTGGGTCTCGCCAATATATAAAAGGCCACATCGGGAACACCGGACGCAGTACATCACCCCAGCCGACTCACAGGTGAAGTGTCGCCTCACCTGGAAGGACTGTCGAGCTCTTGGCTCCATCCCTCCCCCTCCTGTCTTCTCCTGTCATTTCGGATCTCCCCCTCCCCCTCCCACTTTCAAATCTCTTACTAGCTCTTCTTTCAGTTAGTCCTGACGAAGGGTCTTGGCCTGAAACGTTGATTGTATCTCTTCCTAGAGATGCTGCCTGGCCTGCTGCGTTCACCAGCAACTTTGATGTGTGTTGTTTGAGCTTCCTGGTTACAGTGTACAGAGTGTGGGATATGGACGGGGAAACACTATCCTGTAAAAAACCCAGAGCTACAGAAATACTAACAGAAGCTCCACAGACTTCATCCCTGGGAGAGGAAGGACCTCCACCTAGATGACATCAAACTGACGGACTGCACCTGGGACCAGGGCTGGACTTCAGGCAGGGCTAGGCTGGGCTGCAGCCCAGGGGCCCGAGCTGCAGAGGGGCCCAAAGTAGGTAGCTTTCATCATGGCGGACAAAAAAAATACGAGAGTGAAGCACAGAAAAGAAAAAAGAAACAAGAAAGAGAGGAGCGTGAGAAAGAAGCATTGAAAAAGACATTGAAATTGACAGAATTTTTTAAACCTGTTCTCGATGATGGAGGAGTACATCGCTCTTGTCACAGTCTGAGACCGGTGGACAAACAGAGACTTGTTCAACAGCTAGCGCTAGCACCAACGTTAGCACAGGACCACTGTCCTTGCCACTCAGCAGCTAACGTTGGAGAGGCAGAGAGCAGGACTTTGGGATTCCCAACCACAGAGGCCTCTGAACAACCAAGTCAGGCTGCCATTAATGTTAACGTTACCGCTACTGAGGATCCTTACAGCACTGATCCTGCTCGCTGGGGAAAGGAAACGTTAGATGATTCAGTCCGAGCATACTGGGCTAAGAAAGGGCCGGAGTCCTGCCAGAATAAGGATGTGTATATCAAAGCTTTGGAACGAGTATACAAACAGCAGACATCTTTTCTCCAAATTTCACTTCAAACGCAAGCTCGTAAATGGTGAGTACCTATCAAGGCAATGGCTCTTATATTCCCCTTCCACCGGCTGTGTGTTTTGTTTTGCATGCTGCATCTTCAGTGAGAACTGTCAGTCCAGCTTCGAAACTGGCTTTAGCGACTGGAAACATGCCGCTGAGCACATAGGAGAGCATGAAAATAGCAAACACCGCAGGAAAATGAAACTGACCTATGTTACACTAGCGTCTGACAGCAGAAGAATAGATCCAGAACTGCAAAAACAGTTCGAGTCAGAGTGTGTCTACTGGACCAACGTATTGAGAAGAGAGGTGGTGGTTGTGAAGTTTTTGGTTGAGAGGGGACTGACTATCCAAGGCTCCAGTGACATATTTGGCAGGCCTGATAACGGCAACTACACGGGCTCAGATCCACAATGGGACAGGACAGGCTGAATCATCTCACTCTGATGTCACCTGAAAGTGATCTTGTTTGGAAATTGGATTTTAGTGATCTAATCAGGGACTTTGCTGCAAAGAAATCCAGAAGAACTGGGCTGTAATTTTGAAAAACAAGCACCTGACTTTGTAAATATCTGGGCTTGTGTGTCAGTGCTGTTCCTGTTTTAGTGGCAACAGGCTAATAGTTGACTGTTTACAAACCTAGTAAGTAATAAGTGGTCTTTACTCTGCAAGCCATGCAGTACAGCAATAGGTTAGTATGTGCTAGATCTCATTTTTCAAAAAGATTGTTGTCAAGTTCCCTAGTTATTGTCTAGTTTCCTAGTGCCGTCCCTCTTGGCCTTTTTGTCTCTCATTTCCATTTTACTTTCTCAGAACACACGGTGGAGAAAAATACTGAGATAAAAATGCTTTGGCATTGTTTGAGAAATAAGGCCTATGGTCTGTGCAGCGATAGCTAAATGAAGATTTAAGATTGGATACATCATACTTCATCTCCCTCATAACTTTACTAAGCCAACTAAGCCTAGGTCAATTTTTGGGTGCTTTAGATGCTGTCCTTCAAACTAAGAATCTGCATTACTTTCTGTCCTCCCTCTTTAGGCCTGTAAGCTTATAGCCTACATATTGTACTAAACCAATGTCTTGGTCCACAGCTTTGATATTTAGACCAGTACGACCTTTGCTCTTGTTCTTGCCCTTCTTTGCTCGGTACAGCATCATTTTATGGTGTTGGCAGGGGCCCATCAGGGCCTCCAGCCCACGGGCCCCGGCCCTGCTGGGGACAATGGGCCCAGGATAGAGGACCCCGGCGAGCTGCTGCGGTGGTCTACGTAAATAGTATCAGAGAAACAGACATGAGAACGCAGATTGAGGCCTGGAGTTCGGGGTCCCGTCATCAGTGAATCCAGAGCTGGAGGCCGCCAGTATTCCGGGTCCTCATTCATTGTTACTGGTGAGTCCTGGGTCGATACTGAAGTTCGAAGCCCAAGGGTCGATCAGAAGTCAAGGCCTGATGGCGGAGCTCGATTCTGTGTATCTCTGCGAGTCTGCTCAGGAAGTCAAAGGCCCAGCGTAAGCCAGTTCATGTCCGCTGGAGGCTGAAGACCGAGAAAGGTTCGTTTGGGCGTTGCAGGACTGTGCATGGCTGTGTTGTTGCTTTGCAGCTTACTGTGTCCTGTGTTTTTCTGCTGAACACGGTGGGCATGCTTTGTTGGCATGGGAATGTGCAGCAACACTTACAGGCTGCCCCAGCACATCCTTGGTTGTTGACGCAAACAATGCTTTTCACTGTATGTTTCGATGCTATTAGATAAATACACTCAGTGGCCACTTTATTAGATACACGTGTACACCTGCTCGTTAATACAAACATCTAATCAGCCAATCATGTGGCAGCAACTCAATGCATAAAGGCATGCAGACATAGTCAAGAGGTTCATTTGTTGTTAAGACCAAACATCAAAATTGGGAAGAAATGTGATCTGAGTGATTTTGACCGTGGAATGATTGTTGGTGGTAGATGGAGCGATCTGAGTATCTTAGTGTCATAAGGGGGGTGGGGGGGCGCTGGGAGCAGACCAAATGCAAGACACAGACACAGAAGTACAAGGAACAGGACCTGGTGTGTCAAGCAAACAAGGGAAGTGGGGAAGAAATGACACTGAACAAGACACAGGCTCTGGACGAGACTAGGATACAGGGCCTGGGCTCAGACTAGACTAGGAAAGCGGGACCTGGACAAGGAAAAAGGAACTTGGAACCTGGATGAGGACTCTGAGCCAGGGACCCAGAACCTGGGTCTTGACTTGGGCTCTGACCCCGGATCTAGGCGAGGAAAAGACGTGGCTACAGGACAAGGAGTGGCAACAGAACTGGATGTGAGACTCCTTGTCAGGACGAGGGAAGCCCAGCACAAGACGAGGGAGCCCCAGGACCCAGCTGGGTGAGGCACATGGACAGGATGAGAACACGAAGCCTTGACTTGATCGAGGGAGAACAGGAACACAGAGCCTCAGTCGAGCGAGAACAGAAACATGGAACCCAGAGCCAGGATCCCTCCTTGGGAACAGGACTTGGGGCCGGGGCTCTACACAGAGTCAGGATTCCTGCTAGGGGGCAGGACGTAGGGCCGGGACTCATACACAGAACACTGAGAGACAGATCTCCACTCAAGGTAGTGGCAAACAGCCAGGTACCCAGCAGAGGCGAGGGCACAAAGAGACGGTTCCCAACACAAGGTAACGGCAAACAGCCGGACCTACCTAGCGAAGGTGTGGACACAGAGACGGTTCCCAACACAAGGTAGTGGCAAACAGCCAGACCTACCTAGCGAAGGTGTGGACACAAAGAGACAGATCCAAACAACTAAAGACAGTTCCTTATCTAGACACAGCAAGACCCCAATCTTGCCCTGGCAGTTGAACCTGACCGCATTACAGGCGAGGACACAGGTGAAGGTAATAGGCGAGGCTTCAGAAGGAAGGGGAGGGAATAGTCCAGCAACAACAACTTCTTCTTCTTCTTCTTCTTCTTCTCGTATTACAGCCCTCTGCAGGATGTATAATTAATTATAGAACTTCAAGGATCTCAAATTCTCGAATATAACCTAGTCTTACGTATAAACTGAATAATAAACTCTTCAATCAGGTGTTGGTTCTCTTGATGGCCAGACAAAGATTTAATATAAAACCAAAATAAATTTAAGCCAGATAGCCTCCTGAACAACATGCTTCTTTCAATTTTGTATCGATTACAGCTCAGCAAAACATACTGGACTGTCTCTGGACTACCACAGTCACATAATCGAGTAGGATGTTTTCCTATTATCTTTAAATAATAGTTTAGCCCACAATGCCCCAACCTAAGTCTTGTTAATTTCACCGTATCTCTACAACTTAAAAGGTAACAGTCTGAGACCTTTTTAGCTAATGGGTGACTAGAAAAATAATGCCTGCCCCTTAATTCATTTTTCCAATCCTCCTGCCACTTCTTCTCTATACCTTTTTTAATCCTACTTCTCAATTCTGCTCTGCCTAGGGGAACTCTAATTTCTACTTGCCTGCTCTGTAAGGAAGACTTTGCAATGCCATCCACAATTTCATTTCCCTCCACCCCAGCATGCCCAGGTATCCATGAAAATCTAACTGCACAACCCATCTTCCCTACTCTAAACAACACTAAGAGAATCTCAATAACCATGTCAGGATGAGCTTTTGATTTATTCCCTTTTATAGCCTCTAAGTCAGCAGCAGAATCCGAACAGATGATAACCCTATGTGGTCGAGAGTCTTCTATCCACCATAAGGCCCAGAGGATTGCTAATAATTCTGTTGCAAAGACAGAGACAGCATCTGAAACCCGGTGACCAATCTTAACTCCAAGTTGAGACACATACATCCCAACTCCTGCCCTACTGCTCTCTGGGTCCACTGAGCCATCAGTAAAAATCTTCAGATAACATCCCCATTTATTATTTAAATATTCATTTGTGATCAACGCTGATGAAATTGCACTGCTTCCTTGAAGCTGAAAAACAAGGTATAGGTCTACTTCTGGTTCTAGAAAGAGCCAAAAAGCGACGGGTGGCAAGCAAATTTGGTCAGCTATGTCTTCCTCCGTCAGTTTCAATTTCACAGCCCAGTTATTAACCAAATCTAAAAATGGATATCTTTTAATTTTACTTTGGTGCTCCGACTTCCCCTGCAAAAGACACTTTGATGGACAGCTGTGATTGAATCCATTTCATTTTACCCAATACTGCAGGCCCAACTGAATTCGCCTTAAATACAGAGGCACTTCTCCCATCTCCACACATAATGCCGGGACTGATATTGTTCTAAAAACTCCACAACAGAGTCTAAGTGCTTTGGACTGCACAGTGTCTAGTTTTCCAAGCACTACCGTAGCAGCAGAACCATAAACAATACAGCCATAATCTATAACTGATCTAATCATAGCTAGATATATTAGTACATAGTTTCCCGCCCTGCTCCCCAGTCGCATCCAGCAATACTTCTCATAACATTTAAAACTTTCTCACACTTTCCAATTGTTTTATCTATATGAACCCTCTAAGTAAGTCTTTCATCAAACCAGACAGCTAAAAACTTGAATACCTTGACTTTTTCTAGTGGAGAATCATATGGACACAATTCACAATCAGGAATCTTTCTTCTAAAGCCAAAAATCATATATTTGGACTTAGAAGCAGAAATCCTGAAACCCCCTTTATTAGCCCAGTTTTCAACTGATCTTAAAGCCTTTTGTACCTGCCTTAATATATACTTGATGTTTCTTCCTCTTTTCCAGATTGCACCATCATCTGCAAACAATGATTTGCCAAATCCTGTCCCTACCTGATCAAAGGTATCATTTATCATGACATTAAAAAGAACTGGACTAATGACACTTCCTCGAGGGGTACCATTACCTATTTTAACTGACTTGGAGCTTGTTCCGCCTGTTCTTACTTGAATTGTCCTTTCCTTAAGGAAATCTTTGATCCAATTAAACATTCTACCTCTAATTCCCGCATCATAGAGTTTAATTAATAAGCCATCCCTCCATAGTGAGTCATATGCTCTTTCAATATCTAGAAATACACATACCATTACTTCTCTATTTTGAAACGCTTTTTTAATATCATGATCTAAAAGGGCACCAAGTTCCATTGTTGATCTTCCAGTTCTAAAGCCATTTTGATAAATGTCCCTTATTTTCCAAAAAATAAACAAGTCTGTTGGTGACCATTCGTTCCATAATTTTACAAAGCACTGACATTAAAGCTATAGGCCGATACAAACAAGGACTAGACGCGTCCTTACCTGGCTTTAAAACTGGAACTACCACCACATGCTTCCATTCTACTGGTAATTTTCCTTCTTTCCACACTGAATTAAACAATGCTAGAATTTCTATTAATACGGAGTCATCTAAATGCTTAAGCAATTCATAACACAGTCCATCCCTACCAGGAGAAGTGTTTGAACCTGATTGGACAGCTTCCTACAATTCCTGAAGGGAGAAAAACAAATTTATGGAGCTATAATCATCCAAACTCCTGTCCAATTTCCAACTTTCCTTTAACATAATTTCCTTTCTCAAATCACCTAACTCGCCAGAACTGTGTAACGCTTGGAACACCTCTACAAACATATCAGCCTTTTCCTTATTGGTTACAGCTTCAATATCTCCTTCCAGCAAAGCTGGGATAGATGGTCTCCTATATATCCCTGACATTCTGTGAATGATCGTCCATAGCTGTTTTATAGGTGTCTCAGGGCTCAGAGTTCCACAAAATCTTCTCTAACTATCCCTCTTGGCATTTTTAATTACTCTCCTCGCTACTGCTCTTTCCTTTTTATACTCCATAACATTATCTAACACTGGGTACTTTCTTAATTTCCTGTAAGCTCTATTTCTGTTTCTTACTGCTATATCACAATTTTTATTCCACCGCAGAACTAGTGCTCGTGCCTTAGGAACATTCCGTGGCGGAATAGTAAACTGAGCAACTTTATGAATTATAGAACAGAGGGGTTCATTCCAATCATCTATGGAGCCCTCGCTATTAATCTCTTCTATTATATCCACAGCTTTCTCCTGGTACTCATCCCAATGGGCCAAAGAAAAATTATACTTAGCAGACCTCTCCTCAACTTCTACTATCAAATTTCTACCAAATCTACATAGTATAGGATAGTGATCACTTCCTAGTGTGTATCTGTCCATAACATCCCATTCTCCAACCCTAGCTAAGTTTGAGGAAGTGATAGATAAGTCTAAGTGACTACAAGTATTCTTTACAATATTAAATCTTGTAGGCCTTCCGTCATTTAGCAGTACCATGTTGTATTTATCTAGAAACTCCTCTACCACCGCTCCATTACTATCTTTACTTTCACTACCCCATATAGGATTATGGGCATTGAAATCTCCAACCCAGATTACTGGGGATCTTACCTTATTCATAATTTCATCCAAATCTGATAACATCATATTACCTGGATTATAAAAGTTAATCAAAGTTATTTGACATGAGAGCTCCAAACCTCCACAGCCACAATTTCAAGGTTAAATTTAAAATCAAGTCTTCTAAACTGGAGTCCTGTTTTTATGAAAGTTGCACACCCTCCACCAGATTTACCCATTCTGTCAGCTCTCAAACTATCATATCCAGGGATCACAAAATCTAAATGAGGCTTTAACCATGTCTCCTGTATGCAGATCAAATCAGGCTTGTCTTTAAAAGTTCCAACAAATCTTTTTAATTCTTGACCATTTGCAGATAAACTTCTTGCATTCCATTGTAATATTAAAAACATCCAAATACTAATTATTGGCCTCTTCATCCACATAAAGCTCCTCCGTACTCTCTGATCCCGACAACTGGGAAGTATTCAGTGATTGTTTGTCTGTCATATACCCATGTAATTTTTTCCGGCAAAATCTGTTTTATATCAAGGAATCTCTTTGCAGCTCCAACAACTATTTTTATCATATCTGACCTCTTGGCTGTAGTTTTAGCCCCAACCAGTACATCAACAACAAACGCCAAAAAAGGCTCTTTAGTCATTAACAACATGCCTGAAGGAACCATAGTTGGAGGACTTGGAATGAACTGACTCTCCATCATTCCAATCTTTTCTTTACTTATCCTTTGCTCTCTATCAACTTTCTTTACTGCTTCAGCATATGATATTTTTTGTTGGATACTAACATCCTGAATCTGCTTTGCCTTACTAAAATACTCACATCCTCTGAATGTCGCTACATGGTCCCCTCCACAGTTACTGCATTTAGGCACCGCTGCCTTACATGCTTTAATATCATGATCCTCTCCACATTTCATACATCTTCTTTTACCTCGACATAAACCAGCAACGTGTCCAAATCTCTGGCAATTACAACAGCGTAAGGGAGGCCTAATGTATTCTCTAACTTGATAAGACATGCACCCAAGATAGACTCTAGTTGGAAGAACATCACCTGCAAAAACCAGAAGAACAGGGGAATCCCTATTACCACCTTCTCTCGATTTTAATCGTTTGGCTTCAATCACTCAACCACCTCTGATATTGTCCAAAATTTCTTTTTCAGTCATGCCAGACCAAATACCATACACTACCCCCTTAACTCCCTTCCTTTCTTTCAGAGTAATACACACCACTTTCACAACCAATTTTCCCACCATTTCAGCACTGTTATATTGGTCAATATCTTTGCAACAAATTTTCAGCAATCCATTAGACAAAATCTTGGCCTGGAATCCTTTACCTATTTGGTTCTCTAAAGCTGCTGCCATTTTCAAAGGATTAAGGGCTCTAAATCTTCCCTCCCCTTCCTTCTGACCTTCAATTTTATACAGAACTATAAATTCCTCCAATTCACCCATTTTCCTCAATTTGTTGTCCCCCATTACTTCAGGTCTTTCACTTGATGCACCCCTTTTTTGGCTACCCTTACTTCTGGAGTATTCCACAGTCTCCTGCCCTCCTCCTTCAATTTCAACCTCCCCCCTCCCTTTTGCAGCCATAGGCTACAAACTAACCCTTTCCAAACTACTAGGCTCCTCCACGCCAAAGTCCCCACCCACTCAATCAACAGCCCCAACTGCCAGTCTGGCCCAACCCCAACTCCCAGTCGGCAGCCCAGCCACAACCAAGAAGCATGCAGCCAGCCCTCCCCAGCAGTAACTCCGGACTCCAGCCCAAGACCCCTCAGCTGGTCAGCAACTGAAGCTGAACCCAGGAGCTGTTTATGTAGCCAGCCCAAAATGGGAATCATGTGCCTCAATTAAGGCACACAACAGGACAAGGGAAAACTGGAATGCTTGGAATAAGGAATGATGGACCAGACTGTGAACTGGAACGCAAACTTCATGGACCGGACCATGACACTTAGAAACCGCTGATCTCCTGGTATCGTCACGCATAATAAACTCTAAAGTTTACAGAGAATTGTGTGAAAAACAAAATAAAACATCCAGTGAGCAGCAGTTCTGGGGATAAACCTTTCTGCCAAGATATGTGTCGCTGGATGGTACGGTGCAGATGTAACATATATTATTCTAGTCATTTTCTGGAATGACTGAAACTGTTGTGCAACAAACTGTGGTCCATTGTCATTGACTAAGTTTTTTTTTCCTCTCCCTCCCTTTCCTCTCTCCCTCCCTCCCTCCCCTCAGTACTCTCTCCGGTGACTTTGTTCACACAACAACAGGGCAGATGCTACTACAAAAATTCTTTTTAAAAGCCTAGTATTGTTATAAGGCCTTTGTGAGTGTTTATGTTTGGACTCTTCTTCCATCTCCATCTGCAGGTAGACTTTACTGAAATGTTTACTTCCAGAAAGGTTTTCAAATATATCCTCTATCCTGGGCAGAGAGAATTGATTTACTTTCACTACTGGGTTGATGGTGACCTTAAGCTCACCACAGATCCTGGCTATTTCATTTTCTTCAAAATATTGCTCAATTTACTCAGTATACATCCTCCAGTTATCTGTTGTGTAATCGAATGCATCTGTCTTTCTGATGTAGCCAGCCATTTCTGCTTTTCTTAAAAACATTATGATTATTACCATCCGGTACTCACAGTTTATGAATTTCATTCATTTTCTGCCCTCTTTTAAAATTCAGATGTCTTGCTGCACTTCACAGGTAAGTAGCCGTCCTGGGTTCATTTAAACTTTCTCATTGCCACTGTTACATTTTCTAACTCCAAAACTAATGGAAGGAAAAACATGGGGAGCCCGGAGATAAACTTTGTTCTTTACCTTAGTGAGGTGTGCACAAATGACGTGGTGATGTAATGACGTATGCCATTCACGTACTTTTACATATGACCTGTAATGAATCATGTAAACAACAAAAATACTTAATCAAACAATATACTTATAATATTACTGAAATATTAAATATACAACAGTTGCAGAGGCTCAGCCAGCTCCACCACTAGCATAACCCTCCCTACCATTGAGGACATCTTCAAAGGCCATTACCTCAGAAAGACAGCATTAACCACATCATTAAAGGAACTTCACCCTCCAGGATATGCCCTCTTCTCATTACTACATTCAGGGAGGAGGCACAGGAACCTTAAGGCACACACCACATTTTAGGAAAAAGCTTCTTCCCCTCCACCATCAGATTTTTGAATGCTCCATGAACCATGAACACTCCTTGTTACTCTTTTCACTTGCACTGTGTACTTACTTTAATAATTTATAGCCATCTTATGTCTTTGCACTGCAATGCCACCACAAAAGAAGACATTTTACATCACCAAATCCGTTTTAATAAATATGATTCTGATTTTGTTGCTCCCATTCTTTTGCTGTGGGCATAAGGTCCAGGATTTGCTTTGTTCATTAAGCTGTTATTACGTTAATGGACGGGTGGAATCTACAGCTCTCAAGGCTGCTCCTTATTCCCACACAAGATGCTGGAGGAACCACGGACAGAAGGCCATGGAAGAACGGAAAGGGGGTGGGGGGGGAGGCAATGGGCAGGCAAGGAGGTAAGGTGAGAGAGGAAAAAGAGAATAGGCCATGGTGAAAAGGGGGGCATTACCAGAAGTGGAGAAATGGTTGTTCATGCCGTCAGGTTGGAGTCTACTCAGAGGGAATATAAGGTGTTGATCCTCCTGGCACTTATCCTCAGAAGCACATTTGTCCCTCCCCACTAATCTCCCTACTGGCACTTATCCTTGCAAGCAGAACAAGTGCTACACCTGCCCCTACATCTCTCCCCTCACTACTATTCAGGGCCCCAAACAGTCCCTCCAGGTGACACCTATTGTGTCAAGTGCTCCTGGTGTGGCCTCCTGTATATCAGTGAGACCTGAAGTAGCTTGGGAGACTGTTTCGCCAAGCACCTATGCTCTGTCCATCAGAGAAAGCGGGATCTCCCAGTGGCCACCCATTTAAATTCCACTTCCCATTCCCATTCCGGTATGTCTATCCATGGCCACACTTTGGTTGGAGGAACAACACCTGATATTCCGTTTGGATAGCCTCCAACTTCATGGCATGAACATCGATTTCTTAAACTTCTGGTAATGCCCCCCTCACTATTTCCCAACCCCTTTCCCCTCTCTCACCTTGTCTCCTTGCCTGCCCATCGCCTCCCTCTGGGGAACCTCCCCATTTTTCATTCTTCCATGGCCTCTGTATCTTTCACCAATCAATTTCCCAGTTCTTTACTTCATCCCTCCTTCTGGTTTCACCTACCACCTTGTGTTTCTCTCTCCCCTCTCCCCACTTTTTAAATCCACTCTTCAGCTTTTTCTCTCCAGTCCTGCCAAAGGGTCTTGGTCGGAAATATCAACTGCACTCTTTTCCATAGATGCAGCCTGGCCTGCTGAATTCCTCCAGCATTGTGTGTGTCTTGTTTAGATTTCCAGCATCTGCAGATTTTCTCTTGTTCCTTATTCCCATCATCATCCAGGACATACCCTCTTCTCATTACTACCATCAGGGAGGAGGTACAGGAGCCTGAAGACACACACTCAGTGATTCAGGAACAGCTTCTTCCCCTCTGCCATCAGATTTCTGAATGGTCCATGAATGCACGAACACTCCCTCATAGTTTGTCTTTTGCTCTATCTATTCAGTAGTAGTTTCAGGAGATTTGCTATACTCTATCAAGTTTCTACAGATGTACGGTGGAGAGCATTTTAACTGGTTGCATCACTGCCTGGTATGGAGGGGCCACTGTGCACAGGATCAGAAAAGCTAGAGAAGTTGTAAACTCAGCCAGATCCATCGTGGGCATCAGCCCCCACACTATAGAGGACATCTTCAAAAAGCAATGCGACGAGAAGACGACATCCATCAGTCAGGACCCCCATCACCTGGGACATGCCCGCTTCTCATTGCTGCCATCAGGGAGGTGGTACGGGAGCCTGGAGATACACACTCAACACTTTAGAAACTATTTCTTCCCCTCCATCATCAGAACCCGTGAACACTCCCTCGCTATCTTTGCTCTCTTTTTGCACTACTTCATTAATTTTTTCACATTTATTTCTTATTGTAAGTTGGACAATATCCAGTAACATGAGGAAACGAATTGTAGCAGCAGCAATGTGTTTTTTGAGGAAGATGCAAAGAATATCATGGATGAAACAAATATCTAACGAGGATGTCATGAACAGAGCAAACACAAAAAGAGAAATAATGTATGAGATCATGAAAAGGCAACGTAACTTCATTGGACATGTGATTAGGAAAGAGGAGTTAGAATGCGGTAATTATGGGAGAGATTGAAGGGAAGAAAGCAAGAGGAAGGCAAAGACAAATGATGATGGAGACAGCAGCCAGAGGACTGGAAATGAATACCAATGAATTGATCCACTTGACCCGAAACAGGAGTGTGTGGGCCATGGCAGTCAAAGCTCAAACTGGGCACGGCACCTGATGATGATGATGATGATTGTGATTTGCAGCATGTTTTATGCACTGCACTGAACAGCTGCCACAAAACAACAAAACTTCACGACATATGTCAGTGATGATAAACCTGATTTTGATTCCGATTTGCAACCTGGATCTCTGGGAGCCAAGAGACAGTGGCTCCACTCTGAGTCACTGCGTCACTCCAGAGGTTAACCAAAGTACAGGAAGGTAGGTTTCCATTGTTCCTGGCATGAGGCAGGTTTGAGGACTGCAGTGGGAGCACTTGGAAACTCACCAACATCAAGGATAAAGTATAAAGGTGCCGTCTCTTTGATGTGTCAAACAGCTTCCGCAAATAACACTGGACTGTAGTCGTGGCGGGAAATCTCGCCTGCCTCTGTCTAACGTTTGTTCTGAAGGTCGTCTGCACAGCCTGTTTCTATAGTTCACTGACATGTGTTACTGTGTAAAGTGGAGATCTCCTGACGCCCTGCAGACTCAAATTCAGATACAGATTTATTTATCATATGTAAATCAAAACATACCGTGAAATGCGTCATTTGTCTTAACACACAGCACACCCAGAGTTGTGCTGGGCCACCCATGGGGTCACCACACATTCCGGTGCCAACACAGCACAGCACACCCACAATGTTTAGCAGTACAACACAAACAGTAACAACATCAACAACAAAGCAAAAATAAAGCAAGACAACAACAGCAAGTCAAACCCTTTCCCTCCACACACACACACACACACTCACACACACACACACACACACACACACACACACACTCACACACTCACACACACACTCACACACTCACACTCACACACACACACACACACACTCACACACACACACACACACACACACACACACACTCACACACTCACACACACACACACACACACACCAAGGCTCCAACTTCAGACTTTGTAGATTTCTGGGTATCAATCTCAGGACTTACCGATCACAGGTTGACCTTTGGGCCTTGACTTCCATACTCGCATGAACCTGTGAACCCCGGTGATCTGGGAGGTCACTGGCCCTCGTGACTTCTTCGGGTGTCTACCTCCAGACTTGCTGCCTTCGGTCTCTGACCTTCAGGCTTTTACCGGTGGACTTCAATCTTTGGTTTTGTCCTCCGGACTTCGTTGACTCAGCCAGAGGGTAGCTCAACCATGAACAGCCTTCCTCCTCCCATTGTCTGAACCAAGCCTCAACTCTCCATTCATCCAGTGGGCTTGAGATATCAGCAAGCAATCAGTTGTTTGGAGAAATGAGTGCAAGCTTTAAAAAGCGAGCAGGGACTTTTGGAGCTTTTTAGTGGGCTTGAGATATCGTGACTTTTTATGGCACTTGTCAAAGGCCTATAAAAAGAAGCAAGATTTAAGTGGAGTGGCTATTGTGGGAGTGGGCCAGTGTAACAGTGGAGTGCTTGAGGCTTTGACTCAAGAGCCTTAGGCAAGAAGAGGCGGGCTAAGGTAAGTTTCTAGTAAGCTTCTTTCTTTCTTTGTCCATTAGTGTCCAGTGGGTCCAGGGTCTGTGGTGTGTTCTCCATGTGAGATGAGGGAACGCTGGGAGACCTCCATTCTCCCTGGTAACTACGTCTGCATAAAGTTCGTCGGGCTACAGCTCATTACAAACCGTGTTAGAGAACTTGAGCTGGACGACCCATACAGGAAAATGAGGAGGTGATAGATAGGAGCTGTAGCGAGGTAGTCATCCCTAAGTTGTAGGAAGCAGATAGCTGGATGAGTGTCAGGACAGGGAAAGGGAATGGGCCGCCAGAGCAGAGTCCCCCAGTGGCCATTCCCCTCAATAATAAGTACACTGCTTTGGATACAGTTGTGGGGGTTGGGGAAAAAACCTACTGGGGGAAGTCACAGCGACTAGATCTCTGGCACTGAGTTTGGCTCTGTGGCTTAGAAGGGATGAGGAGTACAGTGGTATTAAGGGATTCAATAGTTAAGGGAGAAGACAGGAGATTCTGTGGATGTGGAAGAGACACACAGATGGTATGTTGCTTCCCAGGTGCCAGGGTCAGGGACATCTCAGATCAGGTCCACGGCATTCTAAAGGGGGAGGGTGAGCAGCCAGAATTCATGGTACATTTTGGCACCAATAACATAGGTAGGAAAAGGGATGAGGTCCTGAAGAGAGAGTATAAGGAGTCAGGTAGGAAGCTGAAAAGCAGGACTGGAAGGTTGATAATCTCTGCACTACTGCCTGTGCCACATGCCAGTGGGGTGATTTGGCAGATGAATGTGTGGCTGAAGAATTGGTGCAGTGTTTCAGATTTACAATATGACTTGTAAAGAAGGGACGGGTTACACCTGAACTTGAGGGGGAGCAATGTCATTGTGGGCAGGTTTGTACCGTAGAGAAAGGTCAGATGATGGAGCAGGTGGTGGAAAGTTTGGTACAATGCGTAGACAGACTGTGAGGCAGTGATAGAGCCTACCTGCAGTGAGTTGGATGGGTTGAAATATTTTTACTTTAATGCAAGAAGTATCAGAAAGAAGGGTGATGAACTTAGAGCACGGGGCAGTACATGGGACTATGTGGTTGAGGGCCATTACGGAGATTTGGTTGTCACAAGGTCAGGAATGGCTGTTAGATGTTCCAGCGTTGAGATGTTTCAAAAAGGACAGAGAGGAGGGTTAAAAAGGTGGAGAACTTCCAACTTCCCTAATATTAATTGGCACCTCCTTAATGCAAAAGGTTTAGATAGAGCATAATTTGTTAGGTGTGTCCAAGAAGGATTCCTGACACAATATGTAGACAGGTCAGCTAGAGGAGAGATCACACTGGATCTGGTAATAGGCAATGGACCAGTTCAGGAGTCAGATCTCTCAGTGGGTGAGCATTTCAGAGACGGTAACTACAACTCCATGACCTTCACTGTAGCCTTGAACAGGGACAGCAGCAGACAGTAGGGGAAAGTATTTAATTGGGAAGGGTGAATAAGGCAGGAACTTGGGAGCATAAATATATGTACGTATGTACTCAGTGAAATCCACACTGGAAATATGGAGGTTGTTTAGGGACTATTTGCATGGCGTTCTAGACAGGTTTGCCTGGTTGAGGCAGGGAAAGGATAGTAGGGTGAGGGAACCATGGTTGATGTGAGATGTGGAACATCTAGTCAAGAGAAAGAAAGAAGCTTACTTAAGCATTTGACAGGGCTCTAGAGAGTTACAAGGCAGCCAGGAAGAACTTAAGAATGGACTTAGAAGGGGCCATGAGAAGCCCTTAGTGAATCTGATTGTGGAAAACCACAAGGCAACCTATGTATACGTGAAGAACAGGAGGATGACTAGAGTGATGGTAGGACCGATAGGCGGTAAAAGAGGAACCATGCACCTGGTGTCAGAGGAGATAGGGGATCTCCTTAAGGAATACCTTGCTTCAGTGTTCACCAGTGAGTGGACAACATAAAACAGGCTGATATGCTGGAACAGGTCAGCATTAAGAAAGGGAATGTGCTGGAATCTTTGTGAAACATTGGGATAGACAAGGCCCCGGAGCCGAATGGGATAGACCCCAGATTTCTATGGAATACAAGGGATGAAATTGCTGGGCCTTTGGCAGTGATCTTTCTGTCCTTGAACAGAGAAGTAGGACCAGATAACTGGACGGTGGCAAATGTTATTCCTTTGTTCAAGAAAGGGAGTAGGGATAATCCTGGGAATTATAAACTAGCGAGTCTTACTTCAGTGGTGGGCAAATTATTGGCAAAGATTCTTAGAGGCAGGATTTAGGAGCATTTGGAGAAGCACAGTCTGATTAGGGATAGCATTGTGAAAGGTAGGTCATGCCTGACGAGCCTGATAGGATACTTTGAGGATGTGACAAAGCACATTGGTGAAGGTAAAATGGTGCATGTGCTGTATATAGGTTTTAGTAAGGTTCCCTGTGGTAGGTGTATTCAGAAAGTCAGAAGGCATGGGGTCCAGGGAAAGTTGGCTGTGTGGACTCAGAATTGGATTGCCAAAAAAAAGTAGAGGGTGGTTTAGGTGGTGCGTATTCTGCATGGAGGTCGGTGACCAGTGGTGTTCCACAGGGATCTGTTCTGGGACCCCTGCTCTTTGTGATTTTTACGAATGACTTGGATGAGGAAGTGGAAAGGTGGGTTGGTAAATTTGAAGATGACACAAAGGTTGGTGAAGTTGTGGATTGTGTAGGAGATTATCCTAAGTTACAACAGGACATTGATAGAATGCAGAGCTGGGCTGACAAGTGGCAGATGGAGTTCAACACAGAAAAATGTGAAGTGATTCACTTTGGAAGGTCGAATTTGAAGGCAGAATACAGGGTTAATGGCAGGATTCTTAGTAGTATGAGCAACAGACGGTTCCATGTCCATAGATCCCTCAAAATTGCCATGCAAGTTGATAGAGTTATTAAGAAGGCTTATGTTGTGTTGAAAATAAGAGATTCTGCAGATGCTGGAAGCCCAGAGCAAAACACACAAAATGCTGGAGGAACTCAGCAGGTCAGGCAGCATCTATGGAAATGAATGAACAGTTGATGATTTGGGCCAAGACCCTTCATCACAAACTGAAGGGTCCCAGCCCAAAAGGCCAACTATTTATTCATTTTCATAGATGCTGATTGACCTGTGGAGTTCCTCCAGCAATTTGTTTGTGTTGCTATGGTGTGCTGACTTTCATTAGTTGGGGAA
The DNA here is from genome assembly GCF_963921235.1 of Mobula hypostoma. NCBI lineage: Eukaryota > Metazoa > Chordata > Chondrichthyes > Myliobatiformes > Myliobatidae > Mobula > Mobula hypostoma. The sequence continues at coordinate 107,920,863 of NC_086102.1, read as the reverse complement.
CTGAGTTCAAAAGCTGTGCAGTAAAATTGCCGTTCTATAAAACTCTGGTCAGACCACACTTACAAAGCTGTGTTCAGTTCGGGTCACCTCATTATAGGAATGATGTGGAAGCTTTATAGAGGATGCAGAGAAGATTTATAAGGATGCTACCTAAATTAGAGAGCATGTCTTATCAGGTTAGTTTGAGCAGGCTAGGCCCTTCCTCTTTGGATCAAAGGAGGATGAGATGTCACTTGATTGAGGAGTACAAGATGTTAAGATGCATAGGTCAAGTAGTGGATAGCCAGGAACATTTTCCCAGGACAGAAATGTCCTATACAAGGGGGTGTAATTTTAAGGTGATTGGGGGAAAGAATATGGAGTATGTCATAGGCGAATTTTTACACAGAGAGTAGTGAGTGTGGAATACACTACCCTGTCAGAGGTAGTAGTGGAGGCAGACACATTAGATAGGCACATGGATGATAGAAAAATGGAAAGTTATGTAAGAGGGAAGGGTTAGATTGATCTTATTGTAAGTTATAAGATTGGGATAGCCTGTACTGTGCTGTACTGATCTATGTTCTATATGGTCTATGCACTGAAGGTAGTATATGGAAATATATATTTAATTTGATCATAAATTTTCTTTGAAACTTTAAGAAAATGAATTTGATAGATAAGGTGTTCTTTTTTAAAAATGATGAACAATGTGATATAGCACAGAAACCAGACCAGAAACAAACCAGTTTGTCAATGCCAATCATGTGCCTATCTAAATTAATCTGCAGGTGCTGGAAATCCGGAGCAACACACACAAAATGCTGGAGAAACTCAGCAGGTCAGGCAGCGTCTATGCAGAGGAATAAAAAGTCAATGTTTTGGTCTGAGACCCTTTACCAAGACTGGAAAGGAAGGGGGCAAAAACCAGAATAAGATCGGCGGGGGAGGGAAACGGGGAAGACTACAAGCAGGCAAGTGGGTGGGTGGGGGAGGGGGGAATGAAGTAAGAAGCTTGGAGCTGATGGGTGGAAGAGCTAAAGGACTGAAGAAGACAAAACCTGATAGGATAGGAGAGTGGACCATGAGAAAAAAGGAAGGAGGAAGGGCACCAGAGGGAGGTGATGGGCAGGTGAGGAGATGAGAAGGTGTGAGAGGGGAGCCACAATAGTGAATGGAAATAAAAAGAGAAAGGGGGAGAGAGAAATTACCAGAAGGTAGAGAAATTGATGTTCATACCATCAGGTTGGAGGCTACCCAGGTGGAATATGAGGTGTTGCTCCTTCAACAGAGAGTAACCTCATCATGGCAGTGGAAAAGGCCATGTATTATCTCTTTTCTCTATTCCTCGAAATATTGAGGGGGAACCTGAGGGGAACTTCTTCACTTCGAGGATGGTGAGAGTGTAGATTGAGCTGCCAGTAGAAGTGGTGGATGCAGGTTCAAGTTCACCATTTTGGAGAAGAAAGGATACATACATGGATGGGAGCATTTCGAGGGCTATGGGCTGGGTGCAAGTCGATAGGACTAGGCAGGATAACAGTTCAGCACAGACTAGCTAGTCTAAAGAGCCTGCTTCTGTGCTGTAGTTCTCTATTGTGCTTATCTGTGGGTTGAGTATTCTCCTTCACCCTTTACACTCTTTGGAAAGAACTGGTAATCAAAATCAGGTTGAGAGTGATAGAGTCATAGAAAAGGACAGCATAGAGGCAGGTTCTTTGACCCATCTAATCCATGCCAAAACCATTTAAACTGCCCACTCCCATCCACCTGCACCGGGATCATAGCCCTCCATACCCCTACCATCAAGGTACCTATCTCAACCTCTCTTAAAACATTGAAATTGAGCTTGCATGCACCACTTGCGCTGGCAGCTTGTCCCACACTCTCATGACCCTTTGTGTGAAGAAACTTCCCTTCATGTTCCCTTAAACTTTTCACCTTTCACCCTTAACTTATGATCTCTGGTTGTAGTCCCACCCAATCTCAGTGGATAAAGCCTGCTTGCATTTACCCTATCTATACCCCTCATAATTTTGTATACCTCTATCAAATCTCATTTCAATCTTCTACATTCCAAGAAATAAAATCCTAACCTATTCAATCTTTCCTTATAACTCAGGTCTTCCAGACCTGGCAACATCCTTGTAATTTTTCTCCATACTCTTCAACCTTATTTACATCTTTCTTGTAGTTAGGTAACCAAACTTCACACAATATTCCAAATTAGGCCTCACCAATATCTTATACAACTTCAACATAACATCCCAACTCCTGTACTCAATACTTTGATTTATGAAGGCCAATGTGCCAAGAGCATTCTTTATGACTCTATCTACCTGTGACAAACTTTCAACAAATGATGTACCTGCGTGCTTAGATCCCTTTGTTCTACCATGTGCCTCAGTGCCCTACCATTCACTGTGTCAGACCTACCCTGGTTAGCTCTGCTGGAGTGAAAACCTCAGATTTGTCTGCATTAAATTCCATCTGCCATTTTCCAACCATTTTTCCAGCTGGTCCAGATCCCACTGCAAGCCATGATTGCCTTCCTTGCTGTCTATCACACCCCCAAGCTTGGTGTCATCTGTATATTTGCTGATCCAGTTACCCACAGTAACATCCAGATCATTGATATAGATGACAAACAACAATGGACCCAGCACCAATCCCTGTAGCACTCTACAAGTCACAGGCCTCCAGTCAGAGAGACAACCATCTACTACGACTCTCTGGCTTCTCCCTCAAAGCCAACGTCAAATCCAAATTAATATCTAGTCATGAATGGCATGTGATTGAACCTCCTTGACCAACCTCCCATGCGGGTCCTTGTCAAGTGCCTTGTTAAAGTCCATGCAGACAATATCCATTGCCTTGCCTTCATCAATTTTCCTGGTAACTTCCTCAAAAAAACTCTGTAAGATTTGTTGGACATGACCCACCACACACAAATCCATGCTGACAATCCTTAATCAGTCTATGTCTATCCAAATACTTAGATATCCAGTCCCTTAGAACAACTTCCAGTAACTTTCCCACAACTGATGTCTGGCTTACCAGCCTATAATTTCCTAGTTTATTTTTATAGCCTTTCTTGAACAGCAGAACAACATTGGCTATCCTCCGATCCTCTGGTACCCCACCTGTCGCTAAGGATGATTTAAATATCTCTGGTAGGGCCCCAGCAATTTCTGCACTTGCCTCCCACAGGGTTGGAGGGAACACCTTGTCTGGCCCTGGGAATTTATCCACCCTGATTTGCCTCAGGACAGCAAATACCTCCTCCTCTGTAATCTGTATAGTTGATGCCACTTTGCCTCACTTCTATAGACTCTATGTCCATCTGCTGAGTAAATCCAGATGCAAAAAAATATTTACACATGGATTACCACTCTGATCTTCCAGAGGACCAATCTCTTCACTCGCAATCCTCTTGCTCCTAACATATCTGTAGAATCCCGTAAGATCCTCCTTCACCTCGTCTGCTAGGGCAACCTCATGTCTTCTTTCCACCCTCCTGATTACTTTCTTTACTGTTCGGCGCAGCTTTGTGGGCTGAGAGGCCTGATGTGCTGTAGGTTTTCTATGTTTCTTAATTGTTCTTTTGCATTTCTTATACTCCATAAGCACCTCATTCCCAAGTGCCTATACCTGCTATGTACCTTCTTCTCTCTCCTAACTAGGGCCTCAATGTTTCTTGAAAACCAATATTCTGACAGGCACATACATAGTTTTGTACTCTCAAGATTTCTCTTTTGAAGGCATCCCATTTACCAAGTACACTTTTGCCAGAAAACAGTCTGTTCCAATCCACACTTGCCAGATCCTTTCTGATACCATCACAATTGGCCTTTCTCCAATTTAGTATCTCAACCCGTGGACCAGACCTATCTTTTTTGTATATTTACTTTGTAACTAATGGCATTGTGATGACTAGATGCAAGGTGTTCCCCCTTACATACCTCTGTCACCTGCCCTGCTCATTCCCTAATAGCAGATCAAGTATCGTTGAGTTGTGTTCATTTGGACTATTAAAGTTTTTAGTACACAACACATGCATACACTCCCTGTTATGCGCATGTGTGCAGGAGGAGATGAGGGACAGTGGGATGCAAACGTGGTGGCCCTCAGGTATTGAACTGAGACGTTGAAAGTAAAGTTGTTTAAACAAATTAACTTTATTGCCCTTGTTGTTTGGGAGTTAACTGTGGGAATGATGGTTTCCAATTATAAGATCACTCCGGCACTTGATAAGAGCAAGCCTTACGAAAGGTGGAAAAATGAAATTGGAATATGGACTCATGTTGGAACTGGAGAAGACGAAGCAAGCCTTGACTGTTATGTTGTCGCTTTCAGGAAGAGCGAGAGAGACCGCGATGGGAATTTCAATAGAAGTCTTGAACAAAGATGGTGGTATGAATACGCTAATAAGTACACTTGGCTCTGATTTTTTTGAAGGAAGAAAATGATCGGATTTATGAGGGATATACAGACTTTGACAAAATTTACAGACACAATTCTAAAAATATGGCTGATTATATCATTGATTTTAACAATACAAAACGGAACTTCCTAAAGCTGTATTAGCTTTTAAATTGTTGGATACTGTGCGTCTAGACATGAAGGTCAGACAGCTAGCATTAATTACATGCACGGAACTTATATTTGCATCTATGAAATCAGCACTGAAGAAGATTTTTAGAGAAAAGACTGCTAAGACAACAGTTGGAATTAGTTTGAGTCAGGAAACAGCATACTTCACTGAAACAAGAGTATAGCAAGCGTAGATCCCAGAGGGACCAGACAAGGATAACAATTCCTGACACAAATCCAATAAACAAGTACGGTAGGAGATAGAAATGTGCACTATGTCAAAGCATTTACCACTGGGCAAGAAATTGTCCACATAGAACCGAACATGTTAGGCTCACTGAAGAAAATAACAAAACCTGAAGATGTAGTAGAGTGCCATATCACATTGTCTGCAAAGAGATCACTTACTAACGCAGAGACATCTGAGTCAGAGATTTTGATGATAGGATCTCTAGGATCTGCTGTTATTGGACAGTGTGTGGAGAAAAATGGCTTGAAAGCTGTGTAAGTGAACTAACCCAGAATGAAGTGCAGGAACTGGTGAACCAGATACACCAAGTAACAAAGCATTCAAATTTGGAGATGGGAAGATTGTACATTCCACCAAAAGAGTGAAAATTCCTGCAAAAATACGGCCCAGTGGTACCAGTGAGCATTCCATTACTCTAGAGTAAAACTTCCCCAAAGAAAGCGGGAACAGTACTGGGTATGCAGAATGACCAAGCAATGATGTGTCAACAGCAGCATCTCTCTGAGCTCACCAGCTCTGGACATTACTGTGTGAACATTCTGGATAAAGACATTACTGAGAATCAATGTGAGAATGAAGTACCAACTATCACACAAAACGTGACCAGAGATGAGAAGTGCAAAGTGTTGCTGAAACTGCACACACATTTTGGACATCCTTCGACTGATAGACTTCAGAAACTGCTCAGGGGTTCAGGAAAGAAAGATGCAGATTATTTTTCCATCCTAAAGCAGATAATTGACAGCTGTGAGACACGCCAAAAGACTGGAAAGCCCAAACCCAAGCCTGCAGTTGGTCTGACACTAGCATCTGAATACAATGAATCAGTAGCCATAGACCTACATGAACTGTAGCAAGGAGTGTGGTATCTCCACATCATTGGTGAGTTCACACATTTCAGTGCTGGTAGCATCAAAGAGACCTGCAGAGATAGTAAAAAACTTTATCCATTCCTGGATAAGTGTGAGTGGTCCACCTCGGAAAGTACTCAGTGACAACGGTGGTGAATTTAACAATAATGAACTCAGAGATATGGCAGAGAACTTTACCATTGGAACAAAGAGAACAGTAGCATATAGTCCTCGGAGTAATGGACTTTGGGAGTGACACAATTGAACACTTACTGAAATTATGCTGAAGGTAAAGAAAATCAATGGCTGTGACTGGAACTCCTTGGACTGGTCCTTATGGCGAAGAGTAGCATTCACAATGTACATGGCTATAGCCTGTATCAACTGGTGTTTGGCCAGAATCCAAACCCTCCCTCTGTGCAGGTTGTCAGTCCACCTGCTCTAGAGGGCCCTACAAGGAGTGAATGGGTTGGGAAACATATTTCAGATTGCAAGTATCAAGGAAGGCTTTCAGTGAAGCAGAGTGTTCAGAGAATTCGAAGAACACCGGGGGTACAGGTCCAAATTACAAATGATGAGTAAGACACAGGGGACAAAGTGTATTACAAAAGAGCAGACTGTACAGACTGGAAAGGTCCCAGAGTCGTCATTGGTCAGGATGGAGTTGTAACATGGAGGTACATCTGTGAGAGTGCATCATTCCAGACTACGTAAAGCACAAACTGAAGACTATCAGAACTCTGTGGAGAATGATGCAAAAAATGGAAAGCATATACCTGGCACATGGTCACATAGCACAGAGAATGCAGCTAAGGACCCAACAGAGTTGCTCAACGGTGACACAGACAGTGTGAAGAGAGTGCAGTTGGACTCAGCAGACTTGCCTGAACTGAAATTACCACAAGTCCAAAGACAATATGGAAGTTTCAGTCTTAAAACAGAACAAACTGTGAGATTTGTAGACCATAGTAGTCACAGTCATACTTTATTGATCCGGAGGGAAATTGGTTTTCATTACAGTTGTACCATAAATAATTAAATAGTAATGTGTAAATTATGCCAGGAAATAAGTCCAGGACCAGCTTATTGGCTCAGGGTGTCTGACCCTCCAAGGGAGGAGTTGTAAAGTTTGATGGCCACAGGCAGGAATGACTTCCTATGACGTTCTGTGTTGCATCTCGGTGGAATGAGTCTCTGGCTGAATGTACTCCTGTGCCCACCCAGTACATTATGTAGTGGATGGGAGACATTGTCCAAGATGGCATACAACTTAGACAGCATCCTCTTTTCAGACACCACCGTCAGAGAGTCCAGTTCCATCCCCACAACATCACTGGTCTTACGAATGAGTTTGTTGATTCTGTTGGTGTCTGCTACCCTCAGCCTGCTGCCCCAGCTCACAACAGCAAACATGAGAGCACTGGCCACCACAGACTCATAGAACATCCTCAGCATCATCCGACAGATGTTAGAGGACCTCAGTCTCCTCAGGAAATAGAGACAGCTCTGACCCTTCTTGTAGACAGCCTCAGTGTTCCTTGACCAGTCCAGTTTATTGTCAATTCGTATCCCCAGGTATTTGTAATCCTCCACCATGTCCACACTGACCCCCTGGATGGAAACAGGGGTCACTGGTGCCTTAGCCCTCCTCAGGTCTACCACCAGCTCCTTAGTCTTTTTCACATTAAGCTGCAGATAATTCTGCTCACACCATGTGAAAAAGTTTCCTACCGTAGCCCTGTACTCAGCCTCATCTCCCTTGCTGATGCATCCAACTATGGCAGAGGCATCTGAAAACTTCTGAAGATGGCAAGATTCTGTGCAGTATTTGAAGTCCGAGGTGTAAGTGGTGAAGAGAAAGGGAGACAAGACAGTCCAAGACACTGATATCTCTTACAAAGCTGAGGCCTTATGACGAACTGGCAAAGCCGCTGGGAGAAACAAATATTAGTACAACTTGAATTACCTAGACACAAACATAAGGAAATCTGCAGATGCTGGAAATTCAAGCAACACACACAAAATGCTGGTGGAACGCAGCAGGCCAGACAGCATCTATAAGAAAAAGCACAGTCGATGTTTCAGGCTGAGACCCTTCGTCAGGACTAACTGAAAGAAGAGCTAGTAAGAGACTTGAAAGTGGGAGTGGGAGGGGGAGGGGGAGATCCGAAATGATAGGAGAAGACAGGAGGGGGAAGGATGGAGCCAAGAGCTGGAAAGTTGATTGGCAAAAGAGATACAAGGCTGGAGAAGGGAGAGGATCATGGGACGGGAGGCCTAGGGAAAAGGAAAGGGGAAGGGGAGCACCAGAGGAAGGTGGAGAGCAGGCAAGGTGCTATTGTGAGAGGGACAGAGAGACGAAGAAGAAGGGGGAAAATAATAAATAAATAAATAAATAAATAAATAAATAAATAAACAAACAAACAAACAAACAAACAAATAAATAAATAAAGGATGGGGTAAGAAGGGGAGGAGGGACATTAACAGAAGTTTGAGAAGTCAATGTTCATGCCATCAGGTTGGAGGCTACCCAGATGGAATATAAAGTGTTGTTCCTCCAACCTGAGTGTGGCTTCATCTTTACAGTAGAGGAGGCCGTGGATAGACATATCAGAATGGGAATGGGATGTGGAATTAAAATGTGTGGCCACTGGGAGATCCTGCTTTCTCTGGCAGACGGAGTGTAGGTGTTCAGGGAAACTGTCTCCCAGTCTGCCTAGAACCAGTCATAGTCACTACACTACAGGGCCAGTTGACATCATGTGGAGACAGACTTCATACTGAATCAGGTATAGATCAGACTGAACCATCTGAGAAATGTCAAGATGAAGGTATCCCAGTAACCAAAGAGGTGTCATTTGAATCTGCAAAACAGGATGAAATCAGAAGCTGGAGAAATAATGGAGCATTTGAGGAAGCAAGAGACATTGGCCAAAACACAGTGTCTACAAGATGGGTGTGCACACTGAAAGAAACCCAGACAGGTGTTATACCAAAAGCATGTCTGGTGGCTGGAGGTTTTGAGGAACTGAACATAGAAGAACTCAAAAAGACTCACCAACATGTGCATCAGAGTCTCTCTGACTACTTCTCTCAGTCATTTGTCAAAAGCATTGGCAACCCCATTGCATGGACATAAAATCCACATTCTTACAGGGAATGGAGCTGTCTCAGTCCCCGCCTGAAGCCTAAAGTGAAGGAATGCTGTGGAAACTCAAAAAATGTGTGTATGGTCTAGCAGATGCATCACTCTTCTGGTATAAAAAGGTCAAGGAGATACTGTTGAAAGCAGGTGGAAAGATGTCACAAGTGGATCCAGCTGTTTTTTGCTGGCAAGATTCAGGATATCATGTGATTGGAATACTTGCCTGTCATGTAGATGACTTCATATGGGAGGCTCACAAAACTTAGCCACAACAGCTGAAGTCAGCCTTTCAGGTTGGACGGGTGGAAGATGACAGATTCTGCTATAGACATCCTTGCTGTTGATGGGACAGTACAACTGCACCAGGAAAGCTACATCAGGAACCGTCAGACGATCCACATGGAATCCTCATCGGGATGCACGCTCAGTGGAGCTGAACCTGAGCAACACAGATCGAAGACAGGTCAGATTCTATAGGTGGCAAGACAGAGCAAACCCGGCATCAGGTTTGACACCTGCAACTTGGCAACCAGCACAACAAATACCACCGTACGAACTGTACGTGAGGCAAACAAGATGGTGCGCAGAACTCAGTCTGAAAAAGTAGTCTTGCAGTTTCAACAGCTTGGAAAAGATGGTTCATTGAGGCTTGTTGTCTTCAGTGATGCCTCACTTGGAAATCTCTCTGATGGAGGGACTCAAAGGGGACATTTTATTGCACTGATGGGAGGAGAGGGAGGATTCCCACCTCTCTATTGGCAATCAAAAAGTACTGTAAAGTTGTACAGAGTACGCCGGCAGGAGAAACATTTACAATGTCTGAAGGTATTGACGATGCTGTTTTCTGGCCGCACACTATGCTGAGTATTTCCATGGTAACCCAAAGAAGGACAGTCTACAAATAACTTGGGTCACAGACTACTGTTTGGTTGATGCCATCAGATCCACCAAGTCAGTTACAGAGAAGAGGCTTCGCTTAGAGATAAACAACATCAAGGAACCTGTCCAAGCACAGAAAATTCATCACGTGCTATGGTCAGTTACAAAGGAATAACTAGCTGACTGTCTGACAAGGAAGGGAGCTCCAGCTCTTGTGCTAAGGGCACATAGTGAAGGTATTTGGTACCTTCAGAATTTTATTAACATCAAGAGTTAGAACTAATTCTCATATCCTGATAGACATTTGAATTGTTTGGACTTTTCAGAATCAGAATCAGGTTTATTATCACTGGCAGGTGATGTGAAATTTGTTAACTTAGCAGCAGTAGTTCAATGCGATACATAATCTAGCAGAGAGATAAAATTATAATAAATAAAATAAAATATAATAAATAAACAAGTAAATCAATTACATATATTGAATAGAATATTTTAAAATGTGTGAAAACAGAAATGCATGTGCAAAAGCAGAAAAAATTAGTTTTAAAAATATATACATAAAAAAGGATGGGAGATTGTTGAGTTCTGTTCATTTTGCCTATGTAAGTATTTAGTACACAGCACATGCTCACTCTCCCTGTTATGAGCGTGTGCACGGGAGGAGATGGGGGATTGTGGGATGTAAATGTGGTGCGCAGGTATTGAACTGAGACATCGAAAGTAAAGTTGCTTAAACAAAACAAAAATGTGTCCTTGTTGTTTGGGCATCAACAGTATCACACACTCTCTCCTTGGGATTAACAAAACTTTCCTGAACACATTTGACAAGCTCTTTCGCACCTAGTCCTTTTACAATATGGAGCCCCAGTCAATATGTGGAAAGTTAAAATCACCTACTATAACAAACTTATGTTTCTTGCAACAGTCTGTGATCTCTCTGTAAATTTGTTCGTCTAAATACCTCGGACTGTTGAGTGGTCTGTAATTAGCCCGTTAACATGGTCAAATCTTCTTATTTCTCAGTTCCACCCATAATACCTCACTAGACGAGTTCTCTAGTCTGTCCTATCTGAGCACTGCCGTGGCATTTGCCCTGACTAGTAATGCCACCCCTTCTCCTTTAATCCTTCCTGCTCTGTTGGGTCTAAAACGATGGAACCCCAGAATATCGAGCTGCCAGTCCTGCCCCTCCTGTAACCAAGTTTCACTAATGGCCACAATATCATAATTTCAGATGTTGATCCATGTCTTGAGCTCATCTGCCTTTCCTACAATATTTCTTGCATTGAAATATAAGCAGCTCAGGACATTAGTCACACCATGCTCAACGTTTTGGTTCCTGACTTTGTCTGGGGTCTTAGCAACATCTGCCTCCACAACCTCTCTTCTAACTATTCTGGCACTCTGGTTCCCATCCCACTGCAACTCTAGTTTAAGCCCCACAGTGTAACATTAACATGTCTTCCCGCTAGGATATTAGTCCGTTTCCAGTTCAGGTGCAAACCACCCCTTCTGTACAGGTCTCACCTTCCTTGGAAGAGAGCCCAATGATCCAGAAATCTTACGCCCTCCCTCCTACACCAACTCCTTAGCCACATGTATAACCTTTTGGTTTCTGGCCTCATTAGCATATGACATGAGTAACAATCCTGAGATCGTGACCCTGGAGGTCCTTCCCTTTAATTTAGCACCTACCTCGTCACTCTTCCTACCTATGTCATTGGTATCTACATGGACTACGACCTCTAACTGTTCACTTAAGAATGCTGAGAAATCGATCCGAGATATCCTGGACTCCGGCAGCTGGGAGGCAACATTCCACCCAGGAATCTCACTCTTGCCCACATTATTTCTGTCCCCCTAAATAATGAAACCCCTATCACCAAAGCTCAGCTCTTCTCCCCCCTTCCCTTCTGTTGTTGAGGGGGATGGCTACAGGGGTACTCTGCACTGGCTCTTTAACCCCTTTGCACTTCCTTCCAGTTTCCTGGCATCTCTGCTGTTCTAACTGAGCAAATATAAAAAAGGAAGAAGTGTTGGTGTTGGCTGCCTAACTCTTCCATTGTTGACCCCTTGATCAGGATTGGTGTGCATTCTCCCAATTACCCTTCCTGAAATCCACAATAAATTCCTTGGTCTTGCTGACATTGAGTGCAAAGTTGTTGATGTGACGCCCCTCAACTAGCTGATCTACCGAGCTAGCTCGCTCCTGTCCGCCTGCTCGTTGCCATCTGAGATTTTACTAATAACAGTGGAGTCATCTGCAAAGACAAACTTGAAGCCCTTCCAGATGTGAGTGTTACTGGTCAATAGTTACTGAGGCAGCAAATCCTGCCTTTTTTAATCATCTTGATTTATTTTTGTCACATGGTACCAAGGTACGGTGCAAGTTGTTGTTTTGAAAGCCATCTGTACAGATCATGTCATTGTGACAGTGTATTGAGGCACGGTAAAGCAATAGCAGAATGCAGAATAAAGTGTAGCAGCTACAGAGAAGTGCAGGAAGCCAATGAGGTTCCAGGTCATAACAAGGTAGATTGTCAGGTCAAGAATCAGCAGCCTAGTATCTGAGAGTCTGGATCAGGGACTGAAGTTGGAGGCCCAGAGGAGGCCTGTCTTGGGATTGGAGGGTGTGTGTGTGTGTGTGTGTGTGTGTGTGTATGTGTGAGAGAGAGAGAGAGAGAGAGAGAGAGAAAGGAGGTTGTTTTTCTGTTCTCTTGTTTTGTTTTGTTTTTTTTGTTGTTGTTGCTGTTTGTGATACTCTGCTGAACATGGTGGGCATGATATGTTGGCATCAGAATGAGTGGCAACACTTGTGGCCACACATTCTTAGGTTGTGTTGGTTGTTAACACATTTAGTTGTATGTTTCGATGTACATGTCTTGGCATGTGGCCAAGTGGTTAAGGTGTCCGTCTAGTCATCTGAAGGTCGCTAGTTCGAGCCTCAGCTGAGGCAGCATGTTGTGTCCTTGAGCAAGGCACTTAACCACACAGTGCTCTGCGACGACACCGGTGCCAAGCTGTATGGGTCCTAGTGCCCTTCTCTTGGACAACATCGGTGGCGTGGATGGAGAGGGGAGACTTGCAACATGGGCAACTGCTGGTCTTCCATACAACCTTGCCCAGGCCTGCGTCCTGGAAACCTTCCAAGGCGCAAATCCATGGTGTCATGAGACTAACAGATGCCTATGTATACATGTGATACAGTAAATAAGTGAATCATATAAAGGAACCATTCAATTATCATATAACAGCGGGATAAACAAGGTAGATTGTGAGGTCAAGAGTCCATCTTATTTGACAAGAGGTCTAGTCAAGACTCAAAACGGTGGGATAGGAGCTGTTCTTGAGCCTCGAGGTACGTCCTTTCAGGCTTTTGTAGTTTCTGCCCATGGGAGAGGGGAGAGGGGAGAAGAGAGAATGTCCGGGATGGGTGGTGACTTCAATCATTACTGAGGCAGCGAGAAGTGCGGACAGAATCCATGGAGGTGAGATTGGTTTCTGTAATGTGCTGAGCTGTGTCCGCAACTCTCTGCAGTTTCTCACAGTCACTGCCTCTTGATAATGGGTTTTCTTCTAGGTATCCCTAAATCTGTTTCTATTCCTTTGACACATGGTGGAATTTTAATTCTAGAATGTCCTGCATCATAGTAATTAGCTCCTGGATCGGGATTTGCATCAAACCATACCTGATGTTTTCCTTAGCTACACACACAAAATACTGGAGGAACTCAGCAGGTCAGGCAACTTCTATGAAGAGGAATAAGTCGCCGTTTTGGGCCAAAACCCTTCATCAGGACTTCCTTGATTTATAGGTACTAATTACTCTCTGAGTGCTGATGGAAAGACATGTAATGGAAAATATGTTTAAGACAGAGAATTCTTTAAGGAACAATATCCGTTGTTTGCGTGACACATTGAGTTTCGTTGCAAGCTGAAGGGGATTAGCATGAATTCCTAACTCCTTGATATTGTTGATAAAAATTATCAAACAGTTCACCGGTGAGAGACAATGGTTAAATATTCACAGGAATTCTGCCTTAATCTCTTGTCAGCACATTAGGAAGTTCAACAGAGGGTGTGGAGGAAGTTTACTGGAACATTTCCAGGGAGGATGGTTCGAGCTCCGGAGTCAAAACTGGAGCAGGGAATGCTGGGATTGATGTCACAGAGTCAGAGCACTACAGCACAGAACCTGACTCTTCAGCAAATCTCGTCCATAGCTGGTCCGATTGACCTGCATCTGGACCATAACCCTCCATATCCCCAATGCCCCCAATGCCCCCATCCATTTGCCTATCTATATTTCACTTAATTGTTGAAATCGAACCCACATCTGCTGGCAGCTCATTCCATTCTCTCACCACCCTCTGAGCGAAGGAGTTCCCTTGGACATTTCACCTTTCACCCTGAACCTAGTCTCACCCAGCCAGCCTGCTTGCGTTCACCCTATCAATTCTCCTCATAATTGTGTATACCTCTATCAAGTCTTCCCTCATTCTCCTACACTTCAGGAAATAAAGTCCTAACCTATCTAAACTTTCCCTATTACACATTCCTCAAGACCCAGCAACATCCTTGTTAATTTTCCATGCATTCTTTCAATGCTTTTGATATCTTTCCTGTAGATAGGTGACCAGAACTGCACACAATACTCTACATTCGACCTCACCAATGTCTATACAACTTAACATAGCAGAAATTTATTTGTTGCAGTCTGTAAGGAGCTTTGTTTGTTTGTTGTTTGTGACTCAGTGCTCCAGTTTCCTCCCACATTCTCAAGATGTACAGTTTAGGGTTAGTAGTTGTGGGTATGCTATTCTGGCAGAAATCTCTCCAAGTTGATTTGACACGAATGACTCATTTCGCTGCATGTTTCAATGCTTCAGTGTAAATGTGACAAATAAAGCTCATCTGATGGAAACTGCAGTGCACAGAAACACAAAAAGGTAGTGAGAATGGTCGACTCAGCGATTTCCAATACAAGTATTGTATTGGAAATACAATACCTCTCCCATTACGGGCAATGTGAGATCACTGGGTAATAACATTGAGGAGTTGACGGCGCTAGCCAGGAGTCAGAGAACATTTCGGGAGAGCAGTGTTATGTGTTTTACTGAAATGTGGCTGCACAAGGACATTCCCGATCAAAACTTCTCCATGGACGGCTTCCAGACCGTTTCGGCTGACCGGAATTGCACTGAAAGCAGTAAGTGCAAAGGAGGGGGGCTTGCTGTTCTGGTTAACAACAGATGGTGCAATCCGGGTCATATTATGATCAAGGAACGTGTTTGTAGCCCGGATATTGAACTTTTTGCTGTTGGACTCCGGCCGTATTCCACCGAGATGCAACACTGAGCGTCGTAGGAATTCATTCCTGCCTATGGCCATCAAACTTTGCAGCTCCTCCCTTGGAGGGTCAGACACCCTGAGCCAATAGGTTGGTCCTGGACTTATTTCCTGGCATAATTTGCATGTTATTGTTTGATTGTTTGTGGTTTTGCATTGCTGTGTTTATACTCTATTCTCGGTTGGTGCAACTGTAACGAAACCCAGTTTCCCTCGGGATCAATAAAGTATGTCTATCTATCTATCTATCTGAGTACACCTCTTCCAAACATCAAGGACATTTGCAAGAGGAGATGTCTCAGGAAGGTGATATTCACCTTCAGGGTCCCTCTTCTCAATGCTGCCATTAGACAGGAGGTACATGTTGCGTATTTAATATTTCAGTAGTATTTGAAATATTACTGAAATATTAAATAAATTGTTGATTAAGCTTACTTGTTTGTTTAAATAATTCATTACGGGTTATATGTATTGTGTATTCCAGGGACTAGCTGTTTGCGCTAATGCCAGCTGGTTTAGCGAGCAGAGCGGCGGACACCCCTGCTGAAATCTGGAGGAAAACACACAGAGGTTGCAGAGGGGGATCACAAAGTCGAGGAAAGAGGACCGGGTCAAGACAACAGAGACTTATGGAGAAGAGGAGTTCGGTGGGTAATAAAATGGAGGAATTCACGGCGCTAGCCAGGCATCAGAGAACATTTCAGGAGTGCAGTGTTATGTGTTATACTGGAACGGGGCTGCACGAGGACATACCCGATCCAAACTTCTCCATGGACGGCTTCCAGACCGTTTCGGCTGACCGGAAGTGCACTGAGAGCGGTAAGCGTAAAGGAGTTGGGTGCTTACTGTCCTGGTTAACAATGGATGGTGCAATCCGGGTCATATTGCGATCGAGGATCGTGTTTGTAGACCGGATATTGAACTTTTTACTGTTGGACTTCAGCCATATTCCACTGTGATACAACACTGGGCGGCGCGGGAGGTCGTTCCTGTCTGTGGCCATCGAACGTGCAGCTCCTCCCGTGGAGGGTCAGACACCCTGAGCCAATAGACTGGTCCTGCACTTATTTTCCATCTGGCATAGTTTGCATTTTGTTGTTTGATTGTTTGTGATTTTTGTATTTCTATATTTATGCTCTATTCTTGGTTAGTGTGGCTGTAATGAAACCCAATTTCCCTCGGGATTAATAAAGTATATCTATCTAAAAGTATGTGAATGGCATATGTCATTATGCTACCACGTCATGCCTCACTTAAAGTAAGAACAAAACTAAGACACATATTCCTAGCTCTGAGTTTTCTTTCAATTAGTTTTATATTCTGGAGCTAGAAACATAACAGTAGAGAAGCCTGGAGACTCACACCTCAAGTTTCAACAACACTTCTTCCCCACTGCCATCGGGTTTTTGAACTGACCTCAGACACACTAATTCCACCTCAGACTATATTTTCCTCAATTTACACTGATGTCATTTTTTAATTTTGTCATGCAAGTTACATATAATTTATGTAAACACAAGAGATTCTGCAGATGCTGGACATCCAGAGGAGCAGACACAAAATGCTGGAAGAATTCAGCAGGTCAGGCAGCATCAGAATCAGAATCAGGTTTAACGTTACTGACATACGTTGTGAAACTTGTTGTTTTGCCCCAGCAGTACAGACCAATACACTAAAAATGATAAATTACAATAAGCTGTATATAAATTACAATTAACTGTATATAAAAACAAATTGAATAAGTAGTGCAAAATTAGTGAAGTTGTGTTCATGGGCTCATTGTGCACTCAGAAATCTACGGCTGAGGGGAAGAGGCTGTTCCTAAAACGTTTAGTGTGTGTCTTCAGGCTCCTGTACCTCCTCACTGATGGTAGTAATGAGATGTCCTGTGTAGTGGAGGTCCTTAATAATGGAGGCTGCCTTCCTGAGGAATCACTTTTTGAAGATGTCCATGATGGTAGGGAGTCTCTTGCCGGTGTTGGAACTGGCTGATTCTACAACCCACTGCAGCTTTTTCCAACTGTGGTTCCTCTATACCAGAAAAGTCCTGATGAAGGGTCTCGGCCCACAACGTCAACTGTTTATTCCTCTCCGTTGATGCTGCCTTATCTGCTGCGTTCCTCCAGCATTGTGTGTGTGTGTGTGTGTGTGTGTGACCCTGTAATTTATGTAAATTTATGTAACTTATGTTTGTCATGTGTCCACAATATCTTGCGGTCTCAATTGTCAGTAACCCCTGTAGATTACTGGTCTGGTAAATTAGCCACCTAATAACTATCATACACCTATCTCACGAGGAAACAGCTGAGACCATTTGGAACCATCCCCACAATCCATCCCACTCCTTCCCCACTCCTCCTCCTCCTCCTCCTCCCACTCCTCCCAATTCAATAGAACCAGATTGCCAGCAGGTCCTCATACGGCAAACAGCTTGGAACTGGCAGCTGGAATCTGGTATAACTGCAGACTGATTGACTTCTCGAGTCCGAACATGTTCCACTCTCTCACTGTCGGCACCACCCTGACCATCAATCACCACGTTGTACCCGGTACCATAATTTTCAAACGTTGAAAGTTATAATTTAACCTTTAGGGATTAGAGTGTCTGCTCGGTGCGGTGTGGGGTGTGTTGTCAGCAGACGTGAAGTAACGGGCTACACCGGTCAGTAAATACCGCGTCTGGTTGAAGCGCAGACTCTGAATCAGCGTGAACTCCATAACAATTGAACTCCTCATTTGAAAGCTTCTCAGCAAAGTAAGCCTGATGGGAATTAACAGGGTGGTGTCGGCGTGGTAACAGGACAAGATTGTGTTTCAGATCAGAGGGGAGCTTGTATGAACGATTTCAGGGGTCACCAATGGGGCAACAGCTCCTTTATTACATATGAGATCGGAGAGCACTCCAGCACGAAACAGGGCCTTCAGCCCATCTAGTCGCCAAACTGCCTAGTCCCATCGATCTGCCCATGGACCACAGCCCTCCAAAACCCTCCCGTCTATATATTTATCCAAGCGTCTCTTAAATGTTGAAATTGAACTGCATCCACCACTTTCGCTGGCAGTTTATTCCACATTTTCACCACACTCTGAGTGAAGAAATTCCCCCTCAGGTTCTTCTTAAACATTTCACCTTTCACTCTTAACTCCATGGATTGTCACCTTGTCGCGATGGAGAAGCTTGTGTGGTCCTGTGATCCCGAGAGCAATGCCGTCTGGAGCTATGCTCCTGGTAGGGTCACCCATGGCAGTAAGGTCAAGGGTGAGGTCCCTGACAAAGAACAATCCAACCAAGACCTCGACGGTGGAACAGGCGGACGAAGTTACTTCGAACTCAATGGCTGTGAAGGCGGATGAAGGCTGCAACAAATCCATCAGCTCCAATCGTCGTGGTTTCCATGCCATTGGAATCAGTTGGTTGATTTGTGAAGCATCGTGTGCTTCTTGGAGTGCAACGTCAAGTATACGTTAAACAAATACACGCACAGGCGTCTTCACCCTGTGGGCCTCTTCTTCAGGACGAAGACCATCATCCTCGACCTCGAGGGATAGCCACAACGACGATGACTTAACCTATCACCTCTAGTTCTAGTCTCACCCAATCTCAGTGGAAAATGCCTGCTTGCATTTACTCTACCTATACCCCTCAGAATGTTGTTCTCCTCTATCACATACCCCCCATTCTCCTACGCTCCAGGCAATACAGTGCCACCTATTCACCTTTCCTAATAACTCAAGTCCTGGTCCAATATGCAACCTTCCATCCCAATATACTGCCTCCTGTTCAATGGTGGTAGTGAGAAGAGAGCATGGCCTGGATGGTGGGTTCCTTGATAGTGGGCGCTGCCTTTTTGTGGCAGTGCTCCATGTAAATGTGCTCAATGGCGGGGTGTATAAGAACATAAGAAACAGGAGCAGGGGCAGGCCATTCAGCCCATCGAGCCTGCTCCGCCATTCAATAAGATCATGGCTGATCTGGCCATGGACTCATCTCCACCTTTTCCCCATAACACTTAATTCTCCTACTATGCAAAAATCTATCCAACCTTGTTAATGAACCAGCTGCCAGAGGCAGGTACAATTGTATAATTTAAGAAGTACTTGGATGGAGGGGTGGAACTTAAAGGCGTCTGGGCCGAATGCAAGAAAATGGAACTAGCTGGGTGGGCACTGTGGTCGGTATCGACTGTTTGGGCCGATGGGCCTGTATCCCTGCTATTACTTGATAGCTCAATAAATTAACATAATTTATATGTAATTTGCATGTCAAAATATCAAAAATAACACAACAACATTAGTTCAAGTTGAGGGCAATACAGTATAGTCTGAGGCAGAGTTCAGGATTTTCCAGTTTGGTCCCAAACCTGATGGCAGTGGGGAAATGTTGAACCTTGAGGTGTGGGTCTTCAGGCTGATGGCAGCAATGAGAAGAGGGCATGGTCTGATTGGAAATTGCACTGTTGAGGGCAAGATCCTTAGCAGTGTTGATGAGCAAAGGGATCTCAGGGTCCAAATTCATAAATCCCTGAAAGTTGATAGGATGGTTAAGGAGGCAAGTCATTGAGTTCAAAAGTCAGGAAGTTCTGTTGCAGCTTTATAAAACTCTAGTTAGGCCGCATCTGGAGTATTGCACACAGTTCTGGTCTCCCCACTAAGGGAAGGATGTTAAAGCGTTGGAGAAGGTGTGAAAGAGGTTTACCAGGATGTTGCCTGGATTAGAGGGCATGTTGGAAAACTTGGGCTGTTTTCTCCGGAGAGACGGAGGCTGTGGGGAGATCTGATAGAGCTTTACCACCCCTGTAACCTTCCATATCCTAAAGATGTACAGGTTGCTAGTTTAATTGGCCATTGTGCAGGTGAGGGGTAGAATCGGGTGGTGGGGAGGGGGAAGAGTTGATGGGAATATGCTTGTTCTTCCTGCAATCGCACTTTTCCTTCAATAAGGAGGCTAGAACTCTACACAGGGTTAGACTGAGCATAAAGTAGATTAAAAGGTTGACACAAAGGACAGAAGGGCCTGTACTGTGCTGTACTGTTGTATGTTCTGCAGTTTAGGTAAGGGTAAGAATAAGGGGGATTTCATTGAAACCTACGGAATATTGAAAGGCATAGACAGACTGGGTGTTGTGACAGTTAATAGTGTTAATCCTATACCTCTCAGTTAGCCACTCCCACATGGGAAGAGCTGACATACAAGCATGGTTATTTCAATATCCTGCATGCTGGCCTCCTGGTGTGCTCTGCACTCTCCCTCGGTATCAAACACAACACTGTCAGAAATGGTTGATCATTGATACATTCATGCTACAGACCAAGTGAGACCCCCAACAAGCAAAACTTTACAGTAAGACTGTTCTTGTTTGTATATATCTATGGTAAATATCCAAAGACCTATCAACCTAAACTGCCCCTGCTAGTTAGCTAACTGAGCTGAGAACTGGCCAGGGTTGCTAGGCAACACCTTCGAGAGGATACATTGTAATAATCTGTGGGCCAGTAGCCTGGGGCAGTGCACGGAGACACAGACACTGCAGAGGAGTCAGTCAAACTCCCAGAGAGAAAAAAAGAAGACCTTTGTATTCTAAATAAAATAATAAATGAACGAACAAACAAACAGGAAAATGGAGCAAATACTGGACCTGCAGAACCAGTTTTTCTGCTTTCAGTAGGGATTTTTCCCTACACAACTCCTCTTTCCATTTGTTCCTCCCCACTGATCTCCCTCCTGGCACGTATCCTTGCCAGCAGAACAAGTGTTACAACTCCTCACTACCATTCTGAGCCCCCAACAGTCCTTCCAGGCGAGGTGACACTTCACCTGAGGGTCTGTAGGGGTCATCTACAGTATCTGGTGCTTCCAGTGTGGCCTCCTGTATATTGGCAAGACCTAATGTAGATTGGGAGACTGCTTCAGTGAGCATCTTTGCTCCGTCTTCCAGAAAAAGCCAGATCTCCTAATGGCCACCCATTTCAATTCCACTTCCCATTTTGACATGTCAGTCCATGGCCTCCTCTACTGTCGTGATGAGACCACACTCAGGTTAGAGGAGCAACATCTTATATTCCGCCTGGGTAGCCTCCAACCTGATGGCATGAAATTCGATTCCTCTAACTTCCAGTAATGGCCCCTCCCCCTTCACCATTCCCCATTCCCATTTCCCTCCCTCGCCTTATCTACCCATCACCTCCCCTGGTGCTCCTCCTGCTTTTCTTTCTTCCATGGCCTTCTGTCCTCTCCTTTCAGATGCCGCTTTCTTTAGCCCTCTTTCACCAATCAACTTCCCAGCTATTTACTTCACCACCCTCCCCCTCACCCCCAGTTTCACCTATCACTTCAAGTTTCTTCCTCCCTTCCCCTACCTTCTTCCTCTAACTCCTCATCTTTTTTTCTCCAGTCCTGATGAAGGGTCTCAACCTGAAACATCAGCTGTACTCTTTTCCATAGACGCTGCCTGGCCTGCTGAGTTCCTCCAGCATTTTGTGTGTGTTGCTTGAGAGGATGGAGGCGCTTGACGTTTTAAGTAGAGTGAACGAACATACTGACTGGTGTGTGGGTATTGTTCCTGTTCCCAAGTCAGATGGCACAGTGAGAATCTGTGTTGACCTAACAAAATTGACTAATGCAGTGAGGCAGGTGAAGTTTATTCTGCCCCCTGTTGAGCACACATTGGGTAAGCTGGGTGGGGCAAAGTTCTTCACTAAACTAGATGCAAACTCAGGGGTCTGACATGAATCACAGAAGCTCACAACCTTTATCACACTGTATGGACGCTATGCCTTCAAGAGACTCTCATTTGGCATCTCATCAGCCCTTGAACTCTTCCAGATGTGGAAGGAGTAGTCTGCCACATGGACAATATACTCAGCTTTGGAGGGTCAATTGGGGAACATGACGAAAGTGTGGAAGCTGTCTTGGAGAAACCAAAACAGGCTGGAATCACCCTGAACAAAAATAAATGTGAATTTACAAAGTTGGGGTGAAGTTCTTAGGCCCCCAACTGTCCTCAGTCAGAGTGCACTCAGATCCAGACAAACTGGCAGGAGCTCAGAACATGGAACTACCTACAAATGTATCAAAGATCCGCACTTCCCTTGTCATGGTAAGCCAGATAGGAAAGTTCACTCCAGATTTGGCAGAGAATAAAAAGCCACTATGTGACCTCCTCTCTGAGAAACATTTGTACCTGGGATGCACCACAGGAGAAGTCATTCTCTTCGCTTAAAGCACTCATCTCTCTGCCATCATTGGCATTTTTTGATCCAACTAAAGCACATAAGGTCTCAGCAAACACCTCTTCCTTTGGCCTAGGGGGAGTGCTCAGGCAAGACTGAAGTGGTGTATGGAAACTGGTGGCATGTACA
Source organism: Mobula hypostoma (assembly GCF_963921235.1). Taxonomy (NCBI): domain Eukaryota; kingdom Metazoa; phylum Chordata; class Chondrichthyes; order Myliobatiformes; family Myliobatidae; genus Mobula; species Mobula hypostoma. Next base: position 107,898,458 of record NC_086102.1, on the reverse strand, counting down.
TCAGAGCACTGACTCCAACTGAACAGCGTTACACCCAAATCAAAAATGAGGCGCTGACTCTCGTGTGGGCTTGTCATAGTCATAGTCATACTTTATTGATCCCGGTGGAAACTGGTTTTCGTTACAGTTGCACCATAAATAATAAACAGCAATAGAACCATAAATAGTTAAATAGTAATATGTAAATTATGCCAGTAAATTATGAAATAAGTTCAGGACCAGCCTATTGGCTCAGGGTGTCTGACCCTCCAAGGGAGGAGCTGTAAAGTTTGATGGCCACAGGCAGGAATGACTTCCCTATGACGCTCTGTGTTGTATCTCGGTGGAATGAATGTACTCCTGTGCCCACCCAGTACATTATGTAGTGGATGGGAGACATTGACCAAGATGGCATGCAACTTAGACAGCATCCTCTTTTCAGACATCACCGTGAGAGAGTCCAGTTCCATCCCCACAACATCACTGGCCTTACGATTGAGTTTGTTGATTCTGTTGGTGTCTGCTACCCTCAGCCTGCTGCCCCAGCACACAACAGCAAACATGAGAGCACTGGCCACCACAGACTCGTAGACCATCCTCAGCACCGTCCGGCAGATGTTAAAGGACCTCAGTCTCCTTAAGAAATAGAGATGGCTCTGTCCCTTGTTGTAGACAGCCTCTTTGACCAGTCCAGTTTATTGTCAATTTGTATCCCCAGGTATTTGTAATCCTCCACCATGTCTACACTGACCCCCTGGATGGAAACAGGGGTCACCATTAGCTCTCCTCAGGTCTACCACCAGCTCCTTAGTCTTTTCCACATTAAGCTGCAGATAATTCTGCTCACACCATGTGACAAAGTTTCCTACCGTAGCCCTGTACTCAGCCTCATCTCCCTTGCTGATGCATCCAGCTATGGCAGAGTCATCAGAAAACTTCTGAAGATGACAAGACTCTGTGCAGTAGTTCAAGTCCGACGTGTAAATGGTGAAGAGAAAGGGAGACAAGACAGTCCCCTGTGGAGCCCCAGTGCTGCTGATCACTCTGTCGGACACACAGTGTTGCAAGCACACGTACTGTGGTCTGCCAGTCAGGTAGTCAAGAATCCATGATACCAGGGAAGCATCCACCTGCATCGCTGTCAGCTTCTCCCCCAGCAGAGCAGGGCGGATGGTGTTGAACGCACTGGAGAAGTCAAAAAACATGACCCTCACAGTGCTCGCTGGCTTGTCCAGGTGGGTTTAGACACGGTTCAGCAGGTAGACGATGGCATCCTCAACTCCTAGTTGGGGCTGGTAGGTGAACTGGAGGGGATCTAAGTGTGGCCTGATCATAGGCCGGGGCAGCTCCAGAACAAGTCTCTCCAGGGTCTTCATGATGTGGGAGGTCAATGCCACCGGTCTGTAGTCATTGAGGCCGCTGGGGCGCGGCGTCTTCGGCACAGGGACGAGGCAAGATGTCTTCCACAGTACAGGAACCCTCCAGAGCCTCAGGCTCAGGTTGAATACATGGCGAAGTACTCCACATAGCTGAGGGGCACAGGCTTTGAGCACCCTGGTACTGACACCATCCGGTCCTGCAGCCTTGCTTGGGTTGAGACATTTCAGCTGTCTTCTCACCTGTTCAGCTGTGAAGCCCACCGTGGTGGTTTCATGTGGGGAAGGGGTATAGTCATGAGAGCAGGGTGGGGGACTGTGAGGAGGGGTAGGAGGGGAGAGTGGAATATGTGTTGGTTGGGGGTGGACAACAGATGGCTCATGTGGGGGATGGGCAGGGGTCACAATGTCAAATCTGTTAAAGAACAGGTTAAGTTCTTTGGCCCTGTCCACACTGCCTTCAGCTCCTCTGTTGCTAGTTTGCCAGAACCCAGTGATGGTCCTCATCCCACTCCAGACCTCTCTCATGTTGTTCTGCTGGAGTTTCCACTCAAGCTTCCTCCTGTACCTGTCTTTAGCCTCCCTGATCCTGGCTTTCAGGTCCCTCTGTATTGCCCTCAGCTCCTCCCTATTTCCAGCTCTAAACGCCCTCTTTTTAGCGTTCAGGATGTCCTTAATGTCCTTTGTCACCCATGGCTTGTTATTCGAATAACAAAGGACAGTTCTTGTCGGAACATTGCAGTCCACACAGAAGTTGATGTAATCAGTGATGCGCTCTGTGAGCCCATCAATATCCTCTCCATGTGGCTCACAGAGTGCCTGCCAGTCTGTCACCTCAAAACAACCCTGGAGCGCCTCATAAGCCTCCTCCGACCATTCCCTCACTGTCCTCGAGGTTGCAGGTTTACTCTTCACCAGAGGCACGTAGCAGGGTTTTAGATGCACCAGGTTGTGATCTGACCTTCCCAGTGGGGGGAGGGGAGAGGAGCTGTATGCATCCTTAACGTTAGCGTACATCAAATCCAGAGTCCTCTCCCCTCTGGCTGTACAGCTCACATACTGCGTGAAGTTGGGCAGTGTTCTAGCCATGGTAACATGGTTGAAGTCACCCGAGATGGTAATGAGGGCACTCGGGTGCTGGGTTTGTAATCTGGCTATGACGGTGTAAATGATGTTACACACCGACATCGGGTTGGCAAAGGGAGGGATGTACACAACAACCACAATTGCATGCGAGACTTTCCTTGGCAAATAATAAGGCCGGAGTCCAACAGCAAAAAGTTCAATATCCGGGCTACAAACCCGTTCCTTGATTGTAATATGCCCAGGATTGCACCATCTGTTATTTACCAGAACTGCCAGCCCCCCTCCTTTACGTTTACCGCTCTCAGTGCAATTCCGGTCAGCTTGAACGGTCTGGAAGCCCTCTATGGAAACGCTTTGATTGGGTATGTCCTCGTGCAGCCACGTCTCAGTGAAGCACATGAGACTGCTCTCCTGAAATGTTCTCTGACTCCTGACAAGCGCCGTCAGTTTGTTGATTTTATTCCCCAGCAATCTCCCATTTCCCACGATGAGAGAGGGGAGACACGGTTTATAACTTCTCTTCTCCATAAGCCTCTGTTGTCTCAACCCGGTCCTCTTCCCTCGCCTTTTTGATCCCCCTCTGCATCTTCTGTGTGTTTTCCTCCAGATTTCAGCTGGGGTGTCCGCTGCTCTGTTCGCTAAGCCGGCCGGCATGAGCACAATCAATTGGTCCCTGGAATAAACAGTGTGGCCATCCTGCTGCCACGCTAACAAGACGTGTCCAAATGTAACTATTTCCAGCGCTAAAAAAACAAGTAAAACTCTCCCAACCAGCATGTTAGAGAGGGTGCAGCTTCAACGTGTTACCGTGAGAAAAAAAATACAACAAATAACTAAGTTAAAAAGTTTAAAAGTAAGAAACTACAGAGCAACTGTAGCAGGCTACATGCCTGACCGGCACATGCGCCAAAACATTGTAAAGCTTCAGCTGCTGCTTGCTAGACACTAAGTTCCTTCTTGAAACAGACCAGCCACTTGTCAGCTTCATTAGCTCGAAAGACTTGGATGACTTACCTCCACATCTGCACAGATTCAGAATGAGGCTTATATGATACTGTTATGACCTCATACATGTCCCCGGCAAATCTTCCACAACACCAGACACTCTGTTGAGGATGCCATGCAAAAGTGATTGCATGGAAGCTGACTCCGCCCTCATGGAAGATACCAACATCTACTTAGCTCAAGTACATGAAAGCTTTCCTGCATCACAGAATAAACCGGATGAAATTCACACTGAGTTGAAATAGGACCAAATCTGCAGCAAGGTCATGCTATAGTGTGAATATAGATGGTCAGTTGCTCCAAAAGGAACTCACAAACTCGGACCTTACTGACTTGAAAGTGACACATTCACTATTCTTGATAGTTCACTGCTAAAGGGCTCCAGACTCATCATTCCTGCTACTCTGCACGCCAAAATTATCAGTCAAATCCACCAAGGTCACATCAAGATATTGAAAAACGTCACCTAAGAGCAAGGCAATCCATGTGGTGGCCTAGTCTGAGCACACAGCTGGGAGATTATGTAAAGCATGCAGAAAACTGCACAAAAATGATGCTGAACCTCTCTGACTCACAGAATTCCCAGACTTTCCATGGGAAAATGCAGGCACAGACACTTTCAAGCTGATAAGAGACAAATATCTTCTCACTCGTGGAATGTTGAAGTGTCCAAGCTGCCCTCTACGTCCTCAGCAGCAGTTACACAGCATCTGAAAGCTGTATTCACTCACCGTGGAGTAGCAGAGACACGTGTGTCAGACAGTGGTCCACAATTCAGCTGCTCAGAATTCAAAGCCTCTGCCATACTCTGAGTTAAAACACCCGACAAGCCATACACAGTACCCACAGGCCAATGGAGATGTGGAAAGAGCAGTGCCAACCGTTAAGAGTCTCCTACTGAAGGCAGAAGAGCCCTACAAAGCACTGCTAGCTTATTGCTCTACACTGTTGTGAATGGCATCAGAGCTGTCAATGGGTCGGAGACTGAGAACAAGCCAGCCTGTTCTGCCTTCCCTTCTGCAACCTCAATTACCAGACTACACACAGGACACACAGAAAACAAGCGAAGAGGAAACGGTATACTTGGTGCGTGTTTGTTCAGTTACAGAGTAGAAAAACTTAAAAGGAATTGCTCTTGGCTCTGGCGCAGAAGGATTTACAACTAAAAAAAAACAAATACTGGAGCGTATGGAGGCAACCGACAGGGAATTCACGGACAGTATGACCCGGCTGATGACGAACATTGACAAACTGATTAACTCTGTTGCATTAATAAAGCACCTTGTTAAATGTATAAAACATGTCTGCATCAGTGTTATCTTGCATTTCCATACAATGTTACATTAGGCTGTTACACATCTATTGTCAGAGAAGTACTTGCATATATAGGTAAACCACCTTCATACAAGCAAGGACAGAAAACAGGGCAAAGTGAGTATACTTATTTATTCAGTAAGCTATGGGTCAAAGTACTTGGTGAGTACATTTCTAACTCTTCTGTCTTCAGTCTCGTTGCCGTCTGTTCTGAAATTGTTAGGTGGTTGCGTTCAAGAAAACAATGAAATGCCATCTGTTCCGGCACATCATGACAGCGTTTTTAAATAGTCAAAAAAGCTCACTTTACAATTTAACTCTCACGCCGTTCACACCGACTGCGTGTTATAACAGCTTGCGCAGTACCAAGCAGAAGCAGAAAAAGCATTGTTGTTGTGGTGTTGTCATGACAGCGTTTTTAAATCTCTCCGATTACCCCGTACACACTACAACGTTTTCAGATTTATTCACTCTGGAGACCGTTTCTGAAAACCTCCGTTTTCGGGGGATGAAAACGCCGTTTCAGTGTGGACAGAAGGTCAAAACGAAGAGGAAAAGCTTCGTTTTCAAAATTATCCGGCGTAGTGTAGACGTAGCCTACTGAGTAAAATCTCTGCCGCCGCTCAGGAGTGCTGAATCTGTTTGGGTTTCAGACCAGTTCACCAAAGGAACAATGGTCTGGCAGCATGCGCCACTATCGGTTGTGATCAGAACATCACAAGGTGAAATCAGGCGGAGGAGGCGTGCGCTCGTGTGCCTTCAAAGTCCATGAAAGGTAGAGAAAGAAATAGAGTGGCCTGATCTTTATAACGCGGACCAATTACCTGAGATGGACACACCTCTTCGAGAGTCTCCATCCACTCCAACACTTCCAGGAACCTACACCAGATCGGGTCATTTATCTGTCCACCACAGAGATATACATCGCCTAATCGCTTAGGGCAAGTGACTAAAGAGGCAGAATAATCCTTTCAGTGTGCTGGAGTGTTCAGATAGTCTACCATGACCTTCATCAGATTCAGTGTTTTCTAATGTTGGAAACATTTCACAAAATGAGACTGTTCTTAAAAAGGAAATGGTGAAAAAAAGAGGAAAACAAAGAGAGAAAGAGACCATTAAAAACAAAGAGGAAGAAATTTATAATGTTGGCAATTCTTTTTTATGTTTATGTAAGGAGCATAAATTATGTGCTATGGGTAAAGTGAACTAATCTTCCCGGGAGGGGGGAGAAGATAGCAGTGCGCGCGGCCATTTCAGTGTTGATATCTGTTATCTGTCGAGTAGTGGACCGTGCACAATTCTGATTTGATGGAGACAGACGTGAGAGCACGGAGGAACATTAGGAAAACTTCTGAAATGCCTGCTTCGCTGCCGCTGCTACTGTGTGGTAACCGGAATCTCCGGAGCTGAAGGCCTCGAAATCCTCGGCTTTGCTTGTTTCAGCGGCCGGGGCAAGGTCAAAGGCGCTCGGCAGAGGATGGCGCTCAAGAGGCTGTATCAGAGAGGCTGGTTGGAAGCTCAAAGTTTTCGGACAGATGGACTCAGTGTCGGCTGCTTCCAAGGTATCGGCAAGTTGACGGTGCCTGGAGGTTTATGGCAGGGAGTTTCTCCTTTTTGCCGCCTGCTATCGGGGACTCGGGAGTCGATCGACTCGGGACTTTGAGACTTTTTTTTACCGTGCCAATGGTCTGTTCTTTATCAAATTATGGTATTGTTTTGCAGTACTGTAACTATATGTTATAATTATGTGGTTCTGTCAGTGTTAGTATTTGGTCTGTCCTGTTTTCTGTGATATCACTCCAGAGAAACATTGTATCATTTCTTAATGCATGTATGCATTTCTAATAACAATAAAAGTGGACTGAGTGTTCTCATAATCTAATTCACTCAATTTCAGTGACTATAACTTCAGTGCAGTTCTATAGACAGGAAGTACATACTTAGTTTTTTTTAAGACGAGGAGATGTAGTGGTACTAAATAGTGATATTCCTGTGCCACTCAGTTACCACCCCCACACAGGAGGAGTTCACACACTGTACAAGCAGGGTTATCAATACAGTTCAGTTCAATATCCTGCATGCTGGCATCCTGGTGTGCTCTGCACTCTCCCTCAGTATCAAACACAACAGTGGGTGTGGAGAGGATGTTTCATATAGTGGGAGAGTCTAGGATCAGAGGATGGATGTCCCTTCAGGTGAGAGGTGAAGAGTAATTTCTTTAGTCAGAGGGTGGTGAATCTGTGGAATTCATTGCCACAGACAGCTATGGAAGCCAGGTCATTGGGTACATTTAAAGTGGAAGTTGATAGATTCTTGGTTAGTAGGGTGTCAAAGTTTATGTGGAAAAGGCAAGAGAATAGGTTTGAGAGGGAAGATAAATCCGCTATGGTGGAATGGTGGAGCAGACTTGATGAGTTGAATCGCCTAATTCTGCTCCTGCATATTATGGTCCGATGGTCTTAAACTGGGATAGCTCTGGCAGCCAGCAGAGGCTTGAAGGGATGAATGGCCTGTGACATCAAAAGGAAATATGAAACCACCAGTTAAAATGGCGTGGCCTTCACCTCACTGTTGAATAGCAAGAGACACGGAACATCAAGTGAGGGCAGATGTGGCTGACTGGTGTTTTTGACTCCCCAACATTGAGGATATCTTCAAAAGGCATTGCCCCAAGAGGGCGGCATCCATCACGAAGGACCCCACCACACAAGCCATGCCCTCTTCTCATTACTACCACCAGGAGTCTGAAGACACACGCTGAATGTTTTAGGAATGTTTCTTTCCCGGGCCATTAAATTTCTGAATGGTCTATGAACACTACATCACAGTTCCTCTTCTACACTGTCACCCATGGCGGATTGGGAGGAGGCAGTGAGTGGGAATAAAAGGATCCTTTTCTAGTTGGCTGCCAGAACTAGTGGTGTTCTGCAGGGGTCAGTGTTGGGACCACTTCTTTTTATGCTGTATATCAATGATTTAGATGATGGAATAGATGGCTTTGTTGCCAAGTTTGCAGATGATATGAAGATTGATGGAGGGGCAGGTAGTGTTGAGGAAATAGGTAGGATGCAGAAGGACTTAGACAGATTAGGAGAATGGGCAAGAAAGTGACAAATGAAATACAATGTTGGAAAATGCATGTCAACTTGCAGGTTGAGTCGGTGGTGAGGAAGGTAAATGCCATTTTAGCATTCATTTCAAGAGGTCCAGAATACAAGAACAAGGATGTGATGCTGAGGCTTTATAGGGCACTGGTGAGGCCTCACCTTGAGTATTGTGAACAGTTTTGGGCCCCTCATCTTAGAAGAAATGTGCTGGAATTGGAGAGGGTCCAGAGGAGGTTCACAAGGATGATTCCAGGAATGAAAGGGTTATCATACGACAAACAATGATGGCTCTGGGTCTGTACTCACTGGAATTCAGAAGGATGAGGGGGGATCTCATTGAAACCTTTCGAATGTTGAAAGCCCTAGACAGAGCAGATGTGGAAAGGATGTTTCCCATGGTGGGAGAGTCTAGGACAAGAGGGAACAGCCTCAGGATAGAAGAGTGCCTTTCAAAACAAAAATGTGGAGAAATTTCTTTAGCCAAAAGATGGTGAATTTGTGGAACTTGTTACCACATGCAGCTGTGGAGGCCAGGTTGTTGGGGATTTAAGGCAGAGATTGATAGGTTCTTGATTGGACATGGCATCAAAGGTTATGGGGGGGAAGGCCAGGAACTGGGGTTGAGGAGGAAAAAAAAGCATCAGCCATGATTGAATGGCAGAGCAGACTCGATGGGCCAAATGGCCTAATTCTGCTCCTATGCCTTACAGTCTTATGGAATGGAGGGACAGACTTGACAGGCCGGATAGCCTAATTCAGCTCCTAGATCTTATGGTCTTTTATTTTATTGTGGCCTGAGGCGATGATCAGTAAACCTATGAATTCACGTGAATGAGCCTCACCATTTCACTTTTGTTTTGCATTATTCATGTCTTATTGTAACATAGTAATTTTTACTGTATTGCACCATACTGCTGACGTAAAACAACAGATTTCATGATGTTTGTCAGTGATAATAAGCCTGATTCTGATTTTCTCTCTCTCTTTCTTTCTCCCGATGGGCAGCTTGAGGACGGTTGAGTGAGGGGTCACTGCTGAAACCAGATACCCCAGTAAGAGGCATCGTCTCGCCAGAAGCTCAGGGAGCAGCAGCTGACGGGGCAGCTTGGGAAGATCCCAGGAAAGCTCGGGGTGCCATGGTGACAGGTCCACAGGGGGCAGGCGGCGGTAGAGGTAGAGAGGTGCATGAAGGTCAGAGTTTCTTCTTGGGGGAGGGAGAGGATGGCGAGTGGAAGAAAAGCAGTGAAGGAGAGGAGCAAGAAAGGAGGTGAGGGGCTGGAGGGCGAGTGGGGGGAGCATGGGGGAAGAGATTCAGGAGGGCAGAGAATGAGGAGGCTGAGTAGAGGAGGGTGAGGTAGAGGGCAGGAGGAGGGCGAGAGAGTGAGTAGAAGGAAGGTGAGGAAGAGGGTGGATGGGGGGAGGTGGATGAAGAAGAGTGTGAGAGGGAAGGTTAAAGGAGGAGATGGCGGGGGTTAGGAGGAGCAAGGGTGAGGAGGAAGGGTGCGAAGGCACAAGGGAGAGGATTAATTTGTTTCTGCTCCCGGCCGTGAAGGACGGGGATTTGACTCCAATCTGATGACACGAACACAACAATTGGGGGAGCTTAGCTGCGGTTCAGTCCAGGCTGTAAACTGAGATCCACGCCCCAAATCCCACCCCCCTCCCCAATCAACTCCCCTCACCCTCCCAGACGAAGCTAAAAGACTGCTGGGCCACTACAAGTGGGCTATTCTCTCACGTGCCCCTGGGTAAGAGTCTGCAAATCTAAATCTCTGCAATAGAAGCCATCGGCCTGTTTTCTGAGTACTGTTTGCAGGATCATCAAATTTTCACGGTCTGATGTGGCACAGACTATGGGAGTTAGCGTTACGGGGCCAATGATTCGAGTTCAATTCCTGCTGCTGTCTGTAAGGAATGGGTTTCATCCAGGTGCTCTGGTTTCCCAACACATTGCAAAGACGTCCGGGTTAGTAGGTAATAGGTCATATGGATGTATTTAGGCATTGGTCTAGGAGGGCCTGTTACTGTGACGCATCTCTGAAATTAACAAACATAAATACAACTGTCTTTCAAAATGCAGTACATTTGTTATGGAATCCCAAGGCTGTAAAGTCACCTCATGGGTGGGGGGGGGTGGTGGTTGTTCCTCAAAGAAGCACCATCATCTCTTAAAACTCAGTTAGATATTGACAGGGGTGCCCTTAGCACATCCTCAAGAGTGCGTTAGTTGTTGACACAAATGGTAGCTTGCAGTGTATGTTTTATGTGCTGCCCATGTGACAAATAAAGCTAATCTTTAATCTTTATACCCCGCTGTTATAAGACTATTGAATGCTCCCCTACTATGAGAAGATGATCTCTTGACCTCACAGTAGTTATAGAGCCCTTTGGCCCTCCCAGTCCACGCAGATCTGTTTTTCTACCTAGTTTCATTGACCTGCGCCCAGACCAGAGCCCTCCATCACCCTCTCATCCATATCCAAACTGCTCTTAAATGCCCTGTTCTGATCTTGCGCTTTGCTGTCTCCCTGCACTGCACTTTCTCTGTAGTAGTTACACTTTATTCTGCATTGTTATCGTTTTCCCTTGTTTGACCTCAATGCACTGTGTAACGATTTGATCGGTCTGTATGAACAGTATGCAAGACAAGCTTGGCACATGTGACAATAACAAAACCAATTCCAATTCGTCAGGCATCAGAGGAAGTTTCTCAGGGGTGAGTCATTTCCCTTCATGTTGGGGAGCTGCAGAGACTACAGCAAACTTCTACTGATTTACCATGGAGACTGTTCCATCCGCTGTGGGAGCTGCAATGCACAGGGAGACAAGAGGCTGCAGAGGGTTGTAAACAGCCAACTCCATCGAAAACATCTTCAACAGGCAGCGCCTCAGGAATTTGAACACACACACTCACAAATATTTATTGTAAGTTATGGTAATTTTTGTCTTGCACTGTTCTGCTCCCGTAAGCAACAAATTTTACGACATATGTCAGTGATAATAACAAGCATCTTTGCTCTGTCTGCCACAAAAGGGCAGGCTTTGCCGGTGGCCACCCATTTTAATTTCACTTCCCACATTTCAATTTAACTTCTCTACTGCCACAACGAGGCCCATCGCCATCTGGAGGAGCAGAACCTCATATTCTGTCTGGGTAACCTGCAATCTGACAGCATGAACATCGAATTCTAACTTCCACTAATTTCTCCTCACTCCCCCTTCTCACATTTTCTGTTCCACTTTCCAGCTTCCCTCTCACCCCCCCCCCGGTGCCCCTCCTCCATCCCTTTCTCACATGGTCCACTGTCTCATCCTATCAGGTTCCTTCTTCTTCAGTCCTTTACCGCGTCCACCTATCCCATCCCAGCTTCTCACACTATTCTTCCTCCACCACCCATCCTCCAACCCCCACACCTATCACTTCAAAGTTCAAAGTAAATTTATTGTCTAAGTACATATATGTCATCATAAACAACTCAATTAATCTATAGAATAATAATAGAATCAGTGGAAGACCGCACCAACATGGGTGTTCAACCAGTGTGCAAAAGACAACAAACTGTGCAAATCAAAAAGAAAGAAATAATAATAATAATAATACATAAATAAGCAATAAGTAGTGAGAACATGAGATGAAGAGTCCTTGAAAGTGAATCCATAGGTTGTGGGGAAAGTGAAGTTGAGTGAAGTTATCCCCTTTGGTTCAAAAACCTGCTGGTTGAGGGGTAGTAACTGTTCCTGAACCCGGTGGTGTGAGTCCTGAGGGTCCTGTACCACCTTCCTGATGGCAGCAGCGAGAAGAGAGCGTGGCCTGATGATGAATATTGCTTTCCTGTGACAATGTTCTGTCTAGATGTGCTCAGGGTGGGGAGGGCTTTATTAGTGATGGACTGGTCCATATCCACTACTCTTCACAGGATTTTCTGTTCAAGGGCAATGGTGTTTCTATACAAGGCTGTGATGCAGCCAGTCAATATTCTCTCCACCACACATCTATAGAAGTTTGTCAAAGTTTTAGGTGTCATGCTGAATCTTTGCAAACTTCTAAGGAAGATGTAGCGCTGCCTTGCTTTCTTTGTAATTGCAATTATGTGCTGGGTCCAGGAGTGGTCCTCCGAAATGATAACACCGAGGAATTTTAAATTGCTGCCCCTCTCCTCCTCCTCTGATGAGGACTGCTTCATGGACTTCTCTTTCCTCCTTCTGAAGTCAATAATCAAATCCTTGATCTTGCCAACCTCAAGATAGAGGTTGTTGTTGTGGCACCACTCACCCAGATTTTCATTCTCCCTCCAAACTGCTGATTTGACAGCACCTTTGATTCAGCCAACAACAGTGGTGTCATCAGCAAACTGGAATCAAACATTACAGCTGTGCCTAGCCACACAGTCGTAAGTGTAAAGCTTATGGCTTACGGGGAGAAGGCAGGAGAACAGGGTTGAGAGGGATCATAAATCAATTATGATGCAAATGGCGGAGCAGAATAAACAGGCCGAATGGCTCAATCTCATTTTATGTCTTATGCTCCTTAAATTGGTTCCCCAGTGTAGAGAGGCAGCAAGTTGGCCAGGGGAACACCCGCATCTGCCTTGTCCTGACTCTGGCCAAAGTTCACAAATCCAGGCAGGGGTGTTGGCTGAGCTGACGCCTGCCCCTTGTTTGAGGGCATGTCTGTCCCTGGGTATACCCGGAGGAAGAGCACATTGACCACTGCCTCTCTGGAGGTCTTCCGGGGCTAGGGGGCACCGGGGCCATGGAGTGTCCTGACAAGGATAACTGTGCTTCGATCTGAATTTCAATTTTGCATATATTTTGATGACAATCGATACATTTAAAATTTGTAGCGATATAGAGTGAAGGTCCCTTTACACCTTCCCATTACTCACCCTTGAACTTAGATGTGGAGAGAAGATCTACACTGTCCCATCACCGGCTCCCAGGAGAGAAACGCACAGGTTAGACTGATATTCCGATCTCCGAATCCACAGACACATCTCACCTCGATTATTAGTAGACCCTCACTGATGGTGGTGATGTTGTCAGTGGGACCTGGGCTGTGAGCAGGTATAAGCCATGGCTCCTGTAGAAGGCAGCAGCCACACTGACTCCGTGTCTGTAAGCTGTGGCTGCAGTCCGGCCCATTCCTGCTGAGGGTGCTGGAGCAGGGGTTTAAGTCAGTGGTGGGTGGGGGGGGGCTCAGAGGGATAATTGTTATGACTAGCAGGAATGCTAAGGGACAAGATTTACTTGAGAGAGAAGTAAAATCTGAAAGCTATCAAATATTGAAAAGCCCAGACAAAGTGAATGCACAGAGGATGTTTTCTATAGTGAGGGAGTCTAGGACCCGAGGTCACAGCCTCAGTTTAGAACAGAGATGAGGAGGAATATCTTTAGCCAGAGGATGGTGAATCTGGAATTCATGTCGAAGACAGCTGTGGAGGCTAAGGGTGTCAGATATTATGGGGGGGGAAGGCAGGAGAATGGGGTTAAGAGCAAAAATAAATCAGCCCAGCCTCGAGGGAATGGCGAAGCAGACTCGATGAGTTGAACAGGCCTAAATCTGCTTGTATGTCTCATGGAAATGCAGATACCAAGGGAAAAGTTTTATTAACATGCAAGTGATAAATGCAGGGTTGTGAGAAATATTCAAGATTGGTTAATGTCATTTCCAGTACACGGCGTAAAGGAGAACAAAATCCAGATCCGATGTAGCACAAAAACACACGCACATATGCACAATAAGCAGAAAGAACACATTAAAATATTAATACAGAAGACAGCTCATATGCTAGATCAATTAAAGTACATAAGGTGACAGTCAGAAAATTATATAGTTGTTGTGGAGGGTGCAGAGGGCTGGAGGTGTTTGATCTGGTGGTCCTGGGGTGGATGCTATGTAGCCTCCTCCCTGACAAACAGTCCGTGAGCAGGGTGGTAGGGTCCTTCATGATATTGCTGGCCTTTTCCAGCACCGCTCTGTGTACATGTTCTTGATAGCGGGTTGGCTGGTGCCAGTGATGTGTTGCACGAGTTTTAACTACTTGTTTTAGAGCCTTCCTGTCTGCCACAGTGCAGTTCCCATACGATGCAGTAATGCAGCTTGTTAGGATGTTTTCTACTGCACATTCACAGGGGGACTTGAGTATTGATGTGCATTGGCCAGCCCTCTTCAGCCTCCTCAGAAAGTAGGGGCATTGGTGAGCTTTCCTGATTGTGATGGATATGTAGTGGGACCATGAGAGGTTGTGTGTTATGTGCACTCGCAGTTTCCACTGCTGGGCCGCTGATGTAAAGAGGGGTGTGAGTTCTCCTCAAGTCAATAACCATCTCCTTTGTCTTGGTAACATCGAGGAAGAGGTTATTTGCCTTGCACCAGGCCTCACGCTCTTCCACCTCCTCTCTGTGGGCCGTCTCATGATTGTTGGTGATACACTGTCGTGTCATCGGCAAACTTGACAACATGATTACTCATTACTGTCCATTTGTGTACAGGCAGAGTGTACAGCAGTGGGCTTAGCACACGTGGTGGGGGGGGGCGGGCACCTGCATAGAGGATGATATGGTTAAACAGGAAAGAGTTGCCCGGACTAGAGGACCTGAGAGGTTAGCCAGGCTACGTCTTTATTCCTCGGAGTGTATGAGAATGAGGGAAGATGTTACAGAAATATGTGACAGACATAGATGGATTCTCAGTCTTTTCTCCAGTGTAGGGGAGTCCAAAACTAGAGGGCATAGGTTTAGGATGAGGGGGGAAAGATTTAAAAGGGACCGGTGGGCCAACTTTTCACACAGAGGGTGGTGAGTATTTGGAACGAGATGTCAGAGGAAGTGGTTGAGGCAAGTACATTAGTATCATCTGAGATGCACTTGGATAGGTAAATGGAGGGGCAGGGTTTAGAGGGAAATTGGCAATAGCAGGGTGGGCACCATGGTCAGCATACACTGGTTGGGCCGAAGGGCCTGTATCCATGCTGTATTGTTCTATGACTCTATAAATCAAAGTTGATATGCAAGTTAATAGGGTTGTCAAAAAACAAACGCTGTGATGGCCTTCATTAGTTGGGGACTGTGTTCAAGAGCCGTGTGGTAATATTGCAGTTCTATAAAACTCTTGTTAGATCACACTTGCAGTATTGTATTCAGTTCTGCTCACCTCATTTTATAGGGAGGATGTGGAGGCTGTAGAGAGGGTACTGAGATTTATCAGGAGTATGCCTGGATTAGAGAACGTGTTTTATAAGGATAGGTTGAGCGAGTTAGAGATGTTCTCTTTGGAACGAAGGAGGATGAGAGGTCACATGATACAAGTGTACAAGAGGCATTGATCAAGAGGATAGCCCGACTTTTTACCAGGGAGGAAATAGGCTACCATGATGGTGTATAAGTTTAATTATAGAGGGGAAAGGCAAGTACTTTATCGAGAGTGGTGGGTGCGTGGAACACCCTGCCAAGAGTGGTGGTGGAGGCAGACACACAGGCATTTAAAAAACTCTTCGATAGGCACATGAATAATAGAAAAATGGAGGGTCAGATTGATTAAAATGTTGGAATATGATGGGCTGTAGGGCCTGTAATATACTGTACTCTTCTATGTTCTATATTAACCAGATGGGCACAGAGGTGTTTGTAAAGGAACTTAAAAGCACACAGGAGGTGGGGTGAGAGGCAGGGAAGTGAACCTTGGGCTGACAGGCAGGAGGTTAAGTACTGGCCCAACACAGACTTTGTTCTGTACAGTTAGGAGAGCAACCGCCTCAGAACTCCACCGAACCTGGTTCAGTGTGCACCTCTAGTGCTGTGTGCGTGGAGACTGCACACTCCCGCTGCTGGAGTCGGCATGTTGTCCCTGTGACCGCGAGGGTGCTCCGGTTTCCTCCCACATCCCAAAGTCGTGCAGGTCGGTGGGATAGCAGGCCACTGTAAATTGTCCCTCCTGTAGATGAGCTGTAGGATCTGGGGAGGAGAGGTGACAAGGAAAATGTGGGCTGCGTGTTTCAAAACACCGTTCCTTTGTGGGGGATTCCTGAGGCTGTAGTATCACCTCTGAGTTATTCCCCTAAGAAGAGCCATCAAATGCTAAACTCAAATTTGTTACTTACGGGTATGTCTGAGCGCATTTTCAGGTTGTGTTAGTTGTTAATGCAAACAACGCGTTTCACTGTCCATGTGATAAACAAATAAATCTGAACCCCACAGACTGCTTCGAATGTTCTGATCACGGCACCTCAAGATGCTGAAAGAACGGACCTCTAGGTTCAATGTCAGCTTCTAACTTCAGCCTCAGGTTCAGCGTTTCATGGCAGTGCAGTTGTGAGCGCATCGTTTTACAGTGCCATAAAACACAGGAGCAGAAATAGCTCACTAGAGTCTGCTCCGCTACTCCATCATGGCTGATCTATTATTCCTCTCAGCTCTATTCTCCTACCTTCTCCTTTGACGCTCTGACTAACCAAGAACCTATCAACCTCCACTTTAAATATATTTCATGACTTGACCTCCACAGCCATCCGTGGTAATGATTCACCGCCGTCCAGTGAAAAGAACTCCATCTAATCTCCGCTGTAAATGGGCATCCCTCTATTCTAAGGCTGTGCCATCTGGTCATAGACTCCCTCACTACAGGAAATATCCTCTCCACATCCACTCTGTCCAGGCTTTTCAATATTCAATAGTTTTCAATGAGATGCCCTCCCCCTCTTCTAAAGTCCAGGAAGTAAAGGCCCAGGACCATCGACTCCAGCCCCAGAATGGGGCTTAATTCCCACTGTTGTCGCTGAGTTTGTATGTTCACTCCATGACTGCGGTTCTCCAGTTTCCTCCCACATTCCAAACAAAGGTATACGGGTAGGAGGAAGTAAGTTGTGGGAGTGCCATGTTGGTGCTGGAAGCCTGACAACACTTGCAGGCTTCCCTCCAGCACATCACATCCTCACTGATTTGATTTTACACCAACAATACATTTCACTGCATGATTCCATGTATGTATGACAAATAAAGCTAATCTTTACAAGAAAAATGGAGGGCTGTGTAGGAGGGAAGGATTTAGGTTGATCTTAAGAGTAGGTTAAAGGTTGGCACAGCATCATGGGCTGAAGTGCCTGTACTGTTCTCTGTAAAAACAGTGGGGGGGGGCGGGGATGTGGGAAATGGGATTGGTTTGTGAGCTGCATGGATTCAATGGGCTGAATGGCCTCCTATGTTGGAAGGATACACAGTTCATGGGCAGTGAACTGGATACATTATCCCTGAACAGTGAGTTTCACACTGATGGGAGAAGAGAGGCGACTGGTTTGATTTGGCTTCATGGTTAGCATAGACATGTGGGTGGAGGGGCCTGCGCCTGTGCTGTTTCCTGTGTTCCATGAGAAAGAGTTCAGCCATAAACATGGCTGAGTTATACATGGACCTCCTCAATCACATCGTGTGAACACCATAAACAGGCTGAAAATTGATTCACAGATGGGGAGGAGCCACCTCTCAAAGTCTAACCCTACATCCCCGTCGCGAGAGGTGGAAATAAGAAAGCACTCTGGTTAAGCTGTAAGGACAATTCCCCATACAGTGGATACAATGAACATTATAGGGACATTGACGAACTCCACAGGAACTGATGGACTATGCTCCACTGCGAGCCAAGGGCCCAAGGTAAGACAAGACAGAGAGGAGTCAACGCAGGGGTTGAGGACCATGTTTATCCTTAAATTTCTTCACCAATTCCATTGTGAATTCCAAAGCTTTGGATCTCAGCGGCTCAAGGTATGGCAATGGAGGAGGCACCAGCAATGTCGTGTGTAAAATCATGAAGGGCAAATAGGGTGAATGTGCGCAGTCTGTTTGCCGGGGTTGGAGAGGGAAGGATACCGTTAAAGATGGTGGAAGTTATGGAAGATGATGTGATGTACACAGAGGCTCATGGGAGCGTAGGTAAAGTTAGAGATACTCTTTTTTAAATTATGGAGAATGGTGTGTGCATGGAACACCCTGCCTGGTGTGGTGGTACAGGCAGATACATTAGGGACATTAAAGAGACTCTTAGATAGACCGATGGATGATAGAAAAATATGGGAAGGAAGGATTAGATTGAATTTAGGGTAAAAGATGGGCATAACACTGTACTTTGATGTACTGTTCTATGTTCTAAAAATGAAGAGCACAAGTTTAAGGCAAGAAGGGAAAGATTTAATGCGAACCCAAGGAGCAAATCTTTCAGCCAGAGAGTGGTCAGTAGATGGAACGATCAGCCAGAGGAAGTGGTTGAGTCAGATTCATTAATAACATTTGAAAACTGTGTGGACTAGTACATAGATTGGAAAGGTTTAGAGAATTATGGACCAAAGACAGACAGATGGGAATCTTAGTTGACATTGACTTGTTGAGCTGAAGGTCCTTTTGATGAGCTGTGAAACTCAGTGACTTTGAGAAGCCAAGAGATAAAGCAGAGAGATTTAGGTCGGCCTGGTAATGTAGCAGTTAGTGTAATGCTATTACAATGCCAGTGACCAGGGTTCAATTCCGTCTCTGTCGGTTAGGAGGTAGTATGTTCTCCGCATGGGTTTCCCTGGGTGCTCCAGTTTCCTCCACATTCCAAGATAAACATGCGGGTTAGCGTTAGTGAGCTGTGGGCATGCTGCGTTGGCACTGAAAGCATGGCCGCACTTGAGGGCTAGCCGTCAGCACCTCCTTGGACTGTGGTTTCTGACACTAACGACACACTTCATGGCATGTTTTGATTATTCGATGTACTTGTAATGAACAAAGCCAATCTTTAAATCTTTATCTTTAATTAGGACAGAGGAGTGATGGGGATGGTGAGGGCAGAGGAACTAGACAAGGAGATTGGTGTATAGGAGGGCAACAGAACCCCATTGTTGTATGGGCACTGACAAGGAGTGGAGCCGGTGGTGAGGTAATGGATGCTGGTCGCAGGGAACTGCTGACAGGTGGGGGCAAACAGGGAAAGATCCAAGTGTCAGACAGAGACTATACGCAGAAACAACAGCCTCACAAAGAAATTTATTGACAAAATTATCAAAAATACAGGCTTTGCAACACAACATTTAAATTGCATAGCAAATATACTTTAAAATAAATACAATGCAGCCTCAGTGCAAGTGACTGTCCTGTACAGATATCTGGAGAGGCAGGCACCCAGAAAAGGTGGATTCTCTCATCTCCATTTTGGGGAGACTGAGGGGGACTGGGGCAGCAATATAAATGGCCTCTTTAAAAACTTTAAACTTCTTTGAATGTGTGGCTCAGAACGCTGGGCTGTTCAAGCAGTTAATGGGATGGGGAGGTGGGCTGGGAGTTGAATGAGAAACTTGTGCTAGAACACAGCCTGTTCCAAAGTGTCTCTGCATGTGCGTGCGAATCTGCGTGCGTCTGCAAGCGCATGTCTCTGTGCACATGTGTGAATCTGCGTGCGTCTGCGTGTATATGTCTCTCTCTCTCTCTGTCTGTGCGCGCCTGTGTGTTTGTCTTTCACCACCACTGACTGGCCAAGCCCCATTATCCCACATGCCCACTCCCCCCTCAAAGGAGGGGTTACCATTGGGTGGTGTCGGGGCATTAAGCTCCCCACCCGAGTTGGGGAAGGGTGGAAGGAGCAGGAGAGAGGTGCAGGGAGGTATAGGGCATTGCGCCTTCTGTAGCATCGGTGCGCAAACGTGTGGGCCTAGTGGCCTTTGTGAAAATACAACTAGGCAAGGTGATGTGAGGGGTGGGCAAGGGAAGAGTTGGGGAGAAAGGGGAGCAGAGGAGAGAGTGGCTGGGGGGGGAGGGTTGTGGGGAGGAGAGAGAGGGCAGTTGGCCAAGAAATGGGAATGGAAAGAAGTGTGTGTGGGGAAGAGCATGGTTCATACAGCACCTACCTACTCACACTGCCATCAGGCCTGATCAATGAACCCAGGTCACAGGCAGAAAGTCCTAGCACAGAGGAGATATCAATATTGTATTTAAAAAAAAAACGAGGAGGGTGAAGAAGGGGGAAATGAGTCATCACAAGTAGAGGCATTTAGCATAGGGAGTGCAGTTCAGCAAATGTGGATGGGGGTCTCTGCTCCCAGTATTCAAGGGATATGGGAATTAGACAGATGAGTACATCTGTCCAATACACACCAAGAGGGGTGGGCAGCCTGACCATCACCATGGGAGATGATCTGGAGGTACTGTGGTCTTCCCTGCCTTTCGGGAGGGGGTGGCATGGAGTCTGGAAATCAGTAAGATAGAGGGGTGGAAGCAGCTCGGTGTGCAAAGGGAGGAGCACTCTGTCCTTGACAGCTGTGCCACAGCCCGGCCTGGGCAGAGGACAGTGCACACTCCACAGTCCCTTGTCCGCTACATTGCTCACCTCCTATCTGGGGTGTACGGAACTGTGAGCTAAACACACTGCACCTCACCAGGGAGAGGAGAACAGCTTCCTCTGTAGCGGAGGCAGTGGAGTGAGGGGGCAGTGCTGGAGATCAGATTCACAGAACATATGGGCAGCTGACACCTTTCCTGCTCCACCCCCCCCCCCACATTGCCATTCATCTCTGAAAGTAAAGCACAGAGGCAACCTCGTTCCCCACTCTCTGAGACTGAGGTTCGGTAGGGGAGTGGACAATGATTCAGACAGGGAGCAGCCCCTTCACTGGGAAAACTGAGGTCATTTCCATGGATCGTGTGGAGCCTGTGGAAAATGGGATTAAGTGCTCGGACTCTGGTCTGTAGAGTGAAAGGTGAATTCATAAAGGGAACGTAAAGGACAGTGAGAAAGTGGGAAGTGGACAGTCATCACATTAACTCTGGTGAAATAAAAGTGAAAAACCTCAACACTCTTCAGTAAAATCCAGCTCCACCTCTCTGTCACCACCTGCAAAGGACAGGTTCAACAGTGGGAGACCTGAATCACTCCTGGCAGGAGATAATAATCTCCAAGGGCAGTCCAAGCCTCCTGTAACTCACTGGGCAGGAGGAAGGCAAAGTGCCCTTGTGGGAGAGTCCACTCCAGAAATGGGACAAATTGCCACGGGACATGCTGGAGTCCTTCTGTGCACTGAATGGCAACAAACTCACCTGTCCAGAAAGCAAGTGCCCCGTTTTCGTAGATGCGTCAGGGGAACCGTGATACAACTCCGCTCTTTGCGAGTGCTGGATTTATATACCTCCCTCCTCTCTCATTTCCCCCTCAAAACCACCCACCACATCCTGGGCCCAGTTCCCTTTCACAGTCTAATCGGGTACTTGGCAGGCGGTGATTTTCAGGGCCACTCCGAACATTTCCTCCCAGTATTCGCGGATCCAGGTCACAAGGCTGTTCACCAGCTCCACGCACTCTGCCCGCAGGTGCCACGCGCTCTCTGTGCGACTCACCTGGTGGGGAGGAGAACGACACACAGGGTCAGGGGAAGGTGCAGAATCGCTGACGATGTGATGTGATATTTGCTGTTTTGCATCAACAGTACAGTGCAATAGAACACACACTTAGTGGACAGTTTATTATGTATAACTTCTCATAAATGTTATTGAGTTTCCTGTAAATGCCTGATATAAAATGGATCTCAAGATAGTATATGAGTTCAGTGGTTGTTCAGACCAAACATCAGAATGGGGAAGAAACGTGATGTAAGTGACTTTGACCGTGGAATGATTGTTGGTGCCAGATGGGAGTGGCTTGACTATTTCAGAAACTGCTGATCTCCTGGGACTTACATGCACAACAGTCTCCAGAGTCTACAGAGAGTAGTGTGGGAAAAGAATAAGTGTCCAATGAGCAGCAGTTCTGTGGGCAAAAATGTCTTGTTAATGAGCGAGGTCAGAGGAGAATGACCAGACTGGTTCAAGCTGACAGGAAGGTAGACACACGTTCCAGCAGTGGTGGACAGAATCTCTGAATGCACAACACCCATCCGCTTCAAGATTTGACGTAACAGCAGCAGAAGACCACTCTTGTACCTAGTAAACTGGCCACTGAATATAGAACAGTACAGCATAGCACAGGCCCTTCGGCCCACAATGTTGTGCTCATCTCCTAGCCTACTCTAAGATAAATATAATAGTACTTGACTTTCCAGATTCCACCATTATTGTTTATATTATATAATACCATCATGCTAATCTCTACGCTATCGTTCCGATCCGTATGAACAGAATGCAAGACAGCTTTTCACTGTGTCTCAGTATACGCAACAATAATAAACCAATTACAATCCAGTCCAATTTATCAGGGAAGCTGACAGTATTGATAAGGATGCCACCCTGGCCTTTCCTGTTCCCCTCTCCCCTGGGCAGAAGATGCAGGAGTTTGAAAGTCCAGACAACCAGATTCAAGAACAGCTTCATTACCTCTTTCACACCCGCTTCCCAGTGGTGGTCAAACCCTTAACTCTCCCTCTTCTATGACTGTCACTTTGGCATTTCTTTCTATGTTTGGAATGCTCCGTCTGGGTGGTGCAAAACAAAAGCTGCTCACTGTAACGTAGCACATGGTGTGCTCAGCTTTTGACTTTAATTGTGCTCAGTTCTGGTTGCCTCAATATAGGAAGGATGTGGAAGCTTTAGGGAGGGTGCAGAAGGGATTTACTAGGATGCTACATGGATTAGAAAGCATGTCTAAGGTTGAGTGAGCTTGGGGTTTTCTCTTTGGGGTGCAGGAGGATGAGAGGCAACTTGATAGAGGTGTACAAGGTGATGAGGCATAGATAGGACTGAGTTTTTCCAAGGGGTGGCAATGGCTAATATGAGAGGGCATAATTTATAAGGTGACAGGAGGAAGTTTTAAAGACGATGTTGGAGGTAGGCTTTAATTTCTTTTTTAAAAACATAAGAGAGTGGTGGGTGTGTGGAACGCACTGTCAAGGGTGGTGGTAGAGAGGCATTGGATGAAAGAAAAATGGAGGGATATTAGGGAGGGAAGTGTTAGATTGTTCTTGGAGTAGGTTAAAAGGTCGGTACAACATCGTGGGCAGATGGTCTTGTTATGCTGTATTCTATTCACTATATACATGCGTGCACACTCTCATACACACAAGAAACCCTACAGATGCTGGAAATCCAGAGTAACACACACAAAATGCTGGAGGAGCTCGGCAGTTCAGGCAGCATCTATGGAGAGGAATAGAGCGTTGACATTTTGGACCGAGACCCTTCATGAGGATTGGAAAGGCAGGGAGCAGAAGCCAGAATACGAAGGTTGGGGAGGGGAAGCAGTACCAGCTGGCAGATGATAGGTGAAGCCAGGTAAAGGGGAAGGTGGTTGGCTGGGGGAGAGGAGGATGAAGCAAGAAGTTAGGCTGCGTCGTTATACGTGTCAGTAACAAACTAGAGACGTACCTCGTGGTAGATGTTGAGCTGGACATCGTGCGGGGCAGACTTGTAGAAGCTGATTGAGCTGATGTTGCTGATGGGCTGCGACTCTTTGATGAGGATCTTGCTTGGCGGAGGACTGGCCGCTTCGCTGGTCACCTTTGTCCACTGGTGGTCCTCTGCCAGCAGGTGCAGGGTGGATGAAGTAGCCAGCACGGTGACTGGGGAAAGGATGTCATCTGTAAACAGGACACAGAGGGAGGGAGGTGTATGAGGATTAAAGGGCAACGGTTTACAAGGACACATAATTGGTGGCCACTTTGTTATATACATCGCTACACCAGTTCATTACTGCAAATATCACATCAGCCAATCATGTGGCAACAAGTCAGTGCATAAAAGCATGCAGACATGGTCGAGAGGTTCAGTTGTTGTTCAGACCAAACATCAAAATGGGAAGAAATGTTATCTCAGTGACTTTGACCGTGGAATGATTGTTGGTGCCAGATGGGGTGGTGTGAGCATCTGAAACCGCTGATAACCTGGGATTTTCATGCACAACAGTCTCTATACTTTACAGAGAATAGTGCAAAAAAAAGTCTAGTGAGCACCAGTGAAAACAACTTGTCAATGAGAGGTTAGAGAAGAATGATCACACTGGTTCAAGCTGACAGGAAGGTGACAGTAACTCAAACAGTCACCCATTACCAACAGTGGTGTGCAGAAGAGCATCTCTGAATGCACAACACGTTGAACCTCGAAGTCGATGGACTACAGCAGTAGAAGGCCATTAACATGCATTCAGTGGCCATTTTTTTGGGTACAGGAGATACCTAGTAAAATGGCTACTGGGCATATATACGGAAAGGGACCAGGAAAAAGCTGACAGTATCATGAAGGATCCCACCCACCCTGCTCATGGACTGTTTGTCCCATTCCCATCGGGTAGGAGGTTACATAGCATCCATGCCAGGATCACCAGACTCAAAAAAACAGTTACTTCCTCTAAACTGTCAGGCTGATCAACATCTCCACCCATCAGCTCTCCCCACCAATACTTTTATTATTTCCTGTCAGTCACCTTTTGTACAGACACTCTTGTACCTACCCTTACTTAGACTGATTGTATGCACATTATATATATCAGCTCATGTTATGTATTTATGTTTATTTGGGTCTTATATGCTTGTTGTACTTATTGTATTTTTCTTTTACACTTGTTTACTGAAGAATGATAAGTTTCAAAATCGTTTATTGAAAAAAGGGCCATTTGGCCCATCTAGAACTCACTAGCTCGTAGCAGAGCAATCCCCATCAAATTTTTATTTCCTTGCAACTTTATCTTAAGTGCTCAGCAAGTCTGTGATTCCTTTGCTATTTGATAGGACAAGTTTGAAGGCTTAGTACAGGGTTAATGGCAGGATCCTCAGAAGTATGGAGGAAGAGAGGGACCTTGGAGTCCACATCCATAGACCCCTCAAAGTTGCCGCACAATTTGATAGGATAAGGTGGTGTGTGGTGTGTTGGGCTTCATTAGTCAGAAGGATTGAGTTCAAGAGCCGTATGATAATGCTGCAACTCTCTAAAACTGCGGTTAGAGCACATTTGGAACATCATGTTCAGTTCTGATGACCTAATTATAGGAAGGACGTGGAAGCTTTAGACAGGGTGCAGAAGAGATTTACCAGGATGTTGCCTGGATTAGAAAGCACGACTTATGAGGAAAGGTTTAGCGGGTTAGGGATTTTTCTCCTTGAAAAGGAGAATGAGAGGTGACTTGACGAGGAGGACGAGATAACAGGTACAGAGTGGACAGCCAGAGATTTTTTCCCAGGGTAGAAATGGCCAACAAGAAGGGCATAACTTTAAGGTGACTGGAGGGTAGTATGGGGGGGGGGGGGGAAGAGATGTCAGAGGTGAGCTCTTTACATAGAGAGTGTGTGGAACACCCCGCCAGGGTTGATGGTAAAAGCAGATATTTTGGGGGCATTTAGGAGACTCTTAGGAGACACATGGAAGAAAGAAAAATGAAGGGCAATGTGGGAGGGAAGGGCAGATTGATCTTCAAGATCGTTTAAGTCTATTGTCATCTGACTGTACATATATACAAGCAAACAACATACCACTAGACCACAGTGCACCAATACATACATCATGCACAGCACACAAAACAAAATACTGTCACAAATAAGTGAATAAAATATAATTCAAAATGCATGTGAATTGTGCAGCACAGGTAAACAGTAAACAATACAGGAAACGGCTCTCTGTCCTAGTGACAAGACGGCAGTGGTGGCGCTCTCTGTCCTAGTGACAAGACGGCAGTGGTGGCAAGGTATTTATTAGTTTTAGAGTAGCCTAAGAACTTAGACTAGGTTAAAGGGTTGGCATGACATTGTGGGCCGAACGGTCTTTACTGTGCTGTTCTGCTCTATGTTCTTGAATGTTATTGTACCTGCATTAACCACTTCCTCTGGCAGTTTGTTTCATAAACACACACTAACTTTAACCTTACTAATCAAGAATACCTCTGGAAGATTGGTTCCAAGTCTCCTACACTCCAAGGAATAGAGTCCTACCCTGTCCAACTTCTCCCAATAACTCACGTTCTCCAATACTGGCCACACTTAAAGTGGTTGTTGATAAGTTCTTGGTTAGTAAAGGCATTAAAGGTTATGGGGAGAAGGCAGGAGAATACTGTTGAAAGAGATAACAAATCAGCCACAATGCAGACAGATAAGGCAGACTTGATGGGCCAAATGTTTATGGTTTTATGGTCTAAACATTCTTGTAATTTTTTTGCACTTCCCAGTTTGATGATGTCTTCGCTAGACCTCACAACCTACCTCGTTATGACCTTTCCCTTTATTGTCTCCAGCACTGCACTTTCTATGTAACTGTAATATTTTATTCTGCACCTTGTTACTGTTTTATCTTTTTGTAGCACCTCAAAGTACTGTTGTGATGAAATCATCTGCATGGCATGTAAAATTAAAGTTTTCCAATGCACTGGTGCGATCACTTGAGTTGAGTATGCTGTTCTCCTGAGGGATTGTCTATTGGTGGGTCCTTAGGTGGTTGCAGAGGCCAATCCAGGATCCACCTATACGGGCAAGATTTCCAACGTACCTTGGTACATGTGAGAATAATGAACTGATTTAACAGTTTCAAAAGGTGATCATCCCAAGGACTTATCATCTGCACCAGATGGGTAGAGTCTGCAGTACTTTACCTTGAATCAAGTACACCAGCACATACAGGTAATTGGGGCGTTTGTCGTCTGTTGAAGGGACTGCAGGATGCTCCTGGATAAGGGGCCTGGAAGAACACAGTGATATCAGGACCAAAGCAGACAAAATGAAAGTAAAGTGATCTGTAGAGAACAACTCCTTGCATTGACCAGCCATGGCCAAGAAGGCTCACCAACATCTCTCCTTCCTCAGAAGGCTAAGGAAATTCGGTGGTCCTGTTGACCCTCACCAATTTTTACAATGTACTAGACATCCTGTCCAGTTCATCACAGCATGGTATGGCAACTGCTCCACATGAGACCGCAAGAAACCTCAGAGAGCTGTCAACACAGTCCAGCCCAATCACACAAACCAACCTCTTCAATTGACACTCCCTGCTGCCTCAGTAAAGCAGCCAGCAAGATCAAGGACCAGAAGACCGTTAGATACAAGAGCAGAATTAGGCTATTCAATACAATGATACTGCTCTGCTGATTTATTATCCCCCTCAACCCCATTCTCCTGACTTTGCCCTGTATCTAACCCTTCCCTCCCATATAGCCCTCCATTTTTTCCTGCATCCATGTGTCTATCTAAGAGTCTCTAAAATGTCCCTAATGAATCTGCCTCTATCGCCAACCCCAGCAGTGCCTGCCATATACTTACCACTCAGTGTAAAAAAAACTACTTCTGACATCCCTCCTGTACTTTCCTCCAATCAACTTAAATGCATGCTTTTATGTGTAATGCGCTGTAAGGTTTCACTGCTAATGTAGTGGCCTCTCTGTAATGCTTCACTGCTAAGGTAATGGTTTCCCTGTAGCAGCAATGTTTGGGTTATGACCACAGATAACGGGACTTTGGATTCAGTAAGAGGGATGTTGTTCTTTCTTGTGGGTTTGGGAGCAGGGATTTCGCGTTTTTTGTCAGGGAGAGATGACGAGAGAAGATGGGAATGGAGAGAGTTGGTAGACCGCCGGATGGAGTGGACTTGGGGTGAGGGTCTGATGGTCGGCTACGCTCAGAGGAGGTCGACAGGGAACAAATAGACATTGCACATTAGACTGTTCCATGAGAATGGGCCCTTTTCTTTTTTTTGTTTCTTTACTAACCATATAGTCAAATTAAGAATTATAAAGTTCAATCATTTAATCGCATATTATGTACCGTTTGTTATTTCATGGTACTGATTTGTAACAGGGGAACACATCACACAGCATCCACCCACACAAGATTTCTTAAGTTTGGCCGGGCTGTCTTCCCCAAGATCAAGCCACTAGCCGAACTGACAGCTACATATGTATTAGTCACTTCCATCCTGGGAAAAAAGTTCTGGCTGCCCAACACATGCAGGGTACCCCCAGCACAATCTTTGGATTGTGTTAGCTGCTATCACAAACCACACATTCCACATGTTAAAATGTAAGTGACAAAGCTATTGCATCTTTATCATAAGACATGCTCTCTAATTCAGGCAGCATCTTGGTAAATCTCCTCTGCACCCTCTCTAAGGCGTCAACTTCTTTCTGAAATTGAGGTGACCAGAATGGCAACAGGGAGAAGGCGAAAGAGTGGGGTTGAATCAGCCATGATCGAATGGCGGAGCAGACTCAATGGGTCGAATGGCCTAATTCTGCTTCCATGTCCTATGGTCTTAACCCTTCTCTCATCTCCTTACAAGAGAGTGCAGTTTACACATTGATTTTAGTTTACCAGTGTGATGCTCTCAGCAGTTCTTTGATTATTAGGCAGGGTATAATAAAGCGTTCTTCACCCTTACCAGAGTCTGTGCTGTGGGTCCATTCGGGTGAAGGAGATGGACTGCAGCTTGCTGATTGGTGTTAACTCCCGAACCATTTCTGTGAATAAAACCAGCAGAGATTTTAGGAAGGTGAGTAGCAGCATCATGACAGCGAGCAGGTATTCCAGCTCATTCTAACCATTCTAACAGCCCAAAGTAGAGTTAGTCACCATTTTACAGCAAAGAATCAGGCCCTTCAGCCTATCTGGTCTATACTGAACTCTTACTTTGACCTGAATCTAGACCAGAGTCTTCCACATCCCTTAGCTTTTCTTAAATGCTAAAATCAAACCTGCATCCCCCCCTTGTCTCCTCCATGCTGATTACAGATGAGAAGATTTCACCTAAGACATCTCCTACATCTACTGACTCAGAATCAGATTTATTACCACTGTCTTACGTGACATGAAATTTGTTGATTTGTGGGAGTAGTAGTGTCATGACATAAAATCACTATAAATTGCAAAATAAATAAAACATAGAACAGCACAGGCCATTCAGCCCATAATGTCATGCTGACCCACAGTATATAAACCTACTCCATGATCAACCTAACCCTTCCCTCCTACATAGCCGACACCCCTCTATTTTTCTTGCATCCTTGTGCCCATCTAAGAGTCACTTTAAATGTCCCTAATGTATCTGCCTCCAACACCACTCCTGGCATGTATTCCAGGCTCCCTCCACTCTCTACATTAAAAAAAGTCTTCCCCAACTCTCCTCCACTCACCTTAAATGGATGTCCTTTAGTATTAGACACTCCCACTCTGGGAAACAGGAACTGGCTGTACACTAGACCTATAGCCCTCAATCTTACAGATCTCCTTCTTACATCCACTGACTCAGACTCAGAATTTATTGTCATATATAAATGGAAATTTGTTGATTTGTAGCAGTGCAAATACATAAAATTGCTATAATATAGAAAATAATTAAATAAGTAGCACAAAAACTAGTAATGATGTTCTAGTGAGTATGGGTTCATCGTCCATTCAGAAATCTGACAGTGGAGGGGAAGAAGCTGTTCCTAAATTGTTGAGTGTATGTCTTCAGACTCCTGTACCAAGTGGAGGCACGTCCTGAATGGTGAGGGCCATTAGTGATTCACAGATTGCAACTATGGCCCCTTTTCAACCCCACTCCTTTTCTCTATTACCCTCTTAAGATACTTATAAAATGCTCCAGGACTGCTGTTAATATGACCCCTCTTCCCCAGTGTTACCTTATGCCACTCTTCACCTCCTCAGTACCCACGCTCGCAACACTATCTGTGCTCTGTCAGGACTTGCTCCTTTCCAGTTCTCCATCAGTAACACAAGCTACTTTTGTTTTTAAATCCAACCACACTGTCTCTCGACATGGAGTTATTCTTGCACTCACCGGCTGTACCTTATCTGATGGAACACATTGACTTTGATTCATGATGCCATTTTAGAATGCCTCTCACTAGCTGCCTGTTGACTTTTCTTCAGGTAAATGCTCCATAAAACACCGGAGATAAAGGAGGTGTTAAGTGCTGAGTGTCTGGAATGTGCTGCCTGGGTTGGTGGTAGGGGCAGGTCGAGACATTAGGGAGTTTTAAGAGACATTTAAATAGGCACATGAATGTGAGGAATGTTAGAGTGATTTTTGGGTTTAGGTCATTTACAGTTAGCAAATGGCTTTGGTTACCAGTCTCCTGTTCCTTGAAAATGTATTGCGGATTTAACTTGGAACAATGCATTCCTGAAAGCTGTGAATCCCAGTCCAGACGATGCTGGCGTCTGTGGTATGGATGTGAATCAGGAGGTGTGAAGTTTGTACGTAGCTTCAAGAGAAAGCATTGTCTATACTTTGTAAATATGGAATTGTCCTTAGTGTTTAGCACATAAATATCGAGCCCCACATTGGGTCAGGAGACCCTTCCACTGAAAGTGTCTCCTATGATGCCTGCAGTACTTTGTTTTGACGAATAAAGAAGCTGCTTTGTATCTACCAGTAATTCTCTCTGGCAATTTCATTCATGCAATAACAAGGAAAATGAAAGGTACCACATTGTAGGCATAAGAGATTAGTTTAGTTGCCTATTTGAATACTAATTTATATTGTTCAGCATATCATTGTGGGCAGAAGGGCTTGTTCCTATGCTCTACTGTCCTAGCTTCTAATTAGGCCATTCAGCCCATTGAGTCTATTCTGACAGGTCCTGACTCTTCATATTAACATCAAGCCTTCCTCCAATTCAGGGCCGTAATTTCTAGTCAGCCCTTCACTATGACGAGCTCAGCACTAACAAGTTTTGATCAGCGTCGCTGAAATACTCACCATTGACACTCCCTACCCTTGCTAGGCTAATGCCCAAACTTTTGGACATAGAACACTACCGCACAGTACAGCCCCTTCGGCCCACAATGTTGTGCTGACCTTTTAACTTACACTAAATTCAGTCTAACCATTCCTTTCCTCCATATTTCTATCATCCATGTGCCTACCCAAGAGGCTTTTAAAAGTCCCTTGTGTATCTGCCTCTGCCATAACCACTGGCAGCAAGTTTCATGCACCTATCATTGTCTATCATAAGACATAGGAGCAGAATTAGGCCATTTGGCCCATTGAGCCTGCTCTGCCACTCCATCATCCCTCTCAACCCCAATCTCCCTGTAACCTCTGATGCTCTTACCAATCAAGAACTTATCAACTTCTGCTTTAAATATACCCACAAAAAGATGGCCTCCACAGCTGTCTGTAGCAATGAATTCCAAAGATTTACTACCTTCTGGCTAAAGAAATTCCTCCTCATTTCGGTTCCAAATGGAGGCCCCTCTATTCTGAAGCTGTGCCCCTGGTCCTAGATGACCCCCATTACAAGGAGGTGATCCCCTCCATGTCCACTTTATCTAGGCTTTTCCATGTTTGAGATCTCACCTCATTCTTCTAAACTTCAGTGAATACAGGCCCAGAGCCATCAGTCATCCCTCCTGTACTTCCCTCCAATCACCTTAAAATTATATTACTATATTGTGCAGGTCAGCTCCGGCAGACAAACCACGCTGTACCCAAAGCTTATAAAACGGTGTTTAATTTATGATTAATTTATGCTTCTCTGTGAATGTTGCTTATCTGATGCTATATGTCCATGATACTGCTCTAAATAAATTTTCATTGCACCGGGCATATGTGTACTTGTGCATATGATAATAAGCTCGGCTTGGACTTTGCTAATGTATGAATATGATTCTGAAACAGGTTCCTATAAGGACTACAAACATTGCATTTACTAAGCTTGAAACACTTTGGGGCAAGTTCTTCATGACACCAGCAACACCCACCTGTGAAAAACTGGATGAAGTTCTTGCACTTGGATGGATTTCGGATCAGCAGGGTGTACGAGCTGCCTGCACCGTCGAACTCCATGCCAATACTCTGGGTGCGCAGACCCACTTGCAGGTACAGCAGGTCCCGAATCGGATGCACCTCCCGCTTTCTCAGCCAGTTCGATGGCTGACCGCTGAACGGGGGGAAGGAGACAGCGATTGAGTGGGATAATGTTTAACCTTGTATTACCTCAGTTAGGTAATGAATTGAACTGTATGAACAGTATGAAAGACACATTTTACATTGTAACTTGGTACATGTGACAATAATAAAACAATTCCAATTTACCTGTACGGCCATGATAAGGCCCAAGGAATATTGACAATAAGACCATAAGATACAGGAGTAGAATTGGGCCCTTCATCTCATCGAGTCTGCTTTGCCATTCTATCATGGCTGATTTATTATACTTTCAACCCCATTCTATGCCTTTCTTTCACAACCTTCGACGCCTTTACTAATGAAGAACTTTTCAACCTCCATTTAAATATACCCAAATGTCTTGGCCTCAACAGTAATCTGTGGCAATAAATTCAACAGATTAACTACTGTCTGAATATAAAAAAATCCTCATCTCAGCTGTTTAGGGACAACCCTCTATTCTGAGGCTGTGCCCTTTGATACTAGACTCTCCCACTGTAGGAAACATCCTCTCCACGTTTACTCTGGCTAGACCTTTCAATATCCAATAGGTTTCAATGCGATTCTCCCTCCCTCATACTTCTAAACTCGAATGAATACAGGTCCAGAGCCATTAAATGCTCCTCATACATTAACCCTTTCATTCCCAGGATCATTCTTGTGAACCTCCTCTGGATCCCCTCCAATGCCAGCACACATTTTCTTAGATAAGGAGTCCAAAACTGCTCACAATACTCCAAGTACTGATCAATGCCTTACAAAGCCTCAGGATTACATTCTTGCTCTTATATTCTAGGCCTCTTGAAATGAATGCTAACATTGTATTTGCCTTCCATACCAGAGAGTCAAGTTAACCTTCAAAGGAATCCTGCACAAAGACTCCCAAGTCCCTTTGCACTTCTGATTTTTTTTTTAATGTTCTCCCCATTTGGAAAATAGTTTTCACGTTTATTCCTTCTATTAATGTGGAAAACAACACACTTCACTACACTATATTCCATCCACCTCCTCTTTGCCCATTCACCCAATGAATTCAAATCCTTTCGTAGGCCCCCGGCTTCCTCAACACTATCTGCCTCTCCACCTACTTTCATATCATCTGCAAACTTGGCTAAAAAGCCATCAACTCCGTGAACCAAATCATTGACATATAACATCAAAAAGTGCAGTCCCAACATCAACCCCTGC
Organism: Mobula hypostoma; assembly: GCF_963921235.1. Taxonomy (NCBI): domain Eukaryota; kingdom Metazoa; phylum Chordata; class Chondrichthyes; order Myliobatiformes; family Myliobatidae; genus Mobula; species Mobula hypostoma. The sequence goes on along the minus strand of NC_086102.1, from coordinate 107,865,592 downwards.
AGAACACTACCAGTCATTGGCAGCTGACCAGTAAAGGGCCTCTTTATTCTGTCAGTCAGCCACTATTCTACCTTGTTAGTGGCCTCATGTGCGGCACTTTGTCAAAGGTCTTTTAAAAATCCAAATAAGCAACATCCACTGATTGTCCTTTGTCTATCCTGTCTGTTATTTCCTCAAAGAACTCCAACAGATTTATCAGGAAAGATCTTCCCTTAAGGAAACCATGATGACTTTGGCCTGTCATGTGCCTCCAAGTACCCCAAAACCTCATCCTTAACAATCCTCCACATCTTCTCAATCACAGAAGTCAGGTTAACTGGCTTAATTTCCTGTCTTCTGCCTCCCTCTCTTTTCAAAGAGTGGAGTGACATTTGCAATTTTCCTCCAGAACCATTCCAGGATCTAGTGAATGGCACCACAATCTCTTCAGCTACTTCTTTCGGAGCCCTGGGTATAGCCCATTTGGTTCAGGTGCCTTTATCTACCTTCAGAGCTTTCAGTTTCCCAAGCACCTTTGCCTTAGTAACAGCAACTACACTCAATTCTTCCCCCTAACACTCTCAAATTTCTGGCATACTGCTAGTGTCTTTCCCAGTGAAGGCTGACACAAAATTCTTATATTCTTATATATCATTTTTCAGCAGTCTAATATCCACTCTTACCTCTTATATTCTTGATATATCTGAAAAAAAATTGTATCCTTTATATTATTGGCTAGCTTACCTTCATATTTCATCTTTTCTCTATCCTTGTGTTTTTTTCTGTTGCCTTTTAGTTTTTAAAAGCTTACTAATCCTCTAACTTTCCGTGAATTTTTGCAATATCATAGACCCTCTCTTTTGCTTTTATGCTGTCTTTGACTTCCCTTGTCAGCCACGGTTGTGCCATCCTCCCTCTAGAGTACTTCTTCTTTGGGATGTATATACCCTGTGCCTTCCAAATTGCCCCCAGAAACTCCAGCCACTGCTGCTCTGCCATCATCCCCAATAGTGTCCCCTTCCAATTAACGTTAGCCAGCTCCTCTCTCAAGTTTCTGTAATTCCCTTTACTCCGCTGTAATACTGATTGTGCAGTCTGGCTGATGATTTATAGCATTACACTGCTGATTTTGTATTCTAGCCCCATCTCGAAGTGAGGAGCCCCTCCCCGGGAAATGATCCAGTTCACCTGTTAATGAGAGCAGCTTGCAGAAGAACAACCAAGTAACAATTTTGGATCAGGCAGACAGTGAACATAATATGACAGAATTCACCCTGCAGTTTGAGAGGGAGAAGGTAGAGTCATATGAATCAGTATTGCAGTGGAGTAAGGGGAATTACAAAGGCATGTTAGAGGAGCTGGGGACACTGGTAGGGATGATGGCAGAATAACAATGGCTGGAGTTTCTGGGGACAATTCGGGGGGCACATAAAATAGCAAAAATCAGTGGGAAGTTGGAGCATTGGGAACCTTCTAAAAATCAACAGAAGGCAATTAAAAAGCCACAAGGAGAGAAAGGACGATCAGGGTAAAACTATCTGGCAGAAGGCAAAGAATGGGAATAAAGAGAGCCTTTTCTGGTTGGCTGCCAACGACTAGTGGTGTTCCACAGGGGTCGGTGTTGGGACCACTTCTTTTCAAGCTGGTATGTCGATGATTTGCATGACGGACTTGACGGCTTTGTGGCCAAGTTTGCAGATGATAGAGATAGTTGAAGGGGCAAGTATTGCTGAGGAAGCAGGGAGTCTGCAGAAGGACTTTAGACAGATTGGGAGAATGGAGCAAGTGGCAGACGGAATATAGTGTAGGGAAATACATGGCCATGCACTTTGGTAGAAAGAATAAAGGCTTAGACTATGTTCAAAACAGGGAGAAAATTCAACAGTCAGTGGAGGAAAGGGGACTTGACAGCTCTCGAGCAGGGTTCCCCAAAGGTTAACTTGCATGTGGAGTCAGATAGGCAAATGCGATATTAGCATTTATTTGGAGAGGACTAGAATATAAGAACAAGGATGTAATGCTGAGGCTTTATAAGGCATTGGTCAGTAGTTTTGGGTCCCTTACCTAAAAGACATGCTGGCATTGGAGATGGTCCAAAGGAGGTTCACAACAATGTTTCTGGGAATGAAAGGGTTAATAGATGAGGAGTTTTTATTGGCTCCGGGCCTGCACTCGTTGAAGTTTAGAAGAATGAGGAGGTTCTCAGTAAAACCTAATGAACACTGAAAGTCTGGATATAGGACGTGGGAAGAATGTTTCCTATAGTGGGCAAGTCTACGACCAAAGGGCACAGCCTCAGAATAGAGACATATCCACTTAGAACAGACAAAAGGAGGAATTCCTTTCACCAGAAAGGAGTAAATCTCTGGAATTCATTTCCACAGGCGGCTATGGAGGCCAAGTCATTGAATATACTTAAAGCTGAGGTTGATAGGTACTTGATTAGTCAGAGCGACAAAGGTTACAGGGAGAAGGTAAGAGGAATATGGTTGAGAGGGAGAATAAATCAGCCATGATGGAACAGGAGCAGTGGGCCAACTGGCCTAATTCTGCTCCCGTGTTTTATGGATAAAGCACTAACCTGGGCAGTCCAGTGATTTCCAAAATGTAGACATTGAGGTTTGACATAATGAGTAATGAGGCATACTCTTCGGGGCTCCCAAACTTCACTGTAGATGCCTGTAATTAGCAAAACATAGCTTCATTGAACACTTAGGAGACATGAGTGGCTCAGATGCAGATGACCTGAAACATTGAGAATTCCTACCCTCCCACAGACACTGCTTGACCGCTGAGTTCCTCTGGCAGATTGTTGCTTTATTAACTACTCACTTGCAGGAGGGTGATTACACTGGGGATAAGGTCAAGGGTGCCAACGATGCAGGACCCCACTGCAAAGGGATCATGCTTCAGTCACCAGTGGCAGATGCAGTTCAATCCGGACGAGTGTAAAGTGATTCACTTTGGAAGGTCAAACTTGACAGGGCACAGGATTAATGACAGGATTCTTAGCAGCAGAGAGGAACAAAGGGAACTTGGGGCCCCATGTCAAAGTCGCCGTGCAAGTTGACAGATGGTTAAAAATGTGTACGGTGTGATGACTTTCATTAGTCGGGGGACTGAGTTCAAGAGCCGCGAGGTAATGTTGCAGCTCTATGAAACTTTGGTTAGACCACACTTGAAATATTGTGTCCAGTTCTGCTCACTTCATTAGAGGACAGATGTAAAACTTGAAAGGGTGCTGAGGAGATATGCTAGGATGCAGCCTTGGTTAGAGAGTTTTATGGGGACAGGTTGAGTGATTTATTAAACTTCTCTTTGGAGCAAAGGAGAATGGAAGGTGACTTGATAGAGGTATATAGGATGATAAAAGGCATAGATAGAGTGAACAGCCAGAGAGTTCATCCCAGGGCAGAAATGGCTGATATGAGGGGGCATATTTTCAAGGTGACTGGAGGAAGGTATAGAGAAGGAATGTCAAAGAGCCTGTACTATGCTGTGCTGTTGTATGTTCACCATACTTCAGATTACAAGGCAGAAAACCAAGATGAGGAAAATTTCCTTCACTTGTAAGCCAGTAGAACGATAATTTCTGTGTTGACGCAGTGATTGTGCTGTAGCCCATGGGATTTCCATTAATGTAGTCACAACCTTTTTAACTTGGGATACGTTCACTAAGCTTGGTCTCAGCTCAGTCTCCCCATCCCATGAGACTGAGCTCCCCAATCACCCCCGGATCATGGATTGAATCAGATTCTAATCCATGCCAAACTATTATGCTGCCTAGTCCATTGACCAGTACCTGGACTGTAGCCCTCCAAATAGCTCCAATTCATGAATTTATGCAAATTTCTCTTAAGTGTTGAAATTGAACCCGCATGCACCACTTCCACTGGCAGCTCATTCCACTCTCACCACCCTCTGAATGAAGAAGTTCCCCCTCAGGTTCCCCTTAAACATTTCACCTTTCACCCTTAACCTATGACCTTTAGTTCTAGTCTCACCTCACATCAGTGGAAAATGCCTATTTGCATTTACCCTATTTACACCCCTCATAATTCTGTATACCTCTATCAAATCTCCCCTCATTCTCCAACACTCCAGGGAATAAACTCCTAACCTACTTAACTTTTCTCTATAACTGGTCATCAAGTCCCAGTAACATCCTTGTAAATTTTCTTTGTACTCTTTCAATCTTGTTGATGTCTTTTCTGCAGGGAGGTGACCAGAACTGCCCACAGTATTCCAAATTTGGCCTCACCAACATCTTGTACAACTTCAACATAATACCCCAACTCCTGTACTCAAAACTTTAACTTGATTTTAACCCCGAAACCCAATGACACGACTAGTAAGAAGGCTCTCCAATGTGCATCTGTAGAAATTTGCTGGAGTACATATATGGTGACATACCAAATCTCCTCAAACTTTGGATCACCAGTCTTGAATGGTACAGATGTAGCTCTCAGCAGACTACTAGACTCCTGGTTCATCCATGGCTTCTGGTTTGGGTAGGTCCTCTATGTTCTCGAAGGCACACACTTATTCATATAGAATTTGATGAAGTCAGTGACGAGTTAAGAGTTTGGGCTCAGTACAGTCTCTGCATCCCACAAGATTGAGTTCTCCCAGTCAATACTCTTCGATGATGGATCCAAACCCCTCCATTCCCACTGATGGCTGTAGAGCCTAAGTTACTGAATAAATGGAACGGCAGTCGGGACATGTTGCAGGGTTTTGACTTGAAAAGTCAACACTTCCTCTTTCCTCCCACAGATGCCACTTGATTTGCTGAGTTCCTCCAGCAGCGGTGACTCAGGTTTAATTCTTGCTGTTCTACGCTCTCCCTGTGACTACCTTGGGCTTCCTTGAGGTGCTCCAGTTTCCTCCAACGCTCCAAGGGCATACAGGTTAGGAGGCTAATCGGTCACGTGAGTGTAATTGGGCTGCACTGGTCTGGAAGGGCCTGTTGTCGTGCTGTATCTCTAAATAAATAAAATAGATTCCATCATCTGCAGTCTCTGTGTCCCCAAATACAGAGCCTTGGTGCACAATATATTGTCACTAACACTGTTTATGTACAGTAAAATGCCTTTTATAAAGCATTCACTAATCTGCAAACTGAGTTTGACAGTGTTCACACAGCAGCGACTCAGAAGGCCTGTACCTAATAAAGTGACCACTGCAGGTAGGTTACGCCATACTATCCTGAGATCCATTTTATATCAGGCATTTGTAGGATGGAAATATGATAGAATTTATGAAAAACTATACATAAACAAAGACTGACAAATAACCAATGTGCAAATTTAAAAAAAAGTACTGAGAGCCTTAGTTATAAAGAGTTCTTGAAAGTGAGTCTGTAGGTTGTAGAATCAGTTCGGAGTCACGGTGAGTGAAGTTATGCACACTGGTTCAGGAGCCTGATGGCTGCAGGATAATAACTGTTCCTGAACCTGGTGGTGTGGGACCTAAGGCTGCTGTAGTTTCTGACCGATGGTAGCAGTGAGATGCTGAGCATGTGGATGGTGGGGTCTTTGACAATGGATGCTGCTTTCTTGTGGCCGTGCTTCTAGTAGATGTGTTTAATGGTGGGGAGGGCTTTGCCTGTGATGGACAGGGCTGTATCCAACACCTTCTGTACATTTCAGTTCCTGGGCATTGGTGTTTACCTACCACGCTGTGATGCAAGCAGCCAGATACTCGCCTCAGAAATTTGTCAAACTTTTTGATGACATGTTGAATCTATGGAAACTTCTAAGAAGGTAGAGGTGCTGTTGTGCCTTCTTTGTGATTGCACTTATGTGCTAACACAATATAATAATAAAAATACTTTATTGATCCCAAGACACACATAGCAAATGTGTAGACTTAACTAATAAAGACAGAATAATAATATACACAATATTAATTTACCAATGTGCAATAACAATATACGAAATAATAAAACAGACCATTGTCTCCTGATGTGTGTTCTCCTGTTGCACAGGGATGAGCTGTTGTATATGCTTACTGCATTTGGTAGGAAAGATTTTCTGTAACGGCCCTTGTGACAGTGGAGCTGAATGAGTCTGTTGAAAAGGGTGCCTTTCTGCTTATTCAGTAGGTCATGAAGAGGATGTGCCAGATTGTCCATAATGGACATCGGTTTGTTTAGTGACCTCCTCTTCACCACTAACTCGAAAGAGTCCTGGTTGTGGCCAAGGATGGATCCAGCCTTTTTGATGAGTTGATTTAGTCTTTTTGCATCACCAGCACTGATGCTGCTCCCCCACAAAGACTGCACTCGCTAGAACAGACTGGTGAAAGATCTCCAACATCCTGCTGCACACATTGAAGGACCTCAGCTCCCTTAGAAAATAGTCTGCTCATCCCCTTCGGATAAACAGCCTTGTTTTTGGTTTTCCGTTCAAGTCAAGGTGAACACCCAAGTATTTGTACTTGTCCACCACTGCAACTACTTCTACCAGAATATTTACAGGATTTGTCAAAGTCTTTTTCCTCCTAAAATCTATCACCAAATCCCTGGTTTTGGCCATATTCAGGAGCAGGTGATTCTTCACAAACTTCTCCACCAGTCCTCTGTACTCTAACTCTTGCCCATCTCTGATACATTCAACCACCGCAGAGTCAGAGAACTTCTGCAAGTGACAAGACTCAGATTTGTACTGAAAGTCTGAGGTATACAGTGAGAACAGAAACGGACACAGGACAGTCCCTTGTGGTGCTCCTGTATCACTCACCACCATCTCAGACAGCGAACTACCTAGTCGTACAAACCAGGGTCTATCGTTCAAGTAGTCAGTAATTCAGGAGGTAGTGGATTTGTCTATGCCCATCCCTTGCAGCTTCTCGCTCAGAAGTAGTGGCTGGAAAGTACTGAAGGCACTAGAGAAATCAAAAAGTGTATCAATAGGAGGAGTAAGCCATCTAGACTGCTCCACTATTCATTGATATCAACAATGAAATACTGACTGTCCATTTTCTTCCGCAAATGCTACCTGACCAACTGAGATCCTCCAGCAATACATATCAACAGGTTTCAACAGGTGTATTTAATGTCAGAGAAATGTATACAATATACATCCTGAAACTCTTTTTCTTCAAAGATATCCACAAAATCAGGAGTGCCCCAAAGAATGAATGACAGAACATTAAAACGCCAAAGCCCCCCCCAACTCCCCCTTCCACTCACAGGCATCAGAAAGGCAACGATCCCACCATCCCCACCAGCAAAAAAGCATCACCACCCTCCAAGCACTCAAGCATGCATCAAAGCACCAATAAAGACATAGACTTGCATTGCCCCAAAAACTACCCGTTCACCCAATAAATCAACATACCACAGGCTCTCTCTCTCTCTCCCCCAAATAAGGAAAAGAAGTTGTCCCCGTTTCACAGCTAACCCGCTGCTCCCGATGTTCTGTGTTCTCCCATGATGCTTCAGTCAGCATGGCCCCAGAGCCACAAAACCCTGGAACCCTGAAGGCATGCTAGTCTTCCAGGAACGTCCTTAGGATATCAAAAAGCGGCCGGTTGTGAGGCCCTGAGGGCGGGTCTTATTCCCGCAAAGAACTGAAGACGGAGTGTAACTCTAGGTCAGGATCTTCATATTATTGTCATACATATGACAATAAAAAACCAATACCAATTCCACATGACATCTTGCGAGGATGTAATTGATCTGATGGAACGATTCCAAAGGGGATCTTGCTGTACAAAAGCACTTTGTGACAGGCCAAGATTCTGAAAGTTGTCTGTTTGTTCTTCGTAAAGATTTGTAGGTGTGAACCCAACTCCTTCAGACTCGTTTTCAGCTCAGATCAAGCTGAGTGAACAGCCAAACCAGACCACCACTATGTTTCCAATGCCTCCGTACGCAGCTACACCATCCTACAGGGGAAAAGTCTGCAAACCTCTGACCTCCACAGCTTCACCAGAGTCAGCGATTTACCCCATCTTGGCAGCTCCTGGAATTAGAGCTCTGTGGGAACAGGAGGCACAAGGGCCAGTGACAGACTCAATTGGCAAACCCAGAGTTTGAGTCCCTCCATCAGCCGAAGAGCGAAGCCTGAAGGTCGACCAGACATCGGGAAATCAGGGCCTGATGGCCCAAGCCTTGGGTCTACAAGTCCAGTGGAATCTGGATTCCAGAGGCCATGTCCAGGGGTTAGAGAGCTGTTTGCGTGTGTAAGTGTGTGGGTGGGTAGCAAGGGGGCTTGCTTTGTTGCTGTTGTCCTGCTGTCATTGTTGCTGCATGTGTTGCTCTGCTGAGCATTGTGGGTACACTATGATGACACCGAATGCGTGGTGACACTTGTGGGCTGTCCCTAGCACATCCTCGCTAATATAAACAACACATTTCACTGTATGCTTCAATGTACATGTGATAAATAAATGAAGCTGAATCTACACAGATTAAGCGGGAGGCTGGCGAGGATCAGATGCAACAATAGAAGGAGCTGGAGGAACCTTTTGGTCCATTCAGTTGCTGGTGGAAGCTTGGGAGCTCATGATGTTCCCTTGTTACAACATGAATGTAGAAGTTGGAGCGCATTTGGAGCACTGTGCGCAGTTCTGGTCACCCCATTACAGGAATGACATGGAGACTTTGGAGAGGCTCATGAGGATATTGCCAGGACTAGACAGTACAGTGGATTCCGGTTAATTAGGACACATCAGGCCCAGTACGTTTTGGCCTAATTAAGCGGCCACCTCAATTAGCCAAAGTTAAGACAAGCTACTGGTTGACTGAATAACAATTTATGAATTTAAATGAAATTCAGAACAAATTAGAACACTACCAATACCTCTACAGTAACATAAAACTGCATATTAGTTCCTAATAGTTATTGACAGAGGAATTCACCCATTGTATGCAGCAGTGTTTTTTATTAGTTGTAAATGACATCAGCTCCAGTGGACTGGGTGGATGAGATCTACAGTGAGACCCAATGCTCAGGAATATGGTTCAGTAATGCTCCGTGGAGAGCGAAGGACATGATGAGGCACAGAAGTAGTCACGGTCATCCTTCATACAATGCTTTCAACAATTGCCTCCTCAAAACCTTCATTTTCATTGAGACGACTGTCGATATCTTCAAGTTCTTTGCTGTTCCTGGCCATTTCTGGCATCTCAAAGCCTGTATGCTTCTTCCGTGGTGAGCAAAACAGTTCTGAATCATCTTACTGCTTATTTCTCGCCAATTATTGGTGACAAAAATCACTGCTTTCTGAACACAAACACATGCAACTGAGGCTATTGAAAAACTGTTCACTCTAAGTATGATGTAGTGAAAAATCAGCCAGGGAAGTGCAGGTGACTGATACCAGTCAGAAACCATTCAGTTGCTCACTGGTCTCCAATTAGTTTCTAATTGGTCTCTTGTTCCAATGAAGTTGTATAGTATCCCAAATAAACGGCAGGAATCTGGCTATTTTCTCGACTTGTTTTTTTCCTTTAAGAGTTATCTGAAATAAGTAGCTACACTGATTAACCAGAATCCACTGTATTAGCTATAACGTTAGGCAAACTTGGATTATTTTTTTCTGGAGAGCTTGAAGCTGAGGGGAAACCTTATTGGAATTTTTAGGATGATAATTTTATTTCTTACATCCATCTCACAACATGAGGGAATAAAAATCTCCATCGCTATGTACAAGCAATAAGGAAGGGAAATATGGGGAGGATATTGGCCAAACACTAAGATTGTATACATAATTGTTTTGTATACATGTACGAGTACAGTTCCTGTACTGGATGGTGCCAGAGCCAGTCAGGATGCTCTCGATGATACCCCTGTAGAAAGCCCTGAGGATTTGGGGACTCGTGCCAAACTTCTTTACTGTCTGAGGTTAAAGAGGCGCTGTTGTGCTTTTTCACCACACAGCTGGAATGTACAAACCACGTGAGATCCTCAGTGATGTGTACACTGAGGAAATTGAGACTACTCACCCTCTCAACTACAGTCCTGTTGATGTCAATAGAGGCAAGCCTGTCTTATAAAAACTTAACAGATTACGAGAGGCATAGATATGGAAGACAGGGTTCTCATCCGCACAGTTAGGATGGCTTAATTCTACTTATATGTTTTATGATCTAAGCTGAATGAGCAGCGAAATCACTGTATTTCTAATGCCTCATCCTATTGGGGCAAAGAAGGAAAACCTCCAATCTCCATAGCATCACTGGATACACAGAACAAGTGACAGGCTGACAGAGGATCAGTGGTATACATGTACAAGTACAGTTCCTGTACTGGATGGTGCCAGAGCCAGTCAGGATGCTCTCGATGATGCCCCTGTAGAAAGCCCTGAGGATCAGTGGCTCTCATGACCAGACTATGTAACAGTTTCTTCCCACAAGTCATCAGACTCTTCAATACCTAGAGCCTGGTCTGACACCAACCTACTGCCCTCTACTGTGCATATTGTCTTGTTTAATATTTATTGTAGCAACACACATAAAAGTTGCTGGTGAACGCAGCAGGCCAGGCAGCATCTCTAGGAAGAGGTGCAGTCGACGTTTCAGGCCGAGACCCTTCGTCAGGACTAACTGAAGGAAGCGTGAGTAAGGGATTTGAAAGTGGGAGGGGGAGGGGGAGATCCAAAATGATAGGAGCAGACAGGAGGGGGAGGGATGGAGCCAAGAGCTGGACAGGTGATTGGCAAAGGGGATACGAGAGGATCATGGGACAGGAGGTCCGGGAAGAAAGACAAGGCGAGGGGGGGGACCCAGAGGATGGGCAAAGGGTATATTCAGAGGGACAGAGGGAGAAAAAGGAGAGTGAGAAAGAATGTGTGTATAAAAATAAGTAACAGATGGGGTACCAGGGGAGGTGGGGCATTAGCGGAAGTTAGGTAAGTCGATGTTCATGCCATCAGGTTGGAGGCTACCCAGACGGAATATAAGGTGTTGTTCCTCCAACCTGAGTGTGGCTTCATCTTTACAGTAGAGCAGGCTGTGGATAGACATGTCAGAATGGGAATGGGATGTGGAATTAAAATGTGTGGCCACTGGGAGATCCTGCTTTCTCTGGCGGACAGAGCGTAGGTGTTCAGCAAAGCGGTCTCCCAGTCTGCGTCGGGTCTCGCCAATATATAAAAGGCCACATTGGGAGCACCGGACGCAGTATATCACCCCAGCCGACTCACAGGTGAAGTGTTGCCTCACCTGGAAGGACTGTTTGGGGACCTGAATGGTGGTAAGGGAGGAAGTGTAAGGGCATGTGTCGCAGTTGTTCCGCTTACACGGATAAGTGCCAGGAGGGAGATCAGTGGGGAGGGATGGGGGGGACGAATGGACAAGGGAGTTGTGTAGGGAGCAATCCCTGCGGAAAGCAGAGAGGGGGGGAGGGAAAGATGTGCTTAGTGGTGGGATCCCGTTGGAGGTGGCGGAAGTTACGGAGAATAATATGTTGGACCTGGATGCTGGTGGGGTGGTAGGTGAGGACCAAGGGAACCCTATTCCTAGTGGGGTGGCGGGAGGATGGAGTGAGAGCAGATGTACGTGAAATGGGGGAGATGCATTTAAGAGCAGAGTTGATGGTGGAGGAAGGGAAGCCCCTTTCTTTAAAAAAGGAAGACATCTCTCTTGTCCTAGAATGAAAAGCCTCATCCTGAGAGCAGATGTGGCAGAGACGGAGGAATTGCGAGAAGCGGTTGGAGTTTTTGCAAGAGACAGGGTGAGAAGAGGAATAGTCCAGATAGCTGTGAGAGTCAGTAGGCTTATAGTAGACATCAGTGGATAAGCTGTCTCCAGAGACAGAGACAGAAAGATCTAGAAAGGGGAGGGAGGTGTCGGAAATGGACCAGGTAAACTTGAGGGCAGGGTGAAAGTTGGAGGCAAAGTTAATAAAGTCAACGAGCTCTGCATGCGTGCAGGAAGCAGTGCCAATGCAGTCGTCGATGTAGCAAAGGAAAAGTGGGGGACAGATACCAGAATAGGCACGGAACATAGATTTTCTAGATCTTTCTGTCTCTGTCTCTGGAGATAGCTTATCCACTGATGTCTACTATAAGCCTACTGACTCTCACAGCTATCTGGACTATTCCTTTTCTCACCCTGTCTCTTGCAAAAACTCCAACCCCTTCTCGCAATTCCTCCGTCTCCGCCGCATCTGCTCTCAGGATGAGGCTTTTCATTCTAGGACGAGGGAGATGTCTTCCTTTTTTAAAGAAAGGGGCTTCCCTTCCTCCACTATCAACTCTGCTCTTAAACGCATCTCCCCCATTTCACGTACATCTGCTCTCACTCCATCCTCCCGCCACCCCACTAGGAATAGGGTTCCCCTGGTCCTCACCTACCACCCCACCAGCCTCCGGGTCCAACATATTATTCTCCATAACTTCCGCCACCTCCAACGGGATCCCACCACTAAGCACATCTTTCCCTCCCCCCCCTGCATTCCGCAGGGATCGCTCCCTACACAACTTCCTTGTCCATTCGTCCCCCCCATCCCTCCCCACTGATCTCCCTCCTGGCACTTATCCGTGTAAACGGAACAAGTGCTACACATGCCCTTACCCTTCCTCCCTTACCACCATTCAGGGCCCCAAACAGTCCTTCCAGGTGAGGCAACACTTCACCTGTGAGTCGGCGGGGGTGATATACTGTGTCCGGTGCTCCCGATGTGGCCTTTTATATATTGGCGAGACCCGACGCAGACTGGGAGACTGCTTTGCTGAACTCCTACACTCTGTCCGCCAGAGAAAGCAGGATCTCCCAGTGGCCACGCATTTTAATTCCACATCCCATTCCCATTCTGACATGTCTATCCACGGCCTGCTCTACTGTAAAGATGAAGCCACACTCAGGTTGGAGGAACAACACCTTATATTCCGTCTGGGTAGCCTCCAACCTGATGGCATGAACATCGACTTCTCTAACTTCCGCTAATGCCCCACCCCGCCCCCCGTACCCCATTGGTTACTTATTTTTATACACACATTCTTTCTCTCACTCTCCTTTTTCTCCCTCTGTCCCTCTGAATATACCCCTTGCCCATCCTCTGGGTCTCCCCCCACCGCCTTGTCTTTCTTCCCGGACCTCCTGTCCCATGATCCTCTCATATCCCTTTTGCCTATCACCTGTCCAGCTCTTGGCTCCATCCCTCCCCCTCCTGTCTGCTCCTATCATTTTGGATCTCCCCCTCCCCCTCCAACTTTCAAATCCCTTACTCACTCTTCCTTCAGTTAGTCCTGACGAAGGGTCTCGGCCTGAAACATCGACTGCACCTCTTCCTACAGATGCTGCCTGGCCTGCTGCGTTCACCAGCAACTTTTATGTGTGTTGCTTGAATTTCCAGCATCTGCAGAATTCCTGTTGTTTGCATTTATTATTTATTGTAATGCCTGCACTGTTTTGTGCACTTTATGCAGTCCTGGGTAGGTCTGTAGTCTAGTGTAGTTTTGTGTTTTTTTTTGCGTAGTTCAGTGTAGTTTTTGTATTGTTTCATGTAGCACCTTAAGGCATCCGTTAGTCTTGTGAGACCATGGATCTGCGGCTGGAAAGTCTTCACTCTCCAAGGCGCAGGCCTGGGCAAGGTTGTATGGAAGACCAGCAGTTGCCCATGGTGCAAGTTTCCCCTCTCCACGACACCAATGTTGTCCAAGGGAAGGGCATTAGGACCCATACAGCTTTCACCAGTGTCGTCACAGAGCAATGTGTGATTAAGTGCCTTGCTCAAGGCCACAACACGTTCTCTCGGCTGGGGCTCAAACTCATGACCTTCAGGTCGCTAGTTCAATGTCTTAACCACTTGGCCACGTGCCCACACACCAGGGTCCTGAAAAACGTTTTCTCGTTTTTACTGTGTACTGTACCAGCAGTTATGGTCAAAATGACAATAAAAAGTGACTTGACTTGACTTGACTTGGTGACCTCAGTCAATTGCAGAAGCTGGAGAAACGAGATGGCCTTCAGTTGTTGTGATTTCTTCCCTCCTGCTGCACCGTATCATGCCATACACTACCATCTACATTGGCTCTGTGGCAGTAAATCAGGTTTTATAATAGTTTATAATTCTTCTTTAGCTGTGCATATCCATCTATTATTTCAGAATCAGGTCTACTATCACTGAAATAAACCATGAAATTTGTTGTTTTGTGGCAGTAGTACAACGCAAAGACTTAAAATTACAATAAATTACAATAAAAATAAACACAGAAGAAAAAGTTATTTCTTCTGACTGTCCAATTCATGAATCACAAAACTAAATACATACTGTAGAAAAAAGAACTGTTTTCCTCCAGTCCTGAGTTTTCAGTCATCCCAAAACATAATGGTTAAATCCTTGGTGTCATGCCTTCAACTGCCAAGGCTTCAAGCACCAAAATTGCCTCCAAACATCCTCCCTGTTCCTTCGTCAAAGCAGCTCTTTAAGCCGTTTTTTCCCCACAAAAAAAGCTTTGGACAGCTGTTGAACATCTGTGCAACATGGCAAAAAAAAAACACTACTTGCCAGAGTTCCCTTTCAGGAGCACCCCCCACCCCCCCGTGACACATTAAAAGCTGCAAACTAAACTCCATTCATGGCTGTTGTATTTTTATTTCATCCCCCTGGTCACAGCCCAGCCTGTTTATCCAGGTGTGCAACAGATATAACTGTGTGCCAAACGTCCCAAAGTCAGGAATCACAACTATTTCGCCCCTGCAGCAAATTCAATCCAAACTACAAGATGCGACTTGCAGTGTAAAGGATCAGGAGCAGCAAAGACCAAAGATGAAATATGTGGTGGAGGAAAGAACTTTGCACAGTTGGCAGGACAATCTCAGCCCGATAGCTTTCCCTGGAGCACAAGAGAATAGATTAGGGTGGGGTGGGGGGAAGAGGAGGGATCTGATTGTGGGAAGCATGCTTTCTTCCACTGAGATTGGGTGAGACAAGAACTAGAGGTCATGGATTAAGGGTGAAAGATGAAATGTTTAAGGGGAACCTCTTCGCTCAGAGTGTGGAATGAGCTGTCAGCGGAAGTGGCGGGTGTGGGTTCGATTTCAGCATTTGAGAGTCTGGATAAGTACATGGATGGGAGGTGCGTGGAGGGTAATGGTCTAGGTGTGGATTCGTGGGATGAGGCAGAATATTTGTTTAGCATAGAGTAGATGGGTGGAAGGGCCTACTTCTGTGCTGTAGTGGTTTGACAGTATTAGCCATGTACCAACAGACAGCTTAATGCATTACTTATCTTGCTTTTCATAATCACTCATTCGTAAATATTTGGTCACTGATGGTTTAAAAATAAAGTTACCATCATTAATCATCCTGAACACTGAGTCGGAGAGGAAGTGAATAATAACAAGACGCTTCTCAGTGGCTTATTCGTTGTTTCTGAATCCAAGACAAAGACGTAATCTGGCACTGTAATGGAGATTAGTAGTTGCAATGAGTCCCATGGCCATCCTACAAGTCATTAGGCCATTCAGCCCATTGAGTCTGCTCTGCCCTTCCATCATATTTGATTTATCATCCCTATCAACCCAATTCTCCTACTTCTTCCCGTAAGCTTTGATGCCCTGACATATCAAGAACCTATCAACATCCCCTTTAAATATACCCAATGTCTATGGCAATGAATAATACAGATTCATCACCCGCTGGATAAAGAAATTTCTCATCTGTTCTAAACAGAACATCCTTCTATCCTGAGGCTACACCCTCTCATCCTAGACTCCTCCACTAAAGGAAACATCTCTTCCACATCCACTCAGTTTAGATCTTTCAATATTCAATAGGTTTCAGCGAGACCCCCCCCCCCCAATTCTTCTAAACTCCTGTGAGTACAAGCCCAGAGCCATGAAACACTCCTCATATGTTAACCCCTTCGTTCCTGGGATCATTCTCGTGAACTTCCTCTGGACGCTCTCTAATGTCAGCACATCTTCTCTTAGCTATGGGACCCAAAACTGCTCACAATACACCAAACGTGGGGTGACCAATGCTTTATAAAGTCCCAGCTTTACATCCTTGCTTTTATATTCTAATCCCCACAGTGCACAACAGATTGGCTGACCCCTCAGTACCACGGCACACTATCAATGCAGTATAACATTCCAGTAACCTGTTGAAGGAGTTAAAACCTTAACATGGCAGTTTAACAAGCAATCCAGTTCAATGAATATTGGTTTGAGTAGAAATGACAAGAGAAGCTATTCAGTTATAGCTTTGGTGAATAACATTTACTTTAGAGGCAGGAGGCTATGCCCAGTTGCGTATCTAAGGTATGGCATGTGCCCTGGGTGCCACCTGAAGGAGGCGCCACTGAGCAGTTTCTATTAAAGTCAGACAAGCCATTCTCGGATAGTGAAAAAAGAATTTTCTTCAGATGTATGATCTGCCTTTGATTATCATGAGTGAGAAGCACTAGGATGGCCTTATTTCAAAGCATTGTGTAAGAAGACCATGAAGCGTTTCTTCACGAAGAAGGAAAGTGGAGCTGAAGGACGGAAGAGATGAAAGTTGGGGGCGAAGAAAGCCAAGAAGTCGAGCAAGTTCTTCATGCCCTTCTTTGAAAAGCCCGGAACAAGTAGTTCGACACGTTCCATGGAGTCGCCTGCATCTGCTACAAGTTTGTTAGAATCCGAAGGTGGATCAAGTACAAATGAGTCACAAGCCGAGGAAGAAGTCAAGTCAGATAAATCCAAATATAATGAGATTAAGAGTGAGGCTGCCACAGAGAACGTGGACATGACAGGAGGGGAAGACGATGGTGGTGGTGGCGATGTTGAGTTTATTGACGAGATTTTACCTGACGACACTGAACCTAGTGAACTGGATGGTGTCAAAGAATCTTGAACTGTCATACCAGATGTGATTGAACAGCATGACATTGGTCTTCTGAAGATCGACAAGGACACTGGAAAAGCAATTCTGCCTGACGCTTTGAGAACAGAAATAATAAAGCTGGGTTCAAAGTATTTCCAGAACAGTGAGGGGCCTTTCCTACCAACAAATAACCGCTCAATGAACAAAACTTGGTTCAAGAGGAAATTGGGAAATGGTCGTGGTGAGGAAGTGACTCGCTCATGGCTGGTCTATTCCCCTTCTAAAAAGTCTGCATTTTGTATCTGTTGTCTTCTCTATTCCCAGTCAGACCATCAATCCTTATTGGATCAGGAAAGTGGATTCCACCAGCGGAAAGCACCTGAAAGGATTAGTGTTCATGAAAATGCCAAGAATCATTGGGAATGCTTCACACAGCGGAAAGAAATGGAAAGAAATTTAGCTGGAAACAGAGGAGTTATTGACGCGGTACTTCAGTCACAGATTGAGAAGGAAAAGCAGAAGTGGCGTGATATCTTGAAGAAAATTCCTTGCGACTCAGAACCTGGATTTGCGAGGACACAGAGAGTCACTTCAGCTAGACGATGACTCCAATGTGGGAAATTTCCTTGGCTTACTGAAACTACTGGCCATCTTTGACCCTATCATAAAAGAACACCTCACTTATTTGGAAAGTCATCCTGGATCCACTTCTTATCTTTCACTGGGTGTCCAGAATGAATTCATCCACATGATGGCATCCACTGTTCGCCAGAGTTTACTGAGAAACATTTGTAAAGACAAGTACTATGGTCTCATGTTCGACTCGACTCCTGATCAGGCACACTGTAAGCAGATGTCAGAAGTAGTGAGGTATGTGGAAGTTGATTTTGAGAGGAAAACAGTCTGTGTTAGAGAGTCCTTCCTTGGTTTTATCCAGATAAGCCAGAAGGATGCTGAGAGCTTGGTTGAAGACATCTTGAAACAGCTAGAAGGACGAATGGAGCTACAAGATTGTCGGTCACAGTGCTATGACAACGCTGCTGTAGTGGCTGGACACAGAAGTGGTGTTCATCAAAGAATAAGCAAGAAAAACAACCAGGTAGTGTTTGTGAATTGCGACAATCACTCACTCAACTTGGTGGGTACATGTAGCCAAGCAGGATACAATGATGGCCACATTTTTTTGGAACCATTGAAGCTCTCTACGTGTTTTTCTCTCGTTCAACACAGAGCTGGGAAAATGCCGTGCCTGTAGTTGTTAAGTCAGAGTCCGAAACCAGGTGGAGTGCAAGGACAGAATCAGTGAAGCCCGTCAACAAGTACCTTACTTCAAGTTCTCCAGGACATGATAGACAATGAAAACGAGATGAGTGAAACAAGAACTGATGCAAGGCAGCTGTACAACTGCATGTTGAGTTACGATTTTCTGATTTTGCTAGGATTTTGGAACAAAGTACTCATTCGCATTGACCATATTCAAAAGAGGCTGCAGGATCCTAGCATGAACTTCCACGATGCTGCCCTGGATTTGAAAGCCCTCCGAGATCATTTTTATGATGAAAGAGAAGTGTTGGTCAGTGAGTCACTCGAAGGAGGAGTCAGTCTCTGTCAAGAATGGAATATTGAAGCTGAAAGACGTCAGAGACGAAAGAAACGAATGGCTGATGAGAACTCAAGGGACACTGGGTTAATAGCTAAGGAGGAAATGGAAAGAGTCATGAAGGGAACACTCGATATCTTCACAGAGAAATGGATGAAAGGTTCGCTCGTAAACATGACACTGATGCCAAGTTTGGGTTCCTTCTCGATGTTGAGGGACTGTGTTACGGCGCCGACAGTAACGACCTAAAGAAGAAGTGCGAAAATTTGGGCGAATTGTACAGCTCTGATGTTGATGGACAGCAGCTATATGAAGAAATTTTGGATTGCAGAATGCTGCTATCAAGGCGGATCAACATGAAAATATCAAGACCTGAAGAGCTTCTTGAATTTATTGTTCAGTATGGAGATGAGAGCATCTTCCCCAATCTTTGCATTGCTATTCACATAATGCTAACCATCACAGTTTCCATTGCCAGCTGTGAGAGATCGTTCAGCAACTTAAAACTAATAATTTCGTATTTGAGAGCCTCCATGGGTCAAGGCAGACTCTGTGATCTTGCTGTCCTGAGTGTAGAAAGAGAAGAAACTGAGAAAACTGACTTTGATCACATCATAGATCAATTTGCATCAATGAAAGCAAGGAAGGTGCTGTTATAATTTTCATGTAGTGCCATAATTTGTTAATTAAAAGATTAATGAGCTTGACTTGTATTTTTGAGCTGATATTATGGTAAAGTTATCTATAAGATGGGTATCAGATGTTTGGACAGGGGCACAATTTCAGTGCTTGCCATAGGCGCTATTTTCCATGGATATGCCCCTGGCTATGCCCCTCTCAAGAGATTTCAGCTGACACTCCCAGTCTAGAAGAGATGTGAGAGCACAACTCTGTCAGACAAACATTAATGTACTTATGCATTTATCAAAGTCAGAGAGTTAAAGAACATAGAACACTACAGTTCAGTACATGATGTTGTGCCAACCTTTTAACCTAACCCTTCCCTCCTATATAACCCTCCATTTTTGCATCGTCCATGTGCCTATTTAAGAGTCTTTTAAATGTCCTCCGTGTATATGCCCCCATCACCACTTTTGGCAGAACATTCCACACACCTACCACTTTCTGTGTACTCCCCCCACCCCCCCCACCCCCCGCTTACACTTTACTCCAATCACCTTAAAATGATCCTTGCCAGTATTAGTATTTTCACCGGATAAGTTTCTGGCTATCCACTTGTTCTATGCCTCTTATCATCTTGTATCCATCGATCAAGTCTTCTCTTGTCCTCCTTCACTCCAGAGAGAAAAGCCCAAGCTTGCTCAACCTACCTTCATAAGACATGCTCTCTAATACAGGCACAGCATCCTCATAAATCTCTTCTGCACCCTCTCTAAAGCTTCCACATCCTTCCTAAAGTGAGGTGATCAGAACTGAACACAGGTGTGGTCTAGCCAGGGCTTTATGGAGCTGAACGTTACCTCTTGGCTCTTTTACAGCACAGAAACTGGCCTCTCAGCCCAAGTCATACATGCTGACCTAGTCACTTACCCTAATCTAGTCCCATTTGCCATCAGTTGGCTCATATCCATCTCGACCTTTCCTATGCACGTACTTGCCCAAGTACATTTTAAATGTTGTTTATAAACACTTCCTCCAGCATATTGCTCCATACACAGAACACCCTCTGAGTAAAACTATTGCCCCTCAGGTTCCTATTAAATCTCCCCTCTAATCTTAATCCAGTGCCTCTAGATCTCGATTCCAAAACAGTGAGAAAATGACTTTGTGCAGCAGGGTGGCATAGCGGTTAGCGTAATGCTTTTACAGTGCTAGCAACCCGGGTTCAATTCCCACCACCACCTGTAAGGAGTTTGTATACTTTCCCCATGACCACACGGGCCTCCTCTGGGTGGTGCTCCAGTTTCCTCCCACGTTCTAAAGACGTATGGGCTTGTAGGTCAATTGGTCACTTGGGCACATTTGGGCATTGTGGGCTCATTGGGCTGGAAGGGTCCGCTATCATACAGTATCTCTAAATAATAAATAAAAGTCTGTGAGCATTTACCCTATCTGCGTCCATCAAGATTTTATACACACCATCCTCCTATGCTCCAAACTGAACGTTCCAAACCTGTTCAACCTCTCCACAATCGAGCCTCTCAAATTCCAGTAACATCCTTGGAAATTTCCTCTGCACTCCTTCCAACCAAATGGCATCTTTCCTCCAAAGGGTGACCTAAACTGAAGCCAATATTCCAAACTTCCCCTCACCAACATCTTGTACAACTGCAACATAACGGCCTAACTTCTATATTCAATGCCCTGACTGATGAAGATCAGTGTGCCAAAGGTACTTGTACATTACTGCAGGAACCAAGGACTCCATGAAAGCATAGCCGCTAGTCTTAACGGCTTGCAGCACCAGAAATCGCGGTTCAATTCCGGCTGCTGTTTGTAAGGAGTTTGTACGTTCTCCCCGCAATTGCGTCAGTTTCTTCCAGGTGCTTTGGTTGCCTCCCACATTCCAAAGATATACAAGTTAGGTTTAGTGAGTTGTGGGCACGCTACAGTGACGCTGGAGGTATGGCAGCATTTGCAGGCTACCCCCAGCACATCCATGGACTGCGTTTGCCAGTGACACAAACAACGCATTTCACTGTATATTTCAATATACATGTGACAAGTAAAGCTAATCTTTATCTTATGTACTCCTAGACGCTTTGTTCGACAACATTCCTCAGGGCCCCCAACTCTGTCTGTGAATGTCCCACACTAATGGCATCAAACACTCTGACAAACTTCTACAGATGTAGAGTGGAAATCTTGAGTAAATTGCACAAAGCACTGCAGGAACTCAAGCCTGACCCTCCATTCAAGATAATTATGGCTGATCTGCCTCAGGCCTCAACATTCCCCACAGACCCCACTCCAAACAAATACCTGCCTCCTCATTAAATCCAAGTGCAGAAAAAGTGGAAAGGATGCAGAGATTTACAAGGTGTTGCCAGGACTAGAGGGCCAGAGTGATAGGGAGAGTTTAGGCAGGCTAGGGCTTTATTCCTTGGAAGGTAGGAGAATGAGGGGCAAACTTAAAGAAGGGTTTAAAATTATGATAAGGTGGATGATAGCGCAGTTTTCTCTAGGGTAGGGGAGTCTATTACTAGGAGGTCATAGGTTTAGAGTGAGAGGGGAAAGGGACCTCAGGGGCAACTTTTTCCATGTAGAAGGTGGCGAGTATACAGAATGAGCTGTTGGGGAAAGGCGTGAGGCAGTTACAATAGTATCATTGAAGAAGCATAAATATAAGAGATTCTGCAGATGCTGAAAATCCAGAGTAACACACACAAAATGCTGAGGGAACTCAGCAGGCCAGGCAGTATTCATTGAGAGGAATAATCCATTAACGTTCAGGCCGAGACCCTTTACCATGACTGGAAAGGAAGGGGAAAGAATCCAGGATCAGAAGGTGGGGGAGGGGTTAGGAGTACAAGCTGGCAGGTGATAAGCGAAACCAGGTGAGGGGGAAGATAGGTGGGAGCAGGAGAGGGATTAAGTGAGAACTTGGGAGGTGATGGATGGGAGCTGTAAAAGGCTGAAGAAGGAGGAATCTGATAGAGGAGAGTGGACCATGGGAGAAATGGAACAAGTTGGAGCACCAGAGAAAGGTGATGGGCAGATGAGGAGAAGAGAAGGGGTAAAGGACATGCAGGGGCTGGGCTTAGAAGGACATGGGCCAAATGCAGGAAATTGGAACGAGCTAGGTGGGCACAGTAGTTGGTTAGTCTGAAGGGTCCATATTCATGCTGCATTTCTCTATGACTCCAAGCCTCTCAGGGCCAAAGATGGTCCATTTGCTGCTGGGTACATGCGTGTTCTGCTCTACTTATGACATCTCGGTCACCTCTGCCGCTCAAGAGTTTGACTACAAGTCAGGAATACTGAAAATAAAATCCCTCCCACTGGGATAAATCAAAATCATTTTCCAAATGCAACTTCTAAACAAGTCAGAGAGTCTTCGAGTTCAGACTCGCTTGATCCTCTAGCAGAAATTTGGATCTGAGGAACTTCAAACATGCATACACAGGGCTCCTTGAAGGCATTTCAGTTATTTATTGTTTCTTCCCAACCCCTCTGCTCCAGGAGCCCAGCTGAACCCAGCGCCAGAGATGCAGATCTATGTGCATATTCCAAGCACTGCAGCACCAAAAGAGGCACTTCAGCCCATCTAATGCGTGCCCACCCAGAACCGTTATTCTACCTAGTCCCACTGACCCGCACCTGGACCGCAGCCTTCCATACACCCCCATCCATGCACCTACCCATCCAAACTTCTCATAAATGCTTCAATCGAACCCACATCCACCACATCTGCTGGCAGCTTGTTCACCACACAGTGAGAGTCAAAGTGTGAAGTACTGTACTGTACTGTCACACGTTCTACGTAACTACAAGACATGCAAACTTGGGAGTCCCCACCAAAGACACTTGCAAATTTCTACTGATGCGCTGTTGAGAGTATTCTGACTGGTTGGATCAGGATTGGAAAGGCTGCAGAGCTGTAGACTCAGCCAGCCCCATCATGGGGAGGAACGGACATCATTATCATCAAGGACATCTTCAAAAGCTGGTGTCTGAAGAAGGCAATATCCTTCTCTATGACCCTGGCCTTCCAGGACATGCCCTCTTCTCGTTGCGATCATCAGGGAGGTGGTGCAGGAACCCGAGACCACCAGTCAACATTTTAGGAACAGCTTCCTCCCTTCCACCATTGCATTTCTTAACAGTCCATGAACACATTCTTGTTATTCCTTGTTTTTCTACTGTTTCTGAAACTTAAAGAAATGTTGTCTTTGCAATGTACTGCTGCTGCAAAACCACAAAAGTCATGTTACTTAAGTGATAATAAAACAGATTTTGTGCTGGCAGCAGCTGATTCTGCCTTCCTGCCTTCCTGCCAAACTCCCACACAGTGCTTGCTCCATTCCCTTCCAGTCATTCTTCTCCTGTTTTGCTTCACACTACTCAATGAATCAAATACAGCGCCTTCACCATTACCAAGATGAAAGCACCCCTTCCCTGGGCATGCCTCAACCGGAACACAGACCACGGAAATCTGCAGCACATTACAGGCCCTTCAGCCCACAATGTTGTGCCAACCATGTAACCTCCTCTAGAAACTGCCTAGAATTTCCCTACCACACAGTCCTCTATCTTTCCTAAGCTCCATGTACCTATCTAAGAGCCTCTTAAAAGACCCTATTGAATCCGCCTCCACCACTACCGCTGGCAGTGCATTCCACGCATCCAACACACTCTGTGTAAAATACTTATCTTTGATTCCCCTTCCCCCCTCACCGTACCTACTTCCAAGGACCTTAAAACTATGCCCTCTTGTGCTAGCCATTTCAGCCCTGGGAAAAAGCCTCTGACTATCCACACGATCAATGCCTCTCATCATCTTATACACCTCTATCAGGTCACCTCTCATCCTCCATAGCCCCAAGGAGAAAAGGCCAACTACACTCAACCTATTCTTATAAGGCATGCTTTCCAATCCAGGCAATATCCTCGTAAATCTCCTCTGCACTCTCTCTATAGTATCCATATCCTTTCTGTAGTGAGGTGACCAGAACTGAACACAGTACTCCAAGTGGGGCTTACCCAAGGTCTTGTAAAGCTTTAAAATGACCTCATGGCTCTTGAACTCAATCCCATGGTTGATGAAGGCTATCATACCATATGCCTTCCCAGCCAACATTGCCAGCCTGCACAGCCACTTTGAGTGTCCTAAGGACATGGATCCCAAGATCTCACTGATCCTCCACACTGACAAGAGTCTTACCATTAATATTATATTCTGTCTTCAAATCTGACCTACTGAAATGAACCACTTCACGCTTATCTGGGTTGAACTCCATCTGCCACTTCTCAGCCCAGTTCTGCATCCATGACAACCTTCCAGAGTATCCACAACACCCCCCAGCTTTTGTGTCATCAGCAAACTTACTAACCCACCCTTCTACTTCTTCAGCCAGGTAATTTATAAAAGTTGTGAAGAGAAGGGGTCCCAGAAAATATCCCTGAGGCACACCACTGGTCTCCATCCTCCATGCAGAATACGAACCATCTACAGCCACCCTTTGCCTTCTGTGGGCAAGCCAATTCTGGATCCACAAAGCAAGGTCTTCTTGGATCCCATACCTCATTACTTTCTGAATGAGCCTTGCATGTGGAACCTTATCAAATACCTTACTGAAATCCATATACACTACATCTACTGCTCTACCTTCATCAATGCATTTTGCTACATCCTCAAAGAATTCAATCAAGTTTGTAAGGCACGACCTGCCCTTGACATCCTAATCAGATTATGTCTCTCCAAATGCTCATACATCCTGCCCCTCAAGATCTTCTCCAACAACTTACTCACCATTGAAGTACGACTATCATTTCCTGGGTTATCTCTACTCTCTTTCTTGAACAAGGGAACAATGTTTACAAACTTCAAATCCTCTGGTACTTCTCCTGTCCCTATTGATGATGGAAAGATCACTGCTCAGCAATCTCCTCCCTCGCTTCCCACAGTAGTCTGGGGTATATCTCCTCCAGTCCCAGCTACTAACTTAATACAGGTGTCCCCCGTTTTTCGGACGTTCGCTTTACGAAACCTCACTGTTACGGAAGACCTACATTAGTTACCTGTTTTTCTAACAGAAGGTGTTTTCACTGTTACGAAAAAAAATGTCGCGCGCCCCGAGCAGCTGCTCTCCCCAGGGTTCGGAACTGCATTCTAGCCAGCATTGCTTAAACACGTGCCTGTGAGCATCTGTTAGCAAGTTGAGTTCTAAGGTATCGGAAATGCCTGAAAGAGCTCGTAAAGGTGTTACACTTAGCGTAAAACTAGACATAATTAAGCGTTTCAATCGTGGTGAACGAAGTAAGGGCAAAGTGAGTTTGGCTTGTGGAAGCTGACGAAGATGATGTTGAAGAGGTTTTGGCATCCCATGACCAAGAACTGACAGATGCAGAGCTGATGCAATTGGAAGAGGAAAGGATAACAATCAGAACCGAATGCAGTAGCGAACTCGTCCAGGAACTGAACATGAAGCAACTGCGTGAGATTTTCGCTGCAATGATAAAGTACGACTTTTATTTTGAAAGGGTATGTTGGTTTAGGGCATATTTGCAGGATGGTTTCAGTCCTTACAAAGAACTGTATGATCTAAAAATGCACGAGGCTAGCAGTCAAGCAAGCCTTCCACATCAGCCACAGCAGACGACAAACCTTGACTTTCAACATCGAGGCAGGCAGACATAGAAGAAGATGACCTGCCTGCCCTGATGGAAGCAGATGACACCTCAGTGTCCACCACCCCAACCCCTGGGCCGCGGACAGATACCCATCCGTGGAGAATGCAGCGGTAGCTGGGAGGCACCTAGCACAACTTTAAGAAAAAGAGCTAAAATAAACAAGCTAATTAATTAGGTGCCGCCCGGCAGGTAAATATCGGCCCAGATCAGAGGCGATTGCTGACTACGTCGCCTCTGATCTGGGCCAACATTTACGTGCTGGGCAGCACTTAATCAATTAGCTTGTTTGTTTCAGCTTTTTTCTTAAAGATGTGCTGGGTGCATCCTGGCTACCGCTGTACCCCTGCATTCTTCGCGGATCGGTATCGGTTCGCTGCCTGGAGGGTGGGGACCACTGCACCACCCCAACCTCCGATGACTCAGCCTAACACACCATCATCAGTGTGCTCTGCGCTGTCCCAATTCCAGTAAGTGATACTACACTGTACATACATTATTACCTTATATAGGCTGTGTATTTTTACGTGTTATTTGGTATGATTTGGCAGCTTCATAGCTTAAAGGTTACTGGAGAGCGCTTGCGCCGTGTTTTTGCCGATGGTGCTTGCATGAGATTTCCGCTACAGAGAACAGTTCAGGCAATGATTGTGGAAAAGTATTTCTACTTTATATAGGCTGTGTATTCATCATATCATTCCTGCTTTTACTATATGTTACTGTTATTTTAGGTTTTATGTGTTATTTGGCATGATTTGGTAGGTTATTTTTGGGTCTGCGAACGCTTACAGATTTTTCCCATATAAATTAATAGTAATTGCTTCTTCGCTTTACGACGTTCCAGCTTATGAACCGTTTCATAGGAACGCTCTAGCTTCAGATGGCGGGGGAAACCTGTACCTTTCAAATGCTCCAGCATATCCTTTCTTAATGTCTATACAATCAAGCGTTTCAGTCCGCTGTAAGTCAGCCCTACAACTGCAAAGTTCCTTTTCACTGGTGAATACGGAAGCAAAGTATTTATTAAGTACCTCCGCTACCTCCTTAGGCTCCATGCATGTTTCCACTCTTGCTCCTGATTGGTCCTATTCTCACACGGCTCATCCTGTTGCTCTTCACATACTTGTAGAATGCCTTGGGGTTTTCCTTAATCCTGTTCACCAAGGCCTTCTCATGGCACCTTCCAGTTCTCCTAATTTCATTCTAGAGCTCCATCTTAGCACCCTTGTAATTTTCTAGAGCTCTCACAGTACCTAGTTTCTTGAACCTTTCGTAAGCTTTTCTTTCTTAACTAGATTTTCCGCATCCTTTGTACACCATGGTTCTTTTACCGTACCATCCTCTCCCTGTCCCAGTAAAACATACCTATGCAGAAAGCCATGCAAATATTCCCTGAACATCTGCTCCCAATTTATGTTCCCAAGTTCCTGCCTAATAGCATCATATTTCCCCCACCCCAATTAAACTTTTTCCCAAAATTGTCTGCTCTTATTCCTCTCCAGTGCTATGGTAAAGGAGATAGATTTGTGATCACTACCTCCAAAATGCTCTCCCACTGAGAGACCTGACACCTGACCAGGTTCATTTCCCAATACCAGACCAAGTACAGCCTCTCCTCTAGTTGGCTTATCTACATATTGCATCAGAGACCTTCCTGAACACATCTAACAAACTCCACCCCATCTACACCCCTTGCTCTAAGGAGATGCCGGTCAATATTAGGAAAGTTAAAAACACCCATCACAACAATCCTATTATTATTGCACCATTCCAGAATCTGTCTCCCTATCTGCTCCTTGATGTCTCTGTTATGATTGGGGGTGGGGGGGGGGAAGGTCTACTAAAAAAAACACCCAGTAGAGTTATTGCCCCCTTCTTGATTCTGACTTCCACCCACAATGACTCAGTAGACAATCCCTCCATGACATCCTTCTTTTCTGTAGTCATGATACTATCCCTGAATAGCAATGCCACACCCCACCTCTTTTGCCTCCCTCCCTGTCCTTTTTGAAATATCTAAAACCCAGCACACTCAGCAGCCATTCCTGCCGCTGAGACATCCAAACCTCTGTAATGGCCTCAACATCGTAGTTCTACATATTGATTCACACTCTAAGTTCATTCGCCTTGTTTATGATGCTCCTTGCATTAAAATAGACACATCACAAATCACCTTGCTGAGTGTATCTTTGCTCTATCATCTACCCATCCTTCCTCACCAACTCCCTATAAGCTGTCTCTACTTGTGTGCCAACTGCCCCACCTTCTGCCTCTTCACTTCGGTTCCCACCCCCTGCAAATTCAGTTTAAACCTCCCCACTAGCATTAGCAAACCTCCCTCCCAGGATATCGGTTCCTCTCCAGTTCAGGTACAATCCATCCCATTTGTACAGGTCACCCCCTCCCCAGGAAAGGTTCCAATGATCCAAGAACTTGAAACCCTGCCCCACCTCCTCGGCGCTATCTTCCTGTTCTGACCTTCCCTAGCTCGTGGCACTGGGCGTAATCTGGAGATTAGTAATCTGGAGATTAGCACCTTGGAAGTCCTGCGCTTCAGCCTCGTTCCTAACTTCCTAAACTTATTGCGCTGGACCTCCACCCCTCTCCTGCCAATGTCATTGGTACCAACATGTACCACAACCTCCGGCTGCTCATCCTTCCCTTCAAAGATATTCTGCAACTGGTCAGAGACACCCAGGACCCTAGCTCCGGGAAGCAACACACTATCCTGGAGTCTCTTTTGCCTGTGCAAAATCTCCTAACTTTCTCCCGAACTATTGAGTCCCCTATGACCATTGCTCCCCCTGACTTCACCCTACCCTTCTGAGGCTCAGAGCTGACCACAGTGCTATTGGTCTGGCTGCTGATGCCTTGCCCAGATTGGTCACCCCCCTCAGCAGTATCCAAAGGGGTATACTGTCGCTGAGGGGAATGGTCACAGTGATTTCTGACTTCTTTCTCCCCTTACCTCTTTTGGTGTTCACCCATCCACTCCTCGAATTCTGCACTCTGAGTGTAACCACCCGCTCAAAAGTCATATCTATCAATTACTCTGCCTCCCAGATGATCCTATGTTCATCCAACTCCAGCTTCTTATTGCTGTCTTTCATGATCAGCAGCTGGCTGCATTTCCTGACTTGAAGATTTAAAAGGCAATGACCCAACCAACAAGGCTGATGGGAAACACACACAAAAATGCCTCAGCAGGTCAGGCAGCATCTATAGAAGAGAATGAACAGTTGATGTTTCAGGCCGAGACCTTCATCAAGCTGGCAGGTGTTAGTCAACATTGGGGCGGGGAAGGTGGGGGGGGGGGTACAATGAAGTAAGAAGCTGGGAGGGGTTACGTTGAACAGGTGAAGGGCTGAAGAAAGAATCTGATAGGAGAGGAGACTGACCATAGGAAAAAGGAAAAGAGGAGGGGAATGAGAGGGTGGTGATAGGCAGGTGAGGAGAAAGATGGGCAGTAGTTTTTGATGGACTCTAGATCTTGGTCTCTGGGGGCTTTGCCTTTGCTCGCATGGTGGGTGGTGGGGGGGGGTTGATGTTTTTGCTGCAGCAAGTGGGGGAAGGGGGGAGAGTTGATGCTTTTACTGCTGCTTGTGCATGGGAGGGGAGTTTGGGGCTCTAACATTTTCTGTCTTTCATTCCTTGGGGTTTTTCTTCTGTTTTGTGGATGTCTGTGAGGCGCAAGAATTTCAGGTTGTATACTGTATACACTCTCTGATATTAAATTGAACCATTGAATCTGGGACCGCTGGAGGCTGAAGAATACAGGTGTCCCCCGCTTTTCCAACGTTCGCTTTACAAAACCTCACTGTTATGAAAGACCTACATTAGTTC
The DNA here is from genome assembly GCF_963921235.1 of Mobula hypostoma. Lineage (NCBI taxonomy): Eukaryota > Metazoa > Chordata > Chondrichthyes > Myliobatiformes > Myliobatidae > Mobula > Mobula hypostoma. The sequence goes on along the minus strand of NC_086102.1, from coordinate 107,836,096 downwards.
CCTGCTTTTGCTAACAGAAGGTGTTTTCACTGTCACGGAAAAAAAGCAGTGCGCGGGGCAAATCAGCACCTGATAAAAGGCAGCGCGTGCCCCAAGCAGCCGCTCTCCCCGGATTCGGAACTGCATTCTAGCCGGCATTGCTTAAACACGTGCCTGTGAGCAGCCGTTTGCAAGATGAGTTCTAAGGTATTGGAAAAGCCTAAAAGAGCTCGTAAGGGTGTTACACAGCGTAAAACTAGACATAATTAAGCGTTTCGATCGTGGTGAACGAAGCAAGGACCAAGTGAGTTTGGCTTATGGAAGCTGACAAAGATGATGTTGAAGAGGTTTTGGCATCCCATGACCAAGAACTGATAGATGAAGAGTTGATGCATTTGGAAGAAGGAAGGATAACAATCGAAACCGAGTGTAGTAGCGAACTGAATGTGAAGCAGCTGCGTGAGATTTTTGCTGCAATGACTTTAATTTTAAATTTTAAATTTTAAATTTATGACTTTAATTTTGAAAGGGTACGTAGGTTTAGGGGATATTTGCAGGATGGTTTGAGTCCTTACAAAGAACTGTACGATAGAAAAATGCGCGAGGCTCAGCAGTCAAGCAAGCCTTCCAGCAGACGATGAACCTCGACCTTCGACATCGTCATCGACATCATCAGCCACAGCAGACGATGAACCTCGACCTTCGACATCGAGGCAGGCAGTCATAGGAGAAGATGAGCTGCCTGCTCTAATGGAAACAGACGACGAGATGACACCCCAGTGTCCCACCACCCTGCGATTCGCGGAGAATGCAGCAGTAGCCGGGGGGGGGGGGGCACACAGCACATCTTTAAGAAAAAAACGGAAATAAACATGCTAATTAATTAGGTGCCGCCTGACACGTAATTGTCGGCCCAGATCAGAGACGATGCAATCGGAAATCGGCACTGATCTGGGCCGACAATTATGTGCCAGGCGCCACCAAGTTAATTAGCATGTTTATTTCGGCTTTTTTCTTAAAGATGTGCCGTGTGCCTCCCGGCTACCGCTGCACCCCTGCATGCTTTGCGGATCGGTATCAGTTGGCAGCCTGGAGGGTGGGGCCCACTGCACCACCCAAGCTCCGACAACTCAGCCTAACACACCATCACCAGTGTGCTCAGCGCTGAACCAATTCCGGTAAGTGATACTACACTGTACATACATTATTTCTACTTTATATTGGCTGTGTATTTTTACATGTTATTTGGTATGATTTGGCAGCTTCATAGCTTAAAGGTTACTGGAGAGCGCTTGCGCTGTGTTTTTGCCAACAGCGCTTGTGTGAGATTTTCTGCCGACAGCGCCTGTGCGAGATTTTTGCTACAGAGAACAGTGCAGTAATGATTGTGGAAAAGTATTTCTATTTTACATAGGCTGTGTATTTCTCATATCATTCCTGCTTTTACTATATCTTACTGTTTTTTTAGATTTGATGTGTTATTTGGCATGATTTGGTAGGTTATTTTTGGGTCTGCCAATGCTCACAAATTTTTCCCATATAAATAAAAGGTAATTGCTTCTTCACTTTACGACATTTCGGCTTATGAACCGTTTCATAGGAACGCTCTACCTTCGGCTGGTGGGGAAAACCTGTATGTAACACCTTGGGGGTTAGAGGACTGTGTACATGCATGGGTGGGAGTGAGGACCAGGGGACTTGCTTTGCTGTTGATGGTTTGTAGCTTGTTCTGTTCTACTTTGTTGAGGTTTGCAGGCATGCTTTGTTGGTGCTGGAATGTGTGGTGACACTTGTGGGCTGCCCCCAGCACACCCTTAGGTTGTGCTGGCTGTTAATGCAAAGGACACATTTCATCATATATTTTGATGTATCGTACTGTGGAAAAGCCCTGGACACTTATATATAGCTAGGTTGCCTAAAACCTTTGCATAGTACTGTAGTAATTTTATGTATTGCACTGTACTGTACTGCTGCTGCAAATAAAACAAATTTCATGACATATGTGAGTGATTCTGATCTGGATCTCTACTGTGGACTGAGTGGGAAGGGGGTAAAGAGAGTGGAATCATGGTTGGGGGAAAAGGGAGTAGGAAGCACCAGAGAGACATCCTGTAATGATCAATAAACCAATTGTTTGGAATCAAATTAACTTCACTGGTGTCTCAGCCCTGAGCGTGTCTGTGCACACACCAGCCCCTGCCCCTGGTCCCTGGTCCCTCACCCTTCCTGGGGTGCTCCATCCTCACTATTCCCAATATCCTTTGCTCCCACCAGGCTCTCCGCACTACATTGACAAATACAGTAATGCATAATAGTCTCAGGCACCCGAGCTACATACATGTGCTAAGATTTATGCACAGTACTATACAGGTGATGAATAAACTTAAATCTTGTCAATAAACATGATTCAGAGAACCCATCTTTCTATACATAAGCCATGAACTCAAGTCAGAACTGGATCAGGGGAAGAAGTGACAGTTTCTGCTCCTAATGTGTATTAACTGAGAGATATGGGTGCTGCTGGTGCAGCCAGAATCCACTGCTCAGCGTTAAATGGCTGCTGAGACATTTTCTAACAATTGGCCTGCTTCAGAAATCAGTAAACACTTAACCAGACATCTGCCTAAAGAGTGAGAGACAACCTTTCCCTGAAGGGCATTACTCAACCAGATCAGAGTAACACATGTCCTGAAATTTGTTGTTCTGCATCAGTAGTACAGTGGAAGACATAAAAATTACTATTGAGGTGGTGCTCGTGGCCCGTACAGAAATCTGATGGCGGAGAAGTGGGCATGTCCTGCATGATGGAGGTCCTTCATGATGGACACTGCATTCTTCAGATATTGCCTTACTAGAATGTCCTTGACAGCAGGAAGGCTAGTACTCATGATAGAGCTGGTCGAGTCTACAATCCTTTGCAGCTTTTTCCGATCCCATGCACTGGGGCCTCTATACCAGATGGTGATACAACCGGTCAAAATGCTTTCCACTGCACATCTGTGGAAATTTACCAGAGTTTTTGGTGACACACCAAATCTCAAACTGCCATTGAAGTACATCCCCTAGTGTGGCTTCTTCCTGATTGGATAGAAATTAAATGAAGAAAAGTAGATTTTCACAACCTTCTACCAGCAAGGAATGCTTACTTAGGCATCATACATCAAAGTTGCTGGTGAACGCAGCAGGCCAAGCAGCATCTATAGGAAGAGGCGCAGTCGACGTTTCAGGCCGAGACCCTTCGTCAGGACTAACTGAAGGAAGAGTGAGTAAGGGATTTGAAAGCTGGAGGGGGAGGGGGAGATGCAAAATGATAGGAGAAGACAGGAGGGGGAGGGATAGAGCCGAGAGCTGGACAGGTGATAGGCAAAAGGGGATACGAGAGGATCATGGGACAGGAGGCCTAGGGAGAAAGACGGGGGGGGGGTGACCCAGAGGATGGGCAAGAGGTATATTCAGAGGGACAGAGGGAGAAAAGGAGAGTGAGAGAAAGAATGTGTGCATAAAAATGAGTAACAGCTGGGGTACGAGGGGGAGGTGGGGCCTAGCGGAAGTTAGAGAAGTCAATGTTCATGCCATCAGGTTGGAGGCTACCCAGACGGAATATAAGGTGTTGTTCCTCCAACCTGAGTGTGGCTTCATCTTTACAGTAGAGGAGGCCGTGGATAGACATGTCAGAATGGGAATGGGATGTGGAATTAAAATGTGTGGCCACTGGGAGATCCTGTTTTCTCTGGCGGACAGAGCGTAGATGTTCAGCAAAGCGGTCTCCCAGTCTGCGTCGGGTCTCACCAATATATAAAAGGCCACATCGGGAGCACCGGACGCAGTATATCACCCCAGTCGACTCACAGGTGAAGTGATGCCTCACCTGGAAGGACTGTTTGGGGCCCTGAATGGTGGTAAGGGAGGAAGTGTAAGGGCATGTGTAGCACTTGTTCCGCTTACACGCAGAACAAGTGCTACACATGCCCTTACACTTCCTCCCTTACCACCATTCAGGGCCCCAAACAGTCCTTCCAGGTGAGGCATCACTTCACCTGTGAGTCGGCTGGGGTGATATACTGCGTCCGGTGCTCCCGATGTGGCCTTTTATATATTGGTGAGACCCGACGCAGACTGGGAGACCGCTTTGCTGAACATCTACGCTCTGTCCGCCAGAGAAAGCAGGATCTCCCAGTGGCCACACATTTTAATTCCACATCCCATTCCCATTCTGACATGTCTATCCACGGCCTCCTCTACTGTAAAGATGAAGCCACACTCAGGTTGGAGGAACAACACCTTATATTCCGTCTGGGTAGCCTCCAACCTGATGGCATGAACATTGACTTCTCTAACTTCCACTAGGCCCCACCTCCCCCTCGTACCCCAGCTGTTACTCATTTTTATGCACACATTCTTTCTCTCACTCTCCTTTTTCTCCCTCTGTCCCTCTGAATATACCTCTTGCCCATCCTCTGGGTCACCCCCCCCCGTCTTTCTCCCTAGGCCTCCTGTCCCATGATCCTCTCGTATCCCCTTTTGCCTATCACCTGTCCAGCTCTCGGCTCTATCCCTCCCCCTCCTGTCTTCTCCTATCATTTTGCATCTCCCCCTCCCCCTCCAGCTTTCAAATCCCTTACTCACTCTTCCTTCAGTTAGTCCTGACGAAGGGTCTCGGCCTGAAACGTCGACTGCGCCTCTTCCTATAGATGCTGCTTGGCCTGCTGCGTTCACCAGCAACTTTGATGTATGTTGCTTGAATTTCCAGCATCTGCAGAATTCCTGTTGTTTGCTTACTTAGGCATATTCAGCACAACGAAGTATCATCCCCTCATCCACATTAACAAGATGTTTCTGAATCTTGTATGTTTCGATCAAGTTCTCTTGCACACTTCTGACTCCCAGCAGCTGATAGGTTGATTCACAGCCTACTATAACAATTACAAGTAGTGGACACCACTTTGTTCATCAAGGGAACTTCTCTTCCCACCACTGACATTATCTACAGGAGGTGCTGCCCCAAAAAGGTGGCATCTATCGTTGAGGACTTCCACATCTGGATTATACCCTCTTCTCACTGCTACCATCAGGCAGGAGGGACAGAAGCCCGAAGTCCCACACCACCATGTTCAGCTTCTATCCCGCTTTAGGGGTAGGACAGGCCTCTTGTACAATAAGATGGACTCTTGACTTCACAATCTACCTTGGTATGATCTTGCACTTTCTCATTCAACTGCACTGCACTTTCTCAGTATTCTGCATTGTTATTGTTTTATCTTGCTCTACCTCAATGCACAGCAATGAATTGATCTGTATGAATATATGCAAGACAAGCTTTTCACTTTATCTTGGTACATGTGACAATAATAACCCTATAATATTACCAGCTATTATCATACAACAATAAGATTCTGGAACCAATCTACACGAGCCTAATCATTACCTCAGCAATGGAACTCTTGCACTACTGTGGAATCCTCTCTTACTGTACATTGCGTGCAATACAAGAAATCAGTACAAAGTCTTTTTTCTTCAGTGTTGTGAAGTGGAGAGGGTCAGTACCTTTTAATCCCTTGGCACTAACATATCAAAGGATCTGTCCAGGGACCAGCACATTAAGTGCCATCACGAGGAAGGCACGACAGTGCCTCTACTCTTAAAAGTTTGTGTAGATTTGTCATGCCTTCAAAAACTTTGACAAACGTCAGCAGATGCACAGTGGAGAGTACCCTGACTGATTGCATCACAGGCTGGTATGGAACACCAATGCCCAGCAATGGAAGAAGACTACAGGAAGTAGTGGACACAGCCCAGTCCATCACAGTGAATATAGTTACAAGAAGTGCTGCCACAAGAAAGCAGTACATCCATGTCAAGGACCCCCACCATCTAAGCCATGACTTTCTCACTATTACCATCGGGAAGGAAGTGCAGGAGCCCTAGGTTCACACCACCAGGTTCAGAAACAGTTATTACCCTACAACCATCAGGCTCCTGAACCAGTGTGGATAACTTCACTCAACTCAACTCTGAACTGATCCTACACACTACAGATTAACTTTCTAGGACACTGCAACTCATACTCTCAGTATTTTCTCTTCACCATTTACACATCGGACTTCAACTACTGCACAGAGTCTTGTCATCTTCAGAAGTTTTCTGATGACTCTGCCATAGTTGGATGCATCAGCAAGGGAGATGAGGCTGAGTACAGGGCTACGGTAGGAAACTTTGTCACATGGTGTGAGCAGAATTACCTGCAGCTTAATGTGAAAAAGACTAAGGAGCTGGTGGTAGACCTGAGGAGAGCTAAGGTACTGGTGACCCCTGTTTCCATCCAGGAGGTCAGTGTGGACATGGTGGAGGATTACAAATACCTGGGGATACGAATTGACAATAAACTGGACTGGTCAAAGAACACTGAGGCGGTCTACAAGAAGGATCAGAGCCGTCTCTATTTCCTGAGGAGACAGAGGTTCTTTAACATCTGCCGGACTATGCGGAGGATGTTCTACGAGTCTGTGGTGGCCAGTGCTATCATGTTTGCTGTTGTGTGCTGGTGCAACAGGCTGAGGGTAAAAGACACCAACAGAATCAATAAACTCATTCGTAAGGCCAGTGATGTTGTGGGGATGGAACTGGACTCTCTGACGGTGGTGTCTGAAAAGAGGATGCTGTCCAAGTTGCATGCCATCTTGGACAATGTCTCCCACCAACTACATAATGTACTGGGTGGACACAGGAGTACATTCAGCCGGAGACTCATTCCACCGAGATGCAACACAGAGCGTCATAGGAGGTCATTCCTGCTGTGGCCATTGTTACGTACCCCGTAACTGGGTTGCCAAACCAGCAGAAATGGACCACTAGTTGGGAGTCTGGTTTACTAGAAACTAATAAAGTTTTATTAAAGAAATAAGTAACACAGTACTCTAATCGTAACGATATAAATGCAACAGGTTAGCAATGATAAAACACGTATGTACACAGAACTAGGGTAATAGGAATCAACCAAGCTCTATAGCAGTCTGGGGGTAAAATGATCAGTCTTAAGTGACGCAGAGTTCAGTTCAGCTGAGTACAGTTCGCAGCAATCGCTGTTGTGCCATTGGAGAGAGAGAGATGCAAATTTGATTCAGGCAGACCTTTGATGTTCACAGGTGGTTTCGGGCGGACCCTTTTATGTCTTCTATCGCGTTGTGGTCACCGACTGTGACCCCTCCGTTCCGGATACGACCGATCTTCCGCGGTGAACCCGGCACCCAGGCAAGGGCGGACACACACACCAGGTTCCCACTGATTGTACCTTTTCACCCTGTGCGTCTATGGTCGGTTCCCGCGAACCGGACCTCCAAACTCCCACCAACTTGTGGGGGCACACCGCTCTTCCAGGGTCTCGTTATCTCGTGGTGTGTGCCATGCCTTAGCGAACCTGCTCTTTTTATCCCCCTGCTGGGGTATCGCCTGTCCATCAAACTTCAAACAGTTCGGGTTCAAAACAACCGGTCTGTCAATATTCTGAATTGTGTTTCTTTTCCATTATCTCTCTCTCCTCTTTCATTAACATTTTGAACGTTTCTCCATTGTCTTCCTTATCTCTCTCATTAGCATCAATCGTCTGATAACTTGGTTTGTCGTCACACCACCAAACTTTACAACTCCTCCCTTGGAGGGTCAGACACCCTGAGCCAATAGGCTGGTCCTGGACTTATTTCCTGGCATAATTTACTTTTTACTATTTAACTATTTATGGTTTATTACTATTTATTATTTATGGTGCAACTGTAACGAAAACCAATTTCCCCCGGGATCAATAAAGTATGACTATGACTATTTTATTTGCACAGAATGCCTTCTTTTGCACATTGGTTGTCAGTTGAAGTATACTATTGTCACATTTCATTGTACCTATATTTCTTTTTTTTTCTGCAAGAAAATGACCTCCAGGAGGCCACAACCTTGTCGTGGTTTGGAGGCTTGCTTGCCTCAATGACCCAGAGAGCTATGCTGGCTGGAGTCAGGAGTTTATGCTTTGTCTCTTGTTAGGGTCACCCATGCCAAACAGGTCAAAGGGTAGAGACGAAGAGTGGTCCACAGGCCTCCAAGTTCAGGGATTCAGCTCAGGGCTATCAACCCTGATTGGTAAAACAAAATTAGTAGAGAAACAGCAATGAAAGAATCCTTCTATATCTGGGTGTGACAGTATTCCTGAGTCGCCACCCAGGACTTGCATGTCTGACAGGATGCAGGAAGCTGTGAATGCTGCCAGAGATAGAGGGCATTCATTGCTGCCCCAAACGCCAGCGGTGTAACGGGCAAAGGACGATGACAACAAGAACATGAATCTCAGTGAAGTACATGGCAACATAAAACACACTTGGATAATAAATTTAGTTTAATCTATGTATAGTTCATATATCCTGTGGTTTGTCTGACTCTCCATGCTTGTGATGCCACTGCAGGCAAGATTTTTTTTGTATGTTAATCTCACCGCACATATGCACATGACAATAAAATCGATTTGACTTGACAGAAATACTCCTGGACAGCACAACCCTTTCACAAGAAGGCTGCTCCTTCCCAGCATTATCCAAACTGCTTCTGATGTAGTTACATCCTTCCTTAAATAAGGAGACCTTTACAGTGCACAGTGCTCCTGATTTGGTTAAATATGCTCTATATTGGAACATAGAACAGCACAGCACAGTACAGACCCTTTGGCTCACAATGCTGTGCCAACCTTTTAACTTATTTTAAGATCGATCTAACCCTCCCCTCCCACATAGCCCTCTATTTTTCCTTCATCCGTGTGCCCATCTAAGAGTCGCTTACATGTTCCGAATGTATCGGACCCTACCACCCTCACTGGCAGCGTGTTCCATGCACTCACACTCTGTGTAAGAAACTGTCATCCCCCTGACCTGCCTCTGACATCCGCCCATATGTTCCAAGAATCACCTGAAAGCATTGCCCCACCGTATTAACCATTTCTGACCTAGGGGAGAAGTCTCTTACCATCCATTCTATTTGTGCCCCTTATCTTGTACACCTCTACCTAGTCACCTTTCATCCTCCTTCATTCGAAAGAGATAAGCCTTACTTCACTCAACCTATACAAGACTTGCTCTTTAATCCAGGCAGCATCCTGGTAAATTTCCTCTTCATCTTCCACTTGCTTCTGTAATAAGGTGACTAGAACTGAACACAATATTCAAAGTGTGGTCCAACCAGAGATGCAACATTACCTCTTCAATTCAATCCAATCCACAACTAATGAGTACACCTTCTTGACCACCCTATGAACTTGTGTGGTAGCTTTGAGGGATCTGAAGACGTGCACCCCAAGAGCCCCCTGTTCTTCCACTACCATGAATCCTGCTCTTGACCCTGTACTCTGCCTTCAAGTTCAACCTTCTAAAGTGCATCACGTCACCTTCTCCTGGATGGAACCCCATCTAATACTTCTCAGCCCCACTCTGGATCTTGTCAAAGTCCTGCTGTGAAGTTTGACAACCTTCTACACTGTCCACAACACCACCAACCTCCTAAAAATATAGAACATAGAATATGGACAGTGATGTTGATTCAACCTTTTAACTTACTCTTGGATCAACCGAACCCTTCCTTCCTACAAAGCCCTCCAGTTTTCTATCATCCATGCACATATCTAAGAGCATCTTAAAAATGTCCCTAATATATCTATGGCTACCAACACACCCAGCAGGGCAGAATTAGTCTATCAAGCCTGCTCAACCATTCAATTATGCATTCACCACTCCCTGTGTAAAAAATAACACCCCTGACACCCCCCCCCTCCCCATACAGACCCCCAATCACCTTAAAATTGCGTTCTCTCGTACTAGCCATTGCCGCCCTGGGAAAATCTGGTTGTCATCTCAATCTATGGTTCTTACTTTCTACACTGCTATAAAGTCACCTTTCATCCTTCTTGTCTCCAAAGAGAAAATGTGGTGGTTTTGACACTGGGAGCTTATGTCAGCAAGGAATTTCACTCTGTATATGACAATAAATTGACCTACGTTTCAAGTTGAAGTCTTTTACTTTCTTGGTTGTTGAGATTGCAGATGTGAGAGATGCTTTCGGGAATAGCCTCCACTAAATGCCACAGCAGTTGTGAAAACAACCAATAACGTGCTCACATCTCTATAGTGAGGATCTTGACTCCACTACCATTTTGCCGAGACCATGCAACCTATTGAACTGCAGCTGACCCTGTGTACTCAGTCACGACGAGTCTGTACAACCTGTTCTCAAATGCACAAGAGTCTGCCAACAATCTCCATGATGCAATATTCCCCCTACCTTAACGAAGCACTGGTATTCTTCCTTGTCCTCAGTGAAGATCTCCACATCAAGAAAGAGTTTCAGCCTATGGTCAATAGTCTGAAAATCCTCAACAGACAGATTAAAATCATCCCCTGGAGAAGCAAGAGGTAGCAGTTAACAACCACAGGTACCAGCAAACAAACCAAAGCTAACCCAGAGAAAATTTACAAGGATGTTGCCAGGACTAGAGGACCTGAGTTAAAGGGAATAGTTAGATAGGTTAGAATTTTTTTCCTTAGCGTGTAGGAGGGAGGGGAGATCTGATATAGCTGTACACAGAAACAGGCCCTATCCCATATCTTACAATTACTATAATATTCAGAACTCTATTGATCTTTTTAGACATGATTCAGAAATTCAATTTCCCCTAAAGAAAATACTCATCTCAGTCCTAAATGCCTAAACCTTTGAGTTACGATGCCTTAGTTGTGGACTCATCTGGAGGAAGAAACGTACAGCACACCCCACATTAGAGGGATTGCATTTCTAGAAATATGACCGTATTGCAGTTTTCCATGTTGACAAAGATCATCTGTCACATCCGCGTTTCTTATTAAGTTCACGTACGACACAGAAACCGGCCCTCAGGCTCAGAGTGTCTGTGCTGAACACGATACCAAATTTAATTCATCTGCTTTGCCTGCACATGGTCCATATACATCCCTGTGCATTAAACACCTCCTTGGCACAGACACTCCAGTACGGACTGTCAGGAGTGCTTCCACCACCACTCCCGACAGTCTGCTCTAGACATACTCTGTTTAAAAAAAATACTTGCCCCCTGCATCTCCTTTAAACTTTCCCCTTCACAGAAGATCATGCTCTCTAGTATTTGATATTTCTACTCTGACGAAAACGATTCTGACACTTTACCCTATCAATTACTCTCATAATTTTACAAACCTCTATCAGTTCTTCCCTCAGCTTCCACTGCTTCAGAAAAACAACCCAAGTTTGCCCTACCTCTCCTTACACCAGTCCTACGCTAATACCATGTTAATCTTTACCCATCAACTCCCCTCAAATTCTACTCCTCACTTACATACTTGGGGCAATTTAGAATGACCAATTAACCCACCAACTGGCAAGTCTTTGGGATGTGGGAGGATGCAAGAGAAACATTTGTGGACACAAGGAGGACATGGAAACTTCACAGACTTAAGACTAGGACACAGGCAGCATCTATGGAAAATAGTATAGTCGCCGTTTTGGGCCGAGACCCTTCATCAGGACTCTCCTGCCTGGCCTGCTGAGTTCCTCCAACAACTTGTGTGTGTTGCTTGGATTTCCAGCATTTGCAGATTTTCTTGTGTTTGTGATTTTCTCTCCCAGCTATTTCTGGCATCTCTAAGCCTGAATGCTTGAAACCACAGTGAGCAAAACTGTTCTGAATCATCTTACTGCTTATTTCTCACCAACTATCAGCGACAAATATCACTGCTTTTTGAACACAAACACACGCAACTGACCCTACTTAAAACTGATTGCTCTAAGCACAGTGTAGTCTGATGGCCACGCAAGTGCATGTGACTGATGCTAGCAAGAATCTGTTCAGCAACAGTCTCAAAATAAACGAAGGAAATCCCAGCTATTTTCTTGATTAGTTTTCGTTCTTCAAGCATTGTCCCAAATAAGCTGCTGCCCCGATTAACCAATGACCCATTTAATTGGAATCCCACCAATACAGTCTGTGGTAATGAATTCCACAGATTCACTGCCCTCCAGCTAAAGAAAGGAAACTATACATAAATAAAGCGACACACATCAAAGTTGCTGGTGAACGCAGCAGGCCAGGCAGCATCTGTAGGAAGAGGTGCAGTCGACGTTTCAGGCTGAGACCCTTCGTCAGGACTAACTGAAGGAAGAGTGAGTAAGGGATTTGAAAGTTGGAGGGGGAGGGGGAGATCCAAAATGATAGGGGAAGACAGGAGGGGGAGGGATAGAGCCAAGACCTGGAGAGGTGATAGGCAAAAGGGGATACGAGAGGATCATGGGACAGGAGGTCTAGGAAGAAAGACAAGGGGGGGGGGACCCAGAGGTTGGGCAAGAGGTATATTCAGAGGGATAGAGGGAGAAAAAGGAGAATGAGAGAAAGAAAGTGTGCATAAAAATAAGTAACAGATGGGGTACGAGGGGGAGGTGGGGCCTTAGCAGAAGTTAGAGAAGTCGATGTTCATGCCATCAGGTTGGAGGCTACCCAGACGGAATATAAGGTGTTGTTCCTCCAACCTGAGTGTGGCTTCATCTTTACAGTAGAGGAGGCCGTGGATAGACATGTCAGAATGGGAATGGGATGTGGAATTAAAATGTGTGGCCACTGGGAGATCCTGCTTTCTCTGGTGGACAGAGCGTAGACTACTGTAAAGATGAAGCCACACTTAGGTTGGAGGAACAACACCTTATATTCCGTCTAGGTAGCCTCCAACCTGATGGCATGAACATCGACTTCTCTAACTTCCGCTAAGGCCCCACCTCCCCCTCGTACCCCATCTGTTACGTATTTCTATGCACACATTCTTTCTCTCACTCTCCTTTTTCTCCCTCTGTCCCTCTGAATATACCTCTTGCCCATCCTCTGGGTTCCCCCCCCCCCTGTATTTCTTCCCAGACCTCCTGTCCCATGATCCTCTCGTATCCCCTTTTGCCTATCACCTGTCCAGCTCTTGGCTCTATCCCTCCCCCTCCTGTCTTCCCCTATCATTTTGGATCTCCCCCTCCCCCTCCAACTTTCAAATCCCTTACTAACTCTTCCTTCAGTTAGTCCTGACAAAGGGTCTCGGCCTGAAACGTCGACTGCGCCTCTTCCTATAGATGCTGCCTGGCCTGCTGCGTTCACCAGCAACTTTGATGTGTGTTGCTTGAATTTCCAGCATCTGCAGAATTCCTGTTGTATACATAAGTAAAGACTGGCAAACAGCCAAAGATGACAAATTGTGCAAATACAAATGTATAAATATACATTATAATTCTGAGAACAAAGAGATAAATAGTGAGAACATGTGTTGTAGTGGCTAACAATGCTGCTAACCTTTGCAGGGTCCAGGGGCATCGTCTCCACTGTCAGAGTAGGGAGAGTGGCGGGTCAGTGTGGACCCCACTGGCGTGCTGTAGCGGAATGCCCAGGTCAGGCTGCCACAGAGTGAGTTTGAACTTCCCCTCTGGCCGAGCTGGCTGCTATTCAGGCCTGGGCTGGAGGTGACCCCAGTGGCCTGTTCCTCAGCGCCCGAACTGTCTGACAGGTGGCTACCGTCCCTGGTGCTGACACTGCTGCAGGTCTGCTCACAGTCCAGGTAGAAGCTAGCCATCTTTCCGCCTGTGAAGGCACTGCTCTCCGGCTCTACGATTGAAGCTGCCAGAGAATCGTCGCCTGGTGCTCCTGCCCCACCGAGGGACTCGACACTCTGCACAAAATGGACAAAACCAGCCGTGGATTAGAAAATAGCTTCAACACAGGAGCTGACTGGTGGAGAACCAAATTTATATCTCAGCCACATCTCACCCCAAACCTTCCAATAATGCATCAATCCCTCCTCATCACCAGCTTCTACAAGACCATAAAACATAGGGGCGTGCTAGTCCTGAAGCATTGATACATTTTTTATTTAGAGATGGTAACAGGTTCTTTCCACCCAATGAGCTCATGCTGTTCAATTACATCCATGTGGCCGATTAATCTACGAACTTGCAAGCCTTTGGTGGGAGAAATTAGCTTTATGTCGCATGTGCTTGAAACACATAGTAAAATGTGTCATTTACATCAAATCAGTGAGGAAGTGCTGGGGGACAGCCTTGAAGTGTCACCATGCTTCTGGCACCGATAATACATGCCCAGAGCTTACTAACCCAACTTCCAAAGATGGAACAAAACCAGAAGACTCGGAGGAAACCCAAGTGGTCACGGGGAGAAGGTACAAGCTCCTTACAGACTGCAGTGGAAATTGAACCTGGGTTACAGCAGCTGTAATAGCGTTGCACTAACCACTACACTACTCTGCCACCTTGTCAAAGAAAGCATCTTGGGCTGTGTTGGTTGTTAACGCAAATGACACATTTCATGGTATGCTTCCATGCACTGTATATGTGATAAATAAACTTGAATCTGAATTAGGCCATTCAGCCCATCAAGTCTGCTGTGCCATTCCATTATGGCTGATTTATTATCCCTCTCAAACCCTTTCTCCTAATTTCTATCCATAACCTTTGACACCCTTACTAATCAGGAACCCGTAAATGTTTGCTTTAAATATACCCAGTGACTTGGCCTTCACAGCCATCTGTGGCAATGAATTCTACAAATTCACCACCCTCTGGCCAAGGAACTTCCTCTTCATCTTTGTTCTAAAAGGAAGACTTTGCCCTCTGGTCCCAGAATCTCCCACAATACAAAATATCTTCTCCACATCCACTCTATCTAGGCCACTCAATATTTGGTAGGTTTCAGTGAGATTCCCCCGGCCCCACCCCAGTGAGTACAGGCCTAGAGCCATCAAATGTTCATGTGTTAACCCTTTCATTCCTGGGATCATTCTCATGAACCACCTCTGGACACTCTCCAATGCCAACACATCCTTTCTTAAATAAGGGCCCCAAACTGTCCATAATACTCCATATGTAGTCCAACCAATACCTTACAAAGTCTTAGCATTTCATCCTTACTTTAATATTCCAATCCTCTCCAAATTAACCTCATACGTTATCTTTTTCATTCCTAGGATCATTCTCAGAAACCTCCTCTGTCCCTCTCCAAATTTTGCTTCGGTCTTATGGTCTATTTAAGTACTTGAATCAGCAATGCAGAGATGGCTACAAGCTGGTAAATGGAATTAGTAGATGTGCTTAATGGTCAGCATAGACATGTGGGCCAAAGGGCCTGTTTCTATGCTATATGCCTCTACGACCTCTCCAATCCCCCTCTTCCTGATCGCCGTAGATTCCAAATCTCCGACTTCCGACACCGGAACTCAGGAGATGCGCTGTGCATTGCACCTTCAGGCTTCCAGTGGGGTCGTTGTCCATGGACGGGATCTTTCTGAAGTCCTGTCTCAGCTCCCCTTCCTCGGGCAGGACAGGTGTACTGGTGCGCATCTCTGTCTTGCTCGGCAAGATGACCACGTGATCGCTGGCACACTTGGGGCAGGCCGGCAAGGCTGGCGATGAGACCTCGGCTGCAGGAAACAAAGAGAGCACACTTCAGAGCAATGAGTTTGCAATCGTGCCCACAGTTGAAGGAAGGCTTCTCTCCTTCACATGGGGTAAAGCGTTCAACCCCAGTACAATAGGCAAGAGGCAAAAGTCTCCAGACAGAACATAAGGAATAATTATAATCTTTAATTTCCCACCTCAGCCCACTTTTCCGCATCACTCAAACATTCCTCTGTGCCAAGCTCTATCAATCTCAGTTTTCAACAAGCCTCCACAGCCTGAGGCAGAGAATTCCAAATATTCCAGTTTGAAGACCTCATCTCAGAAGAGGTTAGAAAAACCATAGAAACCATAGAAAAACTACAGCACAGAATCAGGCCTTTTGGCCCTTCTTGGCTGTGCTGAACCATTTTCTGCCTAGTCCCACTGACCTGCACACAGACCATATCCCTCCATACACCTCCCATCCATGTATCTGTCCAATTTATTCTTAAATGTTAAAAAAGAACCCGCATTTACCACCTCGTCTGGCAGCTCATTCCACACTCCCATCACTCTCTGTGTGAAGAAGCCCCCCTAATATTCCCTTTAAACTTTTCCCCCTTCACTCTTAACCCATGTCCTCTGGTTTTTTTTCTCCCCTTGCCTCAGTGGAAAAAGCCTGCTTGCATTCACTCTATCTATACCCATCATAATTTTATATACTTCTATCAAATCTCCTCTCATTCTTCTACGCTCCAGGGAATAAAGTCCTAACCTATTCAACCTTTCTCTGTAATTGAGTTTCTCAAGTCCCGGCAAAATCCTTGTAAACCTTCTCTGCACTCTTTCAACCTTATTAATGTCCTTCCTGTAACTTGGTGACCAAAACTGAACACAATACTCGAGATTCGGCTTCACCAATGCCTAATACAACCTCATCATAACATTCCAACTCTTATACTCAATACTTCGATTAATAAAGGCCAACGTACCAAAAGCTCTCTTTACAACCCTATCTACCTGTGACGTCACTTTTAGGGAATTTTGTATCTGTACTCCCAGATCCCTCTGTTCTACCGCACTCCTCAGTGCCCTACCATTTACCCTGTATGTTCTACCTTGGTTTGTCCTTCCAAAGTGCAATACCTCACACTTGTCTGTATTAAACTCCATTTGCCATTTCTCAGCCCATTTTTCCAGCTGGTTCAAGTCCCTCTGCAAGCTTTGAAAACCTTCCTCACTGTCCACTACACCTCCAATCTTTGTATCATCAGCAAATTTGCTGATCCAATTTACCACATTATCATCCAGATCATTGATATAGATGACAAATAACAATGGACCCAGCACTGATCCCTGTGGCACACCACTAGTCACAGGCCTCCACTCTGAGAAGCAATTCTCTACTACCACTCTTTGGCTTCTTCCATTGAGCCAAAGTCTAATCCAATTTACCACCTCTCCATGTATACCTAGCGACTGAATTTTCCTAACTAACCTCCCATGTGGAACCTTGCTGAAGTCCATGTAGACAACATCCACTGTCTTCCCTTCATCCACTTTCCTGGTAACCTCCTCGAAAAACTCCAACAGATTGGTCAAACATGACCTACCACGCATAAAGCCATGTTGACTCTCCCTAATAAGTCCCTGTCCAAACGCTTGTAGATTCTGTCTCTTAGTACTCCTTCCAATAACTTACCCACTACCGACGTCAAACTTACCGGCCTATAATTCCCCAGATTACTTTTCGATCCTTTTTCAAACAACGGAACAACATGAGCCATTCTCCAATCCTCCGGCACCTCACCCGTAGATATCGACATTTTAAATATATCTGCCAGGGCCCCTGCAATTTCAACACTAGTCTCCTTCTAGATCTGTGGGAATAACCTGTCAGGTCTTGGGGATTTATCCACTTTAATTTGTCTCAAGATAGCAAGCACCTCCTCCTTTTCAATCTGTACAGTTTCCATGATCTCACTACTTGTTTCCCTTAATTCCATAGACTTCATGCCAGTTTCCCTAGAAAATACAGACGCAAAAAACCCATTTAAGATCCCCCCCATTTCTTTTGGTTCCGCACATAGCCAACCACTCTAATCTTCAAGAGGACCAATTTTATCCCTTACAATCCTTTTACTCTTAATATACCTGTAAAAGCTCTTTGGACTATCCTTCACTTTGACTGCCAAGGCAACCTCATGTCTTCTTTTAGCCCTCCTGATTTCCTTCTTAAGTATTTTCTTGCACTTTTTATACTCCTCAAGCACCTTATTTACTCCCTGTTTCCTATACATGTCATACAACTCCCTCTTCTTCTTTATCAGAGTTGCAATATCCCTTGAGAACAAGGTTCCTTATTCCTATTCACTTTGCCTTTAATCCTGACAGGAACATACAAGCTCTGCACTCTCAAAATTTCTCCTTTGAAGGCTTCCCACTTACTGATCACATCCTTGCCAGAGAACAACCTGTCCCAATCCACACTTTTTAGGTCCTTCCTCATTTCTTCAAATTTGGCCTTCTTTCAGTTCAGAACCTCAACCCTAGGACCAGATCTATCCTTGTCCATGATCAAGTTGAAACTAATGGTGTTATGATCACTGGAACCAAAGTGCTCCCCTACACACACTTCCGTCACTTGTCCTAACTCATTTCCTAACAGGAGATCCAATATTGCATCCCCTCTAGTTAGTACCCCTATATATTGATTTAGAAAACTTTCCTGAACACATCTTACAAACTCTAAACCATCTAGACCCCTAACAGTATGGGAGTCCCAATCGATATGTGGGAAATTAAAATCCCCTACCACCACAACTTTATGTTTCCTGCAGGTTGTTACGAACATAGAACATTGCAGCACAGTATAGTTCCTTCAGTCCATGATGACCTTTTAAACTATTTCATGATCAATCTAACCCTTCCCTCCCACATTGCTCACCATTGTTCAATCATAAATGTGCCTATCTAAGAGTTTCTTCAATGTTCCAAATGTATCTGCCTCTACCACCACTCCTGGTAGCACATTCCACATCCTCACCACTCTTGTACAAAAAAAGTATCTCTGACATCCTCTCTATATTTTCCTCCAGTCACCTTAAAATTGTGCCCTCCACATTAGCCATTTCCATTCTAGGTAAAAGGATGTCCACTCTACCTATGCCTCTTATCATCTTGTACACCTTTTATCAAGTCGCCTCTCCTTTGCTACAAAGAGAAAAGCCCGAGCTTGTTCAACCTATCCTCATAAAATATTTTCTTTAATCCAGGCAGCACACTGGTAAATCTCCTCTGCATCCTCTCTAAAGCTTCCACGTTTCTTATAATAAGGTGACTAGAACTGAATACAATACTCAAGCGTGGGCTGTTCTTGATCTTATTGTAGGAATCAAAAGAGAGCGGGTGGTTAAAGTGTAAATGGAAACCAGCTGTCTCAGTAAAAAGTTCTTTACTTAAGGGGTATTTTTTTCTATTAAAATAAACTTTTATTAATAATAAACCACTTATTTACAAGAATATGCCTTTTCATTCAGTACTGATTTTGACAGCCAACGCTTTACTACATCCCCACACTGCTGCCACTCACGCTGCCCCCTGGGGTGGTGCACTACTACAATAACAGGGGTTTCTTCACCCAACCCAGCCCATCCCTCTCCAGTAGCCGGAGAACCCTACCGAGTCCCTAGAGTCTTTGCAGTGGCTGCACCAAGCTTCAGTGCATCTCTGCAGCCCGCAATATGCCAGTCAGCAGCATACCTCAACGGACACCTCGATGTGCTAGCTGACCAATCAAGGGCAACTTTCACTGAGTTCATGATCTGTCAGCTACGTGGAAGAGTACACTTCTTAATGGGTAAATACAACACCATGACATGAATCTGATAATCCATTTCATTTATGAGCTTCCGCATTCAGTACATCACTCTACGCAGCTTCCACCATCTTCAACAGAACCCTACACCAAACACCTTCTCCCCCCACCCCCCACTCTCTGCTTCCTGCAGGGATCACCTCCTTTTGTGATTTCCTTTGTCCACTCATCCCTCCCCACCAATCCCCCAACTAGCACTTATGCCTGCAAGCGGAAGAAGAGTTACTTCCAATGCTGATGAAGGGTCCCAGACTGAAAAGTCGACAGTTTATTTCCCTCCACAGATGCTGCCTGACCTGCAGTGTGTGTTGATGTTGTCCTTACGTTTGCGAAGTGGGACTCGAACACACAACATTCTGCCCCTTAGATGAGACTTCGACACAGAGCCACAGCAGACTTTTACCCTGTTTAGACCTTCGGGTACCGGGGATTTCAAAGGGCCTCAACCCAAGATTCCACTGTCTCTTTTCCCTCCACAGATGTGGCCTGACCTGCTGAGTTCAAGACACACACTAACACCTCAGCTTTCTGTGTGCTTCCCCAGATTCTAGCATCTGCAGTCTGTTGTGACTCCTCCTTCTCTCATTGAGCCATAGAGGACTACAGCCCAGAAATAGGCCCTTCAGCCCATCTAGTCCATGCCAAACCATTATTCTGCCTAGTCCCATTGATGTGTACCTGGTTCCAAGCCCTTCATAACCCTCCTATCCATGTACTTATCAAAATTTCTCTTAAATGTTGCGATTGAACCCTCATCCACCACCAGCTTGAATATGTTAGGACTTAACTCCCTGGAGCACAGGAGAATCTGGGGAGATTTGATAAAGATATAGAAAGTTATGAAGGGATAAATAAGAGTAAATGCATACAGGCTTTTTCCACTGAGGTTGGGTGAGACTAGAACCTGAGGTCATGGGTTTAGGGTGAAAGGTGAAATGTTTAAGGGGAACATGAGGGGAAGCTTCTTCACTCAGAGGGTAGTGAGTGTGAAGTGAGCTATCAGTGAGCTACCAGCAAAGTGGTCAATGTGGGTTTGATTTCAACATTTAAGATAAGTTTGTATAGGTACATGGATGGATATGGTCCAGGTGCAGGCCGTTGAGATGAGGCAGAACAACATTTTGGCATGGACTAGATGGGCTGAAGGGCCTGTTCCTGTGCTACAGTGTTCTATGAAACTATGACTTTTGCTGGCAGCTCATCTCACACTCACACCACTCTCATTCTACCGCAAGTATTCCCCTTTAATGTTCAGTCAGAGTCTCTCTGCAACCAACACCAGATAGCACTAAGAGATCACTAGCCTCTCTGTGGTGCTTGGGACCGACCACCTGAGCGGTGAAAGATTACTTTTATTTAAATAAGGGATAAATTCAAGGCATTGCTAACAATACAGGCAGACAGGGAACTATCCCCACCTAGTGGCATGATACAGCACTGCAACACAGCAGCATCAATCATAAATACACAAAGTGCTCGAGGAACTCAGCAGGTCAGACAGCAACTATGCAGGGGTATAAACAATTTGATGTTTTGGGCCAAGACCCACTGTGAGCCTCAATCATATATGCCCACAGGCAGAAGACTGGCTAAGAGAATATCTTTTTGTGACAGAGACGTGCAGAAATAAGTCCCTGGATCTAATCCATGCTGAATATATGTACCTATTTATACTGGAGCCATCTTACTTATTCTCTCCATGTTTCCAGCAGCTCCTCCAGATTCTACACCTCACCCACACACAGGGGGGGAAATTCATAGCGACCAGTTAAGCCAGTGACCCCGTATGCATTTGGAGTGTGGGAAAGAAGCAGAGCACTCGGGAGAAACTCACACAGGGCTTCAGGCAGAAAGACAGTGCTGCAGGTCAGGATCGAACCTGGGTTTCTGGCTTGGTGAGGCAGCAGACTCAAAGTCAGAGTTTCCTGTCATCTGCACAAATCCATGGATGGACAGATGCAACAGCAGCATCGTGGGTAAAAAGCATCAGATAAGCAGCATTTACAAGAAAAACTAATTAACAACAAACACAATTAAAACAAAATAAAGTCTATTGTAGTACAAGATGATCAAGGTGGCCATAGTGTTGCTAAGGTGCAGCGATTCAAATTGTGCTAGTTGGTTTAGGAACCAAATGGTTGAAAGGAAGTACACGTTTCCTGAAACTGGTAGTGTGGGACTTCCGGCTTCAGTACCTCCTGATTGCTGCAAAGACATGCATGAACACGAGAGTCTGCAGATGCTGGAAATCCAGAGTAATGCACACAAAGTGTTGGAGGAACTCAGCAGGTCAGGCAGCATCTTATGGAGAGGAATAAAGAGTTGACCTTTCAGACCAGAACCCTTCATCAGGACTCAGAAGGCAATACCTGGATGGTGGGATCTTTGATGCACTTCCTTCTTAATCTCCTTTGCAACTTCTCCAGTGTAGCAGTTTTCTCTTAGTCATTACCACTGCCCCACCTTCTCTCACCCAACTCTAAAATCCATTTTGTGTTACCTAGCTGCAGTACATATGCATACACAAATACACATTAATACATTAATAAGTAGTGCAAACAGAGAGGAACGAAATACTGAGGTAGAGTACATGGGTTCATTGTCCATTCAGAAACCTGATGGCGGAGGGGTAGAGGCTGTCCCTGAAGTGTTGAGTGTGTGTCTTCAGGCGCCTTCTCTGACGGTAGCAATGAGAAAAGGGCACGTCCTGAGCGATTGAGGTCATTAATGATGGATGCCACCTTTTGAAGATGTCCTTGATGCTGGGGAGGCTAGTGTGCATGTTGGAGCTGGCTGTGTTTACAACTTTCTGCAGCTTTCTCTGATCCTGTGCAGTGACCCCTCCCTCCCCCCATCCCAAAGGGTGATGCAATCAGTTAGAATGCTTTCCACCATACATCTGTAGAAATTTGTGAGCATCTTTGGCAACATACCAAATCTCCTCAAACTCCTAATAAAATATTGCTTCTGGTGTACACCTTTCTGATTGCAGCAATATGCTGGGCTGAGGATAGATCTTCAGAAACATTGGCGCCCAGGAACTTGAAACTGCTCACTTGCTTCACTTCTAGTCCCTTGATGAGGACTGGTCTGTTTCCTTGACTTCCCCTTCCTGAAGACTACAATCAATTCTTTGGTCTTACTGACATTCATTGCAAGGTTTTTGCTATGACACCACTCAACTAGCTGATCTATCTCACTCTTGTATGCCTCCATGTCACCATTTGAAATTCTGCCAAGATTAGTTGTGTTGTCAGCAAATTTATAGATGGCACTTTGACCTGTGCCTAGCCACACAATCATGGGTATAGAGAGAGCAGAGCAGTGGGCTAAGCACACATCCTTGTGGTGTACCAGTGTGGATTGTCAGTGAGAAGGAAGTGTTATTTCCGATCTGCACTGTGTGATTTCCTGGTGAGGAAGTCAAGGATCCAGTTGCAGAGGGAGGTACAGAGACCCAGGTTTTGTTGTGTTGAATGCTGAGCTGTAGTTGCTAAACAGTAGCCTGCCGTAGGCATTACTCTTGCCCAGATAATCCAGGGCTGAGTGGAGAGCCAGTGAGATTGCATCCACTATAGACCTATTATGGTGACAGGCAAATTGCACAAATCTAGCTTAGGCAGGAGTTGATTCTAGCTATGACCAACATCTCAAAGCACTTCACCACAGCAGATATGAGTGCCTATGGATGATTGTCTTGGAGGCAGCTCACTCTGGTCTTCTTGGGCACTGGTATGATTGTCACCCTTCTGAAGCAGGTGAGAACCTCCAACTGCAGCAGTGAGAAATTGAAGATGTCTATGAACACTCCTGCAGTTGGTTGGCACAGGCATTCAAACCCCTACCATCAAGGCCCGAGGCCATGACAGGGTTCACCCTCCTGACAGAGATCACAGGGTCACTGGATGCTGCGGGCATTCATACAGGTGTAGCTTTATTCTCCCTTTCAAAGCGTGTTGAGCTCACCTGGGAGTGAAGCATCACACCCATTCACGATGTTAGACTGTGCTTTGTAGGAAGCAATGGCCTGCAAACACTACCTGAGGATCTTCGTCTAGAAGACCCAGGAAGTCATGTGGTGAAAACAGAAGTCAGAGGGCCAATCACCCTTCTATCGCCCCAGGACACAGGACTCTGGCAAGCTGCTGTCAGTGGCTGATGCTGCAGAGGCGATGGGCTTGAGGAGGAGAAGGATAGGAAGGATGCGATAGCTGTAACATGACATCCTTGCTCTTGTACCCAATACCCTATCCAATTAAGTCAAGCGTCACATAACACCTTCTTCACCACTGTGTTGTCACTTTTAGTAGATGGAGTTACCTGCACCTCTAAGCTTTTGCTGTTCTACTGCAAACCCCTGGGCCCTGTCCACTTGCATCCATACCCTGTGATCCAATAAACCACAGGAGAGGGGATACAATGTGACATTTTAGATCTTCCTTCCAAGGGACAGCACAGTGAAGAGTTACTTACTGTCTGGGTGGTCCTGGCCATCCCCCTGTCTGAGGGACGGGCTCTCGGACAGTCTCCTGGTTCTTCGTAGCTCCTCGAACTCGTGGCGACACTTTAGGCACTGAAGTCTGGAGAAAGCCTCCGGTTCCGACTGCTGCTGCCTGGCCTCCAGTGCTTCAGTCAGGATCTTAATCAGGGTCTGCAACAGTAAAGCGTGCAGAAATCATTAGTGCATAGGCCAGGAAACGTGGCGCCTCACAATGTAATCAAGGGCGAGAGGATTTTCCTCAATCAGAACAGGACCTAAGGAGACTTTATAAATTCGGTTATAGTCATAGAATCATAGAACACGACAGCACAAAAAGTCCCTTTGGCCCGTCTAGTCCATGCTGGATCTAATCTGCCTCGTCCCATTGACCTGCACCCAGACTATAACTCTCCATATTCCTCGCATCCATGTACCTAGCCGACCTTCTCTTAAATGTTGAAATTGAACCTGAATCCACCACTTCAGAATCAGGTTTATTATCACTGACATATTGTATATCGCAAAATGTGCCATTTTGCAGCAGCAGTACAATGTATAAAATCATCATAAATGACAAAATAAAGAAAAAGTGCAAAGGAGTAACGAGGTAGTGTTCGTGGAGGGAAAGAAGCTGTTCCTAAAACAAGGAGTGTCTTCAGGCTCCTGTACCTCCTCCCTGATGGTAGCAATGAGGAGAAAGCATGCCCTTGAAGATGGGGAGGGGTGATGGAGCTGGTTGTAACATTACATTAGGGCACTGACGGAAGAAGATGTACTCCCTTCCAGGGAGGGGGTACCCTCCAGAGCAAGGGAGAGAAGCTGTCCAATGGAGTGGGGGGGGGGAGATGCCTGGAGGGGGAGAGAGTGGAGAGGACATCCAAAGGGGAAACATTACTTATTTAGGATTTACACTCATTGCTGAGTCAAAAGTTTCTGCACAATTGAGTAACTTAATGCCCAAACTCCCACAATGCTTTCCAAGAATGATCACTGGCAGTCTCTACTATGGACTCAGCTTTTTCCTCTCTCTACCTCAATACACTGTGTAATGAATGATATTTATGAACAGTATGTAGGGCAAGCTTTTCACTGCATCCCAGTACACGTGACAATAACAAACCAATTCCAAATCCAGTTCCACATCCATTTCTTTCCACGACCAGGTATGGTGACAAGAGGCTTCACAGATGCTCACCTGAGAGGCCTCCTGGGGATTTGTATCCATGATGACGTACTTGCGCTTGCGTTTGTCCCTGCGGATGTAACTAAAGCAGCACTCCACTGAGGGAAGAAGCCGGCCTCTGCTCTGCCGAGAAAGGCAAGACTCAGAATTATTTTCCTGCAATAAAGAAGACTGTGTCATGAGGAACCTGGACTGCTGGGAGAGGCACAGCGTACACCGCATACGAGCATACTGCTGTGCTTACAGCTGGGGAGGATCCGGTCACTGAGCACCACAGATTTTTTTTTTAAATTTAGAGATACAGCACGTTAACAGGCCCTTCTAACCGAATGTGCCACTAATTACTCCCATGTGACCAATTACCCTACTAACTGGTACATCTTGAAAACTGGAACCAGAGGAAACCCACTGAGAACGTAAAAACTCCTTACAGACAGCCACAGGATTTGAACCGCAGGTCGCCTGTGCTGTAAGAGCATTATATTAACCATTATGCCTCTGTGCCACCCCATCGTGGTGTTGGCAGGTCCGAGATCTACAGGCCCGAGTCCACGTCCGCTGGAGGCTTGCGCTGGGGTAAAAGAACTGTGTATGTGCGTGGGCGAGTGGGAAGGAACTGGGGTGTTTTTCCTGTTGTTGTGTTCTGTGTTGTTCTGCCCAGTGTTGCCGGCATGTCATGTGGACACAAGAATGTGTGGCGACACTGGGCTGTGCCAACTCGAACATTTTTGGAGTGTGTGAGGAACCAGAGCACTCGAAGGAAACTCATGTGGTCGGGGAAGAACGTACAAACTCCTTACAATGTAAACAGCGCACTTCACTGTATGTTTCACCGTACATTTGACAGATAAACTTGAATCTTACTATCTTGCAGCTCTCCCCAACCACCTCAAACCAGCTCAACCTGGAGACACTGTGGACGACAGCAGATCAGAGTTCTGCCATTGAGAGTTGCCACAGGCCTCCTTTCCTCAGATTATTGAGCAGGAAGAGTTAGGCAGCATGGTAGCATGGCAGTTAGCGTAATGCTTTACAATGCTAGCGATCACCGATCGGTTCAATTTCTGCCATTGCCCGTAAGGATGTTCTCCCCATGGCTTTGCCAGTTTCCTCCGGACGCTCTGGTTTCCTCCCACATTCCAAAGACTCTCCAGGACAACCCTCCAGCAGACACTGATTCAGGCCCACAGGCACTGCGATGAGGCATGTGGCACAGCACAGGCGATCTGGGTTCAATTTCCTGCTGCTGTCTTTAAGGAGTTTGTATTTCTCAACATAACTGTATGGGTTTCCTCCAGGTTAGGGTTAGGTTGTGGGGCATGCTACATTGACAATGGAAGCATGTCGATGCTTATAGGGTGCTCCCAGCACAATCCTCGGACTGTATTGGTCAATAACGCGAACGATGCATTTCACTGTATGCTTCAATGTTTTGATGTATATGTGATAAATAAAGGCAATCTAATCTGGCTTGACTGTCTATGAAAGTTCCTGGGACACTGAGTGAATGAGAAGCACTGTAGAAAAGGAACTTGACTTTTTAAATGCTTTACTTCCACTGAGAGATGCATTAGCAACCAGAGAACAGAGAGCATTAGAGTGTTGGGAATTGGAGTTCAACTGCAACATCAGCTGGAAGGAGTATGAACGTTCCTCTCCGTGAATGCATCGGTTTCCTCCAGGTGCTCCGGTCCCACCCCCCCCCCACCCCCACCGTCCATTGACGTACTGGTTAACTGGATAATTGGTCATTGTAAATTGTCCTGAGATTAGGCTAGGGTTGAACAGGTGGGGTGCCTGGTGGTACGGTTCATTGGGCAAAGGAAGCAGGTATTGCGACAGCTTTTTTGAAACAGGCTAGCTGCAGTAATCTGGGACACGCTGGGTGGTAGGGTCAGATACAACGGGAGCTTTTCAAATGGAAATCGGAGAATTACTTTGAGGGACGTTCTAACAGGCTCTTGGGAAAGAATGAGCGAGTGCAAAGAGTCTGCTTAGGAAGTTAAGCTTGGTGCCAAGCACACTAACAAACTTCAGCATCAAGCTCCTTCAGCAAGGGCACTGCTACAGCAAAGAACATGGAACCATCTGATTGCAGGGTCAAAGCAAGCACAGCAGGGTTTAGCTTTTATGAGGCATGTTACTGTAGTTGCACACACAAGGGGGGGCTGCGTGCATAAGCGATGAGTCTCTGTTCCTCCCAGTGTGCTGGAGCAGAGATAAATCAGGTCATGGATAGTGCTCATAAACAAGAGATTCTGCAGATGCTGTAAATCTAGAGCAACACACACAAAATGTAGGAGGAACTCAGCAGGTCAGGCAGCATCTGTGGAAATGAACAGTTGATGCTTCAGGCCTAAACCCTTCACCAGGAGAGGAAAGGTGCCAGAATCAATCTTCTCCTCACCTCTCCCGGGCGCCCCTCCTCCTTCCCACTCTCCTCTCTCCTGTTCTTTCAGAATCCTCCTTCCCCAGCCCTGTGCTTTTCCCACCTACCACCTCCCATCTTCTTACTTCATTCCCCTTCCCCCACCTACCTGGCTTCACCTTCTAGCATGTTTTCCTTTCCCTCCCCCCCCACCACCTTCTTTTCCCCCTTCTTTTCCAGTCCAGATGAAGGGTCTCAGCTCAAAACACTGACTGTTCATTTCCATGAATGCTGCCTAACCTGCTGAGTTCCTCCAGCATTTTGTGGTGGTTGCAATGGTTAGTGAACATAAATGATTTTCCTTCTTTAGAGCCGTGGCTCCTGTGAGACCGTAACAGTGAGTGGCAGCCCAAGGAGGTAATGCTGAGTGTGATCCCGCGGCCTGCCACCACGCTGAGGGCCACTCAACGTACCACGGATGCAACACTCGCCTCTACACGTTACCAGGCAGGCATGCGCCCCTTTAACGCTCACAAGTCGAAGCATGTGCCTAGCCTGTTGTAAGGCGAGTGTACGAGGTCCCAGTGCTGTGCAGTGAACCATGGGTTTTGAAGGGTGGGTAAAATGCAAGGTGTGACTTCGGGCGACAAGCAGTGAGACACCCTCTGATATGCAGCCCAGTGAGAAGACAGCACCACAGGCAATGCCCTTGTGTAGTGTGTGGTTAGTAACAAGAGACCTTTGCCATCAGGATCAAGTACATCTGGGCAAATGCTTATACAGAGATGACACCGGATTGAAAGATGTGGAATCCTTGTGGGTAGAATGATGAAACTGCACGCATTAGAAACCCTGATAGTAGTTATACGCGGGCCTCCGAATAGTAGCTAGGATGTAGGATACAAATTACAAAGGGAGATTGAAAAGGCATGCAAAAAGAGCAATAACATAAGAAATAGGAGCAGGAGTTGGCCATCTGGACCATCGAGCCTGCTCTGCCATTCAATAAGATCATGGCTGATCTGACCATGGACTCATTTCCACCTACCTGCCTTCTCCTCAGAACCTTTAATTCCCCTACTATGCAAAAATCTATCCAACCTTGTCTTAAATACGTTTACTAAAGTAGCCTCCACTGCTTCATTGGTCAGAGAATTTCACAGATTGGGAAAAGCAGTTCCTCATCTCCATCTTAAATCTACACCTCCAAATCTTGAGGTTATGTCCCCTAGTTCTAGTCTCACCTACTAGAGGAAACTACTTTCCTGCCTCTTTATCTATCCCTTTCATAATTTTTGTAGGTTTCTACAAGATCTCCTCTCATTCTTCTGAATTCCAGCGAGTACAAACCCAGGCAATTCAATCTGTCCTCATCTCTGGAATCAACTTGGTGGGCCTCCTCTCCACTGCTTCCAAAGCCAGTATATCCTTCCTCAAGTAAGGAGACCAGAACTGCACGCAGTACTCCAGGTGCAGTCTCACCAATATCCTGTACGGTTGCAGCCTAACGTCCCAGCTCTTAAATTTAATCCTTCTGGCAATGAAGGCCAACATTCCTTTTGCTTTCTTGATAGCCTGCTGCACCTGGAAACCAGCCTTTTGCGATTCATGCACAAGCACTCCCAAGCCCTTCTGCACAGCAGCATCCTGCAATCTTTTACCATTTAAATAATAACCTGATCTTCTATTTTACCTTCCTCGCATTTACCAACATTGTACACCATCTGCCAGACCCTTGCCCACTCGCTTAGTCTATCTATACCTCTCTGTAGACTCTCCATATCCTCTGGACAATTTGCTTTACCACTCAATTTACCGTCATCAGCAAACTTAGATACAATACACTCCCTTTCTTTATTGCTCGCTCAGTGGTTCTTTGTTGCTTTTTAAAGTTTTCCCAGTCTTCCAGTTTCCCACTACTCTTGACAACTTTGTACACACAAGCTTTTAGTTTGATCCCTTCCTTTATTTCCTTAGTTATCCATGGCTGGCTCCATGTTACGATAGTGATGGAGGATTTCAATATACAGGTAGATTGGGAAAATCAGGTTGCTGCTGGATCCCAAGAGAGGGAATATGTAGAATGATTAAAAGATGTCCTTTTAGCGCAGCTGGGGGTTGATCCCAGTAGGGGAAAGGCAATCCTGGATTAGGTGTTGTGCACTGAACAGATTTTATTATGAAGGTAAAGGAACTCTTTGGAGGCAGTGATCATAATATAGAATTCACTCTGCAGTTTGAGAAGGAGAAGATAAAGTCAGATGTATAATTATTACAGCAGAGTAAAGGGAATTACAGAGGCACAAGAGTGAAGCTGGCCAAAGTTGATTGGAAGAGGACACTAACAGGGATCACTGCAAAACAGCAACGGCAAGAATTTCTGTAAGCTACTCGGAAGGCACAGGATAAATTCATTCCAAAGATGAAGAAGTATTTTAAAGGGAGGATGAGGACACTGGCTGACAAGAGAAGTCAAAGGCAAGCATTAAAGCAAAAGAGAGGGCATTAATATATCAAAAATTAGTGGGAATTAGAGGATTGGGAAGCTTTTAAAAACTGACAGAAGGCAACTAAAAATCCATAAGGAGGGAATAAATTAAATATGAAGTTAAACTGGCCAACAACATAAAAGAGGATACCAAAAGTTGTTTTCAAATATATAAAGATTAAGAGAAAGGGAAGAGTGGATATTGGACTGCTGGAAGATTACACTGGAGAGGTAGTAATGGGGTACAAAGAAATGGCAGATGAACTTGAGTATTTTGCACCAGTCTTCTCCATGGAAGACACTAGCAGTATGCCAGAAATTCGAGAGCGTCAGGAGGCCAAAGTGAGTGTAGTTGCTATTACAAAGAAGGTGCTTGGGAAGCTGAAAGGTCTGACGGTAGGTAAAAATCATCTGGACTCGATGGACTACACCCCCCCCCCGCCCCCGGGGTCTAAAAGAGGTGGCTGAAGAGGTTATGGAGGTATTAGTATTGATCTTTCAAGAAGCATTGGATTCTGGAATGGTTCCGGAGGACTGGAAAATTGCAATTGTCACTCTACTTTTTAAGAAGGGAGGGAGGCAGAAGAAAATATATTATAGACCGGTTAGCCTGACTTCAGTGGTTTGGAAGACGTTGCTGTTTATTATTAAGGATGATATTTGATATACTTAAAGGCACATGATAAAACACACCAAAGCATGCATAGTTTCCTTAAGGGGAAATCTCGCCTGACAAATCTGTTACAATTCTTTGAGGAAATAACAGGCAGGATAGACAGAGGAGAGTCAGTGGGTGCTGTTTATTTGAATTTTCAGAAGGTCTTTGACAAGGTGCCACATACAAGGCTGCTTAACGAGAGCCCAGGTTATAACAGGGAAGATACTAGCATGGATAGAAGATAAGAATGGGAACAAAGGGGGCCTTTGAAACGGAGACATCTCTTTCTCCCTTATTAGGGGGAGAGAGAGAGAGAGAGAGAGAGAGAGAGAGAGCCTGTGGTATGTCGAATATCGGGTGAATGAGTAGCCTTTGGAGTACTGCAAGTCCGTGTCCTTGCTGCTGCTTTGCTGCATGCTTGAGTGCTCGGTGGTGGGTGCTGATACTTTTCTTTTGCGGTGGGGGGAAGCGGGGATTGTTGCTTGCTGCCGGTTATGCGCAGGAGGGAGGGGGGCTGGGGGGGGACTTTGGGGTTCTAACATTTAACTGTCATTCATTCTTTGGGGCACTCCTCTGTTTTCGTGGATGGTTGTGAAGAAAAACATTTCAAAATGTATATTGTATACATTTCTCTGACATTAAATATACCTTTAAAACCTTTTATGGCTGGCTGTTGGTGACCAGTGGTGTTCTGCAGGGGACAGTGTTGGGACCATTGCTTTTCACATTATATGTTAATGATTGAGATGATGGAAGTGAGTGCTTTGTGACTAAGTTTGCGGATGATACAAACTTAAGGGGAGGGGCAGGAAGAGTTGAGGAAGCAGGAAGCTTGCAGAAGGACAGAAACATATTGGGAGAATTGGCAAAGAGGTGACTATTGGAATATAGTGTGAGGAAGTGTATGGTCATGTACTCTGGTAGAAGAAATAAAGACAAAGACTACTTTCTAAATGAGGAAAG
This sequence comes from Mobula hypostoma, assembly GCF_963921235.1. Lineage (NCBI taxonomy): Eukaryota > Metazoa > Chordata > Chondrichthyes > Myliobatiformes > Myliobatidae > Mobula > Mobula hypostoma. The sequence goes on along the minus strand of NC_086102.1, from coordinate 107,804,647 downwards.
ATTTCAAAAATCAGAGGCGCAAAGGGACTTGGAAGTTCTTGTGCAGGATTCCCTAAAAGTTAACTTGCAGGTTGAGTCAATGGTAAACAAGCAAATGGAATATTAGCATTCATTTTGAGAGGAGTAGAATTAAAAAACAAGGATGTAATGTTGAAGTTTATCAGGCACATTTGAAGTAATGTGGTGGTAAGGAAGGCAAATGCAATGTTTGCACTTATTTTGAGAGGACTAGAATGTGAGAGTAAGTATGTAATACTGAGGCTTCATAAGGCAATAGTCAGACTGCCCTTATCTAATAAAACAAGTACTGGGAACGGAGTGGGTCCAGAGGAGGTTCAGGTGAATGATTCTGGCAATGAAAGGGTTAATCTATGAGGAGCTCATGCCCTGTACTTGCTGGAGTTTAGAAGAATGAGGGGAAACTGATTGAAACCTATTGAATATTTAAAAGTCTGGATAGAGTAGATGTTGGGACAATGTTTCCTATAGTGGGGGGATCTAGGACCAGAGGGCACAACCTTAGAACAGAGAGATATCCAGTTAGAACAGAATTGAGGAGGAATTTCTTTCGCCAGAGCACAATGAATCCGTGGAATTCACTGCCACAGGCTGCTGCAGAGGCCAAGTCATTGAATATATTTAAAGTGAAGGTTGATAGGTTCATGATTAGTCAGGGTGTTAAATGCTTCCGGAAAAAGGAAGGAGAATGGGATTGAGAGGGATAATAAATCAGCCATGATGGAATGCCAGAGTAGACTTGATGGGCTGAATGGCCCAATTCCTATATCTTATGGTGTGATGGAGTCTCAATGGATATTTGATAACAGCCACAGGAAGGGTTAAAGGGCTCATGAGACTTTATGTAACATATAGAGTACTATAGCACAGAAACAGGCCCTTGGGCCTCTCTAGTCCATACCGAACTGTTATTCTGATAGTCCCATCAACCTGCATCAGGACCATTGCCCTCCATACCCCTCCCATCCATGTAACTATCCAAACTTCTCTGAGATGTTGCAATCAAACCCACAACCACCATTTCACCTGGCAGCTCGTTCCAACTTGCACCACCCTCTGGGTGAAGTACCTCCCCCCAGGTAAATATTTCACCTTTCACCCTTAACCTATGACCTCTAGTTCTAATTCTCAACCAACCTCGGTAGAAAAGGCCTGCTTGTATTTACCCCCTCTCTACTCCTCAATTTTGTATACCTCTATCAAATTTCCCCTCATTCACCTATGCTGTAGGGAATGAAGTCCTACTCTCTTTAACTTACCTTATAACTTCGGTTCTAAAGGCCTGGCAATGTCCTTGTAAATATTCTCTGTACTCTTTCAATTTTACTGAACTCTTTCCTGTAGGTAGGTGACCAGAAATGCACACAACACTCCAAATTTGGCCTTACCAACATCTTATACAACTTCATCACAACTTTCCAACTCCTGTACTCAATACTCTGATTTATGAAAGCCAATGTACCAAAGTTGTCTAACTGTGATACCACTTTCAAGAAATTATAGATCTGCTTTCCCAGATCAACGTCACCCTGGATTGTCCTAGACCTGGCTGTGAAAGGAAGAAGGTTGGGCATGGGGTTAGCAACCCCATCCTGTAAAAATCTACAGCTACAACAATGACAACAGAGGCTCCAAAGACCTCAGCCCTGGGAGGGGAAGGATCTTCACCTCAGAAATGTGTTAAATTATGTGGTGAAAGTGTAAATCACAGGGCCAGTCAACCTTCTACTGGCCCAGGTTACAGGACTCAGGCGAGCTGCTGTTGGCAGCCTAAGCCCCAGTAGTAGTGGTGGACTCAAGAAGAGAAGAACATTCTCAGATCTTTCTGTTCTACCCCATTCCTTAGTGCCTCACATTCACTTTGATAGTCTTATAGGAAAGTATAGGGAAAGTGAGCGTACTTTCCTCCAATCACCTTAAAATTAGAAATCCAGAAGAAAATTTCTAAAAGGGAGGTGGAGAAATAGGGAAAAAAGCAAAATAAAAAAGGCATTGATAGAGAACAGAAGGAAGTGGCAACTAGTTGGAGAGCTTCATCAAAGAGGTTTCTTTTCCTGCACTTCTCTAAAGCAAGATCCTGATGGCGTCTGGTGTCTGGGAAGTGCTGGATAGATTGGCACCTGTGCTGAGGCTCGACTTACCGGCCAGAACTCCTCGGCCGTGCGGATAGCGGTCAGGGTGCTGAGTTCCAGCTTCTCCAGGATGTCCGCATTCATCAGGTCCACCTCCAGCAGCGCCTCCTCCGTCACACGCAGGAAGATCCAGCTGTTGTCCAGGGCAGGCTCGCCCTCCACTACACGGCCCACGATAAAGGGCTGACAGACATCTGTGGCAGGGACAGAGCATAGCCTTTCTATAGTACTGAACACAGCATACCACACACAATTTCAGCTGTTTTAATATGAAAAACTCTGAACTGATTTTACAATCTACAGACTCCTTTTCAAGGACTCTTTGCAATTCATGTTCTCAGTATTACCTTTATCTGCACAAATTACTTTCATTTGCAAAAAAACACATAAAATAACAGAACAGCACAGGCCCTTCAGCCCACGATGTTGTGCCAAGCTTTTAATCTACTCTAACAACAATCTAACCCTTCCCTCATACGTAGTCCTCCTCTTTTCTAACATCCATGTGCCTATCTCAGAGTCTCTTAAATATCCCTAATGTACCTACCTCTACCACCATCCCTGGCAGGGCGTTCCACACACCCATCACTCTGTATAAAAAACACTGACCTCCCTCTGACGATCACCCCCAATACATTCCTCCAATCACATTAAAATTAACCCCTCCATGCATTAGCAACTTCCGCCCTGGGAAGAAGTCTCTGGTGCCCACTCTGTCAATGCCCCTGGGGAGAAGTCTCTGATGTCCACTCTGTCGATGCCCCTGGGGAGAAGTCTCTGATGTCCATTCTGTCTGTGCCCCTGAGGAGAGGTCTCTGGTGCCCACTCTGTCGATGCCCCTGGGGAGAAGTCTCTCATGTCCACTCTGTCTGTGCCCCTGGGGAGAAGTCTCTGATGCCCATTCTGTCTGTGCCCCTGGGGAGAAGTCTCTGGTGCCCACTCTGTCTGTGCCCCTGGGGAGAAGTCTCTGATGTCCATTCTGTCGGTGCCCCTGGGGAGAAGTCCCTGGTGCCCACTCTGTCTGTGCCCCTTATCATCTTGCAATTTGGCTGCTTGTCAGTCTTCATCTCTTTATGTGCAGTTTTTCATAAAAAAAATCAGTTGTATTTTTTTTCCTGTAAATGCCTACAAGAAAATAAATGTCAAAGTAGTATACGGTAACATATACAGTGGCATGCAAAAGTTTGGGCACCCCTGGTCAAAATTTCTGTTACTGCGAATAGCTAAGCGAGTAAAAGATGAACTGATTTCCAAAAGGCATAAAGTTAAAGATGACATGTTTCGTTACTATTTTAAGCAAGAAAACTTTTTTATTTCCATCTTTTACAGTTTCAAGATAACAAAAAAGGAAAAGGGCCCAAAGCAAAAGTTTGGGTACCCTGCATGGCAGTACTTGGTAACACCCCCTTTGGCAAGTATCACAGCTTGTAAACGCTTTTTGTAGCCAGCTAAGAGTCTTTCAATTCTTGTTTGGGGGATTTTTGCCAATTCTTCCTTGAAAAAGGCTTCTAGTTCTGTGAGATTCTTGGGCTGTCTTGCATGCACTGCTCTTTTGAGATCTATCCACAGATTTTCCATTATGTTTAGGTCGGGGGACTGTGAGGACCATGGCAAAACCTTCAGCTTGCGCCTCTTGAGGTAGTCTATTGTGGATTTTGAGGTGTGTTTAGGATCATTATCCTGTTGTAGAAGCCATCCTCTTTTCATCTTCGGCTTTTTTACAGACGGAAAGTGTGATGTTTGCTTCCAGAATTTGCTGGTATCTAATTGAAGTCATTCTTCCCTCTACCAGTGAAATGTTCCCCGTGCCACTGGCTGCAACACAAGCCCAAAGCACGATCGATCCACCCCCGTGCTTAACAGTTGGAGAGATGTTCTTTTCATGAAATTCTGCACCCATTTTTCTCCAAACATACCTTTGCTCATTGCGGTCAAAAAGTTCTATTTTAACTTCATCAGTCCACAGGACTTGTTTCCAAAATGCATCAGGCTTGTTTAGATGTTCCTTTGATCCTTTTGAATAGAACATTTTGGCCGCAATGAGCAAAGGTATGTTTGGAGAAAAAAGGGGTGCAGAATTTCATGAAAAGAACACCTCTCCAACTGTTAAGCATGGGGGTGGATCGATCATGCTTTGGGCTTGTGTTGCAGCCAGTGGCACGGGGTACATTTACTGGTAGAGGGAAGAATGAATTCAATTAAATACCAGCAAATTCTGGAAGCAAACATCACACTTTCCATCTGTAAAAAAGCCAAAGATGAAAAGAGGATGGCTTCTACAGCAGGATAATGATCCTAAACACACCTCAAAATCCACAATGGACTACCTCAGGAGGCGCAAACTGAAGGTTTTGCCATGACCCTCACAGTCCCCCGACCTAAACATCATCGAGAATCTGTGGATAAGACCTCAAAAGAGCAGTGCATGCAAGACGGCCCAAGAATCTCACAGAACTGGAAGCCTTTTGCAAGGAAGAATGGGCAAAAATCCCCCAAACAAGAATTGAAAGACTCTCAGCTGGCTACAGAAAGCGTTTACAAGCTGTGATACTTGCCAAAGGGAATGTCACTGCCACGCAGGGTGCCCAAACTTTTGTTTCAGGCTCTTTTCCTTTTTTGTTATTTTGAAACTGTAAAAGATGGAAATAAAAAAGTTTTCTTGCTTAAAATATTAAAGAAATGTGTCATCTTTAACTGTATGCCTTTTGGAAATCAGTTCATCTTTTACTCACTTAGCTATTCACAGTAACAGAAATTTTGACCGGGGTGCCCAAACTTTTGCATGCTACTGTATATACCTTAGTAACAAATTTTACTTCGATCTTTGATTTGAATGCAACAAGCTTCCAAGTACACCACAGTCACAGCAAAAGGTCCTTTGGCCCATCTTAAACACAAGAGATTCTACAGATGCTAAAAATCCAGAGTCTATGAAGAGCATCTATGGAGTGGATAAACAATTGTTTATTTTCCTCCATATATGCAATCTGACCTGCTGAGGTTCTCTTCTCTCCCCCTTTCCACTTTCTGCAGGGACATATCTTTCCCTCCTCCCCCCCCCTTTTCCACAGGGATAGCTCCCTAAGTGACTCCCTTGTCCACCCATGCCTCCTCACTGATCTCCCTCCTGGTACTTAGGCTTGCAAACAGAACAAGTGCCATACCTGCCCCTACACCTTCTCCCTTACTACCATTCAGGGCCCCAACAGTCCTTCCAGGTGAGGCAACACTTCACCTGAGAATCTGTTGGGGTCATCTACTGCATCCGATGCTCCTGGTGTGGCCTCCTGTAAGCTGGTGAGACTCAGTGTAGATTGGGAGACCACTTCACCAAGCGCTTCTGCTCCATCCCCCAGAAAAAGGAGGATCTCTCAGTAGCCACCCATTTCAACATCAATCCTGCCCTTCTCTACTGCCACAATGAGACCATACTCAGGTTGCAGGAGCAACATCTTGTATTCCATCTGGGTAGCCTCCAACCTGATGGCATGAACACTGATTTCTTGAACTTCTGATAATTGCCCCTCCCCCCTCCTTCACCATTCCCATTCCCGGTTTTCCTCTCTTTCCTATTTTCTTACCTGCCCATCACCTCCCTCTGGTGCTTTCCACGATCTTTCACCCTCTAACACAGGGGTCGGGAACCTTTTTGCCTCTGTGGGCCGGATCGCGTATTAATGAGCAGACAGTGGGCCAGATAAACGCCATAAAAAACTTGAAATATGGGAATTACCCACTTAAATACATCTAGTTATGTTTTGCCTCAAATTAATGAATGACGCATGCTAGAAAATCATTTGTGCTTAAGGTTGCCTACCCTTGCTCTAACAGATTCCCCCTTCTCCAGCCTTTATCTCTTTCACCAATCAACTTCTCAGCTCTTTACTTCACCCCCTCCACCTCTCCCGGTTTCACGAATCACCTAGCAACTTGCACTTCTTCCTCCCCTTCTTACTCTGACCTCATCTTCTTTTTCCCAGTTCCGATGAAGGGTCAGCTATTAACTTCCGCAGATGCTACCCAACCTACTGAGTTCTTCCAGCATTTGGTGTTCCTTTTGCCCATCTGGTCCAAGCTGACTCAGATTTCCATCTAAGTTTGTCTCACATCCCTCAAAGTTTCCTATCCAAGAACCTTTTAATTGTCGTACTGTATCTGCCTCGAATCACTTCAATTGGCACCTCATTCCATATATGCACCACCTTTTGAAAAAGTTACCCCTTTGGTTTCTATTGTATCTCACCCCTCCTGTCTAAACCTGTGCCCTCTAGTGCTTGATTCCCCAATGTGGAACTAATTAATATTTAAAAGACATTTGGACAGCTACATGTATAGGAATGGTTTAGAGCAGGAGAGGAGAACCCTTTTGAGAGCATGTATCTATACTGGTGATCAGCCTCAAAGTCTCTCCCATGTCATGGTAATTTTGAACAGACATCATCATTGATTAATGAATTAGTATCAATCATTATGGATTTTCAGAAAAAAAGTTATGGATCTGTTTTTATTTGTGTATTCATTTATGTACTATTAATAAAAGTGTAGCAGACACAGAATGAAATAAATGAAGAATTTTTGAAGAGGTATTCAACAATTACTAGTCTTGTAAAAAGAAAATATTCATATGATGTAGCTTGACCTTTTCCGAATCCGTTTTTTATTAACCTAGAATATATGGATAGAGAAGCGGAGTTGACGACATTAATGATTGCATTCAATGTAATAACAAGGCCCAGCCTTGTTTTGTTTTGATCAGATTAGTTTTTGGTTTAGTTTAGTTTAAGTTTTTTTCTTAGTTTTTTGTTACTTAGGGGTTTTTTTCCTTGGGAATTTTTTTTTCATTTTTCCTTTTATTATGATTAACTATATCAAGAGTTTGGGAGGTCTATTATATTTGTATTATCTGTAGTTTTACTTGCATATGTCTATTACCAATAATGTAATTCCAATCTCTTTGTATTATTACTGTTACTATGTTTATGAACCTGAAAATTAATAAAAAGATTAAAAAAGAAAATAAAAACTATTTCTAATTGGTATTGATAATGCAACTCTTTACTATCCAAAATACTGATGTGTACACCAGGTCTGCAAGGATTTCAAAACGTATCATCCAACGTCACGGGTTCTTGCAACTGTCTTGTTGGCACCAAGCTGATATAGACATTTCCTGTGAAAACATCTCAACTGCTCGAGTTGTAAAAAATCATTTGCTGCTTGATTTGGCAGTAAAGATGATCATTATGTATCTTTTTATTATGGGTGGGGTCTAGAGAATCAAGGGGCAGCAGTGCACGTCACCTGCCAACAAAATTTTTCCCTGTGCCATTTTGAGCAGGCATGCCGTATGTTCACCACCCCTACTAGGAAGAACCCAAGCTTGACCAATCTATCATTGTAGCACAAGCCCTCTCTTCCAGGCAGCATCCTGGGGAAACTCTTCTGCTCCTTCTCTAAAGCCTCCAAATATTATTCCTGCGGGGGATATGGGTCAAATGCAGATAAGTAGGACTAGCTGAGGTGGGCATCCTGATCTGTGTGGACCAGTTGGGTTGAAAGGCCTGTTTCTGTTCAGTATGACAATAACTGGGGAAATGTTACAGGGCTAGGTTTTACAGGCGTGGATCACGGAATCAGTGAAATGGTCAATCAGTTATTGAACTAGAAAGGATGCAAAGAAAATGTGAATAGATATTACTGGGACTGGAGGGTTTGAGTGATAAGGAGAGACTGACTTTTATTCCCCCGGAGCGTAGGAGGTTGACGAGTGACTTCATGCAAGTTTATAAAATCAGCCTAGATCATCATAGGTAAAGCTGTCCCCATCATTGAGCACATCTACAGAGAGTGCTCTTGCAGGAAAGCACCATCCAGACCATGCTCTCTACCACTGCTCCCCTGGGTCCCACATCACCGGGCTCAGGCACAGTTATTACCACTCACTATTAGGCTACTGAACCAGTGTGGATAAACTCACTTAATTCAACACTGAACTGATTCCCCAGTCCATGGACCCACTTTCAAGGACCCTACGACCCACATCCTCAGTATTATTTATTACTTATTTATCCATTATTATTTGTTTTGCTTTTTGCACTTGCACAATTTGTCTTTTGCACATTGGTTTGTTGCCTGCCTTTATGTGTAGCTGTTCATCGATCTATTGTGTTTCTTTGTACCTGCTGTGAATGCCCACAAGAAAATGATTTTGGTATATAATGACATATATGTATTCTGATAGTAAATTTACTTTAAACTTTGAAATCATGTGTGAGTGTAGATAAGATGGATCATCACAGACTTTTCCCCAAAGATTTGGATCAACAGTGACATTATGAAACAGCAGAACAGAATTAAATAGTTGGGCCTAGGTTCACACATCATCCATACCTCTCACAGGCTCTTCCTCTTTCTTTTCCAATATTGTCATTGATTCATCCACACAAACACCATCCTCAGGGGCAAGGTAGCTGGAGGGGCTGCAGTCCCCTTGGCCGACCGGGTGAGCGGCAGTGAGAGTCACCTCCTCCTCCTCCTCCTGCCCTAGACCGAGGTCAGCCAAATCCTCAGAGATGCCCCCCTGGCTGGCGCTGCCCAGGAAGTCGCCGATGGAGGCGTCAGCCTCGTCCTTGGTGGCGCTGCTGTCGGTGGGCCTGCAGCCCACCTCCTCGCCGGGGCTATTGAGATAGTGCTGGTAACGTAGCCAATCGTCACCGATCTGTCCTCGCAGTTCATCCATTCTCTTAATATCCTCCTGATGTTGCAGGACCATGTCTGCAGAGAGGAAGCTAATTGGTCATACGGAGTAATTGAGCACTGCGGGGCTGCTGGGCCGGAAGAGCCTGTTACCACTATCTCTAAATATTCTTCTAACCCTTTCCTATCTCCATGTACTTATCCAGACATCTTTCGAATGTCGTTACTGTAACTATCTCAACCTCTTTGTGCAGTAACTCATTCCATATACCCGCTAGCCTCTACATGAATAAATTGTCCCTCGGGTTCCAGTGAAAAAGAGACACTTTCATTAATAAAGATCAGTTCAAAATCACTCCTCCACAGAATAGTTTTCACCCTCCCAGAGGCAGGATTATCATAAGACCATCATGTATAGGATACTCCTTTACCTTGCACACCTCTATCAAGTCAGAAAAAGGCATTGTGGCCAAGTTTGCAGATGATACAAAGATAGATAGATAGATGGAAGTGCAGGTAGTGTTAAGGAAGCAGGGCTTAAACAGATTGCGAGAATGGGCTAAGAGATGACAGATGGAATGTGATGTAGGGAAGTGTATGGTTATGCACTATGGCAGAAAGAATAAAGGCATAGATTATTTTCCAGATGGGAAGAACATTCAGAAATCAGAAGTACAAAGGGACTTGAAAGCCCTTGTGCAGGATTCCCTGACAGTTAACTTGCAGGTTGAGTCAATGGTAAGGAAGCAGATGCAACATTAGCATTTATTTTGAGAGGACTAGAAGTTTAAAAACAAGGATGTAATGCTGAAGTTTATAAAGCATTGGTCAGACCACATTTGGAGTATTGTGAGCAGTTTTGGACCCTTATCTAAGAAAGGGTGTGCTGGCATTGGAGAGGGTGCAGAGGAGGTTCCCAAGAAATATCTCAGGAATGAAAGAGTTATCATGCAAGGAGTGTTTGATGGCTCTAGGCCCGTATTTGTTGGAGTTTAGAAGAATGAGGGTGGATCTCATGGAAATCTACTGAATATTGAAATGCCTATCTAGAATGGACATGGAAAGGGTGTTTCCTTGTAGTGGGAGAGTCGAGGACACGGGGGCATGGCCTCAGAATACAAGGACAGAGAGGAGGAATTTCTTTAGCAAGGAGTAGTTAATCTGTGGAGGCCATGCCAGTGGGTATATTTAAAGCAGAGGTTGATAGGCTCTTGATTACTAATGATGTTAAAGGTTATGGAGAGAAGGCAGGAGAAACGGGGTTGAGGGGGATAATAAATCAGCCATGATGGAATGGCAGAGCATACTTGCGCTAAATGGCCTAATTCTGCTCCTATGTTTTATGGTCTTAAATAGCCGTTTAACTTCCCAAAATTTACCACTTCACACTGAGGACCACAACCTATCTGTCAGCAAGAAAACACAGAGTCACTGAGTGAGGGTGAAAATGAAAAATTCAAACTGCAAAACAACGCTATGTCTGTAACACAAGAAACTCTACACGTGCTGGAAATACAGAGCAACGCGCACACACACACAATTCTGGAGGGACTCAGAAGATCAGGCAAAATCTGTGGAGGGGAATGAACAGGCAACATTTCAGGCTGAGACCCTCCAACCAGACTGGAAAGGAAGGTGGCAGAAGCCAGAATAAGGTGGTGAGGGTGTGGGGGCAGTACAAGCTGGCAGATGATAGGTGGATGTAGTAAAGGGCTGAAGAAAGAATCTGATAGGAGTGGACAGGGGACCTTGGGACAGTGGACCAGTGAGCTACTGACTTATATGACACAAGATTCTGCAGATGCTGAAAATCTTGAGCAATGCACACAAAATTCTGGAGGAACTCAGCAGGTCAGGCAACATCTACAAAGGAGGCTCCTTTTTATTCTGGTTTCTGCCTCCTGATAAAGGATCTCAGCCTGAAATGTTGAGGTTAAGAGGCCATCTCGTTATACCAGAGAACTATTTCTAAGGTAGGGACATATTTGGCACAGCTTTGTGGGCCGAAGGGTTGTAGGTTGTAGGTTCTCTATGTATTCTATTCAATAGTCTTATAAACGTTGGGGTAGAAGCTGTCCCTGTGCCTGGTGGTACATGCTTTCTGGTTTTTCTATCTTCTGCATGATGGGAGAGGGGAGAAGAGAAAATGTCTGGGGTGGGTGGGAGTATGTTATCTGCTTTACTGAGGAAGGGAGGTGTAAACAGAGTCCACGGAGGGGCGGCTGGTTTCTGTGATGTGCTGAGCTGAGTTCACAACTCTCTGCAGTTTCCTGATGGTCACATAGAGGGTCCTACCCAAAATGCTGATGGTTGCTTCTTCTCCACAGATGCTACCTGACCTGCTGAGTTCCTCCACCATTTTGGTGTGTTTCCTCACGTATGTCTGTGCACAGGGCCCAGTCTGCAGAGGAAACAGACTGCCTATATTCTATAAAGACTCCTGTCCTCAGACTCACTTCTCAACCTCGCAGAGTAGTACGGATGAAGCAACAGCTACTCACGAGACGGGGCCACCTTTTTCCGAACCTCCTGGTCGCTGTCGCTCGGTTCCGAGATACTGGCAGCTCGCACCTTGACTTTGCTCTGCTTGGTGTTATTAGAGAAAAATGAAATAAATAAATGTTTCATCACACAAGTCCTAGGTATACAAAAAGATTGGAGTATACATAAGGGAAATATAAGCAGGCTTTTTCTGGTCACCTACCAACAGGGAAGATATTAATACAATTGAAAGGATACAGAGAAGATTTACAAGGATGTTGCTGGCACTCGAGGGCCCGAGTTACAGGAAAGGGTATGGAATAAAGGTTAAGACTTTATTCCCTGGAACACAGGACAATGAGGGGAGATTTGATAGAAGTATACAAAAGGCATAAATAGGATAAATGCAAGTAGGGCTTTTCCACTGAAGGTGGGTGAGAATTAGAACTAGAGATCATGGTTTTAGGATGAAAGAGGAAAGGTTTAAGGGGAACATGAGGGTAAACATCTGATTCTGACGATGGTGAGTTTGTGGAATGAGCTGGCAGTGGAAGATGTGAATACAGATACAATTGCAACATGTAACAGAAGTTTGGATAAGTACATGGATGGAAACAGTATGAAGGCCTATGGTTCGAACGCAGATCAGTGGGACAATGCAGATTAAGTTTGGCATGAACTAGATGGGCTGAAGGGCCTGTTTGTTTGCTCTAGCACTGTTGTGACTGTCGAGACATCCCACTTGCAGAGTCAAAACAGGCTATTCATCCCAACTCCTTGTAGTTTTTATACTCCATAAAGACTTGGCCCCACCTTCATCTTCGCCCATCACCATCACCAGTCTCTTTGCCTGATCACCCAGTAGTTCCAGTAGTGGGGGCAACAGTAATGGTTCAGTGGACAGAAACGAGCACACATTTAATCATTAAGATTAGAACTTGTGGGAGTTACTAATACACTAATTGAAACATTTTAAACAGAGGAGATTCTGCAGATGCTGGAAATCCAAAGCAACACACACAAAATGCTGGAGGAGCTCAGCAGGTCAGGCAGGGTCGATGGAAATGAATAAACAGTCATTGCTTTTGGCTAAGACCCTTCATACGACTCGCAATGAGACATCTTTCCTGGATTACAGCAGCTTTTAGGCTGTACAGGTCATGCAAATTCAGGTCTCAGGGTCACAGCGTGAAAACAGGCCCTTCAGCCCAACTTGTCCATGCTGAAGAAGTTGCTTAAGTGGGCAAGTCCCTTCACCTGCTTTTAGACCATCCCCTTCTTTAAAACACCTTTTTTTTGGGCGGCATAGTAGTGAAGTGGTTAGTGTAAACACCATTTACACAAAGCGCCAGCGACCTGGGTTCAATTCTACCACTTGTGTTTGCACGTTCTCCCCGACACTGCATGGATTTCCTCGGGGTGCTCTGGTTTTGTCCCGCATTCCAAAGACATACGGGTTAGTAGACTAATTGGCCACATGGGTGTAACTGGGCAGCGTGGGCTCATAGGGCTGGAGGGGTCTGTTACTGTGTTGTACCTCTAACTAACTTTCCAAACCTTTCCTGTTCATGTAACTGTCCGAATACCTATTAAATGTCATAATGGCATCCATACTGTAGTGGGTAGTGTAACTGTAAGGTCTGGTTTCAATTCCTGCTGCTGTGATCGTGTGGGCTTCCTCCGAGTGCTCCGGTTTCCTCTCATATCCCAAAGATGTACGGGTTAGGGTTAGTAAGCTTCGGACTGTGCTGGTTGTTGAAGCAAACAGCACATTTCATTTTAAATTTCAACGCACATGTGACAAATAAAGCTAACCTTTTTATCTTTTGACATCTTTTTTAACATATCAAAGAGGGCCAGTTCAATGGGACAGGGGCTGCTACACACACGCGCGCGCGCACACACAAACACACCCACCCACCCACCTGTGTCAGGTGGGAATGCTCACCTTTTTTCGTGTGATTGGGGCAGGAACACCATCTGTCAAAGGTTGGCAATCATTGTAATCACTGGGCGTTGAGGATTCCAGAACATTCTTGAGCACGCTTCCCCGAGAAGAGTGACGTCCGGTGTGGCTAATGAGCTTGCTGGTCTTTGGGAGGTACTGAAGTGGGGAAAGAAAGACAGGATAACGTTTAAGGACAACATACACTCATTTTCCCCTCACCCCTTCCCTTCTCCTCACCTCCATCTGGTCCCCTTCTCCTCTCTTTCTCCCATGGTTCAGTCAGTCTGGCATCAGATTCCTCCTTCTTCAGCCTCCTCCACCTATCCACCTCACCTGGTCTCACCTGTCACCTGCCAGCTTGCACTCATTACCAGCCCCCTCCCACCTCCTTATTCTGGCTTCTGCCCCCTTCCTTTCCAGTCCTGACGAAGGGTCTCGGCCTGAAATGTTAACTGTTTATTCCCTTCATAAGTGCTGCCTGACCTGCATTTTAGTCACAGAGCACTACGCCAGAGAAACATGCCATTCAGCCCATCTACTCCTTGCCGAATTGTTATTCTGCTTGGTCCTATCAGCCATTTTGTGAGTGTTGCCCAGCAGACAAAACCTTTGTGGGCAACATAACTACTGTAGGACCCTGAAGATCACCACAGTGCTCTCCCCGGTCACATCAACAAATTCTTTCCCTTCCCCCCGCACCCCACCCTACCTTCCCTTTTGTAATAACTGGCCAAAATAATGGACTGATTGGCCTGATTTTTTTCCCCATGTCCTATGGCCCTCTCCACCCCAAATTCACCCACACATAAACCACTGATCCTAGATTCACGTTCACTAGATATACACTTATTTATCACATGTACATTGAAACAGAGTGAAATGTGTCATTTGCATTAACAACCAACACAACCAAGGGTGCGCTGGGGGCAGCCTGCACGTGTCACCACATATTCTGATGCCAACACGAACAGAAGCAACAGCAAAACGAAACGAGGCAACAACAGCAAAGCAAGTTCCTTTCCAACCCACCCACAACCACACACACAGACAGGCTGCCTCCAGACCTCCAGTCCTTGGCCCTGGGCTCCAGACATCGGGCCTTCACCAGCCCTGCTCTCAGCATCATAGGTCCAATCCTCCCTTCAATAACAAGCAGGACGTTCAGTTCCACAGGTACTGAGTAACCTCCCTCATTACAGCATGAAGATGATAGATACTGGTTTCCGATTGTCACAATGCAGGAGCCGACAGCAATGGCAACAACGGGTATCCGAACAACAACGGATTTATTGAAAATTGGTGCACCACGAGAGAACACCGTTTCAGGACAGCCTCACATACCTTTCCACATATGTGATAACACATTACACATTTCGGGTAGCACAGCAGAGGAGCAGTTAGTCTAACGCTTTACAGTGCTGTCTGTGGGAGTTTGTATATTCTCCCCATGACCCTGTGTATTTCCTCTGGGTGCTCCCGTTTCCTCCCTCATTCCCATGACGTGCGGGTTAGGGTAAGTGAGATGTGGGCATACTATGTAGGTACTAGAAGCACGGTGACACTAGCGGGCTGCCCCCAGCCTGTTCTCAGTCAGTGTTGGCCATTAACGCAAAAACAATGGTCTTCACTGAGGGTGTTAATGTACATGTGACAAATAAAGCTCATCTTTAAACAGAAGACTTAGTTAACTGGGAATTGATTGTTACATTTCTCGAAATATAACATTACACATTTATAGTAAAACGAGGTTCGTGTTACAGAATAAAACACTTAATTATCCTGAAGTTTAACTTAGTTAACAGTAAACCCAAGTTTCAGCCACAACAATAGTGGCATGTTATAACAATTATCAGACAATATAGCTCTGCGTTGTAACAGCTGCTTCCCATCTGTCTACTGCTGAACCTCATCAGCAGTTCCCTGTTACCATTCAGCACAAGACCATAGACATGGGAGCAGAGTTAGGCTATTCAGCCCATTCAGTTCGCTCCTCCATTCCAACATAGTTGTTTTAGTTTCCCTCTCAACCACATTCTCCTGCCTTCTCCCCATAATCTTTGATGCCCTTTCTAATAAAGAAACTATCAGCCTTTGCTTTAAATATACCCAATGACTTGGCCTCCACAGCCATTTGTGGCAATGAATTCCACAGATTCACCATCCTTTGCCTAAAGAAATTCCTCCTCAACTCTGTTCTAAAGGGACATCCTTGTATTCTGAAGCTATGTGCTCTGGTCCTACAAAGCTGTAGATTCTCCCACTACAGGAAACATCCTCTCCACGTCCACTGTTTCTAAGCCTTTCAATATTCGATATGTTTCAATGAGATTCCTTCATAAGTTTAAATTCAGTTTAAGGTCGTCGCTGATGCTGTAAAGTGCAATACTAGTTGCGACACTGCCATGAAGCCCTAACACGCTATAATTTGCTTTAAAGTCCTACTCTTCAGCCTTGTCTGCTTCCAAAGAAAACAAGCCCAGTGTGTCCAATCCCTCACCATAACTGAAGTCCTCCAGTCCAGGTAATATCCCACTGAATCTCCACTGCACTCTCTCCAGCACAACCACTTAGCACAGTAACATATATGACTCTTAACTGCCCCATTAATTGAGAGGCAATTCAAGATGGACATTAACTTCCAGAATCATGTGTATCCTATGAAACTATAGGGACTTGGACAGTTGACGTTTCGTGTTGAGACCCTTCATCTGGTCTGACTGAGAAAGGGTCAGATAAAGGGTCTTGACCCTTGTTAAAATCTTAACAAACATTTAGGTTGCACAATAGAGTAAAGGCAGCACAGTATTGTAGGAGTTAGTGTAACTCCATTATAGAGCCTGTGACCTGCCATTGTCTGTAAGGAATTCGTATGTTCTCCTCATGATCGCTTGGGTTTCCTGGGGGTGTTCCAGTTTCCTCCTACATTCGAGACGTACGGGTTTGGGTGTTTAAGTTGTGGGCACGCTATGTCGGTGCCTGAAGTGTGGTGACACTTGTGGACTACCCAGCACAGTCCTTGCTGCTTGGATTTGATGCAAAACAACACATTTTTAAGGACCCCTGTCACCTAGGACTTGCTATCTTCTTATTACTACCATTAGGGATGGTACAGGAGCCTGAATATACACGCTCAATGTTTTAGGAACAGCTTCTTCCCCTCTGCTATCAGATTTAGGAACAGACAATGAACCAACTCAAAAACACTACTTCACTATTTTTGCACGACTCATTTAAATTAATTTAAATAAATTTAAAACAATTGATATCTATACATCTTATTGTAATTCATTGTATGCATTGCACTGTAGTTCTGTTATGAAACAACTTTCAAGACAGTGATAACAAACAGTGATTCTGAGCCATGTTGGTTGAGGTTACTCACGATAAGTTCTGCCATGGTGACAGGCTCGCCATCCAAAACCAGCTGTAAAAGACAGGTACAAACCATCAGGACAACTGTGCAGGCATTCTAGGTCACCATCACCGCACTCTCTAACACCACTCACTAACAAACTTAGTATTGTTGGCAGTATCCTGACTGATGCATCGTGGTCTGATTTGGCAATTCAAACACACAGCAATTGTAAGCAGCTGCAGAGAATAGTAGTAGTCCGATAACAAGGCTGAGGACGGGGGATATGGAACACACTCAGATAGATGGGGGGGGGGATTTACCATGGTCAGCACAGTCTTGATGGGCTGAAGGGCCTACTCCTGTACTACATTGTTCTATTATTTTATTTTAGAAATATAGACCGGTAACAAACCCTTCAACAAACCACACTCAAAGGTGCTGGAGGAACTCAGCAGGTCAGGCAGTGTCAATTACACCCATGTGACTAATTAATATACTAGCCTGTACATCTTTGGGACGTGGGGGGGAACATGGAGCTCCCATAGGAAACCCACATGGTCACAGGGAGAATGTACAAACTCATTACAGACTGCAGTGGGAATGGAATCCGGGTTGAAATGCTACTGTGATGCTCTAAATGCAAATCCCAACAGCAATACCCCCACCCTGAAAAATAAAATCAGGTAGAACTGAACTGAGAAAACGGACAGTCAACATTTCAGGTCAAGACCCTTCCTGAGCTCATCCAGATGGAGGGTCACAACGCGAAACATTGACTCAATTTCCCACCACAGACGCTGCCTGACCTGCTGAGTTCCTCCAGCACCTTTGAGTGCTTCTCCAGATTTCAAACATCTGTAGTCTCTCATCTCCAAGTACGAAATTAAAACTGGTTTACTAGGGGGACACGAGCTGTCCATAACTCCAGTGGTACAGAGTGTTACAATAATTAAGGCACAATGGATAAATAGATTGGTGTCAAATTGAACAGATTTTCAAAGCCAGCTCTGAGCATCCTTGTGGAACACCTAACCGAATACACCAACAACAGGCTGTGACCCGTATTCCCAGTCTTGGATGACGAGGTTTCTATGGGACTTACACGCATGAAGGCTGCTTTGGGAGAGAGGTGATAGATGGTGGAGGCACGGTGATTTCTCAGGTAATACACGGGGTTCCCTTCGAGGAAGAGCTGCAACCAAAAACATTACTTGTTACACTCCCGAGTGTTTAAAATGCCATAGAGAGAAAGACAGGCTCAGATCTCGACGTCCCTGTGCACAAAGTGATATTCCGAATGAAAAAAAAACAAAGATCCCTCTGGACCCATCACACACTCCGAGGGTCAGAGACAGTGAAGCTCCCTCCACACAGTCCAGTCACACATCCCATCAAACACTCCCGGAGTGAGAGACAGGGTGATCCTCCCTCTGCAGAGTCCCATCACACACTCCGGGGTCAAACACAGAATGAAGCTCCCTCTACACTGTCCCATCACACACTCCCAGGGTCAGACACAGAGTGAAGCTCCCTCTACACCATCCCATCACACACTCCCAGGGTCAGACACAGAGTGAAGCTCCCTCTACACTGTCCCATCACACACTCCCAGGGTCAGACACAGAGTGAAGCTCCCTCTACACAGTCCCATCACACACTCCCAGGGTCAGACACAAAGTGAAGCTCCCTCTACACCATCCCATCACACACTCCCAGGGTCACACACAGAGTGAAGCTCCCTCTACACTGTCCCATCACACACTCCCAGGGTCAGACACAGAGTGAAGCTCCCTCTACACCATCCCATGACACACTCCCAAGGTCAGACACAAAGTGAAGCTCCCTCTACACAGTCCCATCACACACTCCCAGGGTCAGACACAGAGTGAAGTTCCCTCTACACTGTCCCATCACACACTCCCAGGGTCAGACACAGAGTGAAGTTCCCTCTACACCATCCCATCACACACTCCCAGGGTCAGACACAGAGTGAAGCTCCCTCTACACTGTCCCATCACACACTCCCAGGGTCAGACACAGAGTGAAGCTCCCTCTACACTGTCCCATCACACACTCCCAGGGTCAGACACAGAGTGAAGCTCCCTCTACACAGTCCCATCACACACTCCCAGGGTCAGACACAAAGTGAAGCTCCCTCTACACCGTCCCATCACACACTCCCAGGGTCACACACAGAGTGAAGCTCCCTCTACACTGTCCCATCACACACTCCCAGGGTCAGACACAGAGTGAAGCTCCCTCTACACCATCCCATGACACACTCCCAGGGTCAGACACAAAGTGAAGCTCCCCAGGGTCAGACACAGAGTGAAGTTCCCTCTACACTGTCCCATCACACACTCCCAGGGTCAGACACAGTGAAGCTCCCTCTACACAGTCCAGTCACACATCCCATCAAACACTCCCAGAGTGAGAGACAGGGTGATCCTCCCTCTGCAGAGTCCCATCACACACCCTGGGGTGAGACACAGAGTGACTCTCCCTCCACACTGTCCCATCACACACCGTGGGGTGAGACACAGAGTGACTCTCCCTCCACACTGTCCCATCACACACTCCGGGGTCAGACAAAGAGCGAAGCTCCCTCCGCACTGTCCCATCACATTACTCCTGGGGTCAGACACAGAGTGAAGCGCCCTCTACACCAGGGATGGCCAACCTATGGCGCATGTGCCAAAAGTGGCGCATTGCACCCCAGTGATAATAATAAAAAAGTAAGCTTACTCATGCAAAAAGTATTAACCAAAAATCAATTTGTAGAAAAAAAAATCTATAACAGGAATCCAAGTAGCTTAGAGCTAAAATGGGTTTTACTGAGAATAAATCTAAAACTTAGCAATTATTTTTAGCGATTTTATTATTTCGTGCATATCTTTTGACGAATGTTATTTTCTTTCACATTAATCTGTTTTCAATTTTAAAAAAATGTTCAATGAGTCAAACTAGGAAAGAAGGACTTTTGTTCTGCAGTCGTTCCATAACTGTTCAATACATATTTGATACTGGTTTGATCCTGAGGCACCAGGCGTCTGCACCAGCGGTGCATCGCAGGTTTTGCTAGTCAGTTTACAATTGACACTCGTGCACTACGGAATTGTGCTTCCTTTGTCCTTTGTGAACATCTGCAGTTTTGTACTTCGAAAATTAAGCCTTGTTTTTACATTCAGTTACCCATCACAGTGCAAAAGAAAATGAGCAAAAGAAAAGCAGAAAGTGATAGTAAGCATAAATTCAATGAACAGTGGGAAAATGAGTTCTTATTTATAGCGGGTCTGTCGGGAAAACTGTTGTGCATTGTTTGTGAAAACACTTTCTCACATAATAGAAGACATGATCTTAATAGACACATAAAACACATCAGACTGAAATAGAAGGAAAACTGAAGCTAGTGCTTGGGTCTGAGTTCTGGAAAGAATATGTGATTAAGGAAAAGGAAGAAATCAAAAGAAGACAAAATATATTTGTTAAAAGTCTCATTAAGGTAAGTAATGTTTATCTTGTTTTTATATTAAATCAATATATCATGTAAAAATGCTAAATATGTCTATATTAACATATTTTTACAAGAATTGAATGGGGGTACAAGAGTTGTATGGCGCATCTGAACTCGTGTGTGAAAAAACTGATGCATGGAATGTAAAAGGTTGGCTACCCCTGCTCTACACCATACCATCATACACTTCTGGGGTAGACACAGAGTGAAGCTTCCTCCACAGTCAACTATCATACACTCTTAGGGTCAGACACAGAGTGAAGCTCCCTCTCCACCATCCCATCACACACTCCCAGTGTCAGACACAGAGTGAAGCTCCCTCTACACCATCCCATCACACACTCCCAGTGTCAGACACAGAGTGAAGCTCCCTCTACACCATCCCATCACACACTCACAGGGTCAGACACAGAGTGAAGCTCCCTCTCCACCATCCCATCACACACTCCCAGTGTCAGACACAGAGTGAAGCTCCCTCTACACCATCCCATCACACACTCCCAGTGTCAGACACAGAGTGAAGCTCCCTCTACACCATCCCATCACACACTCACAGGATCAGACACAGAGTGAAGCTCCCTCTACACCATCCCATCACACACTCACAGGGTCAGACACAGAGTGAAGCTCCCTCTACACCGTCCCATCACACACTCCCAGGGTCAGACACAGAATGAAGCTCCCTCTACACCGTCCCATCACACACTCCTGGGGTCAGACACAGAGTGAAGCTCCATCTACACCATCCCATCACACACTCCCAGGGTCAGACACAGAGTGAAGCTCCCTCTACACCGTCCCATCACACACTCCCAGGGTCAGACACAGAATGAAGCTCCCTCTACACCATCCCATCACACACTCCCAGTGTCAGACACAGAGTGAAGCTCCCTCTACACCATCCCATCACACACTCACAGGGTCAGACACAGAGTGAAGCTCCATCTACACCATCCCATCACACACTCCCGGGTGAAGCTCCCTCTTTGTACCATCAACATTTAAGAGAAATTTGGATAGGTACATGATTGGGTGGGGTACAGAGGGCTAGTCTGGGTGCAGGTCAATGGGACGAGGCAGATTAACAGTTCAGCACATACTAGATGGGCCAAAGGGCCTGTTTGTGTTGTAGTAGTCTATGACTCTACGATCCCTCCTCCAGTCGGTTCCACCGGGAGTCGGCCAATACCTTCACTGGGATGTTGTCAGCCCCCTGCCGATTGCTGGATGCTATTTGCAGGTGGATTAAAAGGTTAGATTTTTTTCAAAATTAAATTTATTTGTCACGTGTACATCGAAACATACAGTGAAATGTGTTGACTGTATTAATATCGAACACAATCGGTGGATGTGCTGGGAGCAGTCTGCAAATGTCAGAGTTCCAGCTCCGACACAGCATACCCACAACTTATTAATTGTAACCCATGTGTCTTTGGGATGTGGAAGGAAATCACAGCAACCAGTGGAAATCCACGCGGTCACAGGGAAAATGTACAAACTCCAAGACGGAGTTAAGAACCCTGCTCTTCAATCACCGGTGATGTGAAACGATGCACTTACGGCTCCCTCCCTCCAGAATGAATGGCTCATCACTCAGCACGACCAGGCCAGCAGTTCTGCCAGCTCGTGGTGACCCACTGCCTCCTGTGCTCACCTCCTTAAGCTGATGGAGATGCGAGAGCGGGGCAAGCTTGGCATGCTCACAGATCACGTTACAAGCCAGGTCCAGGCACTTCAGGTGTGACAACAGCTCCAACCCTGGAAACAAAAGTACACTGGAAGGTGACATGTGCTGGCATGCAAGCAGTATAGAAAGACTGTAGGTTAATGGAGCTAAGCTTTAATGACATGTACATCGAAACATATAATGAAATGTGTCATTTGCATAAGACATAGGCCATTCAGCCCATCAAATTTGTTCCACCCATTCCACCATGACAGATTTAATACCCCTCTCATTCCCATTCTCCTGCCTTCTTCACGTAACTTTTGACACCTTTACTAACCAGGAACCTATCAACCTCCATTCTAAATATACCCAGTGACTTGGCCTCTAAAGCCATCTGTGGGAATTAATTCCACCGATTCACCACCATTTAGCTAACAAAAAAAAACCTCCTGAGCTCTGTTCTAAAGGGATGTTCTAATATGATGGGTCATTTTTTAAAAATGGACATGGGAACAGAGTATTGGAGTGGATGTAGGAACTTAGTGCAATGGGACAAGTCAAGAATGCTATTATATTTTTTAAAAAAGGGCGGTATATAAGCTCTGACTTTGTTAGTAGCAGCAAGGCACTTAAAGGCAACAGTTACTACTAAACTTTTACTCCTTGTGGAGCCCAGAATTAAACAGTACTGCTGTAGGCTAACATGTGGGAAACATTAATCCTTTAAACAGCAAGCAGAAATTTACCAGAATGGTCCCAGGGATAAGGCATGTTCAGTTAAGTGGAGAGGCTGTACGAACCTGGGTTTGTTTTCCCTGGATTAAGATTAAGATTCGGGTATAATAAATGGGGAGAAAGCTGTTCCCATGTGGTAGAAGAATGACGAATTGAGAGCACGTTCTAGATTCTGACTGTCTACTCTATTTATGCCTCTCAATGTTTTATATGCCTAGAGCTGCAGTTTAGGAGAATAACACGAAGGGTACCCATAGGCAGGGGTGCCATAGTATCACATACATACACACTCCCACACACCGTGTGGATCATAGTGCCTGGACTGTGCTCTACTCTTCTATGTTCTATGCAACCACGATATGTTGAAACCCAGAGTCAAAGATTCTAGCAAATTTCAACAGATGAGAGCATTCAAATTGGTTGCATCGCCATCGGGTATAGAGGTACCAATGCACAAGATCTGAAAAAGCTGCAGAGGGTTGTAAAGTCAGCCAGCTCCGTCAGGGCCTCAACTTTCCCCGTCATTGAGGAAGGCGATGCCTCAGGGCAAGATCTTTCATTAAGGACCCTCATTATCTACAGCATGCCCTCTTCTCACAACTACCCTCAGGCAGGAGGTACAGGAACCTGGAGATACAAACTCAATCTTTAAGAACAGCTTCTTCGTCCCTGCCAGCAGATAGTGAACTATGAACGCTACCACTTTATTTTTCAATTACTTGTTTATTTATTTTTATATACATATATATTTTTAAATTGTAATTTATAGCATATTTTATTCTTACAATGTACTGCTGCCACAAACCAACAAATTTCACACTATACATTAGTGATAATAAACTGGATTTGGATGGTCAGAGCTATGTAGACTTGATGAGCCTCCTCCTGTGTTGCAAGGGAAGAGAAATGAAGCACTCAGAACAATCAAGTCCCCTTGCCTTGGATGAGGTACTGGGAACCAAGAACAAAAGGGGCACAGTGAAGGAAGCTTACGTAATTGACAGCTGATCAGTCTCAATTGCTGTAGTGTCACATACACACTCTTCCTCACGCACAGTCTAACCTATATATCATAATGGCAGAGAACAGGAGTGAAGCCTCTTCTCCTCTCCCACCAATGCCCTGACACTGCTTCAGGAACATCAAGCCAACTTTGTGGGGTCAGCCTTACCAGTGATATCGTCCAGTTCATTGTTGCGTAGGACTAAAGTGACCAGTTGGACCCGGGAGGAGGAATTGAAGATGGGCACCTTCTCCAGAAGGTTGTAGCTCAGGTTCACGTACACCAGTTCTGACAGCAGCTGAGGGAGGGAAGGGAGAGAGGGAAGGACAGGAACAAGCAACAATTGATTAAAAATGATTCTTCTCTTACTCTGTGAGGCTCAAATTTTAAATCTGCCTCCAATTCGTGGCAGTACAGAGGAGCACGGGGGGCGGGGGGGGCTCTGTCCGGATCGTGGCAGTGCAGAGAAACACAGGGAGCCTCCAGATTGTGGCAGTGCGGAGGAGCATGGGGAGGGTGCTTCCAGATCGTAGCAGTGCGGAGGGGCGCAGGGGGGTGCTCCGGATTGTGGCGGTGCGGAGGGGCACGGGGGGGGGGCGCTGTCTGGATCGTGGCAGTGCAGAGGAGCACGGGGGCCTTGGGGTTCACTTCCATAGATCTCTCAAAGTTGCCGCACAAGTTAACAGGGTGCTTAAGGCGACATATGGTGTGTTAGGTTTCATTAGTCAGAGGATTGAGTTCAAGAGCTACAAACTAATGTTGCAGCCCTATAAAACTCTGGTTAGACCACACTTGGTGATCTATTATGTCAGTTCTGGTCATCTCATTATAGGGACGATGTAAAAGCTTTAGATAAGGTACAGAGGAGATTTACCAGGATGCTGCCTGGGATAGAGATCATGTCTTATGAGGATAAAGTCAGAATCAGGTTTATCACTGACATGTACTGGACTGTGTAAAAGTCTTAGGCACATTTATATAGCTAGAGCGCCCAAGACTTTTGCACAGTACTGTAGATCATGTCTTTCTAGATACCAAACATTACTTAATTCTACCGAGCTAATACATAGCTAAGCACTGTACAGAGTATATATAAAAACCCCATTTCCAGAAAAGTTGGGATATTTTCCAAAATGCAATAAAAACAAAAATCTGTGATGTTAATTCATGTGAACCTTTATTTAACTGACAAAAGTACAAAGAAAAGATTTTCAGTAGTTTTACTGACCAACTTAATTGTATTTTGTAAATATACACAAATTTAGAATTTGATGGCTGCAACACAAGCAACAATAGTTGGGACAGAGTTAAAATAAGATTGAAAAGTGCACAGAATATTCAAGTAACACCGGTTTGGAAGACTCCACATTAAGCAGGCTAATTGGTAGCAGGTGAGGTATCATGACTGGGTATAAAAGTAGTGTCCATCAAAGGCTCAGTCTAGGGGTTTTTTTATAGAATATGACGAATAAACAGGAATAGGATACTAGGATGGTCAAAGATGGGAGGGTGAAGTGTAGGTTTGTGTGTGTGTGTGTGTGTGTGTGTGTGTGATTGGGTGAAGGGATTTAGAATGTATCTCTAGTGCACATTCTGGAGCAGAGGGTGGCGGTAATGCACCATTAAGCTGGATGCCAACTGCCATAAAACAAGATACAGACAGACAGGCTCAGTCTTTGCAAGCAAGGATGGGTGGTGGCTCACTCCTTTGTGCCAAAATTCATGAGAGAATTTTTAGTCAGTTCAAAAGGAACACATCTCAGTGCAAGATTGCAGAGAATTTAGGTCTTTCAACATCTACAGTACATAGTATTGTGAGAAGATTCAGAGAATTCAGAGACATCTCAGTGCGTAAAGGGCAAGGTCAGAAACCACTGTTGAATGCGCGTGATCTTCGAGCCCTCAGGCGGCACTGCCTAAGAAACCATCATGCTACTGTGACAATTATAGCCACCTGGGCTCGGGAGTACTTCGGAAAACCATTGTCACTCAACACAGTCCGTCGCTGCATCCAGAAATGCAACTTGAAACTGTATTACGCAAGGAGGAAGCCATACATCAACTCTATGCAGAAACGCCGGCGAGTTCTCTGGGCCCGAGCTCATCTCAGATGCACCGAAAGACTGTGGAACCTGTGCTGTGGTCAGATGAGTCCACGTTTCAGCTAGTTTTCGGAAAAAACAGGCGTCGAGTTCTCCGTACCAAAGATGAAAACGACCATCCAGACTGTTATCAGTGAAAGGTGCAAAAGCCAGCATCTGTGATGGTATGGGGGTGCATCAGTGCCCAAGGCATGGGTGAGTTGTATGTATGTGAAGGTACCATTGACTCTGAGGTGTATATTAGGATTTTAGAGAGATATATGTTGCCATCAAGGCGACGTCTCTTCCCGGGACGTCCATGCTTATTTCAGCAGGACAATGCCAGACCACATTCTGCACGGGCTACAACAGCGTGGCTTTGTAGACACAGAGTGCGTGTGCTTGACTGGCCTGCTGCCAGTCCAGATCTATCTCCTATTGAAAATATATGGCGCATCATGAAGAGGAGAATCAGACAACAGAGACCACGGACTGTTCAGCAGCTGAAGTCTTATATCAAGCAAGAATGGACAAAATTTCCAATTGCAAATCTACTACAATTAGTACCCTCAGTTCCAAAATGATTAAAAAGTGTTATTAAAAGGAAAGGTGATGTAACACAATGGTAAACATGCCTCTGTCCCAACCTTTGTTGAGTGTGTTGCAGCCATCAAATTCTAAATTTGTGTATGTTTACAAAATACAATTAAGTTGGTCAGTAAAACTATTGAAAATCTTTTCTTTGTACTTTTGTCAGTTAAATAAAGGTTAACGTGAATTAACATATCACAGATTTTTGTTTTTATTGCATTTTAGAAAATATCCCAACTTTTCTGGAAATGGGATTTGTATGTGCCTGAGACATTTGCATAGCCTGTACGTCTTGAAATTTTAAGTTTTGCAGCAACAATACAGTGCAATTCATTAAGAAAAAATAGGTTGAACAAGCTAGGTTTTTCTCTTTGGAGCAAAGGAGGCCAAGAGGTGATTTAACAGAGGTATACAAGATGATGAGAGGCACTGATAGAATGAGACCTTTTTCCCTGGGCGTATATGGGTAATACAGGAGAACATACTTTAAGGTGATTAGAAGGAAGTATCTCCCACCCCCACCCCCACAGAGACTGGTGGGTGTATGGAACACAGCCTAGGGTGGTGGTGAAGGCAGATACATTACAGACATTTTAGAAACTCTTAAGAAAGGCACATGGATGATAGAAAAATGAAGGGCGATGTAGGAGGGAAGGTTAAATTGACTTTAGAATATTTAAAAGGTTGTCACAACATGATAGCCCAAAGTGCCCCTACTGTGCTGTACTGTTCTACGTTCCACGTTCAAATACACACTCTGGTAATTCAGGAACCAAATGGTTCAAATAACTATAGGCTAGCACCAGAAGGAATTTGAAGGAGGAAGCATACTTGTATGGTTAAGGAGTGTAATTAAGGCTGAGCAAAGGCAATAAAGAACAAAGCAATATTTGGGAGGTCTGTGAATAAATGTATACACGTTGCCTCAGGAGATGGCCAGCAGAGTAACTCCAAAGGCCAACCACCACAGGGGAGGACACTGAGACAAAGACATGCCAGCAACTCCACTTTATTAAGAGTTGGAAGAGATTTAGTATTTTAAAGACTCTATACAAATGTTTGTAGATGTTTCGTGGACAGCATTCTGACTGGTTGTATCACTGTCTGGTATGAAGACGCCAATGTACAGAATCAGAAAAGGCTGTAGAAGGTTGTAAACTCAGCCAACTCCATCACAGGCAATAGCCTCCCTGTCCTTAATGACATCTCCCAAAGGTCATGCCTCAAGAAGGCAGTATCCATCATTAAGGAGCATCATCATCTAGGACATACCTTCCTCTTGTTACTACAGTTAGGGAGGAGGCATGGGAATCTGAAGACCTACACTCAACAATTCAGGAACAGCTTCCTCCTCTCCATCAAACCCAGGAACACTACCTTTCTATCTTGCTCTCCTTTTGCACTATTTTTAAAAATAATTTCTTATCCTACCTTATGTTTTTTAATGTCTTCTTTGTACTGCTGCCACATAACACCAGATTTCACAACATACGTCAGTGATAATAAACCTGATTCTGAGATGCTGTTTCACTTTACACTTTGAGATAAACACAGCTCTTCTCTCTTTCTGAATCTTCTTCCCATAGAGGCATTCAGTTCTCCCAGTGGGTGCAGCCTCTTACCTGGAGATTCTCCGCACAGTCCCGGATTCGATTGTGGCTCAGATCCAGAATCTGTAGCACATTGAGCAGACCCTGACAAGAGCAAGCAAAAAGAAAAAATGTAAAGACAAGCAGCCCTTAAACACTGCAGAGTCTATGTCACAGGCTTGGCAGAACACATAACATTAACAGGCACGGGGACACGAGGGTGTCAGGTACATTCCAGGGCATTCAACCCCACTTCCCCATGATTCCGCCAGCAGTTAAGATTCTCTGGAAATATTTGATTAGGAATAGGGCATTGGTATTGACCCCTGCTAACTGACAGCCGCTCTGAACATCCAGGAATCTGAATGCCATCACCAACTGCAGATGTCAAACTTCCATGGAGCTGTGGAAAGAGAAACACACAAACACAAAAAGAGTTTCAGGTTAAAGACTCCCTGTCATATCTGAGAAAGGGTCTCAGACCATAAGCACTAATGGTTTCCCTTTCATGAACTGCTGAACATTTTCAGCATTTTCTGTTTACATTTCATGGCATTGTGTGTGCCTTCTTGAACTTTAACTCTGACGAACAGTACCAAGGGGGACTTGTACCATATAGGGGTGGCACAATGGTGTAGCAGTTCGCAGAGTGCTATTAATTGCCAACAATCACTGACTTCTAAGTGTAGGGGGCAGCCAACGATGATTGAGCTGGTAGCAGCCCACTGGAGTCACCATCAGTATGGCATGCCCCCCCCCCCACCCCCCACCCCAGCAAACTGTCTTACCAGCGAGTTGTCGAGCGACGTGATGAAGTTGTTGCTGAAGTTGAGGGTGTGCAGGTCCGGCCAGGGAAGGGCAGAGCTCAGATCACCACCACAGACAGAGATAATCTCCTGCCCGAAAGACAGAGAGAGAGAGAGTTCAGGGAGAAAACCAGAGCAGTGGTGGGACACTCAACCCCTCAACAACCCTGTCATTCAACATAATCATGGCTGATCTGCACCAGGCCTCATCTACTCTGAGCCAGTCCCATATCACCATTTCCCCATTCAAAATTTACCCACCATCTGGAACGTAGAACAGTCCAGCACGGGAACAGGCCCACTGCCCGACAAAGTTGTGCCCAGCCAAGTAGGCTAATAACGCCTCATTGAACTAAACCCTTCTGTCCACATAATGTCCATACCCTTCCATTTCCTGCATATTCGTTTGCCCATTTCAGAGCACCTTAAGTACCTCATTGGTCAAACCGCAATTGGAATATGGAGAACAGGTTGGGGCCCCTTATCTACGAAAGGATGTGCTGGCAAAGGAAAGGGTCCAGAGGAGTTCATGAGAATGATTCCAGGGACGAAAGGGTTAAGTATGAGGAATGTATAATGGCTCTAGGCCTGTACTCACTGGAATTTAGAAGAATGAGAGGGGATCTCATAGAAACCGAATGAATATTGAAAGGTCTAGATAGAGTGTACATAGAGAGGGTATATTTCCTATAGTGGTGGAGTCTAGGACCAGAGGGCACAACCTCAGAATACAACGGTGTCCCATTAGAACAGAGATGAGGAGGAATTTCTTTAGCCAGAGTGGTGAATCTGTGGAATTCACTGCCACAGGCAGCTGTGGAGGCCAAGTCACTGGGTATAATTAAAACAAAGGCTGATACGTTCTTGATTAGTACGGGTGTCAAAGATTACAGGGAGAAGGTAGAAGAATGGGACAATAAATCAGTCATGATAGAATGGTGGAGCAGAGTTGATGGCCCAAATAGCCTAATTCTGCTCCTTTGTCTTATAGTCTTACGGCCTCTACCGTATCTACCTCTGGCACCACCCCAGCAATGTGTTCCATGCACCTACCACTCTTCCTAGGAAAAATATTGCACCATAGAACTACTTAAATGCATGCCCTCTTGTATTACAGCATAGTACAGGTCCATGCTACATTATTATACTGCCCAGTTCCATCCACTCGCACCTGGACCATACCCCTCCCATTCATGTACTTATCTAAACTTCTCTCAACATCCACCACTTCTGCTGGTAGCTTGTTCCACACCCTCATTACCCTCACTATTCTCCAAATTGGACAAGGAACTGAGAAAATTATTTCCAGGCTGTGGCCTATAGAGAAAAGAGTGGCTGAATTGTTCTCAAATACTCCAGCAAGCAAATATCTCCTATGCTGAAATAATTATATGATTCAACCTCTTCAGCCTTCCAATATCAACCTGCAGTCACCTAGCTTCGGTATTAAGACTGTGTTCTAGCCACCCTGTCAGAGATATCAAGTCCCCTTTTCCTACTTTTAAGAACTCTCAAACTCAGAGGATATCCAATTAAACTGTCTGCCACAAAATGCAGAATCTCCCAGTGGCTACCAATATCACTTTGACCTCCCATTCCGACATGGCTTCCTTTCCTCTCCTGCCACAATGAGGCCAAGCTCAGGCTGGAGGAGCAACACCTCAAATTCTGTCTGGGTAGCCTCTAACCTGATAACATGAACATAAGTTTCTTTAACTGCTGGTAATTTATCTTACCACTCCCTACTTCTCTCCTTATTCATTCCCCATTCTGATTATCCTTTCACTCCTTTTCTCCTCACCTGCCCATCACCTCCCTCTGGTTTGCCTCCTCCTTCCCTTTCTTCCATGGTCCACCGTCCTCTCCGATCAGATTCCTTCTTCAGCCCTTTACCTCTTCCGCCTATTCCTTCCCAACTTCTCACTTCATTCCCCCTCACCTGGCTTCACCTATCACTTGCCAGCGTAATCCGACGCCTTCACCCCAGCTTCTTATTTTGGTTCTGTCCCTTTCCTTTCCAGTCCTAATGAGGGTTTCCCATATTACATTCGCTGGCTGTAAAGCACTGGGTCAAAGGCTCTGTCACTTCTCTGAGGTAAACCTTGAGGCTATTGCTGTTGGGTCCTTGCCAAAGGCAATAGACTCACCTCGACAGTGTTGATGCAGTAGGAACAGACGAGAATCTCCAGCCGAGTGTAGACACCCCGTAGTCCTTCCAAGCAGTGAGGAGGAACACGCTTCAGCTGGAACACAACGGTGGATAAGTATGAGGCAAAGGAACAACATGCAGTGCACTGCCATACCTGTCAAAGCCCTAGACTACCTCCAATGCCAAAGGAGACACAAGAAGTCCTATAGATGCTGGAAATCCTGAGCAACACACACAGATGCTGGAGGAACTTAGTGGGTCAGGTTGCAGCTATGAAGGGAAATGAAGAGTCAACGTCTCGGTCCCAAGCGTTAACAGTTTATTTTTCTCCATAAATACTGCCTGTTGAGTTCCTCCAGCATTCTGGGTGTGTAAGATTTCCAGCATCCACAGGACCGCTTGCGTCTCCAGACACATGAAGCTTAACTCACCTGGGTGAAGCTCAATACCATTCCACTTTTCTGGCACCCCACTCAGCACTTAAAACCTCAAGATTAAGGTTTGAGAACAACTATTTCTCTTAAATCATTTGTTTCTTTGACCAACCACCACGACTGGTACAAGATAAAAGACATACATACATTGAGTGGACAGTCTCAGGATAGAAATGCCTAATATGAGGAGGCATAATTTTAAGGTGATTGGGGAAAGCATTTTTTTTTAATACGGAATTATTGTGGCTGTATGGAACCAGGGGTGGTGGTAGAGGTGGATACATCAGGGATATTTAAGAGACTGTTTGATCGGCACATGCATTAAAGAAAAATGGAAGGGTATGAGGGAGGGAAGGGTTAAATTTTATCCTGGAGTAGATTACAGGATCCACACTACACTGTAGGCCAAAGGGCCTGTACTGTGCTGTAACGTTCTATACTCTAATCCTACTCACCACAGTTTAGCAACATTATGACCATATGATCACTGCGCTCTAAAATGGACATTTTTTTGTTCTAATTGTGCTCTTTCTTGGAAAAACTGTGTCTAATTTATGTTCAATGTACGTTTTTTTTGTGAATGCTGCTTATCTGTTGCTTTGGTGCCTGTGATGCTGCTGCAAGTACGTTTTTCATTACACCTGTGCAGACGTGTACTTCTGTTTACTTAGACTGCTGTGTACCATGACTACAGGATGAACTACCTGTAAGTTAAGTCCTTTTAATCTAAAAGTTAAATCTTTTTAAGTTCATCTCCTCCAACCAGAGCTCTACCACTGAGGAGGACCGGGCAACAGCACAGGGTATACTGCCACCTATGGATTCCTGACTGGTGGCGTGCCATTCTGACTTAGAAATATCTCACCATTCATTTACTGTCATTGGGTCCATCTGCTGTAACTCACTACTCAACAGCACTGTGGGAGCGCCTTCACTAGATAAGACTGTCATGCTTCAAGGAGTTAAGTTTACCACCACATTTCCAAGGGGAATTAGGGGATGGGCAATAGAACACAGAACATTAAGAGCACAGTACAGGCCCTTCGGTCCACAATGTTGTGCCAACCCATTCAGAATTAGGTTTATTATCATTGGCATGTATCATGAAATTTGTTAACTTAGCAGCAGCAGTACAATGCAACACATGATAATATAGAAGAAAAAAATAAGTAATCAGTTAAAGTATTATATATATTTTGTACGAATATTAAATAGCAAGATTAAAAATAGTGCAAAACAGAAATAATATATAAAAAGTGAGGTAGTGTTTATGGGTTTTATGAGTTCAACGTCCATTTAGGAAACGGATAGAGAGGGGATCTACTCCAAGATCAGTTTAATCCTTCTGTCCTGCTTAGCCCTACATTTTTCCGTCATTAATGTGCTTATCTAAGAGTTTATTAAATGTCCCTAATGCATCTTCATCTACATCACCCCGGCGTCATGTTCCACACACCCAACACTCCCCATGTAAAGAACTTACCTCTGATGTCCCTTCTATAGTTTCCTCTTATCACCTTAAAATTATGATTTTCATATTAGTCATTTTCACCCTGGGGAAAAGTCTTGGGCTAGCTACTCAATATATGTCTCTAACTTGCACACCTCTATTAAGT
This sequence comes from Mobula hypostoma, assembly GCF_963921235.1. Taxonomy (NCBI): domain Eukaryota; kingdom Metazoa; phylum Chordata; class Chondrichthyes; order Myliobatiformes; family Myliobatidae; genus Mobula; species Mobula hypostoma. The sequence continues at coordinate 107,771,830 of NC_086102.1, read as the reverse complement.
CACCTTTGCTCCAGAGAGAAAAACCCTAGCTTGCGCAACCTTTCCTAAGACATGCTCTCTAATCCAGGTAGCATCTGGGTAAATATCCTCTGCACCTCTCTAAAGCTTCCACGTACTTACTATGAGGCAACCAGAACTGAACACAATATTCCAAGTGTGGTCTAACTAGGGTTTTATAGAGCTGCAACTTTACCTTACACCTCTTCAGCTCAATGCCTGACTAATGAAGGCCAGCACACCATATGCCTTCCTAATCAACCCTATCAACTTGTGGGGCAACTTTGAGGGATCTACGGATCTGTTTTTCAAGACCACGAATTATTTTAGGTCTTACCACCAATGATAAATTGCCTTGATTTATTCCATTTTTAGGGAACACAAGGAACACTCCAACTCTGAAATTTTGCTTCTCATTCATGGATCACAGATCGAGGCTTACACTTACTGCCGACACCTCAGGGGCCAGATGAATGGAGCAGCTTGCTGAGTTCAATGTGAACCAGAGTCAACCACATTGCCACAAATGAGGAGTTACAAAATGGACAGTAAGAATATTGCTTAGACACAAGATGCTGGAATCTGAGGCCACACACTTAATGCTGGAGAATCTCAGCAGGTTGGGCAGCACCTGTAGAGGGAAATGGACTGCAACTGGACTGAAAGATAGAGGGGAGAGAGAAAAAGATTAGCTTCATTCCTCACATACAGTAAAATGAATTGTTTACCATGACCAACACAGTCTGAGGATGTGCTGAGGGCAGTGAAGTGTCACCATGCTTCTGGTGCCAACATAGCATGCCCACAACTTACTAACCGGCATGTCTTTGGAAGGTGGGAGGAAACTGGAACACAGGGAAGAAACCCATGCCGTCAAGTGGAGAACATACAAACTCCTAAGGTACAGTGACAGAATTAAATCCTAGTTGCTGCTGCTGTAAAGCACTACACGAACGACTACACTACCATGCCGCCCACCGGAGATAGCTGGTGTGCTGGAAAGAGGCAGTATAAGACCTGGCAAGTGATTGCTAGATCCAGGTTGGGGGTGGGGGGGGTGGGGGGAGAAGAGCGGGAAGCTCAGAGGTTATAGGTGAAAGTGGCAAAGGACTGAAGATGATTGAACCTGATAGGAGAGGGACATAGAACCAAAAAAAAGGAGGGAGGAGGGGTATTCGTTAATCAGATAAGATTACTAGCAGGGTTTCGATGCAAAATATCGTGAATTCCTTCTACACCTCCACAGGTGCTGAGTTCCTCCATCAGATTGTGAGCTGCTCCAGATTCCAGCATCTACATTCTCTTGTCACCAGGATTACTAACAATCCAATTTCGCCATTACTGACATCACTTTCTTCAATCCAGATTTAATTAATTAAATTAAAATGCTCCAGTTGGCAAAGTGGGATTTGAACTTTGTTTAAGGTTTCCAGATACGAGACCAGGAACGTAACAATCAGATACCCAATGTAGTCTACTTTGTCAAGCACTATCATTCCATCCGCAGCAACCCTTAGAGGAACAACACCCTATATTCGTTTAGTAGCCTCCAACTTAATGGTATGAAAATCGATTTCTCCAAATTCTGGTAGTTCCTCTCCCCTCCCCATTTGCTATTTCTTTACTCCTCATTCTGGCTCTCCTCTTACCCCTCCCATTCTCCTCACCTGCCTGTCAGCTCCCTCTGGTGCCATTCCTCCCCCTCCTTTTACACCCATAGTTCACTCTGCTCTCCCATCAGATTCCTCCTCCTTCAACCCTTAAACCTTTCCACCTATTACCTCCTAACTTCTTACCTCACCTTCCCCTCTCCCGCCCACCCACCTTCTCCCTCAACTGGCCTCACCTATCATCTGCTAGCTTGTACTCCTTGCTCTCCCTTCACCTTATTCTCCCCCTTCCTTTCCAGCCCTGATGAAGAGTCTGGGCCTGAAACGTCAACTTCTTACTTCTCTCCATAGATGCTGTCTGACCTACCATGTTCCTCCCGCATTCCAGCATTTTGTGTCTGTTGCCCTGAATTTCTAGCATCTGCAGAATCTCTTGTGTTTAAAATGGGCCAAAAAGCCGATTTCTGAGACTGTGGTCTATTTGGAAGCTTGACACCATTTAGTAGATACCATTCCCTTTTGTCAATGTTCCAACATTTAAACATGTGCCTTGGTTTCAAATTTTTGTCACTGCTGCCCTCACCAGAAAGGACAAAAACACCTCTAGCTTGGACCCAGTTTGTGATCTCATGTCTCCCCACCTCGACCATAAGACATAGGAGCTGAATGAGGCCATGGCTATTCCATCATGGCGCATTTATTATCCCTCTCAACCACATTAGACAAGAACAGGCCATTCGGCCCAACAAAACTTGCCAAATTCCTATTCACCTACTGCGTTGAAATAACTATCAAGTTTAGATTTGTAAGTCTTTAATGTACTACTCTCAACTACAGAACTAGGTAGTCGGTTCCACAACTCGCTGTGTAAAGAAATGCTTCCTGATGATAGTCTGAAATCTCCCTTAACCAATCTCCACCTACAGCCCTGTGTCCTTAACGATGGATTAATTTTGGAGCTGGCATCCACCTTACTTATACCCTTAATGATTTTGAACACTTCCATTGTGTCTCCTCTCATTCTACATCTACTTAGGCTAAAAAGATTTCTTTCAATCTATCTTCATCGCTCATACCCTGCAGACCTGGAATGAATCTAGTCACTCTTCTCTGGACTCTCTCCAGTGCCTTCACATCACTCACAAAAAAGGCATTCTCCTGCCTTTTCCCCATAACCTATGATGCCCTTACTAATCAAAAACCCATCAACTTCTACTTTAAATATACCCAATGACTTGGGTGTACAATGCCTCCACAATTGTCTGTGGCAACGAATTCCCTCGATTCTCCACCCCCTGTTTACAGAAATTCCTCATCTGTTCTACAAGGATGCCCTTCTATTCTGAAGCTGTGCCCACTTGTTTTGTCAGCTAAAGTAAAATTTGCTGGCCAACACTCAGTACCCTAGGGTTAGAAGATACCACTTCAACAGACCTACCTCTAAGAATCGGAGGGATTTAAAAGCAAAGATTCTGACGGGTGTCTGGAGCTTGGGTCCTGGGGGATGCACCAACTGGAAGAAAACATAGAATTCTGATTACCCATTCACACAGCCAGACAGACCACAACGTGGATTATGGACTGTATTACGTATCTGTAGAGCAAGAACAACAGAACATTAGGAATAAATGCTTTTACTGAGTTATGTTAGTAACAGGACCTGCTGGGCAACTTACAGTGCGGGAGTGAACAACCTGCTGAGATGAAACACACACAGGAAAGCCCAAACAAAAAATAGAGAGATTTCCGTGCATATCGGTTCACCATGTGATCAATTAGCCACATTCTTGCAATTGATCTGATATGGTTCACGCCTGCCCCCGTAGATAGGAGCCGCAGAGGAAGGGAATAAGTAAGGTAACTGAGAAAAATGATGAAATGTCTATCCTGCTTGGTACCGGTCAATCAGTCACGTGCATACTTGCCACATTCCCGTGACTGATCCGATACGGTTCAGGCTACATGAGAACACCTTTGCCTCCACTCTTGAAGAGACTCTACCATCAATGCCATCATAGGACCACAGAGAAAATTACTGCAAACAACAGGAATTCTGCAGATGCTGGAAATTCAAGCAACACACATCAAAGTTGCTGGTGAACGCAGCAGGCCAGGCAGCATCTCTAGGAAGAGGTACAGTTGACGTTTCAGTCCTGACGAAGGATCTCGGCCTGAAACGTTGACTGTACCTCTTCCTAGAGATACTGCCTGGCCTGCTGCGTTCACCAGCAACTTTGATGTGTGTTGAGAAAATTACTGTGACTGCGAAAGGTCATAGTCACAGAGTCTGGCAGTGAGTGGCTCATCTCCCAGCTCTCCAAAGAGCATGCAGCATTCCTAGCAGAAAGACTGGATAACGCTAAGTGCCTACACACCTTAGCATCTTACACCAATCCTATAGGTGGTGGAGGAAAGACTCAACAGCACACTGATCCATATGAACAACTGACACAAGTAGGAAGTGGGTTCATCAGTTTGCTTTGCAACTTAAACCCTGTTTGAATGCTTGATTATGTTAATTTTAATATCAGAAATAACTCTCAGTCAGATTTATTATCGTTGATAGTGGTTTATAACCACCACCTGGTGTCTCTCCTGCTTCCCTTTCTGAAATGGTCCACTCTCTCATATCAGATTCTTTCTACTTTAGCCCTTCACCTCTTCCATCTATCACCTCCCAGCTTCTTACTTCATCCCCCACCCGTCCCCCACACATCCACCTTCCCCCTCACCTGGTGTCACCTCTCCAATCCTGATGATGGGGTCTCAGCCCGAAACGTTGACTGTTTATTCCTCTCCATGGATGCTGCCTGACCTGCTGAGATCCTCCGCATTATCTGAGCTTTCAGATCAGATCCTATCCTACCTCTCTAATGAACGGAAAACATTTTTCAAAAACTGTCAGACTCTTTAACTGCCCAGTACTTCACCAACAAATAATATTAGATAGAGTAGAGTAGGGGTTGCCAACCCGTTGATCGTGATCGACTGGTTGATCTTTGAGACTTTCCCGTCGATCCCGAAGAAAAATCAAAAATAAATACACAAATACTGTTGTAACGTGAGCATTATAAAAGTAAGTAATACTAATTAGGATAATGGTAATATAGCAATATTTTCACTAAAAAGCTGTTGTAAAGAGAGATTGTTTCCGGGTTGCGGGGGTTTAGTTCCGTTCTTTCTGCCCAGTGCACGTGTGTGCAGTTCCCCCCGCCAAGCACCGCATTTTCAGCGTAGCCTGTGCTGCATCAAGGTGACCCATCAGATTAGTACTGACTGTCACGAACATCAATATATGGCAGTGTCCCCAACCTCCGGGCCGCGAAGCATGCAGGGGTGCAGCGGTAGTCGGGATGCACACAGCACATCTTTAAGAAAAAAAAGCCGAAATAAACAAGCTAATTAATTAGGCGAATGTCGGCTCAGATCAGAGGCGATACAATTGGCACTCGCTCGTGATATCCTAATAGCATGGCGGAGGCTCCATGAAAGAAGGTGAAAACGTACAAATTCCATCCAGAATAGGAAGAGGAATTTCTGTTTACCTTGGTGAAAGACAAGCGTGTATGTATGTTGTGCCACCAAACACAAGCACTGACTAACAGAGGGAATCTGGAGCGGCACCACAACACCAACCACCAGGAATTTAAAGACACCTACCCCCAGAGAGCACAATTCGTGCCTGGAAAGTTGAGGAGCTGAAATCGGGGTTGAAGGCCCAGCAATCATTTTTCACAAATCATGCTGCTCAAAATAAGGCTGCCATTGAAGCATCATTTCGTGTAAGTCACCTTTTGACTAAACACAAGAAGCCTTTTACAGATAGCGATTTATTCAAGGAAGCAATGGCCATTACCTCAGAGACTGTTTTTAATGACTTTAAAAACAAAAATGGCATCACAACCGCTTGGCCCTGCAACAGTGACAAGGAGGGTAGAGTCACCATCAGAGGACGTGAATATTTTTCACTACAGTTCAATGAATTCCTGGATGTAATGCAAACAACTCAGCTTGTTGTATTTGCCAGAATGGCTTTCCAGGATTTTACAACAAAGGAGGACTTCCTCACTCTTTTGCAATTAAAGGAAAGAACGAGAGGTGAGGATATTTACAATGAGTCTAAAAAATATGTCCGTGAAAATGACATCCCCATTCATAAACTGGTGGCAATTACTACTGATGGGGCTGAGCAATGTGCAGTCTGTGCGTTAGTTTTATAGCACTGAAAGTCAGTGCCTGCTTCAGGTCACTACTATGTGAAATTGCATTTTCACAGATGAAAATTATTAAATCTAAGTACAGGAGCTGACTTACTGACAGACACCTCTCTAGGGTTGCCAACTTTCTCACTCCCAAATAATGGACAAAAGTAGCAGTCAAATCCCGGGACATTTGTGTTTACCCTGAGAAAGACTACCATGACCATGAAGCCTGGCGCGGGCACCTGTGTGAGCATGCGTGATGTGCCGATTTTTTTTACCCCACGAATCGGTTTTGGCTTAATTTTCATTATTTCTACTTTATATAGGCTGTGTATTTATCATACCATTCCTGCTTTTACTATATGCTACTGTTATTTTATGTTTTATGTGTCATTTGGTAGGTTATTTTTTTTGGGTCTGGGAACGCTCAAAATTTTTTTCCATATAAATTAATGGTAATTGCTTCTTTGGCGTAAAGCATTTCGGCATGAAAGGTTTCACAGGAACGTTCTACCTTAGCGGGGGAAATACGGGACAGTTGGCAACCCTACACCTTACAGACTGTCTCAGACTGGCTATCTGTAGTTATGAGCCAAATTTCAGAGAACTAGCAGAAAGTATTCAGCCCCCGTCATCACAGTGAGTGTAACAGTCAATTTTTATTCATTTATTTTTCGTGTTGAAATAAAACTAAATAATGAAACTTAGAATTAAAGATGTGAAGTATTGTAATATTCTTAAAGAAAGACAGCTATGGCCTATTTGATATGCTAGTTACAGTGTTTTCTTGTTTGAATTAATTTGAAAGTTTGACAAAAGTATTTTGTGTAATTCAAATATAATTCGCCCAAATAAAAGGCCTCAGATTGGAAGTACAATCTGAGCTGTTTTCTCTAAACGATCTAGTAGGTAGATCTTGCCTTTCACTAAGGTCGAGGTAGGTGATCTTGGGCTTAAAAAGGTTGGTGACCGCTAGTGTAGAGGGAACAAAACTATGTCTAACCAGTGTTGACCCTACTTGTGAGTGTGTGATGGGAAATGTATGGGGAGGTTTACCCTGTGTCTGACCCTGGGGGTGTGAGATGGGACAGCGCAGAGGGAGCTTTAGATTAGATTAGACTAGATTCAATTTTAATGCCATTGTGCCGAGTACAGATACAAAGCCAATGAAATGCAGTTCGCATCTAACCAGAAATGCAAAGAATAGTGGTATTTACAAAATAACTGCGAATAAAAAGTGCTACAGCACACAAATATAAAAGTACTGAGACAGTACAATATGGGTGCAATACTGCTTAGCGTTGTGACGTGAGGTTCAGCAGGGTCACAGCCTCAGGAAAGAAGCTCTTCCTGTGCCTGCTGGTGCGGGAGCGGAGGCTCCTGTAACACCTACCAGGTGGGAGGAGAGTAAAAAGTCCATGGTTAGGGTGAGATGCATCCTTGATAATGCTTTTCACCCTGCCCAGGCAGCGTTTATGGTAGATGTTCTCAATGGTGGGCAATTGGGTGCCGATAATCCGCTGGGCAGTTTTCACCACAGAGCTTTACTCTGTGTCTGAACACAGGAATATGTGATGGGACAGTACGGAGGGGGCTTCACTCTATATTCCAGCCATGTTCTTCCTGCCTGGGAGTGCTTGATAGGACACTATGAAGGAGATAATCTTTCTTTGTCACATGTACATCAAAACATCAACATACATCAATGACCAACACAATCTGAGGATGTACTTGGCAACCAGTAAATGTCATCACCATGCTTCTGGTACCAGTGTAACTTGCCCACATACTAACCCTAGCCCATGCATCTTGGAATGTGGGAGGAAGGGGGAGCACTCAAGGAAACTCACGTGGTCACAGGAGAGCATACAAACTCCTTACAGACAGCAGGAGTTAACCCCTAATGACTGGTGATATAAAGTGCTACATTAACCAAGTGGCAACTATAACAAAAGTATAAAGTGTGCTGCAAAGCGGTTCCTGAGAGCCACAGAGTACATGTCTAACGATACTGAAGGAAAATCAGCCCCTCAAAGACCAACCAACCTTCAGTGACATGGTTTTTTGCAACACGTCGAAGAGGAACTGCACCTCCAGGACTGAGGCTGTATCAGACGGGTGGGAGGGAAGTGCGACAAACCCATGCTGGTACTTGCGAGCCAACAGGTGCTGCTCAAAGAGCTGGTGTAGTTTCTGCAGGCCAATAGTCAACAGGGAGAGTGTACTCGTCCCACTCAGCACAGAGTCACCTGGAGATAACACAGAAAAGACATTTGATCAGATTTCTAAATGGGCCTGAATCGAGGAACACTACGAAGTTTAAAGTTCAAAGTAAAGTTATTATCAAAGTAGATGCACATCACCATATTCTATCCTGAGATTCATTTTGTGGGCATTCACAGTAAATACAAAGAAACACAATGATAAACTGCACACAAAGACTGACAAACAATCAATGTGCAAAATATGACAAATTGTCCATATAATTAAAACCAAAATAATAGTAAAAAAATAAGTAACAAATATTGAGAACATGAGTTGTGGAGTCTTTGAAAGTGAAGCCATAAGTTGTGGACTCAATTCAACGTTGGGCTGACTCTGGTTCAAAAGCCTGATGGTTGAGGGGTAATAATTGTTCCTGAAAAATAAATTCAGGATGTATATTGTATAGATTTCTCTGACATTAAATATACCTATTGAACCTGGTGATGTGGGACCCAAGGCTCCTTTACCCCCTTCTGATGCTAGCAGCGAGAAGAGAGCATTGCCCCATTACTTCACTAATTTTGCTCTCTATTAATTCTATTTTTATAATATATATAAATAATATCTACATCAGAGTCTTTGCCCCAACTTGCGGCTTCCTCTATATCTCATCTCATCCATTTCCTGCACCTCTGCTCTCACACGATCTCCTCCTGGACAAGGCAAGGAGAGAGATGCCTGCTCCTCACTTTCCATCCCACTCAACAGGTCATCCTCCACAGATCACAAACACAAGAGATCTGCAGATGTTGGAAAACTTAAGCAGCACATACAAAATGCTGGAGGAACTCAGCAGGTCAGACAACATCTACAGAGGGGAATACAGTGTTTTGGGCCAAGATGCTTCATTGGGACTAGAAAGGGGCAGAATCTAGCAGCAGGAGGTGGAGGGAAGAGAAGGAGTACAAGCTGGAAGGTGATCGGTGAAACATCAGATTTTTCTAACTTCCCTCAATTACTCTTCCCTCCCCGTTCTCTCTTTTTCCATTCCCCATAAGAATTCCCCTCTCACCCTTCCCTTCTTCTCTCTTGCCCATTACCTCCCTGCCTCCTTCCTTTTATCTCATGGTCTACTGTCCTTCCCCATCAGATTCCCTTTTCTTCACTCCTTTACCCTTTTCACCTATCGCCTCCCAGTTTCTCACTTCATCCCCCTTCCCCCACCCACTGCCACAACCCCCCCTCAATTTCACCCATCACCTGCCAGCCTGTACTCCTCCCTAGCCACCCCGCGCCCCCCCCAATCTTCTTATTCTAGTTCTGCCTTCTTCCTTTCCAGTCCTGAACAAGGTTCTTGTCCTAAAACATTGACTCCTTATTTCTCTCCGTAGATGCTGTCTGAACTGCTAGGGTCCTCCCGCCTTTTGCATGTGTTGATCCTTCAATGATGATGCTGAACCTGCTGATCATTTCCTGGTTTGAATTCAGATTTCCAGCATCTAGAGTTTTTTTTTATTTCAGACTCACCGTAGCTTCGGAGCAGTTTTGTCAAATTTTGGACAAACACCTCCTCCCCAGCTCTGGAAGCCATGGTCTAGGAGAAAAAGAGCAAACTAAGTTAGAAACCTCACCATATTCTGCAAAGATCTTATGGACAAATGACAGAGAAAGGTATCAGCTTGTCATCAGAAACAGGATTCTTATCACCGACACATGTTGAGAAATTTGTTGAATTTTTGGCAGCAGTACAGGGCAAAGAAACGAATGCAAGTTACAACCAAAAAAAAGTAGTGCAAAAGAGGAACAGTGAGGTGGTATTCATGGACCATTTGGAAATCTGGTGGCAGAGGGGAAAAAGCTCTTTGAGTGTGGATCATCAGGCTCCTGTACTTCCTCCCCAGTGGTAGGAATAAGAAGAGGACATGCTCTCAGATGATGAGGACCTTTAACAATGGGTGCAGTGTTCTTGAGGCACCACCTTTTAACATGTCCTCGCCGCTGGTGAGGCTATCATCCAGCGTGGTCAGAGGAGAGTTGCCAGATTGGTTCAAGCTGATAGGAAGGCGACAGTAAATCAAATAGCCATGCATTACAGCAGTAGTGTGCAGAAGAGCATCTCTGAACTCACAACACATTGCACCCTGAAGTGGATGGGCTACAGCAGCAGAAGATCATGAATGTACACTCAATGGCCATTCTATTAGTACAAGAGGTAACTTTAAAAAAAGGAAGTGGTGGAAGTATTTTATAAACGAAAGGGATTCTGCAGATCCTGGAAATCCAGAGCAACACACAAAATGCTGGAAGAACTCAGCAAGTGAGGTAGCATCTATGGAAATGAATAAACAGTCGACACTGCTGGCTAAGACCCTTTGTCAGGACTGGAAAGGAAAGGGGAGGTTGCCAAAATACAGTGGTGGGTGAGTGGGGAGGGGGGTGAAGTAAGAAGCTGGGAAGTGATAGGTGGAAAAGGTAAGAGGCTGGAGAAGAGGAGTCTGATAGGACAGGAGAGTGGACCATGGGAGAAAGGGAAGGAGGAGGGGCAAGGAGGACAGGCGATAGGCAGGTGAGGAGAAAAGGTAAGAGGCCAGAGTGGGGATCTAAAGAAGAGGGAAGGGGGAGGGGGAAAAATTACCAGAAGTTGGAGAATTCAATTTTCATGCCATCAGGTTGGAGGCTACTTAGACAGAATATGTATGCTGTGTTGCTCCTCTAACCTCAAAGTGGCTTCATCATGGACCAACATGTTGAAATGGGGAATGGGGATAAGAATTGAAATGGTTGGCCAGCAAGAACTTGTGTTTTTTGCAAATGGAGTTGAGGTGCTCAACAAAATGATATCCCAATTGACGTTGGGGTCTCACTAATATGCAGGAGGTCACATCAGGAGCACTGGATACAGTAGTCGACCCCAAAAGACTCGCAGGTGAAGTGTTGCCTCATCTAGAAGGATTGTTTGGGGCCCTGAATGGAGGTGAAGGAGGAGATGAAGGGCAGGTATAGCACTTCACCAACAAGAGAAAGTCTGCAAATAACACACACAAAAGTTGCTGGTGAACGCAGCAGGCCAGGCAGTATTTCTAGGAAGAGGTATAGTCGACGTTTCAGGCCGAGACCCTTCGTCAGGACTAACTAAAAGAAGAGCTGGTAAGAGATTTGAAAGTGGGAGGGTGAGGGGGAGACCCAAAATGATAGGAGAAGACAGGAGAGACAGAGATGGAGCCAAGAGCTGGACAGTTGATTAGCAAAAGGGATATGAGAGGGTCATGGGACAGGAGGCCCAGGGAGAAAGAAAACGGGGAGGGGGGAACCCAGAGAATGGGCAAGGGGTGTAGTGAGAGGGACAGAGGGAGAAAAGGAGAGAAAAAGAATGTGTGTATATAAATAAATAAATAACAGATGGGGTACGAGGGGGAGCTGGGGCATTAGCGGAAGTTTGAGAAGTCAATGTTCATGCCATCAGGTTGGAGGCTACCCAGACGGAATATAAGGTGTTGTTGCTCCAACCTGGGTGTGGCCTCATCTTTACCGTAGAGGAGGCCGTGGATAGACATATCAGAATGGGAATGGGGCGTGGAATTAAAATGTGTGGCCACTGGCAGACCCTGCTTTCTCTGGCGGACAGAGCATAGGTGTTCAGCGAAACCATCTCCCAGTCTGCATTGGGTCTCACCAAGTCTGCAAATGTTGGAAATCCAAACAACACACACAAAATGCTGGAGAAACTCAGAGGGCCCGGCAGCATCATGGAAAAGAGTAAACAGCTGATGTTTCAGGTTGAGACCCTTCATCAGAAGTGTAGCACTTCTGCTGCTTGTAGGGATAAGAGCCAGCTGGGAGATTAGTAGGGAAGGATGGATAGACAAGGAAATCACAGAGAGAGCGATCCCTGCTGAAAGCGGGGTGGGGGAAGAGGTAAAGATCTGTTTGGCGGTAGGGTCCCATTGAGGAGAGCAAATGTTACAGACAATGATGTGTTAGCTTCCTGGAGTCAGTGTGAGAACTGGAAGCCTAATGTAAATTAGCTGTGAATTAGATACCAACAGCACAAAGGTGTGATATGTCTTGAGATTTGATCACTTCAGGGCTGCGAAGGTAGTGACTACAGAGATAATGGATTCACTGGAAGACTATTCATTTTTGTGTAAAAAAACAGAAATGTCTTTTGTATACACGAGTGTAATATCAAAAAGAGCAATTATTCAGAGGGGCATTGGTTGCTTTGTACATAACTCAGTCAATGTGCAAGTACAGCAAACGAGAGGAAGACATATGCTACAATGGACTTGATTGCAAGGGGAGGGTGAAAGCAGACATATCATAGAAGTGTAAAAGCAAAACAGCACAGGCCTTTCGGCCCACTATGTGCTGACCCTTTAACCTACTCCATGGTCAATCTAACCCTTCTCTGCCGCACAGTCCTCCATTTTTCTTTCATCCATGTTCATATCTAAGAGTTTCTTAAATGTCCCTAATATATCTGCCTCTGCCACCACCGCTGGCAGGGGGCATTCTATGCACCCACCACTCTGTATAAAAAGCCTACCCTACATTCCTCCCCCTATACTTTCCTCCTGTCACCTTAAAATTAAACCGCCTTGAATTAGCCGTTTCCAGCCTGGGGAAAGAGTCTCTGGTTGTCCACTCTATGTCTTTTGATGTTGTGATGTTGTAGGGATGGAACTGGACTCTCTGACGGTGGTGTCTGAAAAGAGGATGCTGTCCAAGTTGCATGCCATCTTGGTCAATGTCTCCCATCCACTACATAATGTACTGGGTGGGCACAGGAGTACATTCAGCCAGAGACTCATTCCACCGAGATGCAACACAGAGCGTCATAGGAAGTCATTCCTGCCTGTGGCTATCAAACTTTACAACTCCTCCCTTGGAGGGTCAGACACCCTGAGCCAATAGGCTGGTCCTGGACTTATTTCATAATTTACTGGCATAATTTACATATTACTATTTAACTATTTATGGTTTTATTACTATTTATTATTTATGGAGCAACTGTAACGAAAACCAATTTCCCCCGGGATTAATAAAGTATGACTATGACTATTTTATCATGATATACACCTCTACCAAATGAGCTCTCATCATCCTTCACTCCATGGATAAAAGCCATAGCTCGCTCAACCTATGCTCATAAGGGACCTGACTAATCCAGGCAGCATCCTGGTAAAACCCCTCTGCACCTTCTCTAAAACTGCCACATCCTTCCTATAATCCTATAATACACTGTGATGAAGTGCTTTGAGAGGTGAATGACGCAGCTTGGATCCGCTCCAATTTGCCTACCGTCACAACAGATTAACAGCAGAGGCCATTTGATAGGCTCTTCAGTCAACCGTGGAACATCTGGACAGTAAAGTTGCATACATCAGGTGCTCTTCATTGAATGCAGAGCTGAAGTCAACACCATCATTTCCTCAAGACTAATCTGTAAGCACCCCGGCCTCTCAATACCTGCTTGTGCAACTGGATACTCAATTTCCTCACTTGCAGATGCCAGTCAGTTTGGATTGGCAACAACATCTCCTCCACAATCACCTTCAGCACAAGTGCACCACAAGGCTGTGTGCTTACAGCCCTGCTCTAATTGCTTTGTAATTATGACTGGGAGGCTAAGCACAGCTCCAGTGCCTTATTTTAAGCTTGCTTACAACACCACTGTCGTTGGTTGAATCAAAAGTGCTGAGGAATCAGCATATAGGAGGAAGCATGAAAATCTGGCTGAGTGGTGCCCACAATAACATTCTCTCAATGTCAGCAAGACCAAGGAGCTGATTGATTACTGACCACCGAAGGAACCCAGAGATCTATGAGCCAGTCTTCATCAGGAGGATCAGAGGCAGAGAGGGTCTGCAACTTCAAATACCACAGTGTTATCATTTCAGAGGATCTGCCTTGGACCCAGCACTTCAAGTGCTGTTACAAAGAAGGGACAGGAACACATCTACTTTCATAGGAGTTTGCGAAGATTTGGCATGTCATCTAAACTTAGGAGAGTGTATTCTCTGGTTGCATCACAGTCTGATATGGAAACACCAATACCACTGAATGAAGAAACCTACAAAACGTAGTGGATATATCACGATAAAGCCCTCCTCAGCATTGAGCATCTACAAGCTACACTGTTGCAGGAAAACAGCACCCATTATCAACAACTCCCACCATCCAAGCCATACTCTCTTCTTGCTGCCCACTTTAGGAAGGAGTTACAGGAGCCTCAGGTCCCACACTACCAGATTCAGCAACAGCTATTACCACTCAACCAACAGGTTCTTGAACCAGGGCATCGTGGGGCAAGATAACTTCACTCACCCCAACACTGAACTGATTCCACACCCTATGGACTGACTTTTAAGGACCCTACAATCTTATGTTCTCATTATTTATTTATTATTTTGTATTTTTTTCTCTTTTTGTTTTTACAGTTTGTCTGTTGCATGTTGATTGTCTGCCCGTCTTTCTTGTGTGCATTTTTTCATTGATTCTACTGTGATAACTATAAATACGCACAGGAAAATTAATCTCACATATATGATGACATATTCCACGCGCCCCCCCCCCCCATCCCCCCCAACCTTTCAAATCTACTCGTCAGCTTTTTTTTCCTTCAGTCCTGCCAAAGAGTTTTGGCCCGAAATGTCGACTGTATTTTTTTCCCCCATTGATGCTGCCTGGCCTGCTGAGTTCCTCCAGCATTTTGTGTGTGTTTTATGATGACATATATGTACTTCGATAATAAAGTTACTTTGAACTAATAGGTGGACCAAAACTGAACACAATACTTCCAAGTGTCATCTAACCGGGACTTTATAGAGCTGCATCAATACCTTCTGGCTCCTGAACTGCAGCAGTGATCAGCAGCACTGGGGCTCCACAGGGGACTGTCTTGTCTCCCTTTCTCTTCACCATTTACACATCAGACTTCAACTACTGCACAGAGTCTTGTCATCTTCAGAAGTTTTCTGATGACTCTGCCATAGTTGGATGCATCAGCAAGGGAGATGAGGCTGAGTACAGGGCTACAGTAGGAAACTTTGTCACATGGTGTGAGCAGAATTATCTGCAGCTTAATGTGAAAAAGACTAAGGAGCTGGTGGTAGACCTGAGGAGAGCTAAGGTACCGGTGACCCCTGTTTCCATCCAGGAGGTCAGTGTGGACATGGTGGAGGATTACAAATACCTGGGGATACGAAATGACAATAAACTGGACTGGTCAAAGAACACTGAGGCTGTCTACAAGAAGGGTCAGAGCTGTCCCTACTTCCTGAGGAGACTGAGGTCCTTTAACATCTGCCGGACGATGCTGAGGATGTTCTACGAGTCTGTGGTGGCCAATGCGATCATGTTTGCTGTTGTGTGCTGGGGCAGCAGGCTGAGGGTAGCAGACACCAACAGAATCAACAAACTCATTCGTAAGGCCAGTGATGTTGTGGGGATGGAACTGGACTCTCTGATGGTGGTGTCTGAAAAGAGGATGCTGTCCAAGTCGCATGCCATCTTGGACAATGTTTCCCATCCACTACATAATGTACTGGTTGGGCACAGGAGTACATTCAGCCAGAGACTCATTCCACCGAGATGCAACACAGAGCGTCATAGGAAGTCATTCCTGCCTGTGGCCATCAAACTTTACAACTCCTCCCTTGGAGGGTCAGACACCCTGAGCCAATAGGCTGGTCCTGGACTTATTCCCTGGCATAATTTACATATTACTATTTAACTATTTATGGTTTTATTACTACTTAATTATTTATGGTGCAACTGTAATGAAAACCAATTTCCCCCGGGATCAATAAAGTATGGCTATGACTATGACAATCCAACCAATGAAAACCAACACAGCATATGCCTTTTGAAGAAGCTGCCATTAACTCTGTACACAAAGGGTTCTGCAGATGGTGAACATCCGAAGCAACACACAAAATGATGGAAGAACTCAGGTCAGGCAGTATCTATCACTTCACACTTTTCTGGATTGAAATAACAATACATACATAATATTTGATATGTTTTCATGTCCCTCTGCCGCTTCTGTGCTCAATAAAACAGGAGGTATGGTAGACAGTAAAGAAAAAGGGAGAGGGTGAAAAGAAGGTGTTGAAGAGCTGTTCCAAAGAAACCCCGAGGGAGAAGGAAGGATTTGTAGCTCGCAGATCTGATAAGCATGAGGCCCACCAACCACGAAATGCCCTCTTCTCAATACTACCAGCAGTGAGGAAGTACAGAGGCCCGGAGACACACACACTCAATGCTTTAGGAACAGCTTCTTCCCCTGTCATCTGATTTCTGAATGGACAATGAACCCATGAACACTATTTCACTAATTCTGCTCACTTTTTGCACTAGATTTTATATAGATTTCTCATTGTAATTCATAGTATATTTTACACATTACTCTGCACCGCTGCCGCAAAACAAATTTCACAACTTAGTCAATGATGATAAACCTGACTCTGATTCTGGGTGCTTGCTATGCCAGCAGTCAAAGCTCTCGAGGCTAGGGTTTGCAATTAATAGTTTTTTAAAATGCTATGATTATAGTTTTTTTATGTATTGCACTGTACTTCTGCCGCAAGACAACAAATTTTACGACATATGCCAGTGATATTAAAGCTGATTCTGATCCTAAGGTTATAAACAAAGAGAAGCAGACACTTACAACTGTGAACCGTCTGATGGAGTAAACTGCTTTGCGCTTTCGAGTCTTTTGACTCGGGTACCTCTCAGGACCTTCCGTGTCCTCCAGCCAAGCCATTGCCAGGGGTCTCTGAGTCAGCAGACACCAAGCCACATTGAAATAATGGGCATACATCTTCTCAGAGTTCTCTCTAGGTTTCACTACGTGCGTGCATGTGTGAGGAGACCTGCCTGAATAGCTCAAGACTCGGTGAGGCTGAGGTCTCAGCCCTATCAGGTGCTAATGGCACCATTGTGAGGTTCCAGCATGATTGTAATGCAATTAATCTGCCCAATCAAAACCAGCGCTTCACAGATTGGTGCACTCCAAAGACAAGATCACAGCTCTCCAAACTGTGCGGAGGAAAGCTAGACGCACACACAGTATAGGCGTATTTAAACAAAAGGAGTACAGCATAAACTTCCAAACCTGCTCAAGACCTTGCTTATCAGAACTATCTCACACAGCCATTGTTCTAAGATAGGTGAGCAGCACATGCCTTGCGTCATGTGAGAGATGACGGCTCCTGTTTCAGTAAATGCTGAAGGAGCACTGCACGGGAGGGTGTCAATGAGGCGCTGTGGAGGCTAGATCACAGGGAGGTGAACCTGCGGAATTTGTTACCACAGATGGCTGTGGAAGCCAAGACATTGGGTATACTCAAAGCAGAGGTTGAGAGGTTCTTGATTAGACCATAAGACATAGGAGCAGAATTAGGCCATTTGGCCCATCGAGTCTGCTCCGCCAATCATGGCTGATCCTTTATTTTTAATCTCCTCCTCAACCCAATTTCCCAGGCTTCTCCCCGCAACCTTGAATGCCATGTCCAATCAAGAACCTATCAACCTCTGCCTTAAATACACCTAACGACCTGGCCTCCACAGCTGCACATGGCAACAAATTCCACAAATTCACCACCCCCGGATGAAGAAATTACTCTGCATCTCTGATTTGAATAGACACCCCGCTATCTTGAGGCTGTGCCCTCTTGTCCTAGACTCTCCCACCATGGGAAACATCCTTTCCACATCTACTCTGTCTAGGCCTTTCAACATCAGAAAGGTTTTACTGAGATCCCCCCTCATCCTTTTAAGTTCTAGCAAGTGTAGGCCCAGAGCCATCAAACGTTCCTTGTACGATAACCCTTTCATTCCTGGAATCATCCTTGTGAACTTCCTCTGGACCCTCTCCAATACTAGCACATCTCTTCTCAGACGAGGAGCCCAAAACTGTTCAGAATACTCAAGGTAAGGCCACACCAGTGCCTTATAAAGCCTCAGTATCCCTGCTCTTGTATTCATAGATAGATAGATAGATATACTTTATTGATCCCAAGGAAAACTGGGTTTCGTTACAGCTGCACCAACCAAGAATAGAGCATAAATATAGCAATACAAAAACCACAAACAATCAAACAACAATATTCAAACTATGCCAGATGAAAATAAGTCCAGGACCAGCCTATTGGCTCAGGGTGTCTGACCCTCCACGGGAGGCGCTGCAAAGTTCGATGGCCACAGGCAGGAACGACCTCTCATGACGTCCAGTGTTGTATCTCAGTGGAATATGGCCCAAGTCCAACAGCAAAAAGTTCAATATCGGGTCTACAAACACGTTCCTCGATCGTAATATGACCAGGATTGCACCATCCATTGTTAACCAGAACAGCAAGCCCCCAACTCCTTTACGCTTAGTGCTCTCGGTGCACTTCCAGTCAGCCCGAACAGTCTGGAAGCCCTCCATGGAAAAGTTTTGGTTGGGTATGTTGTCGTGCAGCCCCGTTTCAGTAAAACACATAACACTGCACTCCCGAAATGTTCTCTGACGCCTGGCTAGCACCGTCAACTCGTCCATTTTATTACCCACCAAACTGCTCTTCTCCATTAGTCTCTGCTGTCTTGACCCGGTCCTCTTTCCTCGCCTTTGTGATCCCCCTCTGCATCCTCTATGTGTTTTCCTTCAGATTTCAGCAGGGGTGTCCGCCGCTCTGTTCGCTAAACCGGCCGGCATAAACGCAATCAACTGGTCCCTGAAATAAACAATGCGACCATACTGCTGCCCCGCTAATGAGACGTGTCGGAATGAAACTATTTCCAGCGCTAAAAACCCAAATAAAACTCTCTCCACCAGCATGATAGAGAGGGTGCAGCTTCAACGTGTTACCGTGGAAAAAAAAATACAACAAATAACGTAAGTTAAAAAAGTAAGAAAACTAGTCGGAACGGCTGTAACAGGCTGCATGCACGACCGGCGCATGCGCACTACATTCTCAAACTCTTGATTAGTAAGGGAGTGGAAGGTTATGGGGAGAAGGTAGGGGAATAGGGTAGAGGGGGAAAATAAATCAGCCATGATCAAATTATGAAGACAATGGGCCAAAAGGTCTAATTCAGCTCCAATGTTTATCATAAAGTTCAAAATT
Source organism: Mobula hypostoma (assembly GCF_963921235.1). Taxonomy (NCBI): domain Eukaryota; kingdom Metazoa; phylum Chordata; class Chondrichthyes; order Myliobatiformes; family Myliobatidae; genus Mobula; species Mobula hypostoma. Next base: position 107,752,702 of record NC_086102.1, on the reverse strand, counting down.
CAAAGTAAATTTATTATCAAAGTATATGTCGCCATATACTACCTTAAGGTTCACTTTCTTGCAGGTATTCATAATAGAATGAAATACAATAAAATCACAAAAAGCTACACAAAAGAATGACAATCAATGTGCAAAAGAATAACTGCAAATACAGCAAAAACAAATAATAATAAATAGATAAATGAATAAGTAATACTGAGAACACGAGTTGTAGGGTCCTTGAGTCTACAGCAATCACGAGGAAGTCTGCAGATGCTGGTTTGGAGGGCCTACTCTGATCTTGTTTCCTGGAAGCCCGTTTGCTAAACTGACTCCTCACTCACTAGATAGAACAAGTGTAAAGGCATAGGGAAGTCTTTATATTATGCATACTGTATATCTACGACCCTCGCTAACTTTCTTTTAAAAAGAAAGGCACCATAGAAAGCAATGTAAACACAAGAGATTCTGCAGACGTTGGAAATCTTGAGTAACACAAAATATGCAGAAGGAACTCAGCAAGTACAGGCAGCATCCATAGAGAGGAATAAACAGACTATGTTTCAGGCTGAGACAAATTATGCAAAATCAGCTTTGTACGGCAACTGCTCTGTGCAAAGCCCGACTAAAACTGCAGAGACTTGCAAACTCAGACCATCCTCCCCTCTGTCACTTTGGAAAAGCAGCCAAAATAATCAAGAAGCCTTTCTTCATCAATCATTCTCTCCCTCCCTCTCCTATTGGGCAGCAGAACAAAAATCTGAAGCATATAGCACCAGGTTCAAGAACAGTTTATATACTGCTATAATAAGACTATTGAATGGTCCCTAATGAACTCTTAACCACACCTTTCATTCCACTATCACCAGACCTTTGAACAGATGTCTCAAACACTGAAGATGAACTGTTGATCTCTCAACTTACATTGTCCTCCTTGCACTTTGTATTGTCCATGTGCACTGCACTTCCTCTGTAGCTGCAACACCACATTCCACATTGTTTTCTTAATAAATGTCCGTACTACCACATTGTTTTCTCAGCAAATGTCCGTACTAACTCAGTGTATGTACATATATCTTGATCTGCCTGGATGGCATACAAACAAAAGCTTTTCAGCATCTGCAGATTTCCTCGCGAAAAGCTTTTCACTGTAATGTGACAATAATAAACCAAGGCCAATAACACACAGTATTCTTTGGTCATCATATTGCAGTTTGAATGCTGACTACTACATTGCCTATGGTACAATACCAGCTGAAGTACAGGCCACTTGCTGTAGAATACTTTCCGGCATCTTTTGCTTGCATGTCGTCTATATCAATACTTCGGATGATAATGTGGTAAATTGGTTCGCAAATTTGCAGATGACAAGATTGGGATGTAGCGAGGAAAGCTATCAAAGCTTGCAGCAGGATCTACCCAGCTGGGAAAAAGGGCTAAAAAAATGCAGATGGAATTTAAAGACAAGAGATTCTGCAGATGCTGAAAATCCAGAGCAACACACACAAAATGCTGGAGGAAGTCAATAGGTCAGCAGCATCTATGGAAATGAATAAACAGTCGACATTTCAGACCAAGACCCTTCTTCAGGATTGGAAAGGAAGGGGGAAGACAGCAGAATAGAATAGAAGGAATCTAATGCTGACAAGTGTGAGGTTTTGCACTTTGGGAGGAAGAACGGGTAGGACTTGCATGGTAAGCGGTAGGGCACTGAGGAATGGAGGGATCTGGGAACACACACCCACAATTCCTTGAAGTTGGTGCCGCAGGTAATAGAATTGTAAGGAGAGCTTTTGGCACAATGGCCTTCATAAATCAAAGTACAGGTCCACAATCCCTTATCCGAAATCCTTGGGGCCAGTTGCATTTCGGAATTCAGAATTTTTTGGATTTCAGAATCCCTCCTTATTGGCTCTGGGACCCCTCGCGGATACCAAAAAACACTTATGCTCAAATCCCTTATTTAATCTGGCTAACTGCAGTGGACTTTAGGACCCAGTGGAGCTCCTGACCCGCGCACATCCTCTCGTAGACTTTAAATCATCTCTAGATTATTTATAATACCTAATATAATGTAAATTCTATATAAATAGTTGTTATACTGTATTGTTTAGGGAATAATGACAAGAAAAAACATTCAATAAAACATAAAAATATACAGCTTCAAACGAACCGAATCAAACACATGGTAAGTGACTTATTGGAATAAATGTAGAACGTCACTGTCACTATAAAACTTCAGTAACTTGTCTTTCTGTTTATTTAAATCATATACATTGGTAGTTCCGACACTATTTTCTTCAGTAAGATGCCGCACAGACATACCACGATCAAGCTTCTGCAATAACTCCACTTTCTGCGTTATTGATAATGATAGATGCTTTCTTCTCTTTTTCTCATTGTTACCCATAGGGGTATCTGCAGCTCTTTTTGACATTTTCACCGTGAAATTAAACACAAAGTCAACAGTGAACACAAAATATCAGCGAACAGCAAATGTACGCGTAACCAGTATGAGCGCTGAGCCACAACTGACATCTTAGCTGGCGGCCTCTGCTCGCGCTGCCACGTCACACCTGAGTAACGTCAGCTGTCGGCGAAAAAAAACTTCCGTTTTTGGAGCTTTTTGGATTTCAGACTTTCAGATGAGGGATTGTGGACCTGTACTGAGTAAAGGAGTTGTGATGTTATGTTGAAGTTGTACAAGATGTTGGTGTGGCCTAATTTGGAGTATTGTGTGCAGTTCTGGTCACCTACAGGAAAGAGTGCAGAGAAAATTTGCCAGGACTTGAGGACCTGAGTTATAGGGAAAAGTTGAACAGGTTAGGACTTTATTCCTGAGAACGGAGCAGAATAAAAGGAGATTTCATAGAGGTAGACAAAATTATGAGAGGCATAGATAAGGTAAGTGCAAGCAGGCTTTTTTCACTGAGTTTGGGTGAGACTAGAACTAGAGATCATGGGTTATGGGAGAAAGGTCAAAGGTCTACGGGGAATATGAAGAGGATTTCTTCAATCAAAGGGCGGTGAGATTGGGGAACAACCTGTCAGCGGAAGTGGTGGATTTCAACTTTTAAGAGAAATTTCGATGTATATGAATGGGTGGGTTATGGAGGGCTATAGTTTGGCTGGATCTCAATGGAACTCTTCAGAATAATAGTTTGGCATGGACCAGATGTGCTGAAGGGTCTGTTTCTGGGTTGCAGTGTTATATGGCTCTATGAATAGTAAACCCATAGATAGAGTTGTATGTGAAATAAGCTCCTCAGCCCATCAGATGCACACTATATTTCTTGCCTACCTGCATTAATCCTATTTGCTTGATTTGAACTATATTCCTCTATTGTCAACAACTTGGAGCTGAATGCCCTAAAACCGCAGAGATGCGTATCGATTTTAGGAAGAAACTGTACCTCATCTCCACGCCCTCATCATCAACAACTCTACAGTTAGCATTGTTTCAACATTCTTTATCCTGGGTATCATTATTTCACAGGACCTCATGTGGGAGAACCACATCTCCTTCATTAACAAAAAGCTTCGATAGACAAGGTACTTCTTCTGGTACTTGTTAAAGTTCCATCTTCCCCAGAACCTACGAGTGCAATGCTATCAGCGTGCATCATCGCATCAGCCATTACTATTTGGTTTGGTGCAGCACCCTCTCACAATATACGAACACTACAACAAACCGTCAGGTCAGCAGAAAAAGACATTGTTTACTGTCTGCCATCTTTGCACAACTTGGAAGCAGGGGAAAAATATCAGTATGAACACTGTCCAAACAAGAGAAAATCTGCAGATGCTGGACATCCAAAGCAACACACACAAAATGCTGAAGCAGCCCAGCAGGTCAGGCAGCATCTATGGAAAAGTGTCAACAGTAATCCTTTCGGGTTCAGGAAAGAAAGAAAAGCTCTGCAGGAAAAAGTTCCAGTAGCCACCCGTTTCAATTCTACCTCCCATTCCCAATCTGACATGTCAGTCCATGACCTCCTCTACTGCCATGATAAGGCCACACTCAGGTTGGAGGAGCAACACCTGTATTCCGTCTGGGTAGCCTCCAACCTGATGGCATAAATATCGATTATTCTAACTTCCGGTAATGGCCTCTCCCCCTTCATCATTCCCCAATCCTGTTTCCCACTCTCACCTTATCTCCTTACCTGCCCATCACCTTCTTCTGGTGCTGCTCCCCCTTCCCTTTCTTCCATGGTCTTCTATCCTGTCCTCTCAGATTCCCCCTTCTCCAGCCCTTTGTCTTTCACCAATCAATTTCCCCTCTCCCCAGTCTCACCTATCACCTACCACCTTGTACTTCTTCCTCCCCTACCCCCACCTTCTTACTCTGACTTCCCTTCTTTCCAACAACGATGAAGGGTCTCAGCACAAAATGCCGCCTATTTACTCCTTTCCAGAGATGCTGCCTAGCCAGCTGAAATTCCTCCAGCATGTTGTGTGTGCGGACATTACCCACCCTGTCACCAAAGACTCCAGCACATTTTTACAGATGCCCCATCAGCCAGAATGCACTTTCTTCTCATTGTTACCATCAAGGAGGAGGTACAAGATCCTGAAAATGCATACTCAACATTTTAGGAACAGCTTCTTCACCTCTGCAGACAGATTTCTGAACAGACAATGAACCAATCCATGAACACTACTTCACCATTTTTGTTCTTTTTGCACAACTTATTCTATTTTTTATACCTATATATTTCTTAATGTAATTTTTATGTATTGCACTGTACTGTTATTGCAAAACAACAAATTTCAAGCCTTTTCTAACTGCTCCCTTATAAGGATATTAAAACAAAAACTTCACACCACCTTAAAAGTTTCTTCCTCCAGGCAGTCAATCTGATCAACCATTCTAGTTAGCTTCCCACAAACCTCTATTACCTCAGTCACTTCTAAAGCACTTTCCATAATACTGTTTACATTCTAATTACATGCTGGTAGTTATGTACTTATGCACATTTTGTTCCATATCCATACTTTAACCTTTAGCCTAATTTTGTGTGATTCATTGTTCTCTGTAATCATTGAATGTTGATTTTTGTTACATGTTGCACCAACAACACACCACAGCAAATTCCTAATACATGTAAATGTGTACGGCAAAGAAAGTTGATCCTTGGTTTAAGTGTCTTATCTAAATGTCTGTTAAACAAAATAATTGTGTCTGACTCCAACACCACCTGTCAACGATTCCAGATATCAGCCACAATGTAATAATACTTACCCTCAGAATCCCTTGAAAATTTCTTTACAACTTAAACCAATAGTCTGTTTTGATACCACAAAAAGATTCAACCCTGTCCATACACCACTCCTATTCTTACATACCTCTGTTCAGTCAACCCTCCAGCTACTTTGTTGCAACCTAGCATATCCCATCTTTCCTGAAGTCTAAAGTTTTCCAAATCATAACACAAGAGATTCTGTAGATGCTGGAAATGCAGAGCAACATATGCAACATGCTGTAGGAACCAGCAGGTTAGGCAGCATAAACAGTCGACATTTCAGGCTGAGGCCCTTCATCAGCGTGAAATGTCAGCCCATGACCTCCTCTACTGTCATGATGAACCCCTCTAAGGTCGGAGGAGCAGTATTTCATATTCCATTAGAGTAGGCACTAACATCAATTTCTCTAACTTCCTGTGATTTCTACCCCCTGCAGGCAGAGCAACAAGTTTGAGCAGACCAAAGGAAGTTTTTCACTGAGTTGATGTCAGACTTTGTGTCTGCCCTCTGGGAGAAGCCTCCCCGCCACCACAACTTCTCCCTTTTTAATAGAACATAGAATAGTACAGCACAGTACAGGCCCTTCGGCCCACAATGTTGTGCCGACCCTCAAACCCTGCCTCCCATATACCCCCCCCCCACCTTAAATTCCTCCATATACCTGTCTAGTAGTCTCTTAAACTTCACTAGTGTATCTGCCTCCACCACTGACTCAGGCAGTGAATTCCACGCACCAACCACTCTCTGAGTAAAAAACCTTCCTCTAATATCCCCCTTGAACTTCCCACCCCTTACCTTAAAGCCATGTCCTCTTGTATTGAGCAGTGGTGCCCTGGGAAAGAGGCGCTGGCTATCCACTCTATCTATTCCTCTTATTATCTTGTACACCTCTATCATGTCTCCTCTTATCCTCCTTCTCTCCAAAGAGCAAAGCCCTAGCTCCCTTAATCTCTGATCATAATGCATACTCCCTAAACCAGGCAGCATCCTGGTAAATCTCCCCTGTACCCTTTCCAATGCTTCCACATCCTTCCTATAGTGAGGCGACCAGATCTGGACACAGTACTCCAAGCGTGGCCTAACCAGAGTTTTATAGAGCTGCATCATTACATCGCAACTCTCAAACTCTATCCCTCGACTTATGAAAGCTGACATCCCATAAGCTTTCTTAACTACCCTATCCACCTGTGAGGCAACTTTCAGGGATCTATTCCCTATTCTGGTTTCCCTCTCATCCCCTTTCTTCGTCTCACCATCCCCCCACCCACAGTGCCCCTTCTCCTATGCTTTCTCCCACCGTCCACTCTCCTGTCCTCTAATTCTTCCTCTTTCAGCCCTTAAACTTTCCCACCTATTACCTCCTAGCTTCTCACATCATCCTCCAAACCCCACCCATCTTTGCCCTCACCTGATATCACCTATCACTTGCTAGTTTGTACTCCTCCTCTCCCCCACTTATTATAGCTTCTTCCCCCTACTTTTCTAATCCTGATGAAGGGTCTCGGCCTGAAACGTCAACTGTTTGCCCTCCACAGATATTGCTCGACCAGCTGAGGTTCTCCAGCAGAACGCTTGCTAGTGAGGAAAACTATTTCATCCTGTAGTGGGGATCTAGTACTTACTGCTGGTGAACAGTTAAACAGTATGTGTGTGTGTGTGTGTAAAGACTGTAACCTGCAGGACCACATTCAGAAATCAACTACCACCTCAGTAGTGCTAATGGAGCCCATGCAAGATTAAGGAAGAACCTTTGAATACTGCGACCTACACGTCCAAACTAAAACTTTTGGTCTATGGAGCAGTTGTCCTTCCTATGGTACTCTATGGAGCTGAATTGTGGACAATCCGCAGTGGGTAACTGAAGGCCCTGGAACAACACCACTAAAGATCCTTATGAAAAATTCTGAGCATCAGCTGGAAGGACAGACACAATAACAGCAGTGTACTGGAGGCGGTCAACATGAACAGCATCTCCACCAGGATAAAGCAACACCAACTTCGATGGATAGGTCATGTCATTCGGATGCCGAACTCGTGTCTCCCCAAACAGATCCGTTACTCCCAGTTGAAGGAAGGTCAGTAAGCTCCTAGTGGGTAAAGAAAAAGCTTCGAAGATAACATCAAAATCAGCCTGAAGAAATTCAGCAGTAAAAATTGGGAAGACAGTGTACTCAAAAGGTACACCTGGAGGAAATCTGTTCAGGAGGGAGCTGTGCTACAAAAGAACAACCTCCACTATGCCGCAGAGAACAAACAACAGTTATGAAAGGAAAGACTGAACAAAAAAAACCCACTAACCACAGTCCCCACTTACTCTTGCCCACACTGCACCAGAATAGGTGGATCCCCGAGTCACCTGAGGACCCACCAATGAACAACCCCTTAGGAGAATATCATACTCAAACCGAGTGATACACACTCAGTGCTGGAAAAGGGGAATAGATCAGGCATCTTCATTTCAGACTGGAGCTGAAGCAATGGGTTAAATGTTTTCTGTGTCATGTTAGGGAAACTGTGATGTCAAACATTTCCTGTCATGGTTGAGTGCAGTTCATCTGAGTGCACAAGGAGAGGCTAGTCTCCTTGAAGTGCTGAGCTGCTTCATCAAGATTTTCTTGGAATTACGCACAAGATCTATGGAATTCTGCAAACTAAACAAGCGGGTGGTCCTTGGCCTGTCGATGGGCAGTACTACCATCATCATTGCCTGGTGGGCCTACCAGAATTTCATCAAGAAGTGCCACCAAGCTGTGAAGGCCAAGCCCGTAATCGGCACAGCTCAGCCAGTAGATTGCAAAGTGAAGCCCAAGGTTAGAAGCCAGAATATGGAGGAGGGGAGTATAGAATCAGGAGATGGAGGAAACGAGCAGGGGATCTCATCACAGGGACTGGCAGATCGACGGCTAAGTCCTGAAATGGCTCCAGAAGATCGAAGGCTAAGTCCTGAACCAGCTCTGGAAGATCGAGGGCTTAGTCCTGAACCGGCTCCGGAAGATCGAAGGCTAAGTCCTGAACCAGCTCTGGAAGATCAAGGGCTTAGTCCTGAACCGGCTCCGGAAGATCGAAGGCTAAGTCCTGAACCGGCTCTGGAAGATCGAAGGCTAAGTCCTGAACCGGCTCCGGAAGATCGAGGGCTTAGTCCCGAACTGACTCCGGAAGATCGAAGGCCAAGTCCTGAACCGGCTCTGGAAGATCGAGGGCTTAGTCCTGAACCGGCTCCAGAAGATCGAAGGCTAAGTCCTGAACCGGCTCTGGAAGATCGAAGGCTAAGTCCTGAACCGGCTCCGGAAGATCGAAGGCTAAGTCCCGAACCGGCTCCGGAAGATCGAAGGCTAAGTCCTGAACCGGCTCTGGAAGATCGAGGGCTTAGTCCTGCACCGGCTCTGGAAGATCGAGGGCTTAGTCCTGAACCGGCTCCAGAAGATCGAAGGCTAAGTTCTGAACCGACTCCGGAAGATCGAAGGCTAAGTCCTGAACCGGCTCCGGAAGATCGAAGGCTAAGTCCTGAACCGGCTCTGGAAGATCGAGGGCTTAGTCCTGAACCGGCTCCGGAAGATCGAAGGCTAAGTCCTGAACCGGCTCCGGAAGATCGAGGGCTAAGTCCCGAACCGACTCTTGGGCATACCCAAACAGAGGTGACCAAACTGGAGCTGAGCCCAGTGGACAAACACTGGAATTGAGAGGATGAGAGGGAGGAAAATGGATGGGAGGGCAAAGGAACCATCAGAGATCAGCAGGAGCAGAAGGATGAAGAGAGGCTGGGGGGTGGGTCTGGTGACTTCACCAATGTGCAAGTGGGCATGAGAAGGGGAATAAAATTGGGCAAGAGAAAGAGCTCCCTGGAGGAGTCGGCTGGAGAGAGGAAGTGAATGAGGAAGTGGTAGACAAAACTCCAAAGGAGACAGCCAAGAGTAGGGCAGAGAATTGGAAGGGGACAACGCAGAGCCTGGAGAAGAGTTCTCAGATTTAGGGAACCGGTGCCTGAAGATGGGTCAATGAAAGTAGGGCTTAATTAGGAAGGGGAAAAAAGATTATGAGAGAAAACTGGCAGGGAACATAAAAACTGACTGTAAAAGCTTTTATAGATGTGTGAAAAGAAAAAGATTGGTTAAGACAAATGTAGGTCCCCTACAGACAGAAACAGGTGAATTGATTATGGGGAGCAAGGACATGGCAGACCAATTGAATAATTACTTTGGTTCTGTCTTCACTAAGGAGGACATAAATAATAGGGATAATTTTTCAAAACTCGTTAGATTCTGGACTAGTTCCTGAGGATTGGAGGGTGGCTAATGTAACCCCGCTTTTTAAAAATGGAGGGAGAGAGAAACCAGGGAATTATAGTCCGGTTAGCCTAACATCGGTGGTGGGGAAACCGCTAGAGTCAGTTATCAAAGATGTGATAACAGCACATTTGGAAAGCAGTGAAATCATCGGACAAAGTCAGCATGGATTTGTGAAAGGAAAATCATGTCTGACGAATCTCATAGAATTTTTTGAGGATGTAACTAGTAGAGTGGCTAGGGGAGAACCAGTGGATGTGGTATATTTGGATTTTCAAAAGGCTTTTGACAAGGTCCCACACAGGAGATTAGTGTGCAAACTCAAAGCACACAGTATTGGGGGTAAGGTATTGATGTGGATAGAGAATTGGTTGGCAGACAGGAAGCAAAGAGTGAGAATAAACAGGACCTTTTCAGAATGGCAGGCAGTGACTAGTGGGATATCGCAAGGCTCAGTGCTGGGACTCCAGTTGTTTACAATATATATTAATCACTTGGATGAGGGAATTAAATGCAGCATCTCCAAGTTTGCGGATGACACGAAGCTGGGCGGCAGTGTTAGCTGTGAGGAGGATGCTAAGAGGATGCAGGGTGACTTGGATAGGTTAGGTGAGTGGCCAAATTCATGGCAGATGCAATTTAATGTGGATAAATGTGAAGTTATCCACTTTGGTGGCAAAAACAGGAAAACAGATTATCTGAATGGTGGCCGATTAGTTAAAGGGGAGGTGCAACGAGACCTGGGTGTCATTATACACCAGTCATTGAAAGTGGGCATGCAGGTACAGCAGGCGGCGAAAAAGGCGGATGGTATGCTGGCATTTATAGCAAGAGGATTCGAGTACAGGAGCAGGGAGGTACTACTGCAGTTGTACAAGACCTTGGTGAGACCACACCTGGAGTATTGTGTGCAGTTCTGGTCCCCTAACCTGAGGAAACACATCCTTGCCATAGAGGGAGTACAAAGAAGGTTCACCAGATAGATTCCTGGGATGGCAGGACTTTCATATGATGAAAGACTGGATGAACTAGGCTTATACTCGTTGGAATTTAGAAGATTGAGGGGGGATCTGATTGAAACGTATAAAATCCTAAAGGGATTGGACAGGCTAGATGCAGGAAGATTGTTCCCGATGTTGGGGAAGTCCAGAACGAGGCGTCACGGTTTGAGGATAAAGGGGAAGCCTTTTAGGACCAAGATTAGGAAAAACTTCTTCACAGAGTGGTGAATCTGTGGAATTCTCTGCCACAGGAAACAGTTGAGGCCAGTTCATTGGCTATATTTAAGAGGAAGTTAGATATGGCCCTTGTAGCTGAAGGGATCAGTGGGTATGGAGGGAAGGCTGGTACAGGGTTCTGAGTTGGATGATCAGCCATGATCATACTGAATGGCGGTGCAGGCTCGAAGGGCCAAATGGCCTACTCCTGCACCTATTTTCTATGTTCCTATGTTAGGAAAATTGTGATGCAATCATGAAGGCGGCACATCAGTGGCTATATTTCATGAGGAGTTTGAGGAGACTTGGTAGGCCACCAAAGACTAGCAAATTTCTACAGATGTAGGGTAGAGAGCACTATGACTGGTTGCATCATCGTCTGGCATGGAGGTGCCACTGCAAGGGGTTGCCACACTCAGGCAGCTCCGGCATGGGCAGGACCCTCCCTACCATTGGGGACATACGGACATACTCAAATAGCGATGCCTCAGGAAGGCAGCATCCTTCATGAAGGACCCTCACATGCCCTCGGCCCATTACTGCCAGGGAGGAGGTTGAGTTTGTCACACTCAACATCTTTGGAAAGCTTTTTCTACTCCTCCATCAGGTTTCTGAGAAGTCCATGAACAGTACCTCACTATTTTGCACCTTTTTTAAATATATCTTATTGTGTAATTGTTGAAGCATTGCACTGTACCGCCACTGCAAAACAAATTTCATTGCATATATGTGTGATAATAAACCTGATGCTGAACCATAAAACCCACTCAGCTCATCATGTCTGTATTATACTTTGGCAGTTTTATAAATATTTGTAAAATCATATGGGGTAGAGACAGTGGGTGAACACAATCTATTACCTAAGGTAGAGGATATTGGCTTAAAATGAAAGGGGAATGATTCAGAGACCCAAGAGGCAAGTTTATCGATATAGAGGTGGTGAACATGGGTAACAAGTTGCCAGAAAAAGTGGTAGATACAGGTTCATAGATAGGAAAGGCTTAGGTGGATGTGGGCAAACACAGGGAAATGAGACTAGCTCGGGTTGGCACCTTGGTTGACATAGATGAATTGGGAAGAAGGTCTCATCCATGCACTGTCATTCAATGATTTTAAGTGTCCAATGAGTTCTGCTCCTGTTGGAGTTGTAGGGAGTCTTCCCCAACCAGAAGCCCTGCATGAACCAAGAGATCCAGAGCCCGATGGCCAGATCAGAGGCATTTGAGTCTGGTGAACAAGAAAGTTACAAGAGATTGTACCTGAACGTCCAAAAGGCTATCCCACAGGCAAAGTGGCTATTCTGGACTAAGTCAATGAAGGATGCTCGACAGCTGTGGCAGGGCTTGAATGCTACTAAGTGAAATCAAGTGACATAGGTGACAACAGGGCCTTGCTTTCAGGTGAGCTCGATGCCTTCTATGCTCATTTTGACTATCAAAACATGGAGGAACCACTATGAACTCCCACAGCCCCCAACTATCCTCTGATTTTAGTCTGAGATGGAGAGGGTCAGCGACTTAAAATTCCTCTGTGCTATTATTTCAGAGGACCTGTTCTGGGCCCAGCACGCAAGTGCTATTACGAAGGGGGCACGGCAGCACCTCCACATCCTTAGAAGTTTGCAAAGATTCAGCATAACATCTAAAACTTTGACAAACTTCTACAGATATGTTATGGGAAGTATATTAACTGGCTGCATTACAGCCTGGTATAGAAACATCAACTGGAAAATCCTATATAAAGTAGAGGATATGGCCCAGTCCATCACAAGTAAAGCCCTCTCCAACATTGAGCATATCTACACGAAAGACTGTCACAGGAAAGCAGCGTTTGTCATCAGGGACCCCCATCACTCAGGACATGCTCCCTTCTCATGTTGCCATTAGAAAGGTGATACAGGACTCTCACCACCAGGTTCAGAAACCGTTATTACCCCTCAACCATCTGGCTCCTGAACCAGAGGGAATAACTTCACTCACCCTATCACGGAACTATTCCCACAACCCATGGGCTCTCTTTCAAGGAGTAATCTTTATGCTCTCGATATCCAGTGCTTATTTATTTATCCAGTGGTCAAAGAACACTGAGGCTGTCTACAAGAAGGGTCAGAGCCGTCTCTATTTCCTGAGGAGACTGAGGTCCTTTAACATCTGTCGGACAATGCTGAGGATGTTCTACGAGTCTGTGGTGGCCAGTGCTATCATGTTTGTTGTTGTGTGCTGGGCAGCAGGCTGAGGCTAGCAGACACCAACAGAATCAACAAACTCATTCGTAAAGCCAGTGATGTTGTGGGGATGGAACTGGACTCTCTGATGGTGGTGTCTGAAAAGAGGATGCTGTCTAAGTTGCATGCCATCTTGGTCAATGTCTCCCATCCACTACATAATGTACTGGTTGGGCACAGGAGTACATTCAGCCAAAGACTCATTCCACCGAGATGCAACACAGAGCGCCATAGGAAGTCATTCCTGCCTGTGGCCATCAAACTTTACAACTCCTCCCTTGGAGGGTCAGACCCTGAGCCAATAAGCTGGTCCTGGACTTATTTCCTGGCATAATTTACATATTACTATTTAACTGTTTATCGTTTTATTACTATTTAATTATTTATGGTGCAACTATAACGAAAACCAATTTCCCTTGGGATCAATAAAGTATGACTATGACTATTATTTTCTTTTTTTTCTGTATTTGCACAGTTTGTTGCCTTTTGCACACTGGTTGTCCACCCTGCTGGTGTGGTCTTTCATCAATTCTATTACGGTTATTAGATTTATTGAGTACGCTCGCAAGAAAATGTATCTCAGGGTCGTATACGGTGACATATATGTACTTTGATAATAAATTTACTTTGAACTTTAAAATACTAAAGTGGAAAAGTTCATTGTCAATAGATAGTCAAGCTCCTCACGGTTCGACGTTCCCCTCACGGTACTGTAGCCGTTATGGCAACACTTTACAGCACCAACTGTAAAATCAGGGTTTAATTCACGCCATTGCCCGTACAGAGTCTGTATGCTCTTTCCGTGACCACGTGTACAGAGTCTGTATGCTCTTTCTGTGACCACGTGTACAGAGGGTACGTTCTTTCCGTGACCACGTGTACAGAGTGTGTATGCTCTTTCCGTGACCACGTGCACAGAGTGTATGCTCTTTCCGTGACCATGTGCACAGAGTGTATGTTCTTTCCGTGACTGTGTAGAGTCTGTATGTTCTTTCCGTGACCACGTGTACAGAGTCTTATGTTCTTTCCGTGACCATGTGTACAGAGTTTGTATGTTCTTTCCATGACCACATGGATTTCCTCTGGGTTTTATTTATTTAGAGGGGGTGTATGGAGTGTCAGGGAGGGGTAGCACCTCTGGTGGGGGAACATGTCGTGTCCTTTTCAAGGTGGTTAGTCCACCTTTGGTCCCCACCCGACACTCAGCTCTCACCTGTGGCTCCCCGTAGCTGTTTGCATGCGACAGCGACCACACCCCGGGCAACGGCTTCGACAAGCGGGCCAAACCAGGTGAGGGTAGCCGACGGGTTTCAAACCCTCGGTGAAATAGGGAGTTGTCTATCCCAGCATGTGAAGACAGACTATGGTGGATTGAGCGGACGAGTCCAATGGAAGGTCCAACAGTCAAGAAGGTGGTCTCTTCAAGCGTCGTAGAACGTATAGAGGAGGACAAGACAGAGAAGACATCCAGATCATCCACTGCCTCTAGTCCCATCTCCAGTCGTCTCGACTCTTGTTTTGCCACTAGATCCAGATGGGAATTGGGAAGAGAGAGTGAGGCTGACGCTGCGCAACTCTCCTTCACTCTAATCCAAATCACGTGCTAGTCTCGACACCATCAAGCCGACTAGTGGTGCAGTGACATCAGCGCCGGACTCTGGGAGCGAAGGTTCCCGAGTTAGAATCTAGTCGAGCTGCTCCTGGGCACGCTTTCCATCCGTGCTGGGTTGAGTGTCAAGCTAGCAACTCGACCTCGTTATAAAATGATGTTGAGGTCGTCATCGATGATGATGGACGAACCTTATTCATTTAAAGATACAGCACAGTAACAGGCCCAATGAGCCTGTGCTGCCCAATTACACCCACGTGACCAGTTAACCTGCTAATCAGTAGGTCTTTGGAATGTGAGAGGAAACCAGAGCATTGGAGGAAAACCTCATGCTTATGGATAGAACGTACAAATTCTTTACAGACTGCGGCAGAAATTGAACCAGGTTGCTAGTGCTGTAATAGCATTACACGAACCTGTATGCCAACATGCCACCCCGTACGGTTTCTTCTCACATTCCAAAGGTATACGAATTAGTTATAGTTAGTGAGTTATGGGCATGCTACTTTGGCGTGGGAAGTGTGGTGACATTTGCAGACTGCCCCCAGCACATCCTCAGACTGCGTTGGTTATTGACAAAAACGATACTTTAATAAATAAAGATTACATTTATCTTGAAGATCTTTTCTGGATCACAACAACCAGCTACAAACTCAGGTTCTCTTTGCCCAACTGTATTTTTAACAAACAAAAGTCAATCACTTTCAATTTGTGTTGTTTATAAACAGTTTCTCCTTATCGGTTTTCAAAACCTGTCGTGATGTTTAGTACACGTCAACATTAAATCAGGATAGGAGGGTGAACAAGTTGCGATATCCACCACAGCAGATATCTTCAAACAGTCCAATAACCGATGGCACTTCCTGGCAATTGAAGATTGGGTAATACCCAGCTCAATAACCACAGCTCTCCAACAGAAACTCTGGAGAAAGAGACAGTGGCGGTTTGGATAATGTCTACTGGCTGCTTTCATACAGGCAATGTGGAAATAAAGAAAAGGTCAAAGCTCAAAACAAATTTATTATCAAAGTATGTATATGTCACCATATACTTCCACAAGATTCATTTTCTTGCAGGCATTTATAGTAGAACAATAATACAATCCAAACAATAACTGACAAACAATCCATGAAAACAAGATGAACAAATACAAAAGAAATTAAATCAGTAATAAAATAAATATTGGAAACATGATTTGTAAAGAGTCACAAAAGTTGTGAAATCAGTTTATTGTTGAGGTGAGTGAAGTTATCCATGCTGGTTCAGGAGCTTAATGGTTAAGGGCATTAACTGTTCCTGAACCCGAGTGGTAAGAGACCTCGTTCCTGATGGTAACAGCAAGAAGAGGGCACGGCCTGGATGGTGGGTGCTCTTGATGATGGATACTGCTTTCTTGTGGCAGCACTCCTTGTAGATGTGTTTAATGGTGTGGAGGGTTTTTTTTTTACCTGTAACAGATTGGGCCGTATCCACTCATTTTTGTGGGCTTTTCTGTTCCTGGGAATTATCGTTTCCACACCAGGCCGTGAAGCAACTTGCCAGGATATTAGCCACTGTGCATCTGTAGAAGTTTGTCAGAGTCTTAGGTGACCTGTCAAATCTGCACAAACTTCTGAACAAAAATTAGAGCTGCTACCATGCCTCCTTTGTAATGGTACATACATGATGGCCCCAGGACAGAGTGCACTGAAATGACAACACTAAGGAATTTAAAGTTACTGACCCTCTCCACCTCTGATTCCCTAATGAGGATGGTCTCACGGACTCCCAGTTTCAGGGATAGCACTACACAGCATGAAGGTAATCAGAAAAGGAGCTGGAATAACTTTTGACAAGGATTTACTGTGGATAAATACTAAAACGTAAAAGTTAACAGGGCACTGGAAAATACCAAAGGGAGCAGAATAGCCAGTGTAGAACAGGCCTTTCAGCCCAATCATTCATGCTAACCTGGAGACCTGTCCTAGAGCTGGCCTGTCCATGTGCATACGTGGATGTATGGGAGGGAGGAACGGGGCTTGTTTTGCTGTTGTTGTTTTGTTGCTTGGTGTGTTCTGGGTTGTCCTGCTGAACACGGTGGGTATGCTACAGTGGCACCACTTCCTGGCTACCCCCAGCACTTCCTTAGGGTGCATTGATTGTGAACACAAACAATGCATTTCACTGTATGTTTCGATGTGCAGTCATATTTATTGTGATAAATAAAGCGGAGCTAGGCCATTTCATTTGCCTGAGTTTAGCCCACATCCCTCTAAATTTCTAAACATTTTAAGAAAAGCTTCCTCCACTCTGTCATCATGTTCCTGAACAATCCATGAACTATGTACTTAAGTACCTTGGGAACAGTGATTTTTATGTCTTACACTGTACTGATGCAACAAAACAACAAATTTTACTACATATATCAGTGATAATAAACCTGATTCTGGGCTCCAGAAATTAACATTTCAGTAGAAGTCACTAAGCAAAAGCCAATCCATATACAAGACAGACAGAAAGTCCAGATCAGAGAACTAACTGAGCAGGAATTATATCACAAGACAATGGGGCAGAGTTGCACCGTTTGGTCTATTGAATCTGCTGCACCGTTTGATCATGACTGATTCATTTTCCCTCTCAACCACACTCTCCTGCCTTTTCCCCATAACCTTTGATGGCCTTACTAATGAAAAACCTATCAACTTCAGCTTGAAATATCCCCAATGAATTCGCTTTCACAACCATCTAGGGCAATGAATTCCACTGATTCACCGCTCCCCCGCTAAAGAAATTCCTCATCTGTTCTAAATTCTTCAGCTGTGCCCATCATTGGAAACATCCTTCCCACGTCCACTAACTAGTCCATTCAACATTGGGAAAATTTCAATCAGATCCCACCACCCCCCCACTTCTTCTAAACTCCAGTGAATACAGGCTCAGATCCGTCAAATGCTCTTTATAAGTTAATCCTTTCATTATTGGGATCATTTTCGTAAACATCTTTGGACCATCTCTAATGTGGGTACAACCTTACTTGGACACGAGGCCTTAAACTGCTCACAACACTGTAAATGCATTCTGACCAAGATTCCCGATTGAAGATTGCTTATTGCACGAGCGTAAATGAGAACAACATGATTGTGACCCTGGATCCTACGCACCATATAAAAGACAACAGAATAAAGAACACACTAGCATAGTAAATATAAAAGCAATCCTATAAAACAATGTAAGCCTTGATTGACAGAAATCCTTGAATGGAAACTTCTAAGAAGCTAAGAATTTAAAACCAGTAGCATTTTTGGGAGCCGGAAAAGCCGCTGCTTCAATGCCTTAAAAAGCCTCAGCATTACGTACATTTTTGCATTTATATCCTAGTCCTTTTGAAATGAATGCTACCATCAAACCTTAGTAACACTACAGAATAACTTTGACTGGTCCCAAGTCCAAAGTTCCCATTATAATAGGATTGAATAGCCTTGAGTGGACAGCCCCACTACTCAGATAAATAGAAACAGACTCCCACTGTTGGACACACATACTCACTCACTCCCCAGGAGAGCGGGGATCCACACTTCCACAAAGAACAGCAGCCAGAACTTTAACTGGTTCTGCTTTAGCTCAGGAGTGGGTGATTACTCCTGTTACATAACAGACAGCCCAACGTTAATCGTTAATTTTTAAACCCAGGTCACAGAAGGTCTCATTAACCATTTATGGCAGCATAGTGGTTTCTGTGACGCTATTTTCTGCCTGCAGGTATTCCGGAGTTTGGGGGTTTTGCGCCCTCTCCATGAACCGTGTAGGTTTCCTCTGGGTACTCCGTATTCTCCCCCAGTCCAAAGACATACCGGTTTGTAGGTTAATTGGTAATTGTAAATTGTCCTGTGATTAGGCGAGGGTTAAATCAGTGGGTGGCGCGGCTCGGTGGGTCGGAAGGGTCTGTTCCATCTTGTATTGCTAAATAAAATAAAACAGATGTCTGGATGGATCCACATGGCACCAATTAGTTACATGTAAACCCTCTTATAGCATGGGACCAGCAGTAGAGCCACTGCCTCACATGTCGTGTGGAGTTTGCACGTTCACTCTGTTTCCTCCAGGTGCTCCAGTTTCCTCCCACGCTCTCAAAGTGTCCCTTGTGCAGAGATGAGGGGTAGCATCTGGGAGTAGTTGATGCAAGTGTGGGGAAAAGTGAGGGATTGCTTAATGACAATGTGGATTCTGTGGGCTTCTAAGCATTCTGAAATGATCTAGAAAATTCTTGATTGTGGTGTACTAGGACCTCCTCCTGAGATTAAAAAAAATCAGAAGCCTTTCAACCTTTTAACACGTTCTATAAAACATAGGAGCAGAATTAGGCTAATTTATTATTCCTCTCAACCCCATTCTTCTGCCTTCTCCCCATGATCCTTAACACCCTTACTATTCAAGAACCTATCAGCCTCTACTTTAAGTATACCCAATGGCTTGGCCTCCACAGTCATCTGTGGCAATGAATCCCACGGTCATAAATTCCTCCTCATTTCTGTTTTGAAGTGATGTCCTTCTGGAACAGGGGTTCCCAGCCTAGGATCCACAGACCCCTTGCTTAATGGTATTGGCATGAAAAGAGGTTGGGAAGCCTTGTTCTAGAATCTCTTTTGTTTGTGTCAGTGATAATAAACCTGATTCTGGAAAAAAGGCAAGCTTACGACTGCTCAGAGGCACAGTAAAATTTATTAATAAAGTACATATATGGTATATGTCACTATATACTATCCTGAGACTCATTTACTTGCAAGCATTTACAGGAAAACAGAATTTATGAAAGTACTATACATGACACAAGTCAGAGCACGAGTTGTTAAAGGGCACAGTCCAGATCTCTTGTACACCAAATTGATCTCTCTCTCTACCTCATCATGGCCCTTGTACTTTGTAAGGCTGCACTGTACTTCCTCCATAACACTATATTCTGCATTGCTTTCCTTCTTTTGTGCTACAAGGTAATTATGGATGGAATAATCTGTCTGGATGGCATGCAAACAAAAGCTTTTCACTGCATGCTGGTAAACGCTACAATAATAAACCAATCTCACCCTGCCGCCTCTTCCCTTGACACGAACATCACAACATAGAACCAAACAGCAATTCCTTGGCTTTCACTAGGACACCATCGATGCCACAAAAAGGCAGCATCGATCATTAAGGACCCTCACCACCCAGGACATGCCTTGGTCGCAGTACCACCATCAGAGAAGGGGGACAGGTGCCTGAAGACGCACACACACACGTTTTAGAAACAGTTTCTTCCACTCTGCCAGCAGATTTTTGAAAGGTCCATGAACACTACCTCACTACTTTTGCACTTCTTATTTGATTTTATCTATGTATATATATTTCCTACAAGTTAAAGCATAATTTATGTATTGCCCTGTACTGCTGCAGAACATCAGATGTCATGCCAAACACTCAGCAGCTTCTGTACCTCCTGTACCTAATGAAGTGGCTACTGAGTGTAGGTTTGTGGTCTTCTGCTGCTGTAACACATGCACTTTAACATCTTGTGCATTCAAAGATGTTTTTTTTTTGCACACCACTGTTGTAAAGCATTTTTATTTGCGTTATCAAGTGGCCACTGAATGCTCATCAGTGATACTAAAACCGATTCTGGTTCTTTCAAGCTATACATCTTCAAGTTAGCAAACTACAAGGAATTGTGTCATTCTTGGCAAAGTACCAAAACTTCACACCTTACCCAGACTTTCCAACTGATACCACTTTGCAAACATCTTCCAGATGTAAACTGAAGAACTGCACCTTTGAAAGAAACTGAGCCCTCAAGCAATGAAGGATTAGAATTTCAGAATGTCACAGTAGAGACAGTACTGACCAATTAACCCAACTTCCCTGCTTCTTTGCCAAGGATTTTTGCATTTCCTCTCTAGAAATTAATCAAATCACAGCACCAGTCTTCAAACTGCACATACAACTGATCGACTTGCTTATCAGGTGCAAGACCAGCCATGAACGACTGGCATGCATATGCTCATTGATTCATGACATGCTATCACGGATCCCAGTCTTCTGATGATCCCGGGCATATGACTAAAAGTAGAAATTGTCAGCATAAACACATACGATGCTGATCCTCCCACCCTGGGTTACCTCCTCTCCCTCGACCCATTTCACAAGGTTACCACCATTCCACCAACCCCCAATACACCAGTCAGCTGTCTACCCCCCCCCCAATCATTTCCTCAGGCAGCCTGACCTCTCCTCCCCTGTGGCCCCCGGTCACTTGTCTCTTTCTACTCCCCCCAGGTTGCCTGACCTCAGCTCCCCTCGCCCCGGGTTACCTACACAACCCTACTCTGTTGTCCAGGTTACCCCTCCAACCCCCCTCACATTACATGTTGCGCCATTGCCCCAAGTTGCCTGACCTCCCCTTCGCCCTATTGACCGGATTATCCGTGTCTTCCTCCGTTATCCCCTGGTCACCTGTCTCTTCACACCTTGGGCTGACTGAGCTCCGCTTCACTTCACCCTCCTTTAACCCCAGTTCATCTACCCTCTCCCCACCACGTTGCCCAGCGTCTCCTCCGATTACCTGTTCTCAGCCACTTCCACCGCTTCCATTCCTCGGCGTCACTTCCCTAAACAAGCCGAGGTCACGACCCCGTGACGTCAGCTCCACGTGACTGCCTCGTCCATTGATGCATTAAATATAAGCCGGACTGAACGGCGTCCCCATTATGATCTACGTTTCTGACTTCACGCCTTCCTGTATTTTGCCCACAATATGGCCCTCGGGAATATAGGTAGTCTTCAATTTGCCCTGTTCCTCATAAACCGACAAGACTGGCCCCGAGTCCCCCTCCCCCACGCAGCGCCAGCCGTGACCAGGATGACTCATCACTCTGCACCGCACCATTGCGAGGCCATTTAGCCCGTCGAGCTGTTCCACAATTCGAGTAAACTTGCTTATCGCCAGCAACAGTCCCATCAAAGACCGAGCTGGAGGTGTTGTAGGACTAAGCTTCCACCACTGCTTCTATAATAGGCAGTGAGTAAACCAGAACGAAGGATATGCTTACTTGCACTCATCCTCACAAATCTATCAAGCAGCATTTTGTTACCAAGTACCGACCCACCATTGTCCAGTTTAGGCTTTGCCTGAACCACTCAGTTCCAGTCCTCATCACAGCCTTGGTTCAAACAGGAACCAATGAGCTAAATTCTAGAAACATTGTGGCAGGTCTTCACCTTCTGTAGCATCAGGAAGTCTGGTGTATATGAAGACAAGTTAATGTTGTTAAGAAGGCATATGGTTTATTGGTCTTCATTAGTCGGAAGATTGAGTTCAGGAGTTGTGAGGTAATGTTGAGGGTCTGTAAAACTCTGGTTAGAGCACACTTGGAATTTTGTCTTCAGTTCTGTTTGCCTCATTATAGGAGGGATGTGGAAGCTTCAGAGAGGTGCAGAGGAGATTTACAAGGATGCTGCCAGGATCAGAGAGCATATCTTATGAAGAACAGCTGAGTGAGCTAGGACTTTTCTCTTTGGAGTGAGGGAGGATGAGAGATGACTTGACAGAGATGTACAAGATGATAAGAGGTATTGATAGATTGGACAGCCAGAGACTTTTTCCCCAGGGCAGAAATGGCATGCATAACTGTGCAAAAGTGTCTAAGACTTTTGCACAGTACTGTAGTAATTTTATGTTTTGCTCTATACTGCTGTCACAAAAAATAACATCTCATGACATACATGAGTGATGATAAACTTGATTCTGATATGGGTCTCTATTGTGGACTAAGAGTGACGAAGGGACAGGGAGAGGGGAATCATTTGGGGAAAGCAGAAGGGAGAGGAGAGAGAGCGAGAAGCAGGAGAGAGATATTCTGTAATGATAAACAAGCCAATTGTTTGGAATCAAATGACCTTGCCTGGTGTCTCAGGCCTGGTTTTGTCTGTGTCTGCATCTGCACCTGCACCATGCCCCGGCCCAGCACTCCTTCTCTGCCACCTGTCGCACAGCGCTCCACCCTCACCATTCCCAACATCCTTTGCTCCCACCAGATTTACAAACTCGCTCTCCGCTTCACATTGACAAATACAGTACTATGCAAAAGTCATAAGCACCCTCACTATGAATATGTGGTTAAGACTTTTCCACAGTACTGTACTGAGGGGACATAATTTCATGGTGATTGAAGGAAAGTATAGGCGGGGTGTTGGAGATAAGCTTTTTACACAGAGATCGATGGGTGTGTGGTACGCGCTGCCAGGGGTGGTGGTGGAGGAGGTGGATTCATTCTTCGACAAGTGAATGGTAGAAAAATGGAGGGCTATACCATCCTGTGGATAGTGTGGAACTTCTTGGGATTTGGTCGATTTGGAACTGGGAGTCTGCGAATCTGGGCCAGGGACTGGAGATTGGAGGGCTAATGTCTGTGGATCAGCGAGTCCGGGGCCAGGGACTGTAGGTGGGAGGCCTAGGGGCAGTCTGTCTTATGGCTGGAGGCTGTCTTTGTGTGTGAGTTGATGGTGGGGGAGGGGGCGACGGGGAAAGAGGCTTGTATTGTTTCTGTTGTTTTGTTGTTCTTGTTCCTTGTGTTCTGCTGAATATTATGGACAAGCTGTGTTGGCACTGGAACGTATGGTGATGCTTGCGGTCCCCAGCACACCCTGAGGTTATCTTGATTGTTAGTGTGCGTTTCGATTTACTTGTGATAAGTAAGTCTGAATCTGACTCTGAACTCTGCAAGAGCCCGAATTTCAAAGGAGAGATGGTAGGTTTCTGTTAGATAAGGTAAGAGTGATTAAGACAAGTTTTATCATTCAGCCAGAGCCAACTGCACAATGAGGTAGGGTTCCATCACACTCTTGACATACAGATACCAGAGACTGCGCATGCTGTAAATCTGGAGCTGGTCAGATTCACCAAGTATATCCAGCCCCGTTGTGTGTTGGTACACTCTTGAGGTGTGCCTTGTAAATGGACAGAAGGAAATGGGGTGGGTGGTTGTTTCTCGCTAGTTGCAGATTGTTGTTGCTCTTCTACAGTGTGAGTGTTACTTGTCACTTATCAGCCCACGCCTGAGTGTAGTCTTGGTCTTGCTGTGTACAAGTATCAAATGCTTCATTGTACTGAGGTCTCTGTAAGTGGAACACGTGCTACACCTGCCTCTACGTCTCCTCCCTCACCATCATTCAGGGCCCCAAACACCTTCCAGGTGAGGCAACGCATACAGCGATTCTACCGGAGTCATCTGCTGAACCCACTGTCCCTGGTGGCCTCCTTTACATCGGTGAGACTTGATGTAGGTCGGGAGACCGCTTTATCGAGTGCCTTTGTTCCGTCCACAACAGGGAGGATTTCCCAGTAGCCAATCATTTTAATTCAACATCCCATTCCCATTCTGACACGTCAGTCCATGGCCTCCTCTACTGCCATGATGAGGCCACTCTCAAGTTAGAGAAGCAACACCTTATATTCTGTCTGGACAGCCTCCAACCTGACAGCATGAACATCTAGTTCTCCAGCTTCTGGTAATTCCTTACCCTCTGCCTTTTCTCTTTCCTGATTTCCCCTTCTGGCTCCTCCCTTACCCTTTCTCTTCTCCTCATCTGCCTATCACCTCCTCCTGGTGGCCTTCCTCCTTCCCTTTCTCCCACAGTCCACTCTCCTGTCCTATCAGATTCCTCCTTCTTCAGCCTTTTTCCTCTTTCACCGATCATCTCCCAGCTTTTCACATCATCCCCTCCCCCACCCAGCCACCTTCGCCTTCACTTGGTCTCCCCTATCACCTTCCAGCTTGTACTCCTTCCCCCACCTTCCTAATCTGACCAAACTTCACTGTCACTACCAGGGGCAGGATTATTTTTAGGAGAGATCTGGCAATTCCCTCACTTTCCATATTTTCAGAAATCCCTTCTTCCAGCTCTTCTGAAGGTGTGACCCATAGGTTAGTCACCTCACCATCAGGTTCAGAGTCAGGTTCATTATCATGAACATATGCTGTGAAATTGGTTGTCTTGTGGCAGCAGTACACTGCAAGGCATAAAAATTACTAAATTACAGGGAGAAATATATTTTAAAACACGAATAGTGCAGAAAGAGAGCAAAATAGTGAACAACAATACACAAAGTGCTGAAGGAACACAGAAAGTCAGGGTCAGGCAGGGAATAAACAATAAATATTTCAGGCCAAGGCCCCTCACCGGGACTGGAAAGGAAGGGGAAGAAGGTGGAGGGAGGGGAGAGCTGAGACCAGGTGAGGGGGGGGAGGTGGAAACGTGGAGAAGGGGATATAGAGTTAGAAGCTGGGAGGTAAGAGTTTAGAGTTGAGACTAGGTGAGGGGGAAGGTGGGCACGTGGAGAAGGGACTACATAGAGTTAGAAGCTGGGAGGTGAGAGTTGAGACCAGGTGAGGGGAAGGTGGGAACGTGGAGAAGGGGATATAGAGTTAGAAGCTGGGAGGTGAGAGTTGAGACCAGGTGAGGGGAAGGTGGGCACGTGGAGAAGGGACTACATAGAGTTAGAAGCTGGGAGGTGAGAGTTTAGAGTTGAGACCAGGTGAGGGGAAGGTGGGAACGTGGAGAAGGGATATAGAGTTAGAAGCTGGAAGGTGAGAGTTGAGACCAGGTGAGGGGAAGGCGGGAACGTGGAGAAGGGGATATAGAGTTAGAAGCTGGGAGGTGAGAGTTTAGAGTTGAGACTAGGTGAGGGGAAGGTGGGAATGTGGAGAAGGGACTACATAGAGTTAAAAGCTGGGAGGTGAGAGTTTAGAGTTGAGACTAGGTGAGGGGGGAGGTGGGCACATGGAGAAAGGATATAGAGTTAGAAACTGGGAGGGGAGACCTGAGACCAGGTGAGGGGAAGGTAGGCACATGGAGAAAGGATGTAGAGTTAGAAGCTGGGAGTTTAGAGTTGAGACCAGGTGAGGGGAAGGTGGGAACGTGGAGAAGGGACTATAGAGTTAGAAGCTGGGAGGGAAGAGCTGAGACCAGGTGAGGGGGCAGGTGGGCATATGGAGAAAGGATATAGAGTTAGAAGCTGGGAGGTGAGAGTTGAGACCAGGTGAGGGGAAGATGAGCACGTGGAGAAGGGACTATAGAGTTAGAAGCTGGGAGGGAATAGGTGCAAGAGCTATAGGGCTGAAGAAAAAGGAATCTGTTAGAATAGGACAGTGGACCATGGGAGAAATGGAAGGAGGAGGGGCACCAGAGGGAACTGAAAGACATGGGAGGAGAAGAGAAGGGGTAAGAGGGGAGCCAGAACGGGGAATGGAAAAAGAGAGAAGCGGGGTGGGGGGAGAAATTACTGAAGTTAGAGAAATCAATGTTCATGCCATCAGGTTGGAGGCTACCCAGACCGAATACGAGGTGTTGCCCCTCCAACCTGAGTTTGGTCTCATCCTGACAGTTGAGGAGGCGATGGACAGACATGTTGTTAAGGGAATGAAAAGACCCAACTTCCATAATCTAATCAATTTCTCTAACTTCTGGTTATTTCTTCCCCTTCCATCCTTGTTCCTTCAACTCCCCCCACCCCCTATGTTCTTATTCTGGCTTCTGCCCTCTTCCTTTTCAGCCCTGATGAAGGGTTGCAGACTGAAAAGTTAACTGTTTATTCCACTTCACAGATGCTGCCTGATGCGATCAGTTCCTCCAGCATGTTGTGAGTGTACTCAAGATTTTCAACATCTGCAGAATCTCTTGTGTTTAGCTAAACAGTGAGGTAGTGTTCACAGGTTCATGGACCGTTCAGAAATCTGATGGTGAGGGGTAGGAGCCGCTCCAAAAACTTGTCACAATGACTGCCTTTGCGTGGTTTGATGTCAGATCTTGTTTGACAATCACTCCGGCCTCATACCACGAGATGCTAACGACGCTTCTTAAATGCTAGCTGCTGTTGTCGTAGTACACTGCCTGGCTGAGTCTGTGGGTTCTTAATTGCCAGGGAATGATGATGTCATGTGGATTTGTTCCGAGCAGAATATAAATCGAGCCGAGGGAGATCCAGCCTCCCTTCACTGAGGTGGAGAATCCTTGCACAGCCTCTTGGAAGCAGTCACTGGACAGGTATGTGAAAGCAAACTCCTTAAATGCAAAAACAAGCAGCGGAAAACCAGCCCCTTCAGATTCTGAAGAGAGGTTATCCTTTGAACCGGCTCTCCTTTTGCTTTCTTTGTGTGGCTGATTGATGAGGGAGGGGACAGATGGTTCAGCCTAAGGGCTGGGCAGAATGTTTTCGAGTTGTGCTGGTCTGGAATTCGGGGGGCTCGGGCTGGAACGATGCAGGCAGATTGACGAGAAACTTGACGGGCCATGGGGAGGAAGTAGGGAGTGTGGGGACCTACAGGCCAAGGTCTGTGCTGTATCATCCTGTGGCTGGTAGGGGTGTGTGTGTGTGTGTGTGTGTGTGTGTGTGTGTTTTTATCTGTATCTACAGTATGTCCGTGTGTATCAGTGCATATGACTGCATATTTGTGTGCGTGTGTGTGTGCACTTATGTGTTTCTGCATATTTTTGGGTATACACACAGATATGTTTGTGCGTCTGTGAGTATCTACAGTGTGTCTGTGTGTATCAGTGCATATGCCTGCATATTTGTGTGTGTGTATGCTTACATATGTCTGCGTATCTTTGGGTGTATCTATATATACATCTGTGTGTGTGTGTGTGTGTGTGTGTGTGTGTGTGTGTGTGTGTATGCATGCTTACATATGTCTGCGTATCTTTGGGTGTATCTATGTATATATTTGTGTGTCTGTGTGTGTGTATGCTTACATATGTCTGCGTATCTTTGGGTATATCTATGTGTGTCTGTTGTGTGTTTCGGTTGTGTATTTTGTATATGTGTGCAAATAAAATAAAATGTGTGTTGTGTGCATGTCTGTCTGTATTGTGAACTTAGTGTACATGTTTGTATATTTTTTGTGTTGCTTGTGGTCTATGTGTGTGTCTGTGTATTTACTGAGATCATATTGAAAACACTTTAAGATGACCTTGACTGCACAGGGAGTGAAAAGGTTTAGAGAGATATGAGCCAAGTGAAAGCAAAAAGACTAGCTTGGTCGGCATCGACAAGTTGGGCTAAAGGGCCTATTTCTATGCAGTATAACTCTTTGACGAGAACATAGAACAGTACTGTACAGCTTAGTACAGGCCCTTTGGCCCACGATGTTGTGCGAACCTTTTAACCTACTCCAACATCAATCTAACCCTTCCCTCCCACATAGTACTTAATTTTTCTATCATCCATGTACCTATCTAAGAGTTTCTTCAATACCCCTATTGTATCTGTTTCTGCCACCACCGATGCCAGAGTGTTCCATGATTCCACCATTCTTTGAGTAAAAATACCTACTTCTGACTTTCCTCCAATCACCTTAAAATTATGACCTCCTCATATTAACCATCTTCACGCAAGGAAAAAGTGCCTGACTGTCCACTCAATCTATGCCTCTTATCACCTTGTACATCTCTATAAGATGTCTATGGCTCTCTGATACCATCAGGTTCAGGAACAGTTATTACCCTACAACCATCAGTCTCCTAAACCAGTGTGGACAACTTCACTCACCACAACTTTGAACAGATTCTATAGCCTATAGATGCACTTTCAAGGACTTTACAACTTGTGTTCTTGGTATTTCTTTTATTATTTGTACAATTTGTCTTCTTTTGTACATTGGTTGTTTCCCTGTCTTTGTTATAAATTATATTGTATTTCTTTATTTTCCTTCAAATGTCTGCAAGCAAATGAATCTCAAGGTGACATACACTCAATGGTGTTCTGTACCTAATAAAGTAGCCACTAAGTGTATGTTCATGGTCTTCTGCTGCTGTAGCCCATCCACTGTAAGGCTCAACGTCTTGTGCAATCAAAGATGCTCTCCTGTGCACCACTGTTGTGTGTAAGGCTTCTGCTGGCCAGAGTTGACCACAGATCTTGCATTCCAGCTGTCTGGGTATGCAAGCCTGGGCAGTACAGTACAGAGAGCAAGCTGTAGCCCATGTAGCAGACTCCCCCTCTCTGCACATCTGATGAATCCAAAGGAACGGCAGAGACCGATACAGTTTAGTACCAGCAGTGTCACAGTGGTTGCCAGTAAGCGTTGAACTCAACATAGGACTGTCTTAGAGACCCCAGCTCGGATTTTTCCTTTGGTGTTTACTCCCAAAACCTTCCCCATGGATGGGTCTAGCATTTCCTTCTCCTAGGTGAGCTGCCAACAACGGATGATGAGCCCCATTCATCGGAAGCAACTGGTTTTAAGATGCCAGTAACCCGCCTTCGCCCCTTCTCCTGTCAGTAGAAATGGTTCTGCCTGGCTTAGTAGCTAAGCCACACATGAAGGCCAGGAGCTGGACTTAGTTGTTAGAGACTACTTGAGGCATGATGATGATGATGATAATGATCATCATCATCAGGAGGCACGCACCATTGGGAGCATTTAATAGGTAGTGGAAGCTTGTCCCCATTACCACCCCCGGCTATAACAATGTTAAGAAAGCACCACTGCTGTAACATGTGGTCAACTGAGTTTCTGTCGCCTTCCTGTCAGCTTGATCTAGCCTGGCCATCCTCCTCTGACGTTTCTCATTAACAAAGCATTTCCGCCCACAGAACTGTTGCTCACGAGATGTTCTTTTTTTTGAAGCATCCTCTATAAACTCTGAAGACTGTTGTGCATGAAAATCCCAGGAAATCAGCAGTTTTTGAGATACTCAAACCACCCTGTCTGGCACCAACAATCATTCCATGGTCAAAGTCACTTAGATCACATTTCTTCCCAGTCTGATGTTTGGTCTGAACAGCAATTGAATGTCTTGACCATGTCTGCATGTTTTTATGCATTGAGTTGCTACCAAATGATTGGCTGGTTAGATATTTGCTTTAATGAGTAGGTGTATAGATGTACCTAATAAAGTGGCCACTGTGTGCATATGTAGTTTAATAATAAATTTAATTTGACTTTGACTTTTGACTTTGATAAGTGGAACCAGATAAGGTGGGGAGGGGGAGGAATGATGGCAGATGGGATTATTTTGTCGAGAGAATGGAATGGAACTGGGTGAAAAAGAGCTCGTGGCAGCAGGGAGAGGGGTTAAGGGGTCCTGGTTAGGAAACTCTGGGTATATTAGTAGGAGAGAGAAAGGAACACGGGGGGTGTGTTTATTCCTGAAGCTGGAAAATTCAGAATTCATGCCATTGGGCAGTAGATACTCAGGGGAATATGAGATGAGATGAGTTTTATTCCTGTGATCCTAATCCTGGCTGACACTACAGGTGGGGTGATGAGTGAGTGCTGGAGTTTAAGAGGCTCCACTCCATTCTTTAGACAGAATAATATCAGCATACCACACAGAAACAGGCCTTTCAACTCAACTGGTCCAGCCTGATCAAGATGTCCCATCCAAGATAAAGATAAAGATGACCTTTATTTGTCAAGTGTACATCAAATCTTCTCCGAAGGGGAAGGCCCCAAATCCTCAGCTTTGCCTATTGCCTGTTGCCAGGGCGGGGTCAAAGCGTTTGGCAGAGATAGTGCTCGGTGCTCGGTGTTCGGTGTCGGAGGGCTGGTCGGAGGCTCGAAGTTTTTGGACGGACTCAAGAGTCGGCTGTGGTCGGGTGCTTCCAGGGTGCTGCATCGGCAAGTTTGCAGCGCTGGAGGTTCATGGCAGGAAGAGAGTTTCTCTTCCTTCTACCGTCTGTGTGAGATGATGGGACTTTCGAGAGACTTTGAGATTTTTTTACCGTGCCCATGGTCTGTTCTTTATCAAATTGCAGTATTGCTTTGCACTGTTGTAACTATATGTTATAATTATGTGGTTTTTGTCAGTTTTTTTAGTCTTGGTTTGCCTTGTGTTTTTGTGATATCATTCTGGAGGAACATTGTATCATTTCTTAATGCATGCATTGCTAAATGACAATAAAAGAAGACCGCATGCCCTCATAATCTAATCTAATCTAATCTAAATCTTTGAAATTTAGTGAAATGCGTCATTTGAGTCAACAGCCTACACAGTTCGTGGATGTGCTGGGGGGCAGGCTGCAAGTGTGATGCTTCCAGTGTTAACATAACATGCCCACAACTGATCCTAACCCATACACCTTTAGAAGGTGGGAGGAAGCCCACAGGCAAACAAACAGAGTTCTTAAAGGCAGTGGAGGGAATTGAACTCCGATCTTCCGATCACCGGTCCTGCAAAGCACAACGCTACTCTGTTGTTCAAAGTTGAACCCAAAGGTGTTCTTCCTTTGCCCTTGGCCTTGGCCTGGCTGTGGAGAGGGTCGAGCATAGGCGTGTCGATGTGGGAAAGGGAAGGGACGTAGAAAGGACTTGCAGCTGGGAGCTCAGAGTTGCCATTGTGGACTGAGGGAGGGTCTCTGCAGAATGGCATCTAGTCTGAGCTTGGTCAGTTGAAGATGTTTCCAGTAGTGGGAAAGTCTAGGGCCAGAGATCTTACAGTATGTCTAATATTTAGAGTCATAGAGTCATACAGCACAGAAACAGGCCTTTCTACCCAAATGGACCATGCCAACCAAGATTCCTATCCCAATGCCTGCTGAAGGGTCTCAACCCGAAACATCGACTGTACTCCTTTCCATCGATGCTGCCTGGCCTGCTGAGTTCCAGCATTTTGTGTGTGTTGCTTCACATCTAAGATGGTCCATTTGCCACGTTTGAACCATATCCCTCTAAACCTTTCCAATCCATGCACCTGTCTGAGTATCACTTCCATGTTGTCATTGTTCCACTTTCTCCGACAGCTCAATCCATATTCTGACCACCCTCTGTGTGATGAAGTTGCCTTTCAGGTCACAAACCTTTTCATCTAAACCCACTTCCTTTAGTTCTTGATACCCCAACCGTGGGTAAAGACTGTGTGTATTTATCCTATTTATGCTCCTCATGATTTTTATACACCTCGATAAGATCACCCCTCGTTTTCCTCTGCTCCAATGAAAAACTCCCATCCTGCTCAACCTCTCACCGTAACTCAGTCCCTTGAGTACCAGCAAAGTCCTCATAAATCCCCAAAGCACTCTTTCTGGCACAATGTCATCTTTCCTGTACATAGTAACTAAAACTGAACACACTATTCCGAATGCAGCCTCGCCAATGTCTTCTTTACTCAATGGCCTGACTGATGGTGACCAGAGTGCCAAGAGCCTTCTTCCCCATTTTGTCTCCCTGCAGCACCACCTTCAGGGAAAGTGTTGCTTGACCTTGCCAGGAATCTGTGGGTGGGGGGGGGGGGTCTTCACCTGTATCTGCTGTCCTTGTCCTTCTTGGTGGGAGAGGGTGGTATCAGAGGGGCTGAAGGGTAACCCTCTATGGCAGTAATTGCAACCTCACAAAATGCATTGGAGATGCTGTACCACAGGAACAATGATAATTTGTTCATTATCATATTCCTAATGTACAGAAATTTGTAGTACACAATATCATTCTTATTTCCTCGGTTACAAGCAGATGAGGGAACAGAAGGATCTTGAGGTCCACATCCATAGATTCCTCCAAGCTGCTGTGCACATTGATAGGGTGGCTAAGAAGATGCATGGTGTGCTGGCCTTCATTAGTTGGTGGATTGAGTTCAAGAGCCGCAAGGTAATATTGCAGCTCTAGAAAAACCTTGTTGGACTACACGTGGAGTGTTGTGTTCGGTTCTGGGTTTATAGGAAGGATGTGTAATCTCTAGGGGGAGTGTAGGGGAGATTTACTAAGATGCTGCCTGGATTAAATTAGAATACATGTTTTACAAGGAAAGGTTGAGCATGCCAGGGCTTTTCTTTTTGGAGCAAAGAAGGATGAGAGGTGACTTAATACAGGTGTGTAAGATGATAGATGGCATAGATAGAATGGAAAGCCACAGACATGTGGAAGTGGCTAATATGCGAGGGCGTAATTTTAAGGTGATTGAAGTAAAGTATGGGGGGGATGCTAGATACACAAAATGCCAGAGGAACTCAGAAGGGTAGGCAGCATCTATAGCAAAAAGTACAGCCGACGTTTCTTTTTGCCATAGATGCTGCCTGGCCTGCTGAGTTCCTCCTGCATTTTGTGTGTGTTGCTCGGATTTCCAGCATCTGCAGATTTTCCATTGTTTGTTGGGGGGGGACGCTAGATGTAGGTTTTTACATGAAGAGTGGTAGTTGCGTGGAATCACTGCCCGGGTTGGTGGTAGAGGCAGATACGGTACTTTAGGGGCATTTAAGAAATGTTTGCATAGTCACATGGATGAATGAAAAATGGAAGGTGATGTGGGGGGGAAGGGTTAGATTGATCTTGGAGTAGGTTAAAAGGCTGGCACAAGATCATTGGCCAAAGGGCTGTACTTTGCTGTAGTGTTCTATGTTCTATATTATAGAAGTGTTTCACATGCTCCCAAGTTGTTCAAAGTGCCAATTCCTGTATTGTTATGCATGTTATCTCTGTATGTCAGTGAGGCCATTGGATGAGAGTGTCACATGAACCTATTTTATGCCATATAAAGATTTCACAGACAATCTGGGATACTGAGGCTGCTGACTTGACAGCTCAGTTTGAAAAGAGCTGGACTTGGAGAGGACTGGACTGTGATGCTGCCTGCTGTAGAAAGGTGTTGGAGCCAGTGTGCAAAGGCGTGGAGGAGCTGGACTTGGAGAGGACTGGACTGTGATGCTGCCTGCTGTAGAAAGGTGTTGGAGCCAGTGTGCAAAGGCGTGGAGGAGCTGGACTTGGAGAGGACTGGACCGTGATGCTGCCTGCTGTAGAAAGGTGTTGGAGCCAGTGTGCAAAGGCGTGGAGGAGCTGGACTTGGAGAGGACTGGACCGTGATGCTGCCTGCTGTAGAAAGGTGTTGGAGCCAGTGTGCAAAGGCGTGGAGGAGCTGGACTTGGAGAGGACTGGACCGTGATGCTGCCTGCTGTAGAAAGGTGTTGGAGCCAGTGTGCAAAGGCGGTGCACAGACTAACAGTCAGTGATTGCCTTGGACGTTTTTCTTGTGATCGTAAGACCCTGATGGACTTTGCTAATGTGGAAAACT
This sequence comes from Mobula hypostoma, assembly GCF_963921235.1. Classification (NCBI taxonomy): domain Eukaryota; kingdom Metazoa; phylum Chordata; class Chondrichthyes; order Myliobatiformes; family Myliobatidae; genus Mobula; species Mobula hypostoma. The sequence continues at coordinate 107,719,135 of NC_086102.1, read as the reverse complement.
GTAAGTCTGGTTCACTGGTTCATTGGCAAGACCAATGCCAGGAAAGCTGGGTGGTCTCGTTAGTAGTGTGGACTAGGCCTCCTGCCGCAGGCTTGCCTGTTGCAGCCATCCAGGAGAGGAAATGCCGGAGGCAGTGTGGCGCAGCATCCATGCTGGTTTGGGGGCTGGCCCTTCCCTCCCATCAGTGCTGTCTCCAGTGTTGGCTCTGCGGAAGACAACCCAGATTGCATTCATCCACGGGCTTCTTCTTGCCTGTGATATCCATGCACAATCAATCTACAGAACATGGATTTTCACTCAGGACTTGGGCTATACTATTAATTTTGTGCAACTGTATAATTTCTGCTACTGTATCTTAGATGTGCTATATGTGCCCTATATCATTTTGTACTTTGGCCCTGGAGGAATGTATTCATGGGTATTCATGTATGGTTGAATGACAATTAAACTTGAATTTATAAATAAACTGTTGAAGTGTGTAGAAAAACTTGAATAATCTGCTATACCAAATCCTGATGGCTTGGAATCTGATACAGCTGGGGTGTTTTTATTTATTTCAAAAATAGACTTTATTCATGATAAAATATACACTCAGTGCCTGCTTTTTTAGGTACACCTGCTTGTTAGTGCAAATATCTAATCAGCCAATAATGTGGCAGCAACTCAATGCAGAAAAGCATGCAGATATACTGTGGTTCAGTTGTTGGGGAAGAAATGTGACCTAAGTGACTTTGACCGCGAAATGATTGTTGGTGCCAGATGGGGTGGTTTGACTATCTCAGAAACTGCTGATCTCCTGGGATTTTCACACACAATAGTGTCCAGAGTTTGCAGAGAATGTTGCAAAAAACAACAAAAAAAAAATCCAATGAGTGGCCATTCTGTGGGCGAAAGCACTTTGTCAATGAGAGAGGTCAGAGGAGAATGGCCACACTGGTTCAAGCTGACAGGAAGGCAACAGTAACTCAAATAATCACATGTTCCAACAGTAACGTGCAGAAGGGCTTCACTGAACACATAATATGTTGAACCTTGAAGTAGCTAGCCTACAGCAGCAGAAGACCATGAACATGCACTCAATGACCACTTTATTAGCCACAGGAAGTGCTTAGTAAAGTAGCCACTGAGCAAATATACAGAATAGGAAAAAACAGTGCAAAAAGCTTTGCACCCTTAGTGTAAATTACACTATGTAGTGTAAACTTTAAAGAGATAAGAAAAACACAAACAAACATAGCACAATTGCCATAACAAACTGGACCAGCAAATTTACGGATGACACCAAGACTGTGTGTGTAATGGACGGCAAGGAAGGCTATCAAAGTTTGATATGGCGCGGCTGGAAAAATGGGCTGAAAAATGGCAGATGGAACTTAATGCAGACTAGTGTGAGGTGTTACACTTTGGGAGAACAAACCAGGCTGAGACATACAGTACACAATGAGCAGAAGGGGAACCAAGGAGTATGTTAGGACAGATAGATCTGGGGGTACAGATCCATAATTGCTAGAAAGTGGTGTCACAGGTAGATAGGGTTGTAACAATAGTTTTTGGCACATTGGTCTTCATAAATCAAAGTATTTAGTTGAGATATTACTGTATGTTGAATTTGCAAAAGATGCTGGTATTTGGAGCATTGTGGATAGTTATGGTCACCTACCTACCGGAAAGATATCAGTAAGATTCAAAGAGTACAGAGAAGATTTACAGGATGTTGCCAGGACTTGAAGACCCGAATTATAGGGAAAGGTTGAATAGGACTTTTTCCCTGGAGCATAGGAGAATGAGGGGAGTTTTGATAGAGAAAGACAAAATTCTGATGGATGCAGATTTAAGCGACGTTAGGATAAGTACATGGATGAGAGGGGTATGGAGGGCTATGATCTAGGTGCTGGTTGATAGACTAGGTGGGCTGAAGGGCTTTGTTCTGTGTTGTAGCGCTCTGTGACTCTAACGTGGTCCCTAGGGTGATTCATAAGAACATAGGAAATAGGAGCAGGAGTAGGCCACCTGGCCCGTCAATAAGATCATGGCTGATCTGGCCATGGCCTCATCTCCACCTACCTGCCTTTTCCCCATAACCTTTAATTTCCCTACTATGCAAAAATCTATCCAACCTTGTCTTAAATATATTTACTGAGGTAGCTCCACTGCTTCCCTGGGCAGTGAATTCCACAGATTCACCACTCTCTGGAAAAAGCAAATCTTATCCATCCCTTTCATGATTTTATATGTTTCTATAAGATCTCCTCTCATTCTTCTGAATTCCAGTGAGTACAGTCCCAGGCAAATCGATCTCTCCTCATAGTCTAACCCCCTCATCTCTGGAATCAACCTGGTGAACCTCCTCTGCACCACCTCCAAAGCCAGTATATCCTTCCTCAAATAAGAAGACCAGAACTGCACGCAGTACTCCAGGTATGACCTCACCAGTACCCTGTACAGTTGCAGCGTAACCTCCCTGCTCTTAATTTCAATCCCTCTAGCAATGAAGGCCAACATTCCATTTGCCTTCTTGATAGCCTGCTGCCCTTGCAAACCAACCTTTTGTGATTCATGCACAAGCACGCCCAAGTCCCTCTGCACAGCAGCATCCTGCATTTTTTAACCATTTAAATAATAATCTGCCCTTTCATTTTTCCTTCCAAAGTGGATGATCTCGCGTTTCCCAACATTGTACTCCATCTGCCAGACCCTTGTCCACTCGTTTAACCTATCTAAATCTCTCTGCAGACTCTCCATATCTTCTGCACAATTTGCTTTTCCACTCAGTTTAGTATCATCAGCAAACTTAGATACACTACACTCAGTCCTCTCTTCCAGATCGTCAGTGTATGTCGTGAACATTTGTGGGCCCAGCACTGAACCCTGCAGCACACCACTCACCACTGATTGCCAACAAGAGAAACACCCAGGTATCCCAACTCTCTGCTTTCTATTAGTTAACCAATCCTCTATCCATGCTAATACATCACTCCCAACTGTATGCATCCTTATCATATGGATAAGTCTTTTATGTGGCACCTTATCGAACGCCTTCTGGAAATCCAAGTAAATAACGTCCATCTGTTCCCCTTTATCCATTGCGCTTGTTATATCTTCAAAGAACTCCAGTAAGTTTGTCAAACAGGACCTGCCTTTGCTGAATCCATGCTGTGTCTGCCTGATGGATCCGTTTCTTTCCAGATGCCTCACTATTTCTTCTTTAATGATAGCTTCAAGCATTTTCCCAACTACAGGTGTTAAACTAACTGGTTTTTAGTTACCTGCATTTTGCTTACGTCCTTTTTTGAACAGTGACATGACATTCGCCATCTTACAATCTGCCGGGACCTGCCCAGAGTCCAGAGAATTTTGGTAAATTACCACTAAAGCCTCTACTATAACTTCTGCCATTTTGTACAGTACCCTGGGATGCATTCCATCAGGATCAGGGGACTTTCCTACCTTCAGGCCCACAAGTTTGCTTAGCACTACCTATTTAGTGATAGCTATTGTATGGAGGTCCTCACCACCCATCGCATTCATAACATCTCTCTTTGGCATGTTAGACATCTCCTCCACCATGAAGACTGACGCAAAGTAATCATCCAAAGCCTCTGCTATTTCTTCATTACCCAATATCAATTCCCCCTTCTCGACCTCCAAGGGTCCTACATTCACTTTAGCCATCTTTTACCACTTTATATAATTATAGAAACTTTTACTGTCCATTTTTGTATTTTGTGCTAGTTTATTTTCATAATCTATCTTCCCTTTCTTTATTGCTCACTTAGTGGATCTTTGTTGCTTTTTAAAGTTTTCCCAGTCTTCCAGTTTCCCACTACTCTTGGCAGCTTTGTATGCAAAAGCTTTTAGTTTGATGCCTTCTTTTATTTCCTCTGTTATCCAAGGCTAGCTCTCCCCACCCTTATTGTTCTTGCTTGTAACTGCAATATACTTTGCGAGTTGGGCAGGTGGCCAAGTGGATTAAGGCGTTCATCCAGTGATCTGAAGGTCGCTAGTTCTTGAACTCAGCTGTGGCAATGTGTTTGTGTCCTTGAGCAAGGCACTTAACCACACATTGCTCTAGTGTCTGTACGAGGAGTGGCGCCCCACACAGACTTCCAACCTGCGTCTTGTAAGGCATGAAAATGCCCAACGTGGGCCTCTCATGGTCTGAGTCGACGTTCCCCTTTGTTGAGCATCATGAAAAATCTCTTTGAAAGTCTTTCACTGTTCCTCAACTGTTCCACCTTATAGCCTGTGTTCCCAATCTACAGTTAGTTTTACCTGTCTCATTGCACAGGACCAGATCTAAGATACCAGATTCCCTTGTAGGTTCAGTAACATGCTGTTAAAGAAAGCCATCACTTATGCATTCTATGAAGTCCTCTTCAAGACTGCCTCGACCAAATAGATTGACCCAATCTATGTGCAAGTTAAAGTCCCCCACGATAACTGCTGTTCCATTCTTACATGCCTCAGATATTTCTCTGTTTATTGCTTGTGCCACTGTAATGTTATTATTCAGTGGCCTATAGACAACTCCCTTTACTGAGTTTTTTCCCTTTACCATTCCTAATCTCTACCCAGATGCATTCAACATTCTGATCCTTAGGTCTTATATAGTCTCACTATTGCCCTGATCTCATCTTTAATTAAGAGCACTACCTCACCCCCTATACCTTCCTGCCTATTCTTCCGTATTACTTGATACCCTTGGATATTTAATTTCCAATCCTGTCCACCCTGCAACCACGTCTCTGTAATGGCCACTAAATCATACACCCTTGTACTGATTTGTGCCACAGCTTCACTGATCTCGTTTCAAATACTACGGGCATTCACCTTTTCATTGTTTGAGGAGCTTACCCACATGACTCAGTCCCTCCATGTGTGGTAGTGGATGGAGCCCAGACTATGCTCCCTCCCCACAAAGGCTTTCCGTTGATAACATCAAGCTTCATTGCATCCCTCAGCATGTCCTCCTGCAGCCTGGAATGTGCCAATCGCTATCATTCCCTTACGGACATCTCGATGTCCATAAATCCAAAAGACCACAAGACATAGGAGCAAAATTAGGCTATTCATCCCATCGAGTTTTCTTCGCCATTCCATCACAGCTGATCCTGGATCCCACTCAACCTCATACACCTGCCTTCTTGTCATATCCTTTGATGCCCTGACTGATCAGGAAATGATCAACTTCCGCCTTAAATATACCCACGGACTTGACCTCCACCGCAGTCTGTGGCAGAACATTCCACAGATTCACTACTCTCTGGCTAAAAACATTCCTCCTTACCTCCGCTCTAAAAGGTCACACCCCAATTTTGAGGCCATGCCCTCTAGTTCTGGATACCCCACCACAGGAAACATCCTCTCCACATCCAACCTATCTAGTCCTTTCAACATTCGGTAGGATTCAATGAGATCCCCTTGCGTTCTTCTAAATTCCAGTGAGGACAGGCCCAAAGCTGCCAAACGCTCCTCATATGTTAACCTCTTCATTCCTGGAATGATACTCATGAAACTCCTCTGGACTCTCTCCAATGACAACACATCTTTTCTGAAATATGAAGCCCAAAACTGTTGACAATACTCGAAGTACGGACTGACTAGTGTCTTATAAAGACCCAGCATTATCTCCTTGCGTTTATATTCTATTCCCCTCAAAATAAATGCCAACATTGCATTTACCTTCTTTACCACAGACTCAACCTGTAAATTAACATTCAGAGAGTCTTGCACGAGGACTCCTAAGTCCCTCTGCACCTCTGATGTTTGAACCTTCTCTCCATTTAGATAATAGTCGGCACTATTGTTCCTTTTACTGAGCATACATTTCTCTTCACTGGACCTGCACGGGAACGCTTCTGTGGCATCTGCACAGCACTCCAATCAATGACTCCCATCAAAAAACTGGCTGCTTTTTAAAGCTCTTTGCTGGACCTGCATGGGAACGCTTCTGTTGCGTCTGCGCAGTGTTCCAATCAATGATCCTGAAAGAGCAACAAGTTTTGGGTGGACCAGAATCAGAATCAGGTTTACTATTTGTTAGCTTAGCAGCAGCAGTTCAATGCAATACATAATCTAGCAGAGAGAGAGAGAGAAAAAATACAACATAATAATAAATAAACAAGTAAATCAATTACGTATATTGAATAGATAATTTAAAAATGTGCAAAAACAGAAATACTGTAAAATCTGTCTGGGTAGCCTCCAACCTGAAGACATGAGCTTCAATTTCTCCAACTTCTGGTAATTTCTCTGCCATCTCTACTTCTCTCTTTTACCATTCTCCATTCTGGTTACCCTTTCACTCCTTCTCACAACAGGGGCTGTTAAATAACACAGGCTACACTGTCTACAGCCCCTCCTTCTTCTGCACTTACCGTCCACGCCTCCACATACCAACTGTTATTGCCCCGATCTTCGCCTCCCCCAGCCCCCATCTTCCGCCAACTCCCCGGTCATCATGGACTCACCTTCGCTACTGAGCAGGTGAGAAGGTCTCTGGGGAAACTCTAGAGACGCAAAACATTGGGAACAGATGGTGTGAAACCGCTGGTCCTGAAGGAGTATGCTGAGCAGCTGTGTGGGGTTCTCCAGCACATTTTCAATCTGACTCTGCCTGAAAAAGATCCCGAATGTGTGGAAAACATTATGTGTGATCCCAGTACCCATGAAGGTCCAACCGAAAGTCTTGAATGAATACAGTCCTGTGGCCCTGACCTCACACATCATGAAGAACATGGAGAGGCTGCTCCTGACTCACTTGTGACTCCTAGTCAGATCAGCCCTCGATCCCCTGCAGTTTGCCTACCAGGAGCACATTGGAGTTGACGATGCTGTCATCTACCTGCTGAACGGAGCCTACTCCCATTTGGATAAGCAGGGCAGCACTGTGAGGTGCTTGATTTCTCAAGTGCCTTCAATACCATACAGCCCTCATGCTGGGGAAAAGATCTGTTCAGTGGAGGTTGGCACTTCCATTGTATCCTGGATAAAGCACTACCTGACTGGCAGACAACCGTTTGTGCAGCTTCAGAGTTGTGTGTCAGACATGGCTATAAGCAGCACTGGGGTCCCACAGGGGACTGTATTGGCCCCCTTCCTGTTTACTCTGTATACATTGGACTTTAGATATAACACTGAGTCATGTCATCTGCAGAAATCCTCTGATGACTCAGCAATAGTTGGATGTATAAAGGGAGGACAGGAGGGTGAATATGGGGCCTGGTAGAGGACTTTGTCAAAAGGTGCAAGCTGAATCATCTGCCGCTCAACATCGGTAAGATAAAGGAGATGGTGATGGACTTTAGGAAGACTAAGCCTGCACTGCTCCCTGATACCTTTGATGATGAGGGCGTGGATGTGGTGAGGACCTATAAGTACCTGGGGGTGCACCTGGATGACAGACTTGAGTGGAGCACCAACATAGAGGCTGTGTACAAAAAGGGCCAGAGTCACCTCTACATCCTGAGGAGACCGAGGTCCTTTAGAGTATGCAGGCCTCTCCTTCACATGTTCTACCAGTCTGTTGTTGCCAGTACAATCTTCTATGTGGTGGTGTGCTGGGGCAATGGCATCAACATGGGTGATGCCAACAGGCTCAATAAACTGATTAGAAAGGCTGGCTCTGTTATAGGAGTCAAAATGGACATACTATAGGTTGTGGTAGGACCCTCTGGAAAGTCCTGGCAATTCTGGACAATGTTTCTCACCCTCTGCATGCCACCTTGGCTGAACAGAGGAGCACTTTCAGTAATAGATTAAGACAACTGCGCTGCTCCAAAGAGCACTATATAAGGTCATTCTTACCCTTGGCCATTAGGCTCTATAATGAGTCAACCTGTAGCCAGGGAAGTGATGACCTCCTCCTGTTAGACTGTTATTAACCTCTGTTTACCAGAGCTCTGTTTAAGCTCGTTTTAGCTCTGTTTACCACACCATGCTATCGCGGACACCCTATGAAACACTGTACCATCACTTCTTATCTGGACTGTGTGAATGTTCACCCATTACTGTATAATATGACAGTAATTTTTGCATTACCATCTTATCAGTATGAACTTGTAAATCATATAATCTTTGACTTGCAAATCTTGTAAATTTTACTTTTAAGGTAAATTATTATTTTATTCTTTCTTACTTCTCTTCTAATATTTGTATTTCTGTGCACTTGTAATGCTACTGTGACTTTGTAATTTCCTTTGGGATCGATTAAGTATCTATCACCTCCCTCTAGTCCCTCTCCTCTCCTGTCTGTTCTTCCATGGTCTGCTATCTACTCCTATCAGATTCCTTCTTCTTCAGCCCTTTACCTTCTCCACCTATCTCCTCCCAGCTTTTTACTTCATTCCCTTCCCCACTCACCTTCCCTCTCACCTGCCAGCTTGTACTCCTTCCCCTCCCTCTACTTTCTTATTCTGGCTTCTGCCAACTTCCTTTTCAGTCCCGATGAAGGGCCTTGGCCAGAGACATTGACGGCTTATTCCCCTCCATAGATGCTGCCTGACTTGCTGAGTTCCTTCAGCAATTTGTGTGCATTGCTCTGTACCGAACTGTTCAACGTTCTGTGTCCACTCCTCTGCACCACCACCCCCACGCCCAGACTCCTGACCCAAAACACTGACCGGTTTCTCACTCCACATGAGCTGCCGGTGTGGCTGAGATCCAGCATTTCTGACTGGGTGAAAGCATGTTTGTTCCCTCCCCTCAGTTTGTGTGTGTGTGTTCCGCAAGGACATAGACGACCTCTGTAGAACATGATTGTGCGTGTGCACTGCAGGGAAGCTGGTTCATGCAGTGTAATTGGCCCAGTTCCTTCAAGAAGGGAGGATGTAAATCCCTAACTGTAGTAATTAATTTCTGGATTAACTTCTGTCAGAAGCATTAGCACCACACTGTTCACCTGAAAGACACCATACAGGGTGTCTGTACCTGCGGCCAGCCCTCCCCATTAAGCGGGATCATCACCAGCCTGTCGGATCCTTCCATCTCCTTGTGGTGTTGCTGCCCAGCCATGGCTAAACCAGGACCTTCACTGCCGGGCCCTGCTGCAGCAGTTCTTCCCAGTGTCCAGCAAGCCCCAATGAAGGGGAATGGTTAGATGAAAAGGGAATGTGGAGGAGTGGAGATGTCAGATCCATAGGAGCATGTGGGGAGGAGAATCTCGGATCCTCAGTGAATGTGGGTTCCGAATCCATAGGGAATATCGGGGAGTGGGGGGAGTCAGATCCACAGGGAATGTGGGGATTGACAGTCCGGACCCACAGTGGGGATGTGGGGAGAGATGGTGTCAGATCCACAGGGGTATGTGAAATGGAATCTCAGATCCGCAGGGAATTTGGGAATGGGAAGGGCCAGATCCACAAGGGATATGGAGGAGGGGGAGGGTCAGTCCTATTGGGAATATGGGGGAAGGAGAGGGCTGTATCCACAGGGAGTGAGCAAATAGATAGTCCAGATTCAGTCCCCCTGACACACATGGACCTCCCAGTGGCCTGGCAACCAAGTACATGGACAGAGTTCCCTATTGAGTGACCCTCACCTTGAATGTACACTAACACATTATTGGTGGGGGCAGGTCTGCACTGAATAACACCTGGGTGCAGTTCTGGTAGGGTCTGGTCTGTCACTGTATAAGAGCAGAATTACAGTACTGGTTGTGATGGGTCTGTCATTGTATAACACTGCGGTACAGAAACGGTAGGGATGGATCTGTCACTGTATACACCGGGGTAGAGTACCGTTGGGGACCTTTTCTGTCACTGTATAACACTGGGGTACAGTACCAGTCGGTCAAGTCTGTTACTGTATAACACTGGGGTACAGAACCGGTGAGGACGGGTCTGTCACTGTATAACACTGGGTACAGCACTAGTGGGTCTAGTCTGTTAGTGTATAACACTGGGGTACAGTACTGGTGGGGATGAGACTGTCACTGTATAGCACCGGGATACAGTACCGGTGATGCTGTGTGAGTCACAGTAAACTCCAGGATACAGTACCGGTGGGGATGGGTCTGTCACTGTATAACACCAGGGTACAGAACCGGTGGGGATGGGTCTGTCACTGTATACACTGGGTATAGTACCGGTGGGGATGGGTCTGTTACTGTATAACACTGGGTACAGTACCGGTGGGGACGAGTCTGTCACTGTATAACACTGGGTACAGTACAGGTGGGGACGGGTCTGTCACTATATAACACTGGGGTACAGTACCAGTGGGGATGGGTCTGTCACTGTATAACACGGGTACAGTACTGGTGGGGACGAGTCTGTCACTGTATAACACTGGGTACAGTACCGGTGGGGACGGGTCTGTCACTGTATACACTGGGGTACAGTACTGGTGGGGACGGGTCTGTCACTGTATACACTGGGGTACAGTACCGGTGGGGACTGGTCTGTCACTGTATAACACTGGGTACAGTACCAGTGGGGATAGTTCTGTCACTGTATAGCACTGGATACTGTGCCGGTGGGGACGGGTCTGTCACTGTATGCACTGGGGTACAGTATCAGTGGGGACCTTTTCTGTCACTGTATAACACTGGGTACAGTACCGATGGGGGTAGTTCTGTCACTGTATAACACTGGGTACTGTACCAGTGGGTCTAGTCTGTTACTGTATAACACTGGGGTACAGTACTGGTGGGGATGGGACTGTCACTGTATAACACCGGGATACAGTACTAGTGATGCTGTGTGTGTCACAGTAAACTCCAGGATACAGTATTAGTGGGGACGGGTCTGTGCTGTATAACACCAGGGTATAGTACTTGCGGGGACAAGTTTGGCACTGTAGGACATCAGGATACAGCACTGGTGGGAACTAGACTGTCACTGCATAACACCGGGGTACAGTAATGGTGGGGATGGGTGTGTCACAGTAAAACTTGAAGATACTGTTCCATTTGGGAAGGATATGTTGTTGTATAACACCGGGTTTCAGGACTGGTGGGGATGGGTCTGTCACTGTATAATACTGGGTACAGTACCGGTAGGGACGGGTCTGTCACTGTATACCACTGGGATACAGTACAGGTGGGGATGGGTCTGTCACTGTATAACATCGGGGTACAGTACCGGTGGGGATAGTTCTGTCACTGTATAACACCGGGGTACAGTACCGGTGGGGACGGGTCTGTCACAGTATAACACTGGGGTACAGTACTGGTGGGGACAGGTCCGTCACAGTAAAACTCTGGAACACAGTGCTGGTGGGGACGGATATGTTGCTGAATAACACTGGTGTATGGTACGAATGGTGGTGGGTGTCACAGTATACCATGGGATACAGTAGGAGTGGAGATGGGTCTGTCACTGTATAACACTGGGATACAGTACCAGTGGGGACAGGTGTATCACAGTAAAAGTCTGGGATACAGTGCTGGTGGGGACGGATATGTTGCTGTATAACACTGGTGTATGGTACGGATGGGGGTGGGTGTCACAGTATACCATGGGATACAGTAGGAGTGGAGATGGGTCTGTCACTGTATAACACTGGGATACAGTACCGGTGGGGATGGGTCTGTCACTGTATAAAACTGGGATACAGTACCGGTGGGGACGGGTCTGTCACTGTATAACATTGGGACACAGTACCAGTGGGGATGGGTCTGTCACTGCATAACACGAGGGTACAGTACTGGTGGGGATGGGTCTGTCACTGTACAACACTGGGATACAGTACCAGTGGGGACGGGTCTGTCACTGTATAACACTGGGATACAGTACCAGTGGGGACAGGTGTATCACAGTAAAAGTCTGGGATACAGTGCTGGTGGGGACGGATATGTTGCTGTATAACACTGGTGTATGGTACGGATGGGGGTGGGTGTCACAGTATACCATGGGATACAGTAGGAGTGGAGATGGGTCTGTCACTGTATAACACTGGGATACAGTACCGGTGGGGATGGGTCTGTCACTGTATAAAACTGGGATACAGTACCGGTGGGGACGGGTCTGTCACTGTATAACATTGGGACACAGTACCAGTGGGGATGGGTCTGTCACTGTATAACACGAGGGTACAGTACTGGTGGGGATGGGTCTGTCACTGTACAACACTGGGATACAGTACCGGTGGGGACGGGTCTGTCACTGTATAACACTGGGATACAGTACCAGTGGGGACAGGTGTGTCACAGTAAAAGTCTGGGATACAGTGCTGGTGGGGACGGATATGTTGCTGTATAACACTGGTGTATGGTATGGATGGGGGGTGGGTCTGTCACAGTATACCATGGGATACAGTAGGAGTGGAGATGGGTCTGTCACTGTATAACACTGGGATACAGCAGTTTCTTTATGTCTGATTTGATTTGATTTCTTGCTAAGGACAGCTAGTACTTTTGATTGTTCTTCCACTGGAAACTCCCTTACTGTTCTGTTAGAAAGTGTTAGTGAAAATATTTAAATAATATAACAGGGAAATTGAGTTTTGTGTTATTTCTCTACATCTCTCTGTTCTTTTCAGTGAAAGAGTGAACAGTTCTGTACAGATCACTTCACCAAGTTGATCCTGCTGTCTATTCCAGCTTTGTGAATTAGTCTTGCTTCTTGCCTGACATTATTCGTACGGTAGCTCTGCTGATCCACACTAACTTTCTGAGTTTTCTTCTCTAAACATTTGAAAATTCTTTTTCCCTATGAAGATTACACTATTAGGGGCTACTTGGCCATTGACCATGTCAGTGCCCCTCTCCCCGCAGATAAATCCCACCAATCCCTTTCCTTTCTCCTTGTTTCCATTTAGCTCTGTAATTGATTCAATCAAACACTCGTCAACTCCCCTTTGAGTGTCGCAAATGGTACAGCGTGGAAACAGGCTCTTCGGCCCAATCTGTCCATGCTGACATGTTACCCAGCAATCTAGTCCCATCTACCTGCATTTCAACAGGTTTCAGTAGGTACATTTAATATCAGAGAAATGTATACAATATACATCCTGAAATTCTTTTTCTTCACAAACACCCACGAAACAGAGGAATGCCCCAGAGAATGAGTGACAGTTAAATATTAGAACCCCAAAGACCCCCCCAACTCCCCACTCTCACGCATAAGCAGCAGCAAAGCAACGACACCCCCCCCCAACCAACAAAAAAGCATCGGCAACCCCACTGAGCACTTGAGCATGTAGCAAAGCATCAATAAAGAGACAGACTTGCAGTACCCCAAAGACTATTCGTTCACCCGGTATTCGACATACCACAGGCTCTCTCTCTCTTCCTAATAAAAGAAAAAGAGGTGACCCCATTTCACATTTGGCCCAGGGCCCTCAGGGTCCTCTGAGCCTCTCCTATCCTCGGACTTATCTAGATGGCTTTTAAATGTTGCTAATCTGGCTGCCTCAATCACTATATCTGGCAGTTCATTCCAAATACACACCACCCTTTGTAGAAAGATGCTGCCCCTGCAACACGGTAGCGTAACAGTTAGCACAACATATCACAGCCCTAGCTGTAAGATCGGGGTTCGATTCCCACTACTGTCCGTAAGTGGTCTGTATGTTCTCCCGCGACCATGCGGATTTTCTCCGGGTTTCCAGTTTCCTCCCACATTCTAAAGATGTACGGTTAAGGTTAGTAAGTTGTGTGCATGCTACATGGTGACACTTGTGGGCTGCCAAGCATAATCCTTGCTGCAACACACACAAAATGCCAGAGGAACTCAGCAGGCCAGGCAGCATCTATGGAAAAGAGTAAGTAGTCGATATTTTGGGCCGAGCCCCTTGCATTTTGTGTATGTTGCTTTGGATTTCCAGCATCTGAAGATTCTCTCATGTTTGCAGTCCTGATGAAGGGTGTCGGCCCAAAGCATTCTGTGTATATTATGTGGGAATTTCAGCATCTGTAGATTTTCTTGTTTTTGTGACAATCCTCACTGATTTGATTTGACACAAAGGATACATTTCACTGTAGGTTTAAATGTGTACATGACAAATAAAGCTAATCTTTGAGTCCTGAAGAAGGGTCTCAGACCGAAAAGTCGACTGTTTATTCCTTTCCATGCTGCCTGACCTGCTGAGTTCCTCCAGTATTTTGGATGTGTTACTCTGGATTTCCAGCATCTGAAGAATCTCTTGTGCTTTGATCTTTTACATCTTTCACCTCTGATATTCATCCCATCCCTCATGTTTTTAGCACACCCTCCCTGGGAAAATGACTATCTGCTTGTACATTATCTATGCCACTCACAATAATGTACCAGGTCACCCCCAGTCTTCTACTGCCACTCCCTCTCTTGCTCATGCTCCCCTCTCTCTCATACACTCAATGTCTCTCTCCTTCTTTTACAGTTTCTCTCTCACATTCTCTCTTGTTCTCTCCCCCTCTTTACATTCTCACTAGCTCTCTCACCCCGTCTCTCACACATGCTCAATTTCTCTCTCTCGCATACCCACACACTGGATATCTCTCTTGCTCTTCTCTTCTATCTCTCATACTCACTCGCTCTTTTCCCAGCAGGTTATGCCACCCCTAAGGTTTGTGGTGAAGACGGCAGTGAAGGAGAAAGGCTGATTGGACATTGCCCTGTGTCGTCACAGTGACCATGGCAACCAATGGGAGCAAGGAGCTGGCAAATGTCCCCACGTGCTCACACATGGTGAGTAGTGTTGGAGTCGGGGTGTATGACTGGAGAGAATCTGTGGAGCATAAGTCAGGGAGTATGTGATGGGTTGGTGTTGAAGGAGCTTTCCTCATCTATTCCAGTGTAGGATTTGTTTGACAGCTAAATCAAACAAATTAAATTGAATCCTTGTCCCTCACGTTCAGGATGCACCCCAGTCTCTCAGTCTCCAGTTAGTCAGAATTGAAGTTGGTTTATTATTATCACATGTACCAAGATACAGTGAAGAGCTTGTCTTGCATACTGTTCATACAGATCAAATCATTAGACAATGCTTTGAGGTAGCACAAGGTAAAACAATAACAAACTCCAGAATAAAGTGTTAATGTCACAGGGAAAGTGCAGTCCAGGCAGGTGGAAGTTAGTAATGAAGTGAGGTCAAGAGTCCATCTTATTGCACCAGGGAACCATTCAGTCATCTTACAAAGTAGGGTAGAAACTGTCCTTGAGCCTAATGGTATGCAAAATCAATCTATGAAAATAAGCTATCTTGTGTGTTTATATTTATTGTGTTTCTTTAAAAATTATTATTAGGTTCTTTATCTTATGTTTTTTCTGTGCTGCATCGGATCTGGAGTAACAATTATTTTGTTCTCCTTTACACTTGTGTACAGGATGTGACATTAATCATTAATCTTATTCTCAGGTTTTTGTATCTTCTGCCTGATGGGAGAGGGGAGAAGAGAAAATGTCCTGGGTGGGTGGGTTCTTTGATTATGCTGGCTACTTTACTGAGGCAGCAAGAAGCGTAGACAGAGTCCATGGAGGAGAGTCTGGTTCTTCTGATGTGTTGAGTTGTGTCTACAACTCTGCTGTTTCTTGTGGTCACAGGCAGAGCAGTTGCCATACCAAGCTGTAATGTATCTGGATAGGGCACTACATGGATAAAGATTGGTAAGGAAATACCAAGTTGGCAAAATGCCAACTTTCTTTAGCCTCCTGAGGAAGCAGATGAGTTGGTGAGCTTTCTTGGCCTTGGCTTCTGTGCAGTTTGACCAGGAACATTGGTGATGTTCACTCCTAAGAACCTGGAATCAGATACATCACTGTGTTTAACTGTCAGTTAGCCATAGTTAGCACAGTGCATGCAATGGTATTAGTGGAGACAGAAGAGACAGCAGATGCTGGAATCTGGATTGGTAAACAATCTGCTGGAGGAACTCATTAGGCCGAGCGGGTATGGCAACTACTCTGCACGTATCAGCAAGAGACTGCAGAGAGTTGTGGGCACATCTCAGCTCATCACGGAAATCAGCCTCCCCTCCACGGACACTTCTTGCTGCCTCAGTAAAGTATCATGCTTCAATCCATTAGGGTCCTGAACCAGCATGGATAACTTCACTCACCTCAATTCTGAACGGATTCTACAACTCATGTTCTCAATATTAGTTATTTATTTATTCATTCATTTATGCATTTATTTATTTATTATATTTAAAAAAAATATATATATATATACAATTTATTTATTTTTGAGCAGTTTGTCTTCTTTTGCACATTGGTTGTCAGTCTTTGTGTGTAGATTTTTATTGATTTCATCGTATTTCTCTGTTTTACCGTGAATGCCTGCAAGAAAATGAATCCGGCATTGTATATGGTGACATATACATATTTTGATGACAAATTTACTTTGAACTTTCTGCGCCATTTGACCCTACATTGACATAATATCCACTCACTTGTTCCTTCATTCAATGAGATCCTGACTAATCCTCCACCTCAGCACCTCATCTTCCTGCACTAACCCCATCCCCTCCGATTCCCTGCAAGCAGGCAGAAGATGAGGCTGAAAGGTCAGCAGCGGAGGCAGACGAGGAGGCAGAGGAAGAGGAGGATGAGGAAGAGCTGGACAAGCTGTTGGCAGTGGAGTGCCTGAGAGATCTGCTGAGTGACCGGCCTCCGCAAGAACCTGAGAGGACCTACAGTGAGAAGGACTTTGAATGTAAGTGTGTGAGGATCTGGTCAGTTTGTACATTTGGTGTGAGATTGTGCATGTTCAGTGTGTATGAGGGAGGTACAATTGCTTGCATGTATCCATCTCCTATATATATATGTACGTCTTTCGATATGCATATACGTTATATTGGTCTGTGTGTCAGTGTGCCTTGGGTGTGCCTGTGTGTGTATGTGGGTCCATCTTCTACCTATGTGTACGTGTGCATCAGTGATTACCTGTCTACATACCTGTATATGTATCTGCGTGTCTGTCAGTGTGTGTGTATGTCAGTGCGTATACACATGCATGTGTCTATATAATGTGTGTACTGTATATTTGTGTGTGTCTGTTTATGTATTTGTGTGTGCATCTAACTGTCAGTGTATGTGTATGTTAGTATGTTGGTGTGTGTGCATGTTCCTGTGTGTGAAAGTGGAAATGGTAATTGGTTTACTATAATCACATGAAAAGCTTGTCTTGCATACTGTTCATACAGATAAAATCATTGCACAACACATTGAGGTAGAACAAGGTAAAACAATAACAATGTAGAATAAAGTGTAACAGCTACAGAGGAAGTGCAGTGCAGGTAAGCAATAAGGTGCAGAATCATAACAAGGTAGATTATGAGGTCAAGAGTCCATGTTATTGTATTGTTCAATACTCTTATAACAGCAGGGTAGAAGCCTGGTGGTTTGTGAATTCATACTTCTGTATCTTCTGCCAGATGGGTGTGGATGAAGAGAGACAGTCCATGGTGGGTGGGGTCTTTGGTTATGTTGGCTGCTTCCATGGAGGGAAGGCTGGTTTCTGTGATATGCTGAGCTGTGGTCCATGACCCTCTGCAGTTTCTTGCAGTCACAGGCAGAACAGTTGCCATATGGAGCCGTGATGCATCTGGATAGGATGCTTTCTGTGGTGCATCGGTAAACTTTGATGAGCGTCAAAGGGAACATGCCAAATTTCTTTAGTCTTTTGAGGATATAGAGGCATTGGTGTGTGTGTGTGTGTGTGTGTGTGTGTGTGTGTGTTCGTGTAATGATTTGGTGGGCATAAGAGAAAGAATAACCTGGAGGGTTTGAGGGAACTACAGAGGTGGGGAGGGAATGGGACTAGAGGGATTAAGCTGCAGCCAGCCAGCATGAGCTCTGAGGGCCAAATGGCTTCCTTCTCTGCTGCAAAAAGTAAGTAATAAATCTGCAAAATATTATTGTAAATCTGAAATAAATCAAAAAATAGTGAAGGTACTCAGGAGGTCAGGAGGCATCTGTAAAGTGAGAAATAGAATCATTGTTTTAGTTTCTAACCCCTCTTAGTCCATTATCCTGCCTTCTCCCCAAAACCTTTGAGAACCTTATTAATCAAGGACCTATCAACCTCTGCTTTAATGACCCAATGACTTGGCCTCCAAAGCCATCTGTGGCAGTGAATTCCACAGATTTACCACTCCTTCGCTAAAGAAATTCAGAGAGTAACCACATAGAAACAGGCTGTTTGGCCCATCTAGACCATGCTGAACTATTATGCTGCCTAGTTTCATTGACCTGCCCTCCATTACCCTCTCACTCATGCACTTATCCATATTTCTCTCAAATGCTGAAATCGGACCCGCATCTACCACTTCCACTAGCAGCTCATTCCACACTTGCACCACCCTCTGAGTAAAGGAATTTCCCCTTATGTTTCCCTTAAACACTTTTCCTTTCACCCGTAACCCATGACCTCTAGTTTTAGTGTCACCCAACCTCACCGCAAAAACAGCCTGTTCGCATTTACCTTATCTATACCCCTCATAATTTTGTATACCTCTACCAAATCTAACCAAATTCTCCAACGATCTAGCGAATAAAGTCCTAACCTATTCAACCTTTCCCTATAACTCAGGTCCTCGCGTCCTAGCAACATCTGTGTAAATTTTTTCTGTACTCTTTCAACCTTATCGATATCTTTCCTGCAGGTAGGTAATCAGAACTGCAGATGGTACTCCAAATTAGGCCTCACCACCATCCTGTACAATTCCAATATAACACCCCAGCTCTTCTACTCAGTAGTCTGATTTACACTCAATGGGCACCTTATTAGGGACCTAATAATGTGGCCACTGAGTGGATGTTCATGATCTTCTGCTGCTGTAGTCCATCCACTTCAAAGTCTGAGGCATTCAGAGATACTCTTCTGCACACTAATGTTGTAACACGTGGTTATTTGAGTTACTGTCACCTTCCTGTCAGCTTGAACCAGTCTGGCCACTCTATCCTCCCGATTAGGCCTCACCAATGTCTTATACAACTTCAACATAACACTTCAATTCCTGTACTCAATACTTTTATTTATGAAGGCCAACGTGCTAAAAGCTTTCTTTCTGACTCTATCTATCTGTAACACTATTTCCAAGGAATTATGGATCTGTATTCCCAGATCCTTCTGTTCTATGGTACTCCTTAGTGCCCCACCCAGGTTTGTCCTACCAAAGTGCAACACCTCAGACCTCTGCATTAACTTCCATCTTCCATTTTTCTGACCAGATCCTGCTGCAAGCTTTGATAGTCTTCCTCGCTGTCCACTACAATCATGGTGTTATCGGCACATTTGCTGATCCTAGTTTAACACGTTATCATCAAGATCATTGATATAGATTTTTTTGGCCTCTTGAGGAGGTAGAAGCGCTGGTGAGCTCTCTTGGCCATGGTATATACATGGTTGGACCTGCGCTGGCTTTCTCTGTTGTTCATTCCCAGGAACCTGAACTCTCAACCCTCTTGACCCCAGCACCATTGATGTAGACAAGAACATGTTCACCCTCTCCCTTTCTGAAGTCAACGTCCAGCTCTTCTGTTTTGCTGACCATGAGGGAATGTTTGATGTCATGGCACCATGTCACTAGGCTCTCTACCTCCTTCCTGTACAGTGACATTGTTATTTGGTTGTGAAGCACTGAGGGGAGGGAGCAAACATGCTTTAACCCAAAAACAAATCAGAAA
The DNA here is from genome assembly GCF_963921235.1 of Mobula hypostoma. NCBI lineage: Eukaryota > Metazoa > Chordata > Chondrichthyes > Myliobatiformes > Myliobatidae > Mobula > Mobula hypostoma. The sequence continues at coordinate 107,699,585 of NC_086102.1, read as the reverse complement.
TGATGGAAGAACTCAGCCAGTCAGGCAGCGTCCGTGGAGGGAGAAACCAGTCAGTGTTTTGGGTCAGGAGTCCTTCCTCAGACCTGGGGAATGTGAGGGTGGGGAAGAGTGGACATAGAACATCGAACAATTCTTTCCTGAGCAACACATACAGAATGCTGGAGTAATTCAGAAGGTCAGGCAGCATCTATAGAGGGGAATAAACAGTCAAAGTTTTGGGCTGAGACCCTTCATCAGGTCTGAAAAGGAAGGGGGCAGAAGCCAAAATAAGAAGGACCCAGAAAGGAAAAGGAGAGAAGGGGGAAGGGGGAGGGGCAGAAATTACCAGAAGATGGAGAAATCAATGTTCATGTCATCAGGTTGGAGGCTACCCAGACAAAATATGATGAACATGGATGCGTTCAGTCCTAACACAACACTTCAACTGATGGTGCTGGAAAGTGGAAACTCTTTGCATGCAGCTCCAAAGGGAATCAGCAAATATTCCCATTTAGGATGACTACAGCTGAAATCCATAGTCACAGACATGGGGACTTCAGTCAGGAACATTGTTTTAATTCATTTTAAAAATCTATTGACCTTCAAAATCGGTGGACCCAGACGGCAGACTGAGGTCACAAGTACAGATTCCCTTTAAGAAAAAGGAAATGGGGGACTTCCGGGTCATCAAGGGAATGGCGGCGTAAGGAAAAGGTCTCTCGACAAAAAAGAAGGTAAACTGCCCCAAAATCGAATTTAGACAAATACTTAATATTGCATAACTATATTAATAAAAGGGGCAAGGATGATGTCTAAGAACAAGAATAAAAAGTCCGCTTCGAAGGCTGATAAACATAAAGAGATGCAGCAAGGCGACGGGCCTAGCTCCCCCACGGTAAGCCAGGACGGAGATAATGAGGGGGAATCAGTGACTCTGTCTTTGATTCTCGGAGAGATTCGCGAGTTCCGACAAGATAACAGCAAACAGCTGGAAGATATTAAAGAAGAAATAGTAAAAACTAACTCGCGGATAGATGAAGCCGAAGCGAGGATTGTTGGAATTGAAGAGAAGCTACAAAACGCAGAGGAAGTGATAGCAGAAATGCTGAAGCTACAAGACCAGCTCCAGTGGAAACTAATAGATCAAGAAGGCCGCTCGAGAAGGGAAAATGTGAGGATCTACGGAGTTCCCGAAGGAACCGAAGGTAAACCCGGATTGATGATTCCCTTCGTGGAGAAGCTGCTTAGAGAGAACCTTGATATACCGGCCGCAAAAGACCTACAGATAGAAAGGGCTCACCGCGCGTTGGCACCACAGCCTCCGGCAGGCGCCCAGCCCAGATCGATTCTGATCAGATTTCTCAGTTACAGAACTAAGGAAGAGGTGCTTAAAAGAGCATGGCAAAAGAAAGGTTTCATGTGGAACAACTGCAAAATCAGTTTAGACCACTACTACGCACCGGGGATTCTTGCCAGACGGAAGGAATATACGGAAACACGGAGAGTCCTGAAGGAAAACAACATCAGATTCCAGACCCTGTATCCAGCTCGGCTGAGAGTCTTTTACGACGAAGGGACAAAAACTTACGCTACGGTGGAGGAGGCAACATTGGACCTGGCGGACCGGGGACTACCTATTAAAGTTATCACCCAACCGGAGTCGCTACTGGAGAGGATTCGGCAGAAGTCGTGGCAGTTAGTGGGGCGAGGACGCTCCACTCGAACCAGAGTGTCAAACTACAAGGAAAAGCTGCAAATATTCAGACGCGAATGTACAGAGAATACAGATTTATTAAGAGAAATGACTGAAAAGAGTAAATCAGACTTAAAAGTGAAATGAAAACTGGTAACTGAAAATAAACTAGGCGGAATAACTTGAATGATAGCAATATGGTCGAGACATAAATAGGAGAAAATTCTCTATGATTATTCAAACTGCTGAGGGCCCTCTAACACAGGGTGAAGATAGAGGTTATCCCTCTGAACTGAGGCGGGTCGGTGCTCAGGCCTCACTGTGGGAAGTTGGGAAAAATTTTCAAATGTTATACGTTCAGAAATGTCTAGGGTGTGGTTATATGTCTTGGTTTACTGTTGAGAAGGGATTGCTTACTGTTTGGTTAGAAAAGGAGAGTGCTTTTTTTCTACTAGAGAAAAATGCAAACTGAATTGGTAAAAATAATTTCCTATAATGTTAATGGAGTTTTGAATCCAATTAAAAGAAATAAGATTATGTCTAAATTGAAAAAAGAGAGGGCACAAATAGCTTTCCTCCAGGAAACACATATGAGCCAATCTGAACATGGAAAATTAAAAAGAATGGGCTTTAAGCATGTATTTTATTCATCATATAAGTTGAGTCACAAAAGAGGGGTAGCTACTTTACTATCAAGTACTCTTAATTATGAACATATTTCAGAGACTAGAGACAAAGACGGACGGTTTGTAAAAATCACAGGAAGAATAGAAGGTACAGAAATAACATTGCTGAATGTTTATGCTCCTCCAGGTAGTGAATGGTCATTTTATAGACACATTTTTGACCTAATGGTCAGTTCTCGAGGGGTAGTAATTTGTGGAGGGGATTTTAATATTAGATTAAATCCTATATTAGATTCTTCAAGAATAGTTACTCAGAATAAACCTCTGACTCGGAAAGTGAATTCATTGATGGAGGAGTTGGGAATTATAGATGTCTGGAGGGAATTACACCCTACTAGTAAAGATTATACATATTACTCTTTCCCTCATTCAGCCTATTCAAGGATAGACTATTTCTTTATCTTTAATACAGATAGACTCAGGATAAAAAACTGTAATATTGCAACAATTGATCTGTCGGATCATAGCCCAGTCTCTATGTCTCTAATCCTGGAAAGGAAAATGAGGAAAACACTATGGAGGCTAAACTCACATATACTCAATAACCCGAAAGTAATGGAGAGATTAAGGGGAGAAATCAAAGAATATCTAGACCTTAATGACACGGGAGAAACATCACCAGTGATTTTATGGGATACATTGAAAGCTGTACTGAGAGGGAAAATTATTTCCATTACTACTCACATGAAAAAAATCAATGCACAAAAATTAGCAGACCTTCAAGGAAGATTAAAACAACTTCAAGTTGTAGATAGCAACAAAAGTAATTCAAATCGAAAACAGGAAATTAGGAAATTGCAAAGTGAAATTGATGATATTTATACGTTGGAAACTCAAAGAAATTTTCTTTACCTGAGACAAAAGAATTATGAAGTAGGAGGTAAATCAGCTAGATTATTAGCATATAAATTACGAAAACAACAAGCAGACAATACAATTCATAAAATAAAGAATCCAAAGACAAAGCTTGTGGAGAGTACAATAGGGAAAATTCAAGAGAGTTTTGAAACATATTATCGAGAGCTGTACTCCCAACCCTGGGCCCCCAATGAGCCCTATATAGACAGTGTATTGAATTTTTTAGATCTACCTAAACTTACAGATTTACAAAATGAAAGTTTATTAGAACCAGTAACTGTCAAAGAACTGAACGTGGCCATCTCTAGGTTAAAGGCTGGAAAGTCCCCGGGTTCTGATGGGTTTACCTCAGAGTGGTACAAGTCCCTGAAGACACAGTTAGCCCCATTACTACTTAACACCTTTAACTGGATCTTGCAGAGAGGAGAAACTCCACCTTCCTGGAGAGAAGCGATTATTTCAGTTATTCCTAAAGAGGGTAAAGATAAACTAGAATGTGGCAATTATCGGCCAATTAGTGTTCTTAATTTAGATTACAAACTATTTACATCTATATTAGCGCGCAGATTGGAAAAGCTTTTACCTGGCCTAATCCATTTAGACCAGACTGGATTTATTCAACAAAGACAAACACAGGACAACATAAGGAGAACTCTGCACATATTAGAACAGGTTAATAAGAACGAGACAGAGACAATGGTAGTAGGATTGGACGCTGAGAAAGCTTTTGATTCGGTTAGTTGGGCATTCCTATACAGAGTGTTAGGAAGATTCAGCTTTCAAGAAAGGTTTATTAAAGTAATTCAGACTCTATATGACAGCCCTACAGCCCGAATTAAGATAAATGGGGACCTCTCTGACTCCTTCATTTTAGAGAGAGGCACTAGACAGGGATGCCCAATTTCTCCTCTCCTTTTTGCGCTATATATTGAACCACTTGCCCAACTAATAAGACAGAGCGAAATCGTAAAAGGTATCAAGGTGGCAGGGATTGAACAGAAAGTGGCGTTATTCGCAGATGATGTTTTGGTCTATCTGAGTGAACCAGAAAAATCATTTATAGGATTGTTTACACTGTTGGATGACTTTGGGAAAATATCAGGTTATAAAATAAATGTAAAGAAAACGCAGGTTGTGTCCCTAAATTATACACCATCCAAAAATTGCAGGATACATACGATCTTAAGTGGGAAGCTAAATCATTAAAATATTTAGGAATAACCCTGCCGAAGGATCTTTCAACACTGTCACAGGTAAATTATGGGCCATTAATCTCAGAGATAAAAGCAGATATGCATAGATGGAATCTTATCCCCTTTTTAAGTTTAAATTCAAGGATAAATACTATAAAAATGAATATTCTTCCTCGGTTATTATATCTTTTCCGTACTTTACCAGTGGAGGTGGATGATAATCAATTCAGGGAATGGGACAAATGGATTTCCCGCTTCATTTGGCAAGGAAGGAAACCTAGAATTCGATATAACACCTTACAGTTAGGGAAGGAAGGAGGAGGTATGGTTCTTCCTTGCCTGAAAAATTATTTTTATGCCTCACAGATAACCCCTCTGTTATATTGGTGTAATAGGGAATATAAGGCTAGATGGAAGGAAATAGAATTTGGATTAGTTGACAGTTTTCCTCTTCAGGCCTCAATAGCTGACAAAGGATTGATGGCCCAGTTGGAAAAATTTAATAATGCTTGGATAAATTTTACATTAAAAGTATGGCAGAAGGTGGTTAATTCATGTGGAATTAATAACATGTTAAAACTCTTTAGATGGTGTGCATATGATACCGAATTCCTTCCCAACAGAGGAGATAAAAGATTTGAGCTATGGATAAAGAAAGGTCTTACAACCTACCTCTCATTTATAGATAAAAGAGTATTACAAAGTTTCCAAATCCTGCAGGACAAACATGGCCTAGAACATAATGACATTTTTAGGTACCTTCAAATACGAAACTATGTTAACCAGAGTTGTAGATATACAGACCTATCAACAGTAGAATTAGAATTTTTCAAGATTCTGAATTCGGCTTGCAGTTCAATACCTAGTAAATCAGTTTCTCGCCTATATAATGCACTCTCCCATGCTAAAAATGTAAATACACTGTATATTAAAGAGAAGTGGGAGAAAGAAGCGGGGTTGGTACTTTCAGAGGAGGCTTGGGGGAAAATCTGCAGCTTTCAATGGTCCTCGACTAATTCTTTGACTTGGAGAGAACATTGTTGGAAAAACATTATAAGATACTTCAAGACCCCATATCAGGAAAAATATAAAGATACAAATGTGATGTGTTGGAGAAGGTGCGACTCCAAGGAGGCAAATCATTTTCATATTTTCTGGGATTGCCCTAAATTAAGTCTATTTTGGGAAGGTATTCATAGAACATTAGTTAAGGTACTTAGGTCCCAGATACCTCTGAACTTTGAGACGCTTTATTTGGGGCATGTATTGTTCCTTGAACAGAAGGAAGATATAAAGTTGCTGCAGGCCCTCTTAGCAGCAAGTAAGAAATCAATCACTAGAAAATGGCTAAATCCAATACCACCTACATTAGAAGATTGGTACAAAATTATCTTGGAAATATTTAAAATGGAAAAGTTGACTTACTCCCTGAGAACTCAAAAAGAAACATTTTATCAAATCTGGAATAAATGGATTGAATATATAACCCCAATGCGAGCAGACTTTAGATGACTCTCCTAATGATTTATATTGCTCTTCTCATCAACACAGTAATATTGCTAACGTAAGCACCCCTAGTCTAAATGTTTGTTTTTTTTTTGGAAAATAGAGAATTAACACAAGTAAAGGGAAAGATTTGCGAAAGGGATAAAAAAAATGAAAAAATTAAGTAAATAAGTACATAGGGATTGGATAATTATGTCTGCGAGCAGGAACAAGCACGAACAAATTGGGATATAAACACCTACAATGGTTGGTATATAGGCTTGTATGCAACATTTTGGACCAGTGGAAATGGTCCAGAAGGGTTGTATGGAAACTATTATTACCATTTTTCTTAACAACTAATTTCATTACTTAGCCTAATAGGTTAGATTTACCACAGTACATAATTATCTATTTAAATGTTTATTTTCCTTTTATATCATCTCAATGTGTACTTAAGAATGTATAAATAATTGTAGTTTTATACATATAAAAAAATGGAAAAGGTTATATGTGTGAAAAAAGTACATGATAATTGTGAATTCCTTATCCAAATAAAAATAAAATTAAAAAAAAAGAAAAAGGAAATGTGGAAAGTGTGTTAAGATTGAAACACAGAGCCTTTAGAAACCCACTACCTACCATCTTGCTGGCAAATGTATAGTCTCTGGAAAATAAAACTGAAGACTTCGGAGCCAGATTGCAGTACCAGAGGGACATGAGGGACTGCTTCATGGAAATATGACTCACCCCTACCATTTCAGACGCAGCGCTGTAACCCAAGGGGGTTCAACTTCTACCACATGGACAGAACAGCAAAGTTGTTTAAAGGTAGAAGAAGAGGAGTATGCTTCATAATTAACACATTGTGGTGCACAGACATGGCAGTTCTGTCTCAGTCCTGCTCATCTGGAACATCTAGCAGTCAAGTGCAGTCCATTTTATCTGCAAAGGGAGTTTTCCGCTGCCATCCTGGTAACAGAGTCATTCCATGTCAGGTTGGCACTGGAGGAGCTGAGTACCATGATCAGCAGTCATGAAAGAGTACACACTGATGCCTTCCCTATCATTGCAGGGGATTTCAACCAGGTCAGCTTGAAGAAGTCTCTGAACAACTAGCACCACTATATCACCTGTGGAACCAAAGCAGCCACCACACTTGACCACCATCAAGAACGCTTACTGTCCCATCCCACGCCCACACTTAGGCAAGTCCAATCTCCTGGCTGCACTTCTACTCCCAGCATACAGGCAGAGACTGAAGACCACATCACTATTGGTGAGGGCCATAAAGGTATGGTCAAGGGAGATGGAGGAATACCTACAGGACAGCTTTGAATTAGTGGACTGGACAATATTCAGGGATTTGTCTTCAAATCTGAATGAATATGCCACATTTGTCACTGACTACATCAAGACCTGTGTGGATGACTGTGTGCATACCGGACGAATCCGTACCAAAAACTGCGGATGACCAGTAGATTTGTAGTCAGCTGGGGGCCAGATCTGTGGCGTTCAAGTCCAGGTATGACCTACAGAAGGATATGTTAAGAGCAAGAAAACAATTTTGATTGAAGTTAGAGATGGAATCAGATGCACGCCAGCTCTGGCAGGGTTTGCAGGCCATTACTTCCTGTAAGGCGAAACCTAACATCATGAATGGCTGTGATGCTCCACTCCCAGATGAGCTCAATGCCCTTTATGCACACTTTGAAAGGGAGGATAATACTACACCTGTGCAAATCCCTGCAGCATCTGGTGACCCCGTGATCTCAGTCTTGGAGATTGACGTCAGAACATCTTTCAAGAGGGCGAACACTAGCAAGGCATCAAGCAATGGATTAACTGGTAGGGCTGTGAAAACCTGTGCCCAATCAACTGGCAGGAGTGTTCAAGGACATCTTCAATCTCTCGCTGCTGCAGTTGGAGGTTGACAGCTGCTTCAAAAGGGTGACAATCATACCAGCACCCAGGAAGATCAGGGTGAACTGGCTCAACAGCTATTGCCCAATTGCACTCATATCTACTGTGATGAAATGCTTCGAGAGGTTGGTCATGGCCTGAATCAATTTCTGCCTAAGCAAGGACCTGGATCCACTACAGTTTGCCTATCGCCATTGCAGGTCTACACCAGATACCATCACACTGGCTCTCCGCTCCACCTTGAACCCTTAGGACAATAAAAATGCCTACCTCAGGCTGCTGTTTGTTGATTACAGATCAGTGTTCAACACAACCATACCCACGATATTAATCAGTAAGCTTCAAAGCCTGTACCTCTCTCTGCAACTGGATCCTTGACTTCCTCATCGGGAGATCATAGTCTGTGCGGATCGGAAATAATTTCTTCTTCTCGTTGATAATCAATGCTTGTTTGGCACACTTCTTTACTCTACACCCAAAATTGTCTGGCTAAGGACTGCTCAAACACCATCTATAAATTTCCCACGACAACAGTTTTTGGCAGAATCTCAGCTAGATTCAGCTAGGTGATCAGACTTCCCAAAGTGAGGGCGTGGAATAGCATGGTAGGCATCCTTAATGGTGGTGTAACAGTGATCCAGTGTGTTGTTTCCTCTGGTATTGCAAGTGATCTGTTGATGGTAATTGCTGAGTGATATTTTCAGACTGGCCTGGTTAAAATCCCCCAAAATGAAGGAGAAGGCGTTAGGGTGCACTGTTTTGTGCATGTTGATCCCATTGCTCAGATCATCTAAAGCCTGATTGACATTGGCCTGAGGTGGAATGTATACCGCTACCAAAATGATCCCAGAGAACTCGCGTGGTAGGTAAAAGGGACGGCACTTAATTGCAAAATATTCCAGGTCTGGTGAGCAGAATTGGGACAGCACTGATATATTCGTGTACTAAGAAGAGTTGATCATGAGGCACACTCCTCTGCCTCTGCTTTTGAGAGACTCTACAGAAATATCCTGACGGTGTATAGTAAACTAGTCGGCATGGAATCCGGGGAGGAGTCCATTCACAATCGGCATTGTTTCGTCAGTTTTAAGCAGCGTTAGTTCGTTTAATTGCATTAAGGCATCTTTGTTGACTGTACTGACCTTGGAAGTAGTTGTGCTTTTTAGCTGTAACAGGCTGAAACGGGAATATTTAATTGTATCCATTGAGAGTTCTATTGCCACACGAGTCGCCTCGAGGTGCCCCGGAGCCCCATTAAATTACCTCACTATTTTTGCACTACTTATTAATTTTTTTAAATAAACACATGAGATGATCGTGTTTAACAAAACCAAAGAGCTGATTATTGACTACAGGAGGAGGAAACCAGAGGTTGACGAACCAGTTTTCATTAGGTGACCGGAGTTGAAGAGCGTCAGTAAATTCCTTGGTGTTACCATTTCAGAGGATCAGTCCTGGGACCATCACGACTGCCATTACAAAGAAGGCACAGTGGCATCTCTACTTTCTTAAAAGTTTGCACAGATTCGGCATGTCATCTAGAACTTTGACAATCTCCTATAGATGCACAGTATCCTGACTGGTTGCATCATGGTTGGTATGGAAACACCGATGCCCAGGAATGGAAAGGCCTACAAAAGTAATGAATAAAGTCCAGTCCATCACGAGGAAAACTCTTCACACCATTGAGCACATCTACAAAGAATGCTGCCATAAGAAAGCAGCATCCATCATCAAGTCCGGACGAGGGGTCTTGGCCTGAAACATCATTGTTTACTCTTTTCAATAGACGCTGCCTACCTGCTGAGCTCCTCCACCATTTTGTATGTGTTGCCATCCGTTATCAAAGCCCCCCCACCATCCATGCCATACTCTCTTCTCGCTGCTGCCATTGGGGAAGGAGGTACAGAAGCTGTAAGTCCACATCACCAGGTTCAGGAACAGTTATTACCCTAGAACCATCAAGCTCCTGAACGAACATGGATAATTTCACTCACCTCTGCCTGTAATTAACATTGCGCACTCAGTAAATAACACTAAGATCTTGAGTTGCAGCATCCTTGAAAGTGAGTCCAATCACTTCCAAGGACATTACAACTCATGTTCTCAGTATTATTTATTTATTTATTTGTTTGTTTGTTTATTTATTTATTTATTTATTTATTTATTTATTTATTTATTAATTATTATTATTATTATTATTTGGTTTTTTTGTAATTGCATAGTTGTCTTCCTATGCAAATTGGTTGTCTGCCTGTGTTTCTTAGTGTGTAGTTTATCATTGATTCTATTGTGCTTCTTTGTCTCTACTGTGAATGCCTGCAAGAAAATGAATCTCAAGGTTGTATATGGTGATATATAAAAATTTTGATAATAAGTTTACTTCGAACTTTGAGATTCTGCAGACGCTGAAAATCCAGAGCAACTAATACAAAATGCAGGAGGAATGCCACTATCTAATACCAGAGGGCATGCATTTAAAGTGAGAGGAGGTAATTTCAAAGGAGATGTGAGTGGCAAGTTTTTTATGCAGTGGTGGGTGCCTCAGATGCATTGCCTGGAATGGTGGTAGAGGCAGATACATTTAAAATCCAAAGGAAATTTATTATCAAAGTATATATTTGGCACCATATACAATCTTGAGATTCATTTTCTTGTGGGCATACACAGCAAATCCAAGAAGCACAACAGAATCGATGAAAGACTGCACCCAACAGGATGGACAAGTAACCAATGTGTAAAAGACAACAAACTATGCAAATACTAAAGATAGATAGATAGGTAATTAATAAATTAATTAATATTGCAAATATAAGATGACAAGTCCTTAAAAGTAACTTCATAGGTTGTGAGAACAGTTAAGCGATGGGGCAAATGAAGATGAGTGAAGTTAGTCCCTCTGGTTCAAAAGCCTGATGGTTGAGGGATAATAATTGTTCCTGAATCTGTTGGTGTGGGTCCTGAGGCTCCTGTACCTTGTTTCTGATGGCAGCAGCGAGAAGAGAACATGGCCTGGGTTTTGGTGGTCTTTGATGATGGATGCTGCTTTCCTGCAACAGTACACCACGAGATGTGCTCAGTGGTGGGGGAGGGTTTTACCTGTGATGAACTGTGCTATATCCACTTCTTTTGGCAGGATTTTCCATTCAAGGGCGTTGGTGTTTTCATACTAGGCTGTAATGCAACCAGTCAATGTACTCTGCACCACACGTCTATCGAAGTTTGTCAAAGTTCTAGATGACATGCCATATCCTTGCAAACTTCAATGGAGGGAGAAGTGCTGCTGTGCTTCTGTAAAGGCACTTGCATGCTGGGCTCAGGACAGATCCTCTGAAATAGTAACACGGAGAAATTTAAAGTTGCTTCTAACCGTCTCCACCTCTGATCCCCCGACGAGGACTGCCTCATGGACCTGAAGTCAATAATCAGCTCCTTGGGTGAGGGGTTATCATTGTGGCACCACTCAGCCAGATTTTCAATCTCCCTCCTATGTGCTGATTCGTCAGCACATTTGATTCAGCCAATGACAGTGGTGTCGTCAGCAAACTTAAAAATGGCATTGGAGCAGTCCTTAGCCTCACAGTCATAAGTGGAGAGGGGGCTAATCACACAGCCTTGTGGTGCACCCGTGCTGATGGAGATTGTGCATCCCAGTTGAACTGTCTGGGTTCTTCAAGTGAGGAAATCGAGGATCCAGTTACACAAGGAGGTATTGAAGCCAAGGTCTTGAAGCTTATTGATTGGTTTGGGGTGATGATGGTTTTGGATGCTGGGCTGTAATTGATTAAGTGCATTTTTGCTGTGCAAATGTTCCAGGGTTGAGTGAAGACCTGCTATTGACCTGTTGTGGCAGAAGGCAAATTGGAGTGGATCCAAGTCGCTTCTCAAGCAGGAGTTGATATGTTTCATCACCAGCCTCTCAAAGCACTTCATCACGTGGATGTATGTGATATTGGATGATAATTATTAAAGCAGGTTACCACGTTCTTCTTAGGCACTAGTTTAATTGAAGCCTGCCTGAAGCAGCTGGGTATCTCAAACTGCTGAAGTGAGAGGTTAGAGATGTTGGTGAACATGCCAGCCAGTTGATCAGCATCAGTCTTTAGTACTCAGTTAAGTACCCCATCTTGGCTGGATGCTTTCTGTGAGTTCACCTTCCTGACGGATGCACTCACGTCAGCCTCAGAGACTGAAATCACAGGGTCATCAGGGACTGTGGGAGTTCATGAATGTCCTCCATGTTTTATCATTCAAAGTGAGCATAGAAGACAGTGAGTTCATCTGAGAGCGAAGCCTTGTTGTCACCTATGTCACTTGGTTTCACTTTGTAAGAGGTAATATCATTCAAGCCCTGCCACAGCTGTAGAGTACATGATTTAAGTTTGGTCCGGAATTGCCACTTTGCACATGAGATGGCTTTTCGGAGATTGTACCTGGACCTCTTGCAGTATTCGGTTGCCGGAATTGTATGGCCCTCAGCAGATTGTGTATCTCTTGGTGGGGAAGACACACATTTGTCTAGGACTGTTTTTATAAAGTCTGTGATAACTGTAGTGTATTCATTCAGATTCTCTGATGAGTCATTTAATACGACCCAGTGCATTGACTCAAAGCAATCCTGTAGCTGTTCCTCTGTCTCCTGCAACCATTTCTTTGTTGTCCTTGTCTCTGGAGCCTTGCTTTTAAGCCTTGGCCTGTATGCAAATAGGAGAAGGACGGCCAAGTGATCAGATTTCCCAAAATGCATTCTAGGCATGGAACGGTAGGCATTCAAGTTCAAGTTTAATTATTATTCAACCGTATATGAATATAACCAAACAAAAGATTTGCAAAGTTGCCAAGTTGCAAAACACATTGCCAACAGCGCACTGCAAATAGCACATATCGTTCTGATTTCAGTAAGACATGCAGTCACACAAAAAAAAAGCACAAATATCTGAGTGGCATGGCTGTATTATCCAAGTCCAACTTGTTCTTTCACTGAGCAAACACCGACAGGAGAGGCCAGCCCCCAATACATCACGATTTCAGCATGCCCAGCAGAGCTCTCTCCCTGGGCAGCCTCATCAGGTCGCTGAGTCCAAGACGACCTTGCGGCCAAGACCTTGTACTCGCCACATGCAAGGCAACGCAGCTACCCCACTATCGGTCTCGCCAATGAATGGACTTGCAGTTTTCTACATTACCAACATCCAACAGGGTTTTCCAATTCCCAGTAAAGATATCCAAGATAATTATTCACTTTACTTGGTGGATTGCGCACTGTCTTGGCACAAATGACAACACAACATTGTTCACAATAAGTCAAGCTCCATGGCTACCAAGCAACTAGCTGATGGAACAGCCCTGGATTACTTGGTGTTCTTAGTATCCAGCAGTGATATGTGTTTGTGAAAAATACACGAGACGAACAAATGCACCTTTTATTAGATCCCGAGTGGCTGCTGCATCTGAGTGCGTTACCATCCTAATGGAAGATTCCTTATTCCTCACTCCTTATTCCAGTATCACAGTGGTCAAGTGTGTTGGGAGCCCTGGTGCTGCAGCTTTTGTGCTGATGATAATTGGACATAGTTTTCTTCAATCAAGCTTGATTGATGACCCTGACTATGATTTGAAATGCGTTGGAGTGGGCAGTTTCTTGTTTGCTGGTGGCAGTACTTGATATCTTGAGTGCCTGATTAACATTGGCCTTTGGTGATATGTAAACAGCGGTCAGGATCATGGAGGGGAACTCTCTTGGTAAGTAGAATGGTCGGCACTTAATCATCAGATGTTCCAGGACCGAGGAACAAGTGTGTGACAAAACAGCCATGTCGGAGCACCAGAAGGAGTTGATCGTGAAGCACCGACCCCCACCTTTTGCCTTCTCTGAATCAGCTCAGTCCATCCTGTTTGTCGGGAAGCCATGCACCCTACACATTCAAAACTTTCAAGAGACGTTTAGATAAGCACAGGAATGTGAGGAATATGCACGTTGTGTAGGTTGATCATTTGATTACTGACTGGATTGGTTTGGCACAGCACTGTGGGCCAAAGAGCCTCTTCCAGTGCTGTACTGTTCTATGTTCAAACTCAGCAGGTCAGGCAGCATCTCTGCAGAGGAATACAGTCGATGTTTTGGGCCAAGATCCTTCATCAGGACTAGAAAGAAAGGGGGAGGAAGCCAACAACACACATAAAAGTTGCTGGTGAACGCAGCAGGCCAGGCAGCATCTCTAGGAAGAGGTGCAGTCGATGTTTCACGCCGAGACCCTTCGTCAGGACTAACTGAAGGAAGGGGAAGAAGCCAGAACACTCTCCCCCCTACGTTCTTATTCTGGCTTCTTCCCATTTCCTTTCCAGTCCTAATGAAGGGTCTCAGCCCAAAATGCCACCAGCTTATTCCCCTCCAGAGATGTTGCCTGACCTGCTGAGTTCCTCCAGCATTTTATGTTTCTTAATATATTTGTTATTGTAACTTAAGGTTTATTAAATGTATTGCACTGTACTGTTGCCACAAAGTAACAAATTCCACGACATATTAAATGAAGTCAAGACAGGAGTCAGGCAAGGCTGTATGATGCCAGCGATATTTAACCTGGTGATTGACTGGGTTATGAGGCAAAAAAATGAAAGGTAAGCTGCGAGGCATTAGATTGGCTCTATTTTCTACTTTAGAAGACCTTGACCTTGTGGATGACCTTCCGGTTAAGATGGCACTACCGAACATATGCGACAGTTTTCTGGTGGTTAAAAGCTATGAAATTTGACTAAAAACATCATTAAACATACCATTTATGAGGTAAATTGTGTTGAATTATCTCCGCAAACAGTGAACGAGTGAGCGATGGAGAGGCTAGTTTGGAGGATGAGCCGAAATGTTGCATTGCTGAAGAAGTTCCGATATCTATACAGCTGGCCTGGGAGTGAGTTGCTGGGCCGCATGATCTAGACCCAGAGCCTATCGAAGCAGCGATGCCCGAGTCCTAGTGCGAGGTACCATTCACTGTTTAGACAATTTAAGCGCCAGCCCAGATCAGAGTTGAGAGCTCGTTTTGCTCTCTCTTTCTCGCTCTGCAATCTTCACTTCTCTCTACAGGGTGCCAGAGCCTTTCGCTGTCCCGCTGTTTGGTCAATGTAAACACCGGCCCAGACAGGCTGAAAAGACAAGGTGTTGGAAGGGATGAGAGTCGATTTCACTCATTCTCTGCGATGGTCATCTCCATGGCGCTAAGGCTATGAAGACTGCCCTAGCTGCTGTGCTCCGTGCTCACTAATATGATGAAGAGATAAGTGAGGCATTGGGCCTACTCCGAGCTGCTCTGGGGTTCAGATCTGAGGACTCAGTTTTGGTTCAGAATGTTGTTGCTTGCTTCACTTGTTTGCATGATACATTTCTTTCTCTTGTGTATCAAGTGTTGGTCTTTTATTTTTATTTTTATTTGTTCTTTTTCTTTAAATTGTGTCCTTTCTGGTTTCTTGCTTTGTGGCTACCTGTGAGCAAGCAAATCTCAAGGTTGTATAATTTATACATTCTTTGATAATAAATGCACTTGAATCTTGAATTGCTATCACATACACATGCAAGAGAAAACTCAGTGCCTATGTACCTTGGTGGACAGGTTGGACTCAGAGTCATCCAGAGAAAGATTGAGACCATAACCCTCAGTCCTCCTGTCAAGGCAGATGGCATCAACTTACTCAGCACCAGCAGATTCATCTACCTGGGCAACATCACTCAGTTGAATGGTGGGACCAAGGATGGCATCCAGTGTAGACTCAGAAAAGCTAGAAATGCCTTCAGATCAATGAGCAACCTATGGGGATAAACCAAGTACTGCACGCACACCAAGGTGAAGGTGTACAGAGCTGTGTTCTGTCCACACTCTTGTATGGGTCAGAATGCTCACATTTGACAGAGGGCGACCTTGCCAAGCTGTTGTCATTCCACATCATGAGCCTCTGGAAGATCCTCCGTGTTTTCTGGCCAAGAAAGATCTCCAGCCACCCCCTACTCCTTCTGTGTCACCTAGAGAACATGGCCACAATCATAATGAGGAAATGTTGGAAAGAGAATGGGCACTTGATGAGAAGAGAGCCTAACTCCATCATCAAGGCATCACTTCACTGGACCCCTAAAGGGCAGAGGAAACCAAAGACAACTTGGGACTTTACTGTAGAGGCAGAAATGAGGACCCTGAACCACACCTGGGCACGATAGGGAAGATGGCCAAGGACAGATAGAGAGGAAGGACTTTCATTGATGCCCTAAATGTCAGCAGCATAATGGGCAGTAAGTAAGTTGGGCATTGCAATTTGGGAAGTCAAATCCAGCTAGACGTGTACAGTAAATATTGAAGTGTAAAAACCACGGAGAAGGGCAGATCATACTGAGGTAGATTGTGAGGTCAATACTCCATTTTATTGTACAAGAGTTCTTTTTGCTCCTTCATTAATCCCTTGGCTCTGTAGGGTTTTTGAGGCTTCATTGAAACTTGGTAAACTTCCTGAATCTTTCAATAGAGCGTCAATTTCTCTAATATTAAAGAAGGATAAAGATCCTGCTCAATGTGCATCTTATAGACCAATATCTTTATTAAATGTTGATTCTAAAGTTTTTTCTAAGTTATTAGCAAATAGATTAGAAAAAGTACTTCCTTCTATTATTTCGGAAGACCAAACGGGTTTTATTAAAGGTCGTTACTCTTTTTATAATATTCGCACACTGTTAAATATCATTTATACTCCCTCACAAAATGTTCCTGAGTGTGTCATCTCTTTAGATGCTGAGAAAGCTTTTGATAGAGTAGAATGGCCTTATTTATTTAAGGTGCTTGAAATGTTTAATTTTAGCTCGAAATTTATATCCTGGATTAAACTGTTATATCATTCTCCTGTGGCCTCGGTCCGTACTAACTCTTTAAGTTCACCTTTTTTCCCTCTTTTTCGAGGTACTCGACAAGGTTGTCCTCTTAGTCCCTTATTATTTGATATTGCATTAGAACCTCTTGCAATTGCCATTCGAGAATCTCCAAATATTACTGGGATAACTCGGGGCTTAAAGTCCCATAAATTATCACTCTATGCTGATGATTTACTTTTATATATTTCTAATCCTCAAAAATCCATCCCGGCTGTTTTAGAGCTATTAGCACAATTTGGTCTTTTTTCAGGTTATAAATTAAATCTTAGTAAGAGTGAACTCTTTCCGATTAATAAACAACTTCCCTTATATTATAAATTTCCATTTAAATTGATTAATAATTATTTTTCATATCTTGGGATTAAAATTATTTGTAAATACAAAGATTTATTTAAGACTAACTTTTTACCATTAATAGACCATATTATTCAACTTTCATCTAAATAGTTTCCTTTATATTTAACTTTGATTGGTCGTATTAATGCAGTTAAGATGTTTTTTTTGTCAAAATTTTTATATATATTTCAGGCATTACCAATCTCTGTTCCAAAATCTTTTTTTGACAAAGTTGACTCTAAAATTTCTTCATTTATTTGGCAGAATAAAAACCCAAGACTGGGTGAAATACATTTACAGAAAGCTAAGAGAGATGGAGGTTTAGCATTACCTAACTTTAGATTTTATTATTGGGCAATTAATATTCGACATATGAAATTCTGGTTACTTGACCAGGATATACTATCCATTCCTAAATGGGTAGCATTGGAATTACAATCTGTTCAGGGTTTTACACTTGGCTCTATTTTAGGTTCCTCTCTTCCTTTTGATTTGAAACGCCTTAAACAGGTGTCTAACCCGATAGTTAAATATACCTTACGTATTTGGTTTCAATTCAGAAAATTTTTTGATCTTAATCAATTTGGGTTAGCGATTCCTATTTTAGGTAAAATATTTTTTCCTCTCTCTTTTACGGATCGTGCTTTTCAAATTTGGAAGACTAAGGGTATTTCACGGTTTTTGGATTTATTTTTAGATGGTTCCCTTATGTCTTTTGAACAATTATCTAATAAATATAACTTATCAAGAATACATTTTTTTAGATATCTACAAGTTAGAAATTTCCTAAGTACTATACTTTCTTCCTTTCCAATGCTTCCTCCTACATACATTTTAGATACTATAATCAACCTTAATCCATGTCAGAAAGGTGCATCGGCTATGATTTATAATATTATTATGAAACTTAGGAAAGCTCCATTTGATAAGATTAGGGTAGATTGGGAACAGGAATTGGGGTTTACCATTTCCGTGGATGACTGGGGGCAGATTTTACAATTAGTCAATACTTCCTCTATCTGTGCTAAACATTCCCTAATTCAATTTAAAGTTGTTCATAGAGCACATATGTCCAAAGATAAGTTAGCGCGCTTTTATTCTCATATTAATCCTTTTTGTGATAGATGTCCGGGGCAGATAGCCTCTTTAACTCATATGTTTTGGTCTTGCCCTACTTTGGAAACTTTTTAGAGAGACATTTTTAATATTATCTCCAAGGTATTGAATATAGATATCTCTCCTCACCCTATTACTGCTATCTTTGGACTACCTAAAATTTCCAGTAATCTTTCCCCTTCAGCCCGTAGAATGATTGCATTTCTTACTTTAATGGCGAAAAGATGTATCTTACAACATTGGAAAGAGCTTAATGCTCCAACTACCTTTTTTTGGTTTTCTCAGACGATATTATGCTTGAATCTGGAGAAAATTAGAAGCAATCTTTATGACTCCTCATTTAAATTTGAACAGACTTGGAGATCTTTTATTCAATATTTTCATTTAATGTAATATATACCCTTCTTGTTTTTTTTTACTGTTTTTAATGGAGGTCGGGGTTGAGGACGTGATTTTAAGTTTAACTCTGTTTGGTTTCAAGTTAGCCCATTGCTTTGCTTTGCTTTTAGTTAGTTGCACGGTGGGTTTTTTTGGGGGGGATTTTTTCCTTTTCTCTATTGATATATATACAAAAATTAGTATACTATTATGTTACCTTGGTATGTTATGTTTAAATTACATTGTAGTTTTTTTTTTGTATTAATATCTTCTGTAATTTTATTATATTCTAACAGTGTATTAGTGTCTATATGGCTTACCTTTTTGTATACTTATTCAATAAAAAGATTTAAAAAGAAAGAAAGAAAGAGTTCTGTTCAGGAGACTGCTAACAATGGGTTAGAAGCTGTCCTTCAGCCTGCCGGTACAAGCTTTCAGGCTTTTGTATCTTTTGCCTGGGAGAGGGGAGGAGAGGGAAGAGTGCAGTAAAACAGAAGGATCTGGGAGTACAAGTACAAAGTTGGCTGAAAGTGTGTCACGGGTAGACAGGGTGGTGGTCTTTGTCTGTCAGGGCTTTGACTTAAGGAGTAGGAATATTATATTGCAGTTGTCAAGACATTGGTGAGGTTGCACTTAGAGTATTGAGTATAGTTTGGGTCAGCCCATTGTAGGAAATAAGTCATTATGCAGGAGAGAACTGGTATTGGTTTATTGTTGTCAATGTGTAAAGATACAGTGAAAAGATGGTCTTGCATACCGCTCTTTCAGATCAATTCATTACATGGTGCTTTAATAGAGAACAAGGTAAAACTATAACAGAATGCAGAATAAAGTGTAACAGCTACAGAGGAAATGTAGGGCAGGTGAACAACAAAGTGCAAGATCGTAATTAGAACATTTTGACAAGAACAGGCCATTCGGTCTAACAAAGCTTGCCAATTTCCTATTCGCATAGTGTGATGAAGTAACTACCAAGTTTAGATTTGAAAGTCTCTAAGGTACTACTCTCAACTACACAAATAGATAGTTTGTTTCATTTGCCCACAACTCACCGTGTGAAGAAATGCTTCCTGATGTTAGTCTGAAACCGCCCTTTAACCAGTCTCCACCCTTGTCCTGTGTCCTCGTTGATGGATTAATTTTGGAATAGCAGTTGCATCCACTTTACTTATACCCTTAATGATTTTGAACACCTATCATGTCTCCTCTCATTCTACATCTACTTCGGTTACAAAGATTTAATTCTTTCAATCCTTCTTCATAGGTCATACCCTGCAGACCTGGAATGAGTTCAGTCACCCTTCTCTGAACTCTCTTCTGTGCCTTCACATCCTTTAAACAATACGGAGACCAGAATTGTACACGGTACTCAAGGTGTGGCCTCACAAGTGTATTAAAAAGCTTAAGGAGTACGTCTTTTGACCTGAACTGCTCTGAGTGCATTATATAGCCCAGCATTCTATTAGCCTTCCTAATTGCCTCCGTGCATTGTCTAGTTGTTGATATTGATGAGTCTACCAGGATGCCCAACTTCTTATACAGTGCACTTTCTTACTCAAGATCACCTGTTGTATATTTACATTTAATATTTCTACTTCCTATATGTAATACTTTACATTTACTTACATTAAATTTCATTTGTCATTTATCTGCTCACATCTGGATTTTGTTTGGATCTAATTGCATTGATTCTGCTGCATGAATGTTATCAGCCCATCCCCTTGATTTTGTGTCATTGGCAAAGTTTACTAGTTTATTTGTTATGTGCTTAACCAAGTCATTAATGTAAATTAAAAACAGCAGGGGCTCCTAAACCAATCCCTGCGGAACCCCACTTTTAACATCTTCTAGATGTGAAAATAATCCTCTCACCATAACTTGCTGTTTTCTGATTTTGAGCCAATTCTGCACCCATTCACATAGCTTACTGTGAATCTCCTGTAATTTGTTTATTAACCTCTCATGGGGTATCTTGTCAAAAGCCTTCTGAAAGTCCAAGTAAATGATACCAACTGCTCTATTGTTATCAGAAATTTTAGTTGCCTCTTCATAGAACTCAAGCATTTTAGTAAAACATGATATACTAATTTTCTGAATCCATGCTGGCTTTCTGCTAACACGCCTGTTCTTATCAGTTGCTTTTCCAACTCATTATTTATTATTGTTTCCATTATCTTGCCTGCAATACACATTAAGCTTTCTGGTCCATGGTTACCAGGGTCAGTATGGTCACCCTTCTTACTGTATATACTGGGACCATGTTAGCCTATTTCCAGTCCTCAGGGATTTCACCAGCCTTCAATAACTTCTGAAAAATACATGTTAGAGATTTGTATATATAATCATAGACCTCTTTAAGTACCCTTGGATATACGTTGTCTGGTCCTGGAGATTTATTAACTTTCAGCCTTTTCAGCTGAGGCAGGACCTCATTTTCTAAGATCCCTGCCACTTAAAACAACCTTATTTTTCTCTACCTATTGCTAACATCTTCACAGGTGAATACTTTAGCAAAATATAAGTCATGATTATCTGCAATGTCCTTTTCTGCATAATTTATCACCTCACTGTTATTTCTATACAATTAACATCCTCCTTGACTTAACTACTAAAATATTGAAAAAATCTCTTAGGATCAATCTTAGCATTATCACAATATCCTTCTCAGCCTGCCTTTTGGCAATCCAAATTTCCCTCTTGACTATAGTTCTCTTATTTTCAAATGCCCTACAGTTAATATCATGACTATTTTGTTCTGTATTCTTTATATGGCTGTCTTCTCTGCAATAATTTTATTGTATACCTTTATTCATCCATGTAGTTGATCTGTTGTTTTTATTGCTTCTCCCGACCTTTGGGGAGGGGGTGAACATTTCCTGCACTGCGTGTATTACCTCTTTAAATTGACCCCATTGTTCCTCGACTGACTGTATGTCAAACAGTCCTTCCAGTTTACCTTCTGCAGTCTCCGCTGCATCTGCACAAACTTTTCTGAAATTCAGTTTAATGGCTTTGGCTTTTTCTGATATAGTCTCCCAAAAAACTTCGAAACTAACTAACACCTCACTATAGGAAGGAAGTGGAAGCATTGGAAAGGGTACAGAGGAGATTTATCAGGATGCTGCCTGGTTTAGAGAGTATGCATTATGATCAGAGATTAAGGGACCTAGGGCTTTACTCTTATGAGAGGAGACATGATAAAGGTATACAAGATATTAAGAGGAATAGATAGAGTGGACTGCCAGCGCCTCTTCCCCAGGGCACCACTGCTCAATACAAGAGGACATGGCTTTAAGGTAAGGGGTGGGAAGTTCAAGGGGGATATTAGAGGAAGGTTTTTCACTCAGAGAGTGGTTGGTGCATGGAATGCTCTGCCTGAGTCAGTGGTGGAGGCAGATACACTAGTGAAGTTTAAGAGACTACTAGACAGGTATATGGAGGAATTTAAGGTGGGGGTTATATGGGAGACAGGGTTTAAGGGTCAGCACAATATTGTGGGCCGAAGGGCCTGTACTGTGCTGTACTAGTCTATGTTCTATGTTCTATGTTCTAACAATGTTATGACATTCCTAAAGGCTCAACAACTTCCGTACTCAAAATTCTATACTGATTGTTACAGCATATCAAATCTAGACAGGCCTCACCTCTTGTTGGTGCATTAACATACTGGGTCAAAAAACAATCATTCAATAACTCAACAAATGCACTTTCCTGTAATCCATTAATCACTGGGTCCTCCCACTCAGTATTTGGAAAATTAAAGTCACCCAGATCTATGACATAACCCTCAGAACTTGCTTTTTTAATATTCTGATAGAGTTGTTTATTAAAATCACAATCAGCATTAGGGGGTCTATAACATACACCCGATGTTATTCCTTTATCCTTATAGCTTTAAATTTTCATCCAGATATCTTTGCTAAGTCTCAATTCATCACCTATGATAAGCACATTTAAATTCTTTCTTATATGTATGGCTCCTCCTCCACCTTTACAATCTTGCCTGTCTTTCCCAAGTAAGGTATATCCTTTAATACTACATTCATCACCATCCTTTGAGGTCAGCTGGGTTTCAGTTTTTGCTATTGTATCATTTTTATATGTACTTGCATATAATTCCAGCTCATTTATTTCATTCTTAATATTTCTTGCATTTATACAGGCCATCCTTAGTCTATTACTGAGGTTTTTTCCTATTCCAACCCAGTTTTATATTTTTGAAGCCTATAATTGGTTTATGTCCTAATATATTATTCTCCACTAAGGTGTTTAAACAGTTGAGCCTGGCCTGTTCTAATTTCCCTGTGCACCCCCCACCCCATTCCTGAGTTTAAGCAGTCCTCAGCTAACTGAAGCTTTTGTCTGCTCAGTACATTAGTTCCCCTCCAGTTCAAATGTAAGCTGTCCCGGTGGTATAGGTTCCATCTGCCCCAATGTCCCATAAACCTATGACCCTCTAACCTACACCATGATTTGAGCCACGCGTTAAATCTTCTCATCTCCTTAATCGTAACTGGACTGGCGCATGGCATAGGCAGAACTTCTGAAAAGACCACCTTGTCAGTTCTGCCCCTAAGCTTCCCCCCTAACTCTTTAAATCTGTCTTACATGACTGACAGCCTGCTCTTACCCATGTCATTTGTTCCAATGTGGACAATGGCTCTGGATCTACCCCAGGTCTGGCCAGGAGCTTATCTACTCATCCAGGGAGATCTCCTACTTGTGCTCCTGGTAGGCAAGGCATTGTAAGTACAGACCCATTCTTACCCCCACCCTCCCAATAATTGAGTCCCCTACTATCACTACTTCCTTTTTACGGATTTAGGTTTAGGATTAGAGAGGCTCCTATGTCCTACCTACCACCCCAGAGGTTTCATGGTTCTTGTTGAGCATTGCTAGATGTTCAAAATGGTTGGACACTTCCATCTCTGGGGTTGATGCCCCCAGACAATGTATGCCTCTTACCCTGAGCTTCCTTCCCATGGTCACCCACCTGTCTCTTTCTTTCTGGTCTGGAGTCTCAACCGTAGCTCTCTTGGGGTGCTCATTATTTCCCTAAATGATATCTGGAGCTCAACTGAAATTCTCGACAACATCGCAGGTCAGCTACCTCATCCCCAAGTTCAGCTACCTTGTTCCCGAGGTTTAAAAACGCAAACAACAGGAATTCTGCAGATGCTGGAATTCAAGCAACACACATCAAAGTTGCTGGTGAACATAGCAGGCCAGGCAGCATCTCTAGGAAGAGGTACAGTCGACGCTTCAGGCCGAGACCCTTCAGACTGACGAAGGGTCTCGGCCTGAAACGTCAACTGTACCTCTTCCTAGAGATGCTGCCTGGCCTGCTGCATTCACCAGCAACTTTGATGTGTGTTGTTCCCGAGGTGTTCGATTAGTTGACATTTCTCACATATTAATTCTCCAGGGGAACAAGTTTCCGTGAATCTGATCGTAAGGCAAGACTGAGGCTGCATTATTATACTTTTCGGGGGGAAGAAGTACTGAACTACTGAAGATTAAGTGATCATATTTATTTAAATTCTTAAAAGTAAACTACTATTTATACTACTATTCCTACTTTGCTCCCGGTGTACCAGTTTGAGCCTAACAATTAACATGTGCTTGGACCTTCCCCAGGCTTTCTAGATTTGCGTTCTCCAATCGATTCGCTTTCTCCACTGATAAACTATACCATGAAGCGACTCTTGGTCCCACCTTGTTAGGCCTACAACAACTTCCCCTCTATCTAATTATTGCTCGCTTTACCGTCGAAAACACACAAGGTGCCTCTTTTACTGCTAGCAAATTGATTATGCAAAAGCAAAAGAAGATCTGGTCGCCCAAAACAAGAGATAGGCCGGAGCAAAGCGACCAAACACAAGTTACATAAGCAGCCACGTCCAAAATTTAAAACGGAAAAAAAGAACACTACAGACCAAACCTTTGTCTCACTCTCTCACACGTTCCAAAACCAACGTGCACAGTAGGGCTGGAGTCTGCCGCATCAGCAGCACAACCCGGAAGTGCGTCACAACAAAGCTCATTTTATTGTACAGTCATTTTGAAGATGTGCTGAAGGATCCTGCATCTCATGTTTTCAATATTCATCATCATCATTATTATTATTTCTTTTTGTATTTGCACAGTTTGTTGTCTTTTGCACACTGGTTGTCGCCTGTCCTGTTGGGTGCGGTTTTTCATTGATTCTATTGTGTTTCTTGTATTTACTATGGATGCCTACAAGAAGATGAATTCCAGGGTTGTATATGGTGACACTCATGTAATTTTCCTGAACTTTGAACTTTGGAGAGGTTCATTCAACACTCTGATGCTGAGCCAGGTGGTACATGCTTTCTGCCTTTTGTATCTTCTGCCCAATGGAGAGGGGAGAAAATAGAGTGTCTGGGGTGGGTGGGGTCTTTGATTATGCTGGCTGCTTTACTGAGGTTGTGAGAAGTGTACAGGGCAGCGTAGTTTTAAGGTGGTAGAGGAAAGATTTAAAAGACACCTGAAGGGCATCTTCCTCACACCGAGGGCGGTAAGTATATGGAGCAATCTGACAGAGGCAAGTACAAAGACAACAGTTAAGAAATATTTGAATAAATGCATGTATAAATGCAGGCAAGAGTCATGATTCAAAGTTATCTATTGTCATTCTTTTGTACATGAATGTAAAGACGAGCAAAATGATTGTTACTCCAGATCTGATGCAGCATATAAAAAACACAAGAAGCACAAAGATCACAATAAATTTAAATGTAGATTCAGTACTATAAAACACAATGTACAAATAACTGCTTGAGAGAGGCTATGTATATAGGGTTAGCTTATTTCCATAGATGGATTGTATGCACATTAGTAAGTTAGGTGCAGGGGTACTTGAACATAAGGTGACTCTGACGTGAAATGGTAATGGTAAAGGTTTAGGGATTTATTGGAGGGAATGGGACTAGCACACGTGGGCACTGTGGGGTTTGGACTGCTGTGACTGCTTCCATGTCATATGACTCTATGGCTCTAAGAGGGACCACATGGTCTCTGCGCTGAAGTTCTCTGTAATCTCCAGATCACCGGCGCACCTCCCTTCATGTCCACCACCCCCTCTCCACCCGCTTGCCGCTGCACATGTGCTTCAGGAGGAAGGTTCTTCACTCAGAGCGGAAGAGGAAGAAAAAGAGAAAGAAGAAAAAGACGTCGGTGCCGCCGTCGGAGGAGACACCCACCATCCAAGAGGTGGACGAGGAGGAAGACGAGGAGGTCTCGGAGGTGGAGGTACAGGACAAGGAGCTGTCGGCAAGTGAGGAGGCACACGACCCACCACAGGTGAGGGGCCAGACTGCCCTGATCGGTCAGGGAGTGCACCAAGGTCACTCTCCCCTGACCTCCACTCCAAACACAGGGGAGAGCATATAGGAGAGGCACAGGAGTCTGCAGACGCTGGAATCTGGAGCCATGCACAATCTGCTGGAGGAACGCGGCCGGTCGAGTAGATCTTGTCCAACACATTGACCAGTGTTCTGCCTCCACAGATGCTGCCTGACCTCCTGACTTCCTCCTGTAGTTTGTGTTTTTGTTGTGGCTATTCCAGATTAACGTCCCTTCTGTTGCTATGTCTGGTTGTGGCCAATGCAGCATGATCCACCTTACCACACCAGCTAACCACATATTGTATAACAGAAATATTTTAAAAATCATTCCTAGTTTTTTTTCTGATTCAGCACCAAGGAGGCATCGTACATGTGTAAAAGGTTATAAGAAATTATGCCATTAGACTTACATAAAGAGTAAAATAGACCATAAGACTGTAAACGTAGGAGCAAAATTAGGCCATTTGGCCAATTGAGTCTGCTCTACCATTTGATGATCCCTCTCAACCCTTCTCCCCATAATCTTTGATGCCCTTAATAACCAGGAACCTATCAACTTCCGCTTCAAATATATCCAATGTCCTTGGCATCCACAGCTGTCTGTGGTAAAGAATTCCACAGATTCACTATCCAAGAAGAAAAGGAAAACGATTAATAATCATAAATCGGAGAATTAAGAATAGGAGTTGGGATGTTACATTGAAGTTGGATGAGATGTTGGTGAAGCCTAATTTGGTGTATTGTGTGAAGTTCTGGTCACCTACCTGCAGGGAAGATATCAATGAGATTGAAAGAGTGCAGAGAAAATTTACAAGGATGTTGCAGGACTTGAGGAGCTGAGTTATAGATTGAATAGGTTAGAACTTTATTCTGAAGTGTAGGAGAATGAGGGGAGATTTGACAGGTATGCAAAATTATGATGGTTATAGATAGGGTAAATACATGCAAGCTTCTCCCCCTGAGTTTAAGTGACATTAGAACTAGAGGTCATGGGTTAAGGGTGAAAGGTGAAATATTTAAGGGAATCATGAGGGGAACTTCTTCACTCAGAGGGTGGTGAGAGTGTAGAAAGAGCTGCCAGCAGAAGACATAGGTGGGAGTTTGATTTCAACATTTAAGAGAAGTTTGGATAAGTACATGGGAGGGAAGGGTATGGAGGGCTGTGGTCCAGGTGTGTGTCAGTTACACTAGGCAGAATAATAGTTTGACACAGACTAGATGGGCTGAAGGGTCTGTCAAGGTTATGCTCTATGACTCTATGGTTCCAAAAGAGATTAAAATATACCAATCACTGAGCCACTCCACATACACAGGTTAATTGGTCACGGTAAATTATCCTATGATTGAGTTAAGAATAATATATATATAAAAGGAATATTAGGAATCTGTGTTATATATATAAATTGAGTAACAGGTATATGTATCTGTTATTCAATTTAACAGGATCTAATACACAGGATTTATATACTCCCTGAACCTGACAATTAATTCCTAGTTTGTAACTCACTCCCTGGGATCTGTAATTCTACATATAGACCCCTGACTGGATATGTGAAGGGGTGTGTTACAACCTAATGCTGGGATTCAGGTGTTTTAAACATCGATCCCTGTGAATGGGTTATAGGTTAGAATGTAATCAGAAGCTTCGGTGTTACAACCTAATGCTGGGACTCAGGGGTTTTATACATTGATCCCTGTGAATGGGTTATACGTTAGAATGCAATCGGAAGCTTCGGAAGGGTCGAGACATTTACGTACAGAGTAACATTTTCCCTAGGACTGAAGTACTGGATCAGTCAGGAGCAGGGATTGCTATTGTGTGGATGGCTCGTTCGGTGATCTAGGCAATGCTGTGGGTCACTGGGCTTTCTGTGTGCAGTCGACCTGACACGTGCTCTCTGCCCCCGCCAGTTCCTCATTACTTCTCGTGACTCGATGGAGAGCCTGCTGATGGAGGAGCAGATCCTGCAGCCCTGTGAACCACTCCCAGAGACAACATCAATGCTGGCAGAAAGGTCAGACTCAGACCGCGCGTGTCTGTGTGTCTGTGTGTGTGTATGTGTGTGTGTGTGTGTATATGGGTGTATGTGTATGTGTGTGTGTGTGTATGGGTGTGTGTGTGTGTGTCTGTGTGTGTGTGTGTGTGTGTGTGTGTGTATGTGTGTGTGTGTCTGTGTGTGTGTGTGTGTGTGTGTGTCTGTGTGTGTCTGTGTGTGTCTGTGTGTGTGTGTCTGTGTGTGTGTGTATGTGTGTGTCCGTGTGTGTGGGTGTGTGGGTGTAAGTAACTAATGGTCCCATATGGTGATGGGATGATTGGTGCCCAGGATTGTGAGACTAGTGGCGGGGGTCAAAAATTCCTGGAAAAGGCCCTTAATGAATGCACAATCTTGTAGACAGCAGGGAAGGAACTGAAGGTGGGGAGATATTGGGAGTCACAGCAACATTTACCCCCACTGTAGAATGACCCTGGGAAACATTGGTCCTGTTTACCCCCAGAGAAGACACTCACTGCCCACTGCCACTTCCACTCAGTGGCCACTTTATTAGGTACACCTGTACACCTGCTTATTAATGCAAATATCAAATCAGCCAAACATGTGGCAGCAACTCGATGTGTAAAAACATGCAGACGCATTCAAGAGGTTCAGTTCTTGTTCAGTCCAAACGACAGAATGGGGAAGGAATGTGATCTAAGTGACCTTGACCGTGGAATGATTGTTGGTGCCAGAAGGGGTGGTTTGAGTATCTCAGAAGTTGCTGATCTCCTGGGATTTTCACACAGAGCAGACTCTAGCGTTCACAGAAAATGGTGCAAAAACCAAAAACACCCAGTGAGTGGCAGCTCTGTGGGTGAAAATGTCTTGTTAATGAGAGAGGTCAGAGGAGAATGGCCAGACTGGTTCAAGCTGACAGTTACTCAAATAAGCACACGTTACGTCAGTAGTGTGCAGAAGAGCATTTCTGAATGCACAATGTGTCAAACCTTGAAGTGGATGGGCTAGAGCAGGAGAAGACCACAAGCATACACTAAGTGGCCACTTTATAAGATACAGGACTGCCTGGGTGGTGATAGAGGCAGAAGTATTCGAGATTTTTAAAGGCCATTTAGATAGACACATGGATGTGGGGAAAATGGAAGGATATGGACATTGTGCAGGCAGAAGAGATTAGCTTAGTTGGCCATTTGATTACTAATTTAATTGGCTTAGCACAACATTGTGGGCTGAATGGCCTGTTCCTGTACTGTACTGTTTTGTGTCTATGTTTAGGGGCTACCTAATAATGTGGCACTGAGTCTATATTGGAATATAGAAGAGTACAGCACAGGAACAGGCACTTCAGCTCACAATGTTGTGCCAAATTAAACTAGTAATCAAACACCTGACTAAACTAATCCTTTCTGCTTACACGATATCCATTTATCTAGTTTTGTAATTTATGGATATTTTTATTTCTTGCACTCTACTACTGTCACAATAAAACAAATTTCACAATATACTTCAGTTCTAAAGAACCTGATTCAGGTTCTGTCTTTCAAAGAGCCTCTTCGACGCCCCTATCATACCCAGAATCAGGTTTATTATCACCGGTATAGGTTGTGAAATTTGTGTTTTGTGGCAACAGTGTAGTCCAAGGCATAGTATATGTTCTATAAATTATAATAAGAAATATATTTTTAAAAAGAAACAAGTAGTGCAGACTGAGAGCAAAAAAATAGTGAGGTGGTGTTTATGGGTTCATTGTTCAGAAATCTGATGGCGGAGGGGAAGAAACTGTCCCTAAAATGCTGAGTGTGTGTCTTCAGGCACCTGTAGCTTCTACCTGATGGTAGCAATAAGAAGAGGGCATGTCCTGGATGATAAGGTCCTTACTGATGGATGCCACTTTTTTGAGGCATCACTTTTTGAAGATGTCCTTGATGGTGGGAGATAAGTGACCATGACAGACTGGCCGAGTTTACAAGCCTCACAACTTCTTTCAAACCTGTGCATTGGTGCCTCCATACCAGACGGTGATGCAACCAGTTAGATTGCTCTCCATTGTACATCTGTAGAAATTTGCTGGAATCTTTGGTGACATATGTAACAAAGCACAGCACAGTGTCTCAAGGACTATACAGTCATCTGACATTTATCTCTGCCTATTCCTCAGCTGTACGGGACCTTCCCCGGATTCCCCGGACATCTCTCCAAACAGCCACGGAAAGCGGAAGTCAGTGCACCGGGTGGCAGGTGCCCAGAGGACGAGTTACAACCTGGAGGAGCGGGTCTGTATCGGAAGCATGACCTCACTGGGGCCTGCTGTGTACCAAAAGGTGCCGACAGATGAGGCTGAGGCTCAGATGTTAGCCACTGTTGACTTGGACGACATGAAAAGTAAGAATACATCTCTCCATGACCATGAACAATGAGTTTAAGTTCAAGGTCAAGTTTATTGTCATCTGACTGTACATATATACAACTAAATGAAACCATGTTCCCCTGGACCAATGTGTACCCACAAAACATATATCACACAAAATATTACCATAAATAAGTTAATAAAATATCGAGAACTTGCTAACAGAAACTGACAAATGTATCCAAAGTAATTCCACCTTGGGACACCACATCACAAGCTCAAAACTTGTTCTCATTCTCCTGAAACCATGGATTGGACTGCTAGAAATTGAGCTAGTCCAGAGCAAATCATAATCAGAAATGATTCTGCAGATGCTGGAAATCCACAGTAACACACACAAGATGCTTGGGGATTTCAGCAGATCAGGCAGCATCCATGGAGAGTAATAAAAGGTCAACATCTTGGGCCAAGACTCAGGGTCCTGCTGAAGAGTCATGGCACAAAACATCAGCTGTGTATTCCTCTCCATTTTGTGGGTGTTACTGTTTGTCTAGAGCAATACAGAACTGCTCAGTGCCTTAGCACCTGCTGAGACAAACCTTTCCTCAGATTTTACTGGGATTTTCATTCTTCCTGGAACAGTTTAGTATACAGTACAAGCCCTTTTAGCCTACTCTAAGATCAACCTAACTCTTCCCTCTGACATAACCTTGCATTTTTTAAATCATCCATGTGCACATCAAAGAGTTTCTTAAATCTCCCTCACGTAGCTGCATCTACCGCCACCAAGCTATTTCCAATAATTGATATTGGTTTATTATTGTCACATGTGCCAAGATATAGCAAATAGTTTTTGTGCCTTCCAGACAGATCGTTCCATACATAGATACATCAAAGTAGTACAAAATGCAGTGTTACAGCTATTGGGGAATTAATTAGGTAAATTGATTTATTATGAAACTGGGAATATAGATCCAAAATTCCTTGAAAGTAGTGGCACAGGTAGATAGGTCATAAAGAGAGCTTTTGGCACATTAGCCTTCATTATTCAGAGTACCGACTGCAAGAGTTGGGATGTTATGTTAAAGTTGTATAAGATGTTGGTGAGGCCAAATTAGGAGTATTGTGTGCATTTGTTGTCACTTACCTACAGGAACGATAGCAATAAGATTGAAAGAATACAGAGAAAATTTACAATGATGTTGCTGGAACATGAGGACCTGAGTTATAGGGAAAGGTTGAATAGATTCGGACTTTATTCCCTGGAGTGTAGGAGAACGAGGGGAGATTTGACTGAGGTATACAGAATTATGAGGGGTACAGATGGGTAAATGCAAGCAGGCCTTTTTCACTGAGGTTGGTGAGACTAGAACTAGAAGTCATGAATTCAGGGTGAAAGATGAACAGTTTAAGGGAATGTGAGGAGTAACTTAACTCAGAGGATGGTGTGAGTGTGGATTGAGCTGCCAGTGAAAGAGGAGGATGCGAGTTCAAGTTCAACGTTGAAGAGAAGTTTGGATAAGTACTTGGATGAGAAGGGTACGAAGAGCTCTGGTCTAGGTCTGGGTCAATGGGACTAGGCAGAGTAGCACTTTGGCACAGACTAGATAAGGCCAAAGGACCTGCTTCTGATTGGTAGTGCTCTATAGATCCAGTGTTACAGTTACTATTGAATTAAATTGATAAATTGGTTTATTATTGTTACATGTACCAAGTACCAAGTGTGGGCATGTGGCCAAGTGGTTAAGGTATTGGACTAGTGACCTGAAGGTCGTGAGTTCGAGCCCCAGCCAAGGCAATGTGTTGTGTCCTTGAGCAAGGCACTTAATCACACATTGCTCTGCGACGACACTGGTGCCAAGCTGTATGGGTCCTAATGCCCTTCCTTTGGACAACATTGGTGTCGTAGAGAGGGGAGACTTGCAGCATGGGCAACTGCTGATCTTCCATACAACCTTGCCCAGGCCTGCATCCTGGAGAGTGAAGCCTTTCCGGGCGCAGATCCATGGTCTCGCAAGACTAACGGATGCCTTTTATTTATTTACCAAGTTCCAGAGAAAAGCTTTGTTTTGCATACCATCCTATTGGATAATTTCATTACACTGCATTAAGGTGGAACAATGTTAAACAACAGCAGAGTGCAGAATAAGTTGCTACAGTCACAGAGAAAGTGCAGTACAGGCAGACAATAAGGTGCAAGCTCATAACGAGGTAGATTGTGAAGTCAAAGGTCCACCTTATCATTCTAGGGTACCATTCAAGGGACTAATAACAGTGGGGTGGAAGCTGTCCTTGACCCTAGTGGTAAGTGCTTTCAGGCTTTTGTATCTTCTGCTCGATGAGAGAGGAGAGAAGAGAAAATGTCTGGGGTAGATGGTGTCTTTGATTATGCTGGCTGCTATACTGAAGCAGTGAGAAGTGTAGACAGATTCCATAGAGATGTGGTTGGTTTCCGTGATTTGTTGAGCCGTGACCACAACTCACAACTCTTGCAGTTTCTTGTAGTCACAGGCAATGTTCCCTCTAATTTTTAGTAGTCAGTGTGTGCAAAAATCTTAGGTTATGCAAATTTCTTTCCTGTGACAAAAGTATGTGTGCACTGAATACACACATGGGACAGTTTATGTAGGTTTACAAAATATTTGACATAAAACTGCACAGAATAACAACAAAATAACATACATATTTAAGTCATTCAGTTATTTTTTCTCCCCTGTCTTTGGCATTTACTCATTCTTTGTAAACTCTTATCTAGACTAATAGAACTTCTATCTAATTGATAGCTTTTGATTCTCATTAACATATCCAAATGACATTCATCTAAACTGTTTCTCAGCTTGTTTTTGAGTTGATTCGTTAGGCTCTAACCTCGCTCACAGTTCGCACTGGACACAAGAAAGGTTCCCCCAATGTCCATCAACTGTGCAAGTTCACAAAACTGTTCATTTTGAAGTACAAGTGCCACCATTTGAGCAAAGTTTGAAATCAGTTTGGATTTAATTTTTTCTTGCACGGAAAATTTGAAATCATGAAACTTTCTAACTATTACAATATTTTCAGCTAGAAAATCATGATATTTTAGACATAAGGCATTAACTTGTTCGTCGCCAAATGTGAAGTCACAATCTGCAATTGCGGAGAAATCAAAAGCTGACCATTCTTGTACCTCTACTTTGATCTCCTCTGGGCTTGATCGTCTTCGCTCTTGCTCATCTGCACTCAACCGTAACATGCGTAGCACTCCTGTAACGGGTAATGACGGGTTCTGTTGCCTGAGCTTTTGTACACCGTCCAAATGTGACTTACTTGCCAAATGACGATTCAAAAAGTCAAGTTTCCAAATACCCCACTTCTTTCCACTAACAAATTCTCCAGCAACTTCCGCATCACGACAATACAAACAGATAACTCCAGTTTCCGAATCATACATTAATATTTCTCATAGCTGAACATTCATGACCTCATGAGCTTTCGGTGTAGCAGTTTCTACTATTTTGTTAAGCCATTCAACTTTAAACAAATTTGCAGTTCTTTTGCGCTTCACGCCCTTCGCTTCCTTTGAATTCGACATAGTGAATCAATATTTTTTTCCAATAAAAACTTAGTAAGCTATCTACAGGATTTGAAACAGACCTTTATAAACTTTACGATATGAATACTGTCCGCCAAAGATGGCTGCCGCCATGATGCAGCTGTACAAACAGGAAAGGGGAGGTGACGTAAATCAGTGACGTGCATTGTGATATTTGAAAAACCGACTAACTAGTTAAAGAAACAGTTAGCTAAAAGATTATTTTTAATAAGTATAATTATTAATTACTACATTATTTTAGGTAACTAACCTGTTGTGCGCACATTAATTTCCTTTGTGCGCTGGTTGAAAAACGTGTGTGCGCGTGCACACGTACAGCTTAGAGGGAACTATGGTCACAGGCAAAGCAGATGCCATACCAAGCAGTGTTGCATGCACATAGGATGCTTTTTATGGTGCACCTGTACAAGTCAGTGAGGGTTACTGGGGACACCCTGAATTTTCTTAACCTTCTGCATTCTCCCAGATAACACGGATAAAAGGATAAAATGAAAACCATGTTTGCCATGGGATTTTCATCCATATTCGAAATGATGAAGTTGTACAAGACATTGGTGAGGCCTAATTTGGAGTATTGTGTGTAGTTCTGGTCACCTACCTACCGGAAAGACATCAATAAGATTGAAAGAGTACAGGGAAAATTTACAAGGATGTTGCTGGGACTTGAGGACCTGGGTTGTAGGGAAAAGACTGAATAGGTTAGAACTTTATTCCCTGAAGTGTAGGAGAATGAGGGGAAAGTGGTAAACAAAGTCATGAAGGGTAAATACAATCAGGCTTTTTCACTGAGGTTGGGTAAGACTAGAACTAGAGGTCATAGGTTTAGGTTGAAAAGTGAAATATCTGAGGGAATCTGAGGGGAAATTCTTCACTCAGAGGGTGGTGCGAGGGTGGAATGAGTTTGCCAGCTGAAGTGGTGGATGTGGGTTCAGAGTCATCGAAACGTGCAGTGAAATGCGTCATCTGTGTTAACAAAAAACACACCCAAGGATGTGCCGGGGCAGCCCGCAAAAGTCGACACTTATTCCGGCATCAACATAGTAACATTTTAGAGAAGTTTGGGTAGGTACATGAATGGGAGCGGTATTGAGGGCTATGTTCTGGGTGCAGGTAGATTAGATTAGGCAGAAGATCAGGTTGGCATGGATTGGATAGGCTGAAAGGCCTGTTTCTGTATTGTATTACTGTGCACAAACCAGTTGAATAGTTGCTGGTTAGCAAAGGGTTACCGGTTATGAACACTAAATCGCTTTCCCTTGGAAGAATATGGATTTAAGCCTGACATCACGGAATGAAATCGAACACCCTGAGGGGAAAACAGATCCAAAGCTGCCCCAGTGTCCGCACGTCAGTGAGGAATCGCCTCTCGTTAACTGCGTTCTCTGCCTCTGTGGCAAAGTCAGTCACAGAGTGAGGCCAATCAGACTACACCACGGTGAGGCAAATCAGACAACGCCACAGTGAGCCACACCTCAGCCATCTTCCTCACTTAGTGAGTTGCCTCCATTGTTACGGGTGCCCCGACAGCACACTCCTCCAGACTCACAATGATGGTCATCGAGGAAGATGATGAGAACAAGGCTCCTGGCACTGAAGCTTTTGAGCTTATAGGAAATGAAGACTTTGAGGAATTCGCTTTTGATTTTGAGGATTATGATCTCTGGGAGACCATTAATAGCTGTCTTCACAACAATGGAGAAGCTTCCTGTAAGTAATTTGTACAGCATAAACTAATCTTAAACACAAGAGATTCTGCAGATGCTGGAAATCCAGAGTGAGACAGACAAAACGCCGGAGGCACTCGGTAGGTCAGGCGGCATCCACGGAGGGGAATGAACAGTCAATATTTCAGGCTGAGACCTTTCATCAGGACTGGAAAGGAAGAGGATATAGTCAGAATATGAAGGTGGGGGGAAGGGGAAGGAGTACAAGCTGGCAGGTGAGAGGTAAAACCAGGTGAGGAGAAAGGTGGCTGGTAAGGGAAGGGGGATGAAGTGAGAATCTGGAAGGGACAAATCAGCAGAGATCACAGAGGGTGAACAGTGAGAGAGGGTCTCACGGAACACCCATAGAAGAGGAAATTTAAACTTCAGGGTAGGCATCTCTTTAAGAGAAATAAATTATAAACACAGGAGATTCTGCAGATGCTGAAATCCAGAGCAACACACACAAA
Organism: Mobula hypostoma; assembly: GCF_963921235.1. Taxonomy (NCBI): domain Eukaryota; kingdom Metazoa; phylum Chordata; class Chondrichthyes; order Myliobatiformes; family Myliobatidae; genus Mobula; species Mobula hypostoma. Next base: position 107,663,560 of record NC_086102.1, on the reverse strand, counting down.
ACGCTGGAGGCACTCAGTAGGATGCTGCCAGTCAATATTTCGGGCTGAGACCTTTCACCAGGACCACAATGCATGCTTCTTTTCAAAGCTTTTTTTAAAAAGTATAAGCGGAGCATATATAGTCATGTGTCATAGAGTCATACAATAGGAAAGCAGGACCTGTGGCCCAACTCATCCATGCTGACCAAGGTGACTATCTAAACTAGTGTAGGGTCTCAGCCCGAAATGTCGACTGTCTACTCCCCTCCAGAGATGCTCCCTCACTTGCTGAGTTCCTCCAGCATTTGTGTGTGATGGAAACTCATGTTTTCCCATTCTGGTGAATCTAATGGAACTGAACATCATATCCAGATGTGATTAACCAGAAGTTTTTAATAAGCTGTGACCCTTTTAATTTCTGGCAGCTTGATGTTATTCTCAGTACCCATGCCCCAGGGGTTGGTGACTGTATATTTAAAGATTAAAGCTCTTTAAAGATTGTCTTTATTTGTCACATGTGCATTGAAACATACAGTGAAATGCTTCATTTTTGTGTCAGTGACCAACACAGTCAGAGAGTGTGTTCAGGGTCAGCCTGCCAGCATTGCCATGCTTCTGGCACCAAAATAGCATGCCCTCAACTCATTAACTCCAATCAGTATGTCTTTGGCATGTGGGAAGAAACCAGAGAACCCGGAGGAAACCCACATGGTCACAGGGAGAACATACAAATTCCTTACAGACAGTGGCAGGAGTTGAACTCCCACCACTGGCGCTGTAAAGTGTTATGCTAACCACCCTGCTACTGCGTACAACAGGCTCGCTAACAGGCACTGCCCATGCGCCACAGTTCAAAGCTGCCACACAGTGGCGATTCTGCTACTACAGGTGTCTGTTTGTTGAGGAATATGCTGTCAGTCTTCTTGTGCACCCGTAGACAGAGAAGCAGATAGGACACTACCACCCTACAAAATGCCTTTACCAAACGCTCCCTTCTTGGGCTATGGGTCTATTAAAACAATAACTTCATGCCATCTTAAAAGTTTCTTCCCCTAGGCAATTAATCTGATCGACCATTCTAGTTAATCTCCCATCCCCTCTATTCGTTACACGTGCCACTGCACTGTAAACACTTTAAACCACTTTTTATAATGCTGTTTACATTGTAAATGCATTTATATATTCATGTACATTTTATTCCTTATCCGTCCTTTAACCTTCAACTTTACTTTTTATATAATTCTCAATTCTTTATAATAAGGCTATAAGACCATAAGACATAGGAGAAGAATTAGGCCATGTGACACATCGAGCATGCTCCACCATTTTACCATGGCTACTTTATTTTCCCTCTCAATACCATCCTTCTGCCTTCTCCCTGTTAACTTTGGCACCCTTACTAATCAAAAATGTATCAGCCTTCACTTTAAGTACAGACTTTGCCTCCACATTCGTCTGTGGCAGTGAATTCCACATATTTGCCACTCTGACTAAAGAAACCCTCGATATCTCAATTCTAATGGGTTGTTTGTCCTTCTTTATGTGTGTATTTCATTGATTCTATTGCATTTCATTGTATTTACTACGAATGCCCACAAGAAAATGAATCTCAGGGTAGTATATGGTGACATATCTCTCCATTGATAATAAATTTACTTTGAACTTTTTGAACTTTAAACGTCCTTCTATTCTGGATTTGTGCCCTCTGCACCTACCTGGACTCTCCCACTATCGGAAACATCCACTCTATCTAGGTCTTTCAATATTCAATAGGTTTCAATGCGATTCCCCCTCATATATCTAAACTCCAGTGAGTACAGGTTCAGAGCCATCCAACGCTCCTCCCTGCTATAGGAAGGATAGCATTAAGCTAGAAAGAGTGTAGGGGAGATTAAGAGGATGTTGCCAGGACTCTTGGGAGTGATTATGGAAGCAGGTTAGGACTTTATTCATTGGAACATATGGCGATAAGGTGTGCTCTATAGAGGTGTATACATTTATGAGAAGCTTAGATGGGTGAATGTGTGTAGTCATTTTCCCAGAACTGGGAAATCAAGAACTAGAGGACATAGGTTTAGAAAGGTGAGAAGAGAAAGCTGTCTCATTGAGGGGTCAGCAATGGAAAGGGTGAGTAGTTTTAAACATCTCCAGGGATCTGTTCTGGACCCATAACGTTGCTGCAATCATGAAGAAGGCACACCAGAGGCTCTATTTCATTAGGATTTGAAGAGATTTCATATGTCACCAAGATCTCTGGCAAATTTCTACAGATGTACAGTGGAGAGCATTCTGATCGGTATGGACGCTCCAATGCACAGGATTGGAGGGGCTGTAGACTCAGCCAGCTCCATCACGGGCACTAGCCTCTCCATTATAAAGGACATCTTCAAAAGGTAGAGCCTCAGGAAGGTGGCGTCCATCTTTAAGCACCCCCACCACTCAGGGCATGACCTCTTCTCATTACCACCATTGGAGAGGAAGTACAGGAGCCTGAAGATGCATACTCCTCATTTTAGGAGCAACCTCTTCACCTGTGCTGTCAGTTGTCTGAACAGTTTCCATGCTGTATGACTCTAGCACTCTGATAGAGTCACACAGCATTGAAAGTGATATCACCAGTGGTAAAAATGGCATTTAGTACGCTGGCCTTCACAGTCAGCTCGTTGAGTGCAGGAATTGGGACATTACTGTATGTTGCATTGAACATATTGCTGGTGAGGCTGCACTTGGAGTACTGAGTACAGTTTGGGTCACCCTATTATAGGGAAGATGTGGTTAAACTGGAAACAGTACAGAAAGAATTTACAAGGATGTCGCCAGGACTAGAGGGCCTGAGTTATTTTTATTTATTTGGAGATACAAGACAGAGTAGGCCCTTGCGGCCCTTCAAACCGCACCTCTCAGCAACCCCCACCAACCCAGATTCAACCCTAACCTAATCACAGTATCGAATGAAGGGTATTCAGAGTCCAAATCTCACTGTAATTGTGCTCTCAGCATGGACGGAGTGCCACCAGAATCAGAATCAGGTTTATTAGCGCTGTCTTATATGACATGATTCAGGAAGATGGGACTTGTCCGCCATGGTTGGCAGCTCATGCAGGAAAACTCTGATCTCAAAAACCTCTGCTGCATTGCCACTGTACCCACTCATGGGAAAGGCTTTGGGAGTAAACCCCAAGGAAATCTCTGGAGCTGAAGTCCTCACGTTGAGTTCAGCACTGACTGGCAACTCCTGCATTGCCACTGGTGCCAAACTGTATCGGTCTCTGCCATTCCTTTGGATTCATCAGCTCTGTGGAGCAGGGCAGCCTGTTGTATGGGCAACTGCTTGCTCTCCATATTATACAGCCCTGGCTTGCATACCAGCTATAACAGCTAGGACGCAATATCCATAGTTGATCCTGACCAATGGAGGGGGCTCTTATCCTGATGAAGGGTCTCGGCCTGAAACGTCAGTCCTGACAAAGGGTCTCAGCCTGAAACGTCGACTGTATCTCTTCCTAGAGATGCTGCTTGGCCTGCTGCGTTCACCAGCAACTTTGATGTGTGTTGCTTGAATTTCCAGCATCTGCAGAATTCCTGTTGTTTGTGTGAGGGGGATCTTATGTTGTTTTTTGGCAGCAGTAATGAGTAAAGACAAAATTTTACTAGTAGTAAATAAATAATGCAAAAAAGAAAACCAAGGTGGTGTTCATCATACACCACCCTTCTCCAAACATTGCCGCCTTGTCGTGGTGGAGAGGCTTGTAAATTCCTGAGACCCTGACAGCGATGCTGTCTAGAGCTTAGTTCCTGGTAGTGGTAAGGTCAAGGCGGAGGTTCCAGATAAAGAGCGATCCAACCAAGACCACTGTAGTGGAGCTGATGGAAGGTGATGACATTATCACGATGGCAATGAAGGGTCCCCACTGCATGCCACTGGACCCTGACCCCGATCTGTCCTGTGTGGTAGCTGCCCATGCATCATCTTCTCCACATTAAATAAAGTCACGCTCAGGCGTTCTTCATTAAGGGAATAATTCCTTGGGATGCTATCATACTCGACTCGATAATTGCACTACTACTGCTATATGGACCATTCAGAAATCTGATGGTGGAGGGGAAGTAGCAGTTCCTAAATCATTGAGTGTGGGTCTTCAGCCTCTGGTACGAGAGTGCATGTCCTGGATAGTGAGGGCCCTTAGTGATGCTCTGTAAACACTAAGCCACTTCTTATAATGTTACATTGTAAATACATGCTGATCTTTATTCATTTATTTATGCATATTTTACTCCATATCTGTCCTTTAACCGCTAACGTTTCCATTAAAAAAACTATTGATATATAATTCTTTATTCTTCGTATTTGGTGAATGTTATTGTTTTTTGTTGCATGTCACACCCTGTCCAAAACACCAATGCAAATTCCTAAAACATATAAATGTAAATGGCAAGTAAGTTCAAGTTCAAGTTTATGGTCATCTAACTGTACATATATTCAACCAAATGAAATAATGTTTCTCCGGACCACAGTGTACCTACAATGCATATATCACACACAGCACATAAAACAAAATATTACCACAAACGAGTTAATAAAGTATCATTCAAAGTGCATGTTGTGCCCAGCACAGGTAAACAGCAAACAGCTCGCTATCCTAGTGACGAGACCTCAGTGGTGGCAGGATATTCTTTAGTCTTGCAGACTGGGGGAGGAAGCTGTTACCCAGGCTGGCAGTCCTAGTTCTGATGCTCCTGTCCTCCTTCCTGACAGTAGTGGGTCAAAAAGATTGTGGGATGAGTGTTAGGGATCCTCAACAATGCCTTGGGCCCTTCATATACAATGCTCCTGGTAAATGTCACAAATAGGGGAGGGAGAAGTAAGAAGTTGATCCTTGCCCCTTCAGGCATTGCCTCTTGAAGATGCGTGCGCTCGACGGTGGGCTTGCACCACCATGGCAAAGGGAAAGTGTTGACTAATGCCAGGGTAACTTGCACCACCATGGCAAAGGGAAAGTGTTGACTAATGCCAGGGTAACTTGCACCACCATGGCAGAGGGAAAGTGTTGACTAATGCCAGGGTAACTTGCACCACCATGGCAAAGGGAAAGTGTTGACTAATGCCAGGGTAACTTGCACCACCATGGCAAAGGGAAAGTGTTGACTAATGCCAGGGTAACTTGCACCACCATGGCAAAGGGAAAGTGTTGACTAATGCCAGGGTAACTTGCTTGCTGATGCCTTGTTGGGATAGTTTTTTTTATTTGAGAGTAACAGGCCCAAATAATTTACTGACCCGGACATCTTTGGTACTGGAGCACCCAGAGAAAACCCACGTGATTATGGAGAGAACGTACAAACTTCTTACACACAATGGGGGAAATGAATCTGGGTTGCTGGCACTGTGATAGCGTTACACTGAAAGCTACGCTGCTGTGCTGTCCAAAGTTGGCGAGAACACTCAGCTTCAGACTTCATCAGAGTCTTGATCTAAACAGGGCCAGAAGCTCTGAATTGTGGAAGTGTTTTGAGACCAATGGCCCTTGACGTAGAGTCATTCAGCACACAGCAGGCCCTTCGGCCCAAATTGTCCATGCCAACCAAATTTCCCATCTAAACCAGTCCTAATTGCCTGCATTTTGCCCTATCTCTCTAAACCTTTCCTAGCCATGCACCTGTCCAATGCCTTTGAAATGGTGTTACTTCACCTGCCTCAACCACTTCCTCTGGCATCGCATTCCACAAACCCACCACCCTCTGTGTGAAAACATTGCCCCTCTGGTCCATTTGAAAATCTTTCCCCTCCCACTTTAAACCTATGCTCTCTAGTTATTGATCACCCAGCCCTGGGAGAAAGGCTGAGTATCTTCACCCTATCTCTGCCTCTCATTATTTTATACATCTCTGTATGGTCGCCCCTCCGTCTCCTATGGTCCAAGGATTGGGGAACATGCCTTATGAAAACAGGTTAAGTGAACTCGGCCTTTTCTCCTTGGAGCGATGGAAGTTGAGAGGTGACCTGATAGAGGGGTATAAGATGATGAGAGGCATTGATCGTGTGGATAGTCAGAGACTTTTTCCCAGGGCTGAAATGGCTGCCGCAAGAGGACACAGTTTTAAGGTGCTGGGGAGTAGGTACAGAGGAGATGTCAGGGTTAGGTTTTTTACACAGAGAGTGGTGAGTGCGTGGAATAGGCTGCTGGCAACGATGGTGGAGGCGGATACAATAGGGTCTTTTAAGAGACTTTTGGATAGGTACATGGAGCTTAGAAAGATAGAGGGCTATGGGTAACCCTAGTAATTTCTAAGGTAGTGACAAGTTCAGCACAACTTAGTGGGCCGAAGGACCTGTAATGTGCTGTAGGTTTTCTATGTTTCTATGAGTAAAGTTCTAGACTGTCCAATCTCTGGTCCTGGGGCAATGTACTTGTAAATCCCCAGATCAAAGGAGCTTTGGGTGAGGCATGAAGGAAACCTGCTATAACTGGATAACAAAGGGAAACCACTCTAGTGATTTGCATCATACCTTGTAAAATGGCTGTGTTTGTTGGTGGTCAGACCTCTGAGTCATATGACCATTCATCCTCATCAAGCCTGCTGTACCATTCCATCAGGGCACTTTTATTTTCCCTCAACTCATTCTCCTGCCTTCTCCCCGTAACCTTTAACATCCTCACGCAAGATCCTATCAATCTCTACTTTAAAGATTGGGGATCCTTTCTTAAATATGGAGCTCAAAACTGCTCACAATACTGCAAAAGTCATCTGACCAATGCCTCATAAAGCCTCAGCATTGCATCCTTGTTTTTATGTTCTAGTCCTCTCAACATAAATGCTACCATTGTATTTGCCTTCCTTAATCCCATCTCAACTTGCGAGTTAACCTTTGGGGAATCCTGCACTAGGACTCCCTAGTCCCTTTGCACCTCTGATTTATAAAATTGCTCCTCATTTATAAAATAGTCTATGCCAGGTCTTTCCTACAGTGTTCAACATTCTAAACTCCATCTGCTTTGTGAGTGGAGATATTCATTGCTGATTGCATATTGTTCTATTTTGTTTGGAGTATTGTGAGTGGTTTTAGGCCCCATCTCTAGTCATTAAAGCAGAGGTTGATAGGTTCTTGAGTGAGGGTGTCAAAGGTTATGGGGAAAAGACAGGAGAATGAGGTTGAGAGGGAAAATAATTCAGCCATGATCAAATGGCGGAGCAAACTCAATGGGCCGAATGGATAATTTTGTTTGTAACTCCCTGCATCCACAAGACCCGGACAGCATATAGGCATGAGTTGATAAATAGAAGGTTATGTTACACCACCTAAGTACTGGGTATTGACCTCAAGTGAATAGACCCACCCTTGACATTCAATGACATTTCAATCATTCGGGTCAACACCACCAACATCCCAGGGTTACCACTGACCAGAAGGACAACTGGAACAGCCACATAACTACTGTGGCTACAGGAACAGGTCCGAGGCTGGGGATCCTGTCTGTGAGTGACTCCCCAATGCCTTTCCATTGTCTGCAAGGTACAAGGCAAAAGTATGATGGAATGCTTTCCATGAACGCAGCTCCAACTCTGTCAGGCCAACTTTGCAGGGCAAAGCAACCGCTTGATCAGCACTCCATCCAACCAGAGCATTCATTACCTCTTCTACTGGGAGATTATGGCTATCTCCTTTCAGTCCCACCCTTTGTCTCTTATTTCTTCCTCCCTTTCTCACTGTCTCTCCTCATCCCTCTCTTCCTCCCCTCTCCTTTTCTCTTTCTCTCACACTCTCTCCATTCCCATTCTCCTCCTTTTTTTTCTCTCTCTCATTCTCTTCTGCCTCCCATATCTCCCATCTCCCTCTCTCTAACTCACTCTCTTTCTCTACCTCTTTCCTCTCTCGCTTTCACATCCTCTCTTCTTTTCTTATTCTTCCCTCTGTCTCTCCCCTTCCTACTCTCTCTCCCTCTGTCATTCTGCTCTCTCTCTCCCTCCTTCCCTCTCTATCTCTATCTATCTGTCTGTCTTTCTCCCCTCCCTCTCTCTCCATTTCTCTCCCCCCTTCTCTCAGTTTATCTGTTGGTCTCTCTCTCCCTCTCTCATCCCCACCCCCACTCAATCATATGGATGTTGTTGACTCATAGATGCGTGTATTGGTGATATTGATTTGAACTCATTGAGTGAGACTGTAAATGACAGCTCATTGCCATCGGGTATTAAATGAAGGAAATGGTGCAGGGACCACTCAGGGTTGTGGTCATGTGTACACGATTGTCAGTGCACACATCTGAATGTGTACAGTACATCTTTGTATGTACACATCTGTCCAGATGGGAATCGTGGATTTTGTGTGCATGTGTGACGGTATACACGTGTGCATTGGCGTGTACGTGTGCACCATGTAATTACTGGTGCAGTCGAGTGACTCAATGTGTATGCAGGTATCTCTGGGTGTGAGTGTATGTACACACTCATCATGTATGTGAGTGTGTACATATCCATATGAATATGTGTACATATATTCACTTGTGTACATATATATATGTTTATATATATGCGAACATGTGTACAAGCATGTGTGTTCACATGTGTATGCATGCATGTTTAGATGTGAGTACACACACATTTATGAATGTCGTGCATGTGTACATAGGTGTGTGTAGCATGTATCTGCCTGTTGTGTCAATCATGTGTGCATCTGTGCATGTGTGTATTACTGTATGTATGTGCACACACACGTGTGTCTTTGTTGGGAAACAGATATATGGTTTGCACGTCCTTTCCCATTCTCTCCCACAGGAGCTGACCCATTCCTGATGAAGGGTCTCAGCCCAAAAAGTTGCCTATTCATTCCTCTCCATACATGCTACCTGACCTGCTGAGTTCCTCCAGCACTGTGTGTTTAAAGGTTCAAAGGTTCAATTTAATGTCAGAGAAATGTATACAATATACATTTGTACATCCTGAAATGCTTTTCCTGGGCAGACATCCAGAAAAACAGAGAAGTGCCCCAAAGAATGAATGACAGATAAACGTAAGAACACCAAAGTACCCCCCACCAAGCTCCCCTCCCTCCCACACATAAGTGGCAGCGAGCGACAATCCCCCCTCCCCCCACCTGCAAAAAAAGCATCAGCACCACCACCAAGCACTCAGTGTGAGCAAAGCAATAGCCGACACAGACTTGCAGATACTCCAAAGATTTCACGTTTCACCCGACATTCACATATCGCAGGTTCTCTCTCTCCCTAATAAGGGAGAAAGAGGTGTCTCTATTTTCCCAGCAAGCAGGGAGACATAACAAACAAATCGCTGATTTACGATGTTAGAAGTCCATTATGTCGTTTTTTTCAAGCTCTCTGCCTGAAGATCGCAAAGATCCCGGGTGTTCGGACCCACAGGAGATATCCCAACTCCCTCAACGACACATGGGTCTCCTGCCTGACACCGACCCTCGATCCACCCATCTCCAGACCCCCGAGATCTTAGTTCTTCGAATTCGAGCCGGACTCTCGGATTGAGCCTTTGGCATGCCAAACAATGGCCAGTCCTGAAACCCTGAGAACGGGTCCCTTTCCCACAAAGAACCGAAGTCAGTGTGTAACTCCAGGTCAGGGTCTTCAAAAGAACCCTGAAAGGGAAAAATAAAGATATTAAAAATGGAAATAGAGCTGTTTCCAAAGATGCAAGCGAAGGAGTTGCCGTTTAGCACCATCTTAACTTCGCTCTGCCTCCCGACTCGTGTGTGTGTGTGTGTGTGTGTGTGTGTGTGGTGTTTTTCAAGATTTCCAGCATCTGCAGAATCTCTTGTGTTTATGCTTTACAGTGATGGGATTGCAGCCTGCAGCAACCTTTCAGCCAATGAATTTTCAGATCCCAACACGCGTTGACCGTTTTCCATTAATTCTCTAACCAATTAACTCTGTGCCATCTGATTATTGATCCCTCCTCTGAGAAGCATCTAGATCCAATTTAGCCTCCCCAGAACCTCAAATTCTTACACACCATGGTGAACTCTCCAAAGAAAGTGACACAGTGTGGACAAACTCTTCCATAACTATGAATCTCTATCCATAAGACGATAACACCATAAGACATAGCAGGAGAGTTAGGACATCAGCCATCAAGTCTGCCATGCCACTTAACCAAGGCTGATTTATTGTCCCTCTCAACCCCATTCTCCTGCCTTCTCCCTGTAATCTTTGACATCTTTACTGTTCAAGAAACTATCAGCCTCTCCTTCCCACTTCCTTGCACTGTATTCTATCTGCCACGACTTTGCCCATTCTCCCAATCCATCCAAGTTATTCTGCAGATTCACCACCTGCTCCTCTGCCTATCTTTGTATCCCTGGCAACAACTCAATGAATCATCTTTCACCTCCCCAGAGCCTTCACGTGCTTTCTGTAAGGTGGTGACCAGTGTCACAGAATGATTTCAGAACAGATGGAAGCACATAGTTTGTTGAGAGCTGACTACCCGGCTTCTTTGATTCTTCCACCCTCTTTCCATCACTCTTTGGATTTACCGAGCTTCCATTTGAAATCTCTGCCCTAGTTGTGCTTTTCAGACCCCTAGCATTGCATTCTATTTTTTTTCCCTTGTATACGACCTCAATGTATTAATTGATGTAACGGTGGTGGCATAGTAGTGCAGTGGATAGAGCAATCGCTTTACAGCACTAGCAATCACTGATCAGCATTCGATTCCTGCCGCTGTCTGTAAAGAGTTTGTATGTTCTTTCCGTGGTCGTGTGGGTTTACTTTGGGTGCTCCACTTAACCCTCCCACAATCTAAAGAAGTACAGGTTAGGGTTAGTAAGTTGTGGGCATCATATGTTGGTGACAGAAGCATGGAGGCACTTGGGGGCTGCTCCCAGCACAATCCTCACTGATGCAAAAACACATACATTTTATGTTTTTTAAAATTTTATTGAGATACAGCACAGAGTAGGCCCTTCCAGCCCTTCAAAGAGAAGGCACCACCCAGCAATCCCTCAATTTAACCCTAGCTTAATCAAGAGACAATTTACAATGACCAATTACCTCTTTGGAAACAAGAGCACCTGGAGGACACCCACGTGGTCATAGGGAGAACATACAAACTCCTTACAGGCAGCAGCAAGAATTGAACCTGGGTCGCTGGTACTGTGATACGTTGTGCTAACCATTACCCTACCGTGTGATGGGAATTGAACCCAGTCGCTGGTACTATAAAGCGTTGTGCTAACCATTTCCCTACCGTGTGATGGGAATTGAACTCGGGTCACTGGTACTGTAAAGCATTGTGCTAAACACTATGCTACTACACCACTCCTAAATTTTATGTTTTGATGTGACAAATAAAGCTAATCTCTCTCTTTAACCTACAGACTGATTTGACTTAATGACATGCAAACAAAACCTTTTATCTTGGTACATTTGACAGTAATTACCAATTACCAATTACCAACCACTCTCTGTTAAAATAAACTATATGCCTCATGGCACTTTTAGTCCTTTTGCCAAACATTTTCATTCTCCTGGTTCCTTTCTCCTCTGCCACTCTCTATGCTCTGTCTGCACCCTTCCCGATTTGAATGAGGAAGTGGAAGGGTAGGTTAGTAAGTTTCATGATGACATAAAGGTTAGTGGTGGTATGGACAGCGTAGAAGGTTGTTGTGGGTTATAACGGAATATTGATAGGATGCAGACCTCAGCTAAGACGTGGAAGATGGAGTTCAATCCAGAAAAGTGTGAAGTGAAGCAAGAGATGAGATTGCTGGGTCTTCTATCCTTTGTAGCCACAGACGAGTAGCTAATGTTGTTCTATTTCTCAGGAAGTGCACCAGGATAATCCTGGAAACTATAGACTGGTGACTCTCACATCAGTGGCAGGGAAGTTACTGGAGAGAATTCTGAGGAATAGGGTTAATGAGAATTTGGAAAACCATGGGTTAATCAGGAGTGCCAGCATGGCTTTGTGTGGGACAAGTCATGTCGTACTAACTTATTGAGTTTTTTGATGAGGTGATGAGGGTGATTGATGAAGGTAGAGCAGTGGATGTTGTCTACATGGAATTTAGTAGGGTGTTTGACAAGGTCCTCATGGGAAGCTCTACCAGAAGATTAAGATGTATAGGAGCCATGGTGAATTGGCTGTTGGATTCAGAACTGGCTTGCCCATAGAAGACAGAGGGTAGTGGTTGAAGGGACTTATTCTAGCTGGAGGTCTGTAATTAGTGGTGTTCTGCAGGGATCTGTGCTGGGACCTCTGCTGTTTGTGATGTGTTTAAATGACATAGATGAATGGGTTAGTAGGTTTACAGATGATACAAAAATTGGTGGCGTTGTGGATAGTGTAGAAGATTGGCAAAGAATACAGTAGGATATAGAGATGGGCAGAGAAGTGGCAGATGGAGTTTTACCCAGGCAAATGTGAAGTGTTGCACCCTGAGAGCAAACATAAAGAGACCTTTAACAGTGTTGGTGAGCAGAGGGATCTTGGGGTCCAAGTTCATAGCTCCCTGTAAATGGCTACACAGTTTGATAGGGTGGTTAAGAACGCATATGGAATGCTTGCCTTTATCAGTTGAGGCACTGAGTTCAAAAGTCAGGAAGCTATGTTGCAGCTTTATAAAACTCTAGTTAGGCTGCATCTGGAGTATTGCAGATAGTTCTGGTCACACCACTATAGGAAGGGTGTTGAAGCTTTGGAGAGAGTTCAGAAGAGGTTTACCAGGTTGTTGTCTGGATTAGAGGGCATGTGTTATAAGACGAGTTTTGACAGACTTGGGTCAATTTCTTTGCAGTGGGGGGAGGCTGAGGGGAGATCTGATGGAGGTTTATATGATTACGAGAGGCATAGATAGAACAGACAGCAAATATCTTTTTCCCAGGATTGAATTGTCTAATACCAGAGAGCATGCATTTAAGATGAAAGTGGATAATTTCAAAGGAGATGTGAGGGGCAACTTTTTTTTAAAAACACAGAGCCTGGTGGACGTTTGGACTGTGCTGGTAGAGACAGATACATTAGGGATTTTTAAGAGGTGTTTACACAGGCAATGAATGTGAGGGAAATGGAAGAATTGCAAAGGCAGAAGGGATCATCTTATTTGGCAATTTGAATTCTAGCTGAACTGGTTCAGCACAACATTATAGACTGATGGGCCTGATCCTGTGTTATAATGCTCTGTGTTCTATGATTCACTTTGGAAGGCTGAACTTTTAGGCAGAGTGCAAGGTTAATGGCAGGATTCTTCGCAGTGTGCAGGGTCAGAGATATCTTGGAGTTAGATTCCTCATATTTGCAGCACAAGTTGACAGGGTAGTTAAGAAGGCATATGGAGTATTGGTCTTTATTAGTTGGGTCACTAAGTTCAAAAGTCATGATGTCAGACATCCCACCCTGCAAAAATTCATTTCAGGGAGGTAGCACCCCCGCCCCCCGTAACCCCATATCACCCCCCCCCCCCATCGACCGTCGACCTCCAAGGGTATATGTAATACTTTGTTTAGTGATTTTGTCTAGTCTGTAAACCAAGTTGGGTATCTGCAGCAAATGTGACATTAAAATATGTACTTATATTATATTATATTATATTATCATGTTTATTCTATTACAACTTTAAGCAAGTCTACAGGGAGTTTGGCCTCATCATGTAGGACATCAATAGCGTAGCTCCTTGGCAGCTAGCCAGCTAGTTTAAATCAGGGGTCCCCAACGTTTTTTGCACCGTGGACCAGATTAATATTGACAATATCCTTGCAGACCAGCCAACCTGGGGAGGGGGCGTGGGTGTTAAACGCGACCAGAATATAGGTGATAAGTCAACTATAAGTCACTTGTAAGTGGCTAATACACTCAATTTCGTTTCTAAAGGGGTTTATCTAACGAATTTAATATTAAACACACAGCGCATATTTTCCTCGCATGAATGTAGTGATAAGTCAATTATAACAGTGGTCCCAAACCTCCGGGCCGCGAAGAATGCAGCAGTACAGCGGTAGCCAGAACGCACCCAGCACATCTTTAAGAAAAAAGTCAAAATAAACAAGCTAATTGATTAGGTGCTGCCCGGCATGGAAATGTCGGCCCAGATCAGAGACGACGCAATCGGTAATCACCTTTGACCTGGGCCGACATTTACGTCACCAATTATCACTGAATCAGTGGGAGCCCTGGGCTTGTTTTCCTGCAACAACACGGTCCTATCGAGGGGTGATGAGAGACAGCGTTACTCGAAGGGGGTTCCTTATGTCCAGTCTATTCTGCAGTGTAGTTTTCGTTGCATTCATTGCAGAAAACTCCACTTCGCAGAAATATGTTGGAAATGGAAGCAACGTTTGCAGTACTTTTGTGGCTATCTCAGGATATTCAGCCTTGACCTTGATCCAGAACGCCAGCAGAGATGTTATGTCAAACGTACTATTCAGCCCGCCGTCATTTGCAAGCTCGAGGAGTTGATCTTTTTCCCACGCTGACATGGATGATTCACCAGGGACATTCACAAATGGGTCATGGACCCATTCCTTTGCATGTCTTGGGTCACTGATGACCTCGCATGTGTACAAGTTTAACAGTGCATGACAGGGAATGAGGAAAGGTGCAGCTGACTCATATCGTTTCATATCGCCAAATCATATTGTTTCATCGCAGCCCAGTGGTTGGAGACCACTCTTAGCACGAAGAGAGACCAATTAGGATGCTCCCTCTCCCTCTCCCTCTCAAAAAAAATCTATTTCTAGGATATTGTATATAATTTTCGGGCGTCAGGGAGCCACTATCGATATGTGGGAGACTCCGGGAACTTCTGGGAGAGGTGGGATGTCTGTGATGTAATGTTGCAACTTGAGAAAACCGGTTCGACCACGCTTGTTGCAGTCTTTCCCCCAGGGTAAGGGAGTCCAAAATGAGTGGGTATAGATTTAAGCTGAGATAGGAAAGTTTTCTAAGGAACCTGAGGGGCAGCTTTCTCACACAAATAGTGGTGAGTATATAAATGAGGAAGTAGGAAGTAGTTGAGATCGGTACAATAGTATCATTTAAGAAGCACTTGAATAGGTACACAGAGGGGCAGGGCCAAATGCTGGAAAAGGGACTAGCTGGGTGTGCACTGTAGTTGACGTGAACTGGTTGGACCAAAGGGCGTAAATCCATGCTGTATCGCTTCGTGACTCTATCACCTCCTGTCCTTCTAACGTGTAGGCCTACACTCCGCAGTCTGGACCTTCAGTAATCAATTTGCGACTTCTGCTGCTGCGTTCTCTCCTGTTGCTAATTGTTGGAAAAATTTCCATTCAGAGACGTATTGATAAACTGAAAACAGGCTGAATGTCAAAAGCAGCAAGACAAAGTCATGTCCGTCTGTTGGCATGAAGGCTGTGTCAGTACATCCCATGACCCAGGTCATTCACTAATGATATTATCATTGCAATAGTCTTTCCTGTTTTAACTCTTCAATACTTGGCCTGTCCATAACAATTCATTCCTACATTTTACCCCAGCTTCCAATCTTGGAACATAGAACAGTACACGGAGATGCAAGAGATTGCAGAATCTGGAGCAACATAGACAAAGGAACAGAATTAGGCCCATCAAGTTTGCTCCGCCAATTGATCATAGTTGATTTATATTCCTTCTCAACCCCATTCTTCTGCCTTCTCCCCATAACCTTTAATGTCCTCACTAATCAAGACCCTATCAAACTCTGCATTAAATATACCCAATGACTTTGTCTCCACAGCTGTTCATAGCAATAAATTCCACAGAGTCACCTCTGCCTGGCTGGAGAAATTCCTCCTCAGCTCTTGTTCTAGGGGGACATCCTTGTATTCCCTCTGGTCCTAGACTCTCCCACTATTGGAAATATCCTCTCCATGTCCACTCAGTATCCAGTAGGTTTCAAGGAGATCCCACCTAATTCTTCTAAACTCCAGTGAGTACAGGCCCAGATCCATCAACCACGTCCTCCAGCACACACAAAGGTGCTGGATGAACTCAACAAGTCAGGTAGCATGGATGAAGGAAAATGGACAATTGACACTTCAGATCCAAAACATTGACTGTCCATTTTCCTCCATAGATGCTGCCTGACCTGCTACATCCTTAGAACAGTACCTAACATGAATAGGCCCTTTGGCCATAATGTCCGTGCTGAACATGAAGCCAATTTAACCTAATCCTATCTGCCTGCATATGGTTTATATCCCTCCATTTCCTGCCTGTTCACAGGCCTGCCTAAATGCCTCTTAAAGTTGCTATCATATCTGCTTCGAGCAGTTACCCAGAGAGCACATTCTAGGCACCTTGGTAACTTGGTTTATTACTGTCACATAATTCAATCATTTGAATGAATCGCATGTGCTGAGGTTACATTTATTTTGCATGCCATCTGTACAGAACTTGGATCACATCAGTGCAATGAGGTAGTGCAAGGGAAAACAATAACAGAATGCAAAATAAAGTGTTCGCGATCGACTCATATTCTCAGGATTATTTCTTTATTTTTGCACAATTTGTCTTCTTTTGCACATAGGTTATAACTACATAACCATATAACAATTAAAGCACGGAAATAGGCCATCTCGGCCCTTCTAGTCCGTGCCAAACTCTTACTCTCACCTAGTCCCACCGACCTGCACTCAGCCCATAACCCTTTATTCCTTTCCTGTCCATATATCTATCCAATTTAACTTTAAATGACAACATCGAATCTGCTTCAACCACTTCTGCTGGAAGCTCGTTCCACACAGCTACCACTCTCTAAGTAAAGAAGTTCCCCCTCATGTTACCCCTAAACTTATGCCCTTTAACTCTCAACTCATGTCCTCTTGTTTGAATCTCCCCCACTCTCAATGGAAAAAGCCTATCCACGTCAACTCTATCTATCCCCCTTATAATTTTAAATATCTCTATCAAGTCCCCCCTCAACCTTCTACGTTCCAAAGAATAAAGACTTGTTCAACCTTTCTCTGTAACTTAGGAGATGAAACCCAGGCAACATTTTAGTAAATCTCCTCCGTACTCTCTCAATTTTATTGACATCTTTCCTATAATTCGGTGACCAGAACTGTACACACTACTCCAAATTTGGCCTCACCAATGCCTTATACAATTCCCCCACCTTAGATTCCTCCATATACCTGTCTAGTAGTCTCTTAAACTTCACTAGTGTATCTGCCTCCACCACTGACTCAGGCAGCGCATTCCACACACCAACCACTCTCTGAGTAAAAAACCTTCCTCTAATATCCCCCTTGAACTTCCCACCCCTTACCTTAAAGCCATGTCCTCTTGTATTGAGCAGTGGTGCCCTGGGGAAGTGGCGCTGGCTATCCACGCTATCTATTCCTCTTATTATCTTGTACACCTCTATCATGTCTCCTCTCATCCTCCTTCTCTCCAAAGAGTAAAGCCCTATCTCCCTTAATCTCTGATCATAATGCATACTTTCTAAACCAGGCAGCATCCTGGTAAATCTCCTCTGTACCCTTTCCAATGCTTCCACATCCTTCCTATAGTGAGGTGACCAGAACTGGACACAATACTCCAAGTGTGGCCTAACCAGAGTTTTATAGAGCTGCATCATTACATCGCGACTCTTAAACTCTATCCCTCAACTTATGAAAGCTAACACCCCATAAGCTTTCTTAACTACCCTATCCACCTGTGAGGCAACTTTCAGTGATCTGTGGACATGTACCCCGAGATCCCTCTGCTTCTCCACACTACCAAGTATCCTGCCATTTACTTTGTCCTCTGCCTTGGAGTTTGTCCTTCCAAAGTGTACCACCTCACACTTCTTCGGGTTGAACTCCATCTGCCACTTCTCAGCCCACTTCTGCATCCTATCAATGTCTCTCTGAAATCTCTGACAATTCTCTACACTATCTACAACACCACCAACCTTTGTGTCATCTGCAAACTTGCCAACCCACCCTTCTACCCCCACATCCAGGTCGTTAATAAAAATCACGAAAAGTAGAGGTCCCAGAACAGATCTTTGTGGGACACCACTAGTCACAATCCTCCAATCTGAATGTACTCCCTCCACCACCACCCTCTGCCTTCTGCAGGCAAGCCAATTCTGAATCCACCTGGCCAAACTTCCCTGGATCCCATGCCTTCTAACTTTCTGAATAAGCCTACCGTGTGGAACCTTGTCAAATGCCTTACTAAAATCCATATAGATCACATCCACTGCACTACCCTCATCTATATGCCTGGTCACCTCCTCAAAGAACTCTATCAGGCTTGTTAGACACGATCTGCCCTTCACAAAGCCATGCTGACTGTCCCTGATCAGACCATGATTCTCTAAATGCCTATAGATCCTATCTCTAAGAATCTTTTCCAACAGCTTTCCCACCACAGACGTGAGGCTCACTGGTCTATAGTTACCCAGACTATCCCTACTACCTTTTTTGAACAAGGGAACAACATTCGCCTCCCTCCAATCCTCCGGTACCATTCCCGTGGACAACGAGGACATAAAGATCCTCGCCAGAGGCTCAGCAATCTCTTCCCTCACCTCGTGGAGCAGCCTGGGGAATATTCTGTCAGGCCCCGGGGACTTATCTGTCCTAATGTATTTTAACAACTCCAACACCTCCTCTCCCTTATATCATCATGCTCCAGAACATCAACCTCACTCATATTGTCCTCACCATCATCAAGTTCCCTGTCATTGGTGAATACCGAAGAGAAGTATTCATTGAGGACCTCGCTCACTTCCACAGCCTCCAGGCACTTCTTCCCACCTTTATCTCTAATCGGTCCTACCTTCACTCCTGTCATCCTTTTTTTCTTCACATAATTGAAGAATGCCTTGGGGTTTTCCTTTACCCTACTTGCCAAGGCTCAGCATGCCCCCTTCTTGCTCTTCTCAGCCCCTTCTTAAGCTCCTTTCTTGCTTCCCTATATTCCTCAATAGACCCATCTGATCCTTGCTTCCTAAAACTCATGTATGCTGCCTTCTTCCTCCTGACTAGATTTTCCACCTCTCTTGTCACCCATGATTCCTTCACTCTACCATTCTTTATCTTCCTCACCGGGACAAATTTATCCCTTACATCCCGCAAGAGATCTCTAAACATCGACCACATGTCCATAGTACATTTCCCTGCAAAAACATCATCCCAATTCACACCCGCAAGTTCTAGCCTTATAGCCTCATAATTTGCCTTGTTATGTCCTATTTTGATTAGTCCTACCAAAGTGTAGCACCTCACATTTATCAGCATTAAACTCCATCTGCCATCTTTCAGCCCACTCTTCTAAGTGGTCTAAATCTCTCTGCAAGCTTTGAAAACCTACTTCATTATCCACAACTCCACCTATCTTAGTATCATCTGCATACTTACTAATCCAATTTACCACCCCATCATCCAGATCATTAATATATATGACAAACAACATTGGACCCAGTACAGATCCCTGAGGCACACCGCTAGACACCGTCCTCCAATCTGACACACAGTTATCTACCACTACTGTATGGGGTCTCCCATCCAGCCACTGCTGGATCCATTTTACTACTTCGATATTAATGCCCAATGATTGAACCTTCCTAACTAACCTTCCGTGTGGAACCTTGTCAAAGGCCTTACTGAAGTCCATATAGGCAACATCCACCACTTTACCCTCGTCAACTTTCCTAGTAACCTCATCAAAAAATTCAATAAGATTTGTCAAAATGAGCTTCCACGCACAAATCCATGTTGACTGTTCCTAATCAGACCCTGTCTATCCAGATAATTATATATACCAACTCTAAGAATACTTTCCATCAACTTACCCACCACTGACGTCAAACTCACAGGCCGATAATTGCTAGGTTTACTCCTAGAACCCTTTTAAAACAATGGAACAACATGAGCAATACGCCAATCCTCCGACACCATCCCCGTTTCTAATGACATTTGAAATATTTCTGTCAGAGCCCCTGGTATTTCAATACCAACTTCCCTCAAGGACCTAGGGAATATCCTGTCCGGACCCGGAGACTTGTCCACTTTTATATTCCTTAAAAGCGTCAGTACTTCCTCTTCTTTAATCATCATACTTTCCATAACTACCCTTCTTGTTTCCTTTACCTTACACAATTCAATATCCTTCTCCTTAGCGAATACTGAAAAGAAGAAATTGTTTAAAATCTCCCCCATCTCTTTTGGCTCCGCACAAAGCCGTCCATTCTGATTCTCTAAGAGACCAATTTTATCCCTCACTATCCTTTTGCTATTAATATAACTGTGGAAACCCTTTGGATTTATTTTCACCTTACTTGCCAAAGCAGCCTCATATCTTCTTTTAGCTTTTCTAATTTCTTTCTTAAGATAGTTTTTACATTCTTTATATTCCTCGAGCACCTCATTTACTCCAAGCTGCCTGTATTTATTGTAGATCCCTCTCTTTTTCCGAATCAAGTTTCCAATATCCCTTGAAAACCATAGCTCTCTCAAACTTTTAACCTTTCCTTTCAACCTAACAGGAACATAAAGATCCTGTACCCTCAAAATTTCACCTTTAATACTCCATTTCTCTATTATATCCTTCCCATAAAAACAAATTGTCCCAATCCACTCCTTCTAAATCCTTTCGCATCTCCTCAAAGTTAGCCTTTCTCCAATCAAAAATCTCAACCCTGGGTCCAGTCCTATCCTTCTCCATAATTATATTGAAACTAATGGTATTGTGGTCACTGGACCCGAAGTGCTCCCCAACACATACCTCCGTCACCTGCCCTATCTCAATCCCTAACAGGAGATCCAACACTGCCCCTTCTCTAGTTGGTACCTCTATGCATTGCTGCAAAAAACTATCTTGCACACATTTGACAAACTCCAAACCATCCAGCCCTTTTACAGAATGGGCTTCCCAGTCAATGTGTGGAAAATTAAAATCTCCCACAATCACAACCTTGTGCTTACTACAGATATCTGCTACCTCCTTACAAATTTGTTCCTCCAATTCTTGTTCCCCATTAGGTGGTCTATAATACACCCCTGTAAGCGTCACTACACCTTTCCCATTCCTCAATTCCACCCAAACAGTCTCCCTAGACGAGTCCTCTAATCTATCATGCCAGAGCACCGCTGTTATATTTTCTCTTACAAGCAATGCAACACCTCCCCCTCTTGCCCCTCTGATTCTATCACACCTGAAGCAACGAAATCAAGGAATATTTAGTTGCCAATCACACCCCTCCTGCAACCATGTTTCACTAATAGCTGCAACATCATATTTCCAGGTATCAATCCATGCTCTAAGCTCATCCACCTTTCTTACAATTCTCCTAGCATTAAAGTAGATGCATTTAAGAAACTCTCCACCTCTTACTCTCTGTTTATTCTTAATGGAGCAAACAACTTTGTTATCTTTTTCTTCCTTCTCCCCTACATCTTCGGTCTGAGTGCTCCCGATCTTTGTCCCCTGCCTATCCTCCCTCACACACTGTCTACTAGCTTTCTCTATTTGTGAACTAACCTCCTCTCTCATAGCCTCTTCAATTTGATTCCCATCCCCCAACCATTCTAGTTTAAAGTCTTCTCAGTAGCCTTCGCAAATCTCTCCGCCAGGATATTGGTCCCCCTAGGATTCAAGTGCAACCCGTCCTTTTTGTACAGGTTGCACCTGCGCCAAAAGAGGTCCCAATGATCTAAAAACTTGAATCCCTGCCCCCTGCTCCAATCCCTCAGCCACGCATTTATCCTCCACCTCATTGCATTCCTACTCTCACTGTCATGTGTTGTTTAGCTTTGTTTAGTAGGTATAGTTTTTTATGAATGTTTATTTATGTATTTTCCTGTGAATACCTGCAAGAAAATGCATTTCTAGTTACCATATAGTGACTTCTACGTACTTCAACAACAAATTTACCTTGACTTTCAGTACAGCTAGAGGAACAGTATAACGCATGTAGACAATAAGCTGCAAGGTCATAATGAGGTAGATTATGAGGTAAGAGTCCTAGAGAACTGTCCAACAGTCATGGAAGCTTACAGCATGGGAACAGGCTCTATGGCCCAACCGGCCAATGCCAACTATGATGTCCCATCCAATCTATTCCCGTTTCCCATGTTTGATCCAGTCTTATCGAGCGGGATAGAATCTGTCTTTGAGAATTGCGGTACCACTTGAGGTCAAGAGCTGCGACATAAAACCCTGGTTAGACCACACTTGGAATATTGTCCAACATACACAAAATGCTGAAGGAAGTCAGCAGGTCAGGCAGCATCTATGGAAATGAATGAACAGTCGATGTCTCTGGCTGAGACCCTTCATCAGGACTTGGAGTATTTTGTTCACTCTGGTCACCTCAATTCAGAAGGGATGTGGAAGCTTTAGAGAAGGTGCAGAGGAGATTTACCAGAATGCTGCCTGAATTAGAGAGCATGTCTTATGCAAGCTAGGGCTTTTTTCTTTGGAGCAAAGAAGGATGAAAAGTGACTTCATAGAGGTGTATAAGATGATAAGAGGCATAGATTAAATGGATAGCCAAAGACCTTTTCCAGGGCAGAAATGGCTAATATAAAGAGGGCATAATTTTACAATGATTGGAGAAAAATATTGGGTGGAGGTTAGAGGTAATTGTTTTTTAAAAAGCACAGAGTGGTGGGTGCATGGAACACCCTGCCTCATTATGACCTTGCACCTTATTGCCTGTCAGGAGTGTTGGAGGCAGATACATTAGGGACATTTCATAAACTATTAGATAGGCACATGGATGGTAGTAGAAAAATGGAGAGCTATTTTGGAGTGGTAAGTTTAGATTGATTTCAGAGTAGGTTAAAAGGTCAACATAACATCATGGGCCGAACCACCTGGACTGTGCTGCAATGTTCTATGTTTTATAAAACATATTTAAGCTTTTCCCCATCATTTTAAAGCTATGTTTTCTGACATTTGATATTTCCTCCCTGGGGGAGAAAAGCTGGTCTTTAGCATATAGGAGGTCTGTTCAGGGGTTTTATACCAGTGAGGTAGAACAAGTCGGAGAGCCTAGTTCTTCTGACTGTTCTGGAGCCCTGGTAGGCACCTGGGAAACCTGCGCCTCGCTTTCAAGGAAGTTACAATGAGGTAAAGAGACACTGCCCTATGACACAATTGCCGATTATGACATCAGAGGAGCTGATGAGCACCTGAAGGTACAACATGAGGGTGAAGGTCAGACAGCAATTCCACACATGCCACATTGTGGAGACGGCATTCAACAAGAGCAATGGTCAAGGAGAAGGGACAGTAGAAGGCAGCCCACCTTATCACGTCAGCCCACAGTCGCTTTTGGCCAATGAGTCAGCAGGGCACGTATTCACGGTTGTAACAACGGAAATAGGTGTAGCCTGTATTGAACAGGACCAAAGTAAACCCCTGTTCTCTAGATTGGAATCGTTGTGATATCTTCTGCTCATACACAGCCAAGAAGAGAAAAGCTGGCCAGGGCCACTGTTGGTGAGATCCTACCGTGCACAAATGGCCACCAAGTTCAACCTGCATTACAACAATGACTAGAATCCAAACGTACTTTCAGGCATGGGAGGTACTTGGAGATGGTCAGCAAACTGACTGAGAACCCCACCCCGTGAACTTCCTTGGTGTGTGCCAGCGGAAAGAGTCACACACAAGATCTCTAGGCAAGTTCCTCCAGCAGCCGGACTGGTGTGGGCTCCAGTGTATATTAAGCAGCTTGGGATGCAGCACAGGAGTGGGGCAGGTTCTGGGCAAGTCCTTCCTCCACCAGTACACAGGGAGTGAAGGTTAAGGATCAAGGATCAGCTTTATTCACCATATCTATTTACATGTGCCAGGAATTTCCTGTGGTGTGTGGAGCGACTTGCAACAAAAAACAACATCCAACAATTACAAAGAATTAAGTGTTATAGATCATAGAACATTACAGCACAGTACAGGCCCTTCGGCTCACAGTGTCGTGCCAACATTTTAACCTCGTCTTAGATCAGTTGACCCCCTCCATCGCACATAGACCATTTATCTATCATCCATCTGACTACCTAAGAATTTCTTTAATACCCGTAATATATCTACCTCTGCCACCACCCCTAGCTGGGTGTTCCATGCACCCACCACCCTCGGTAAAAAAAACATACCTCTGATGCACCCCCCTCCCCCTATAATTTCCTTCAATCACCTCAAAATTATTCCTCCTTGTACTAGCCATTTCTGTCCTGGAAAAAAACTCTGGCTATCCAATTAAATAATATGAAGTTAGAAGTACAGATATAGAACAAAATGTGCATAAACACATAAATACCAGCATGTATTTACAATTTACAATATCATAATGTGGTTTAAAGTGTTTCGAGTGCCATGTATTGATGGGGATAATAGATAGAAGGTTTGGGCGGGAGGAGCGAACTAGACTGGTTGATCAGTTTAACTGCCTGGGGAGAAGAAACTTTTAAAATGGCATTAAATTTTATTTTAATAGCCCCACAGCGCTTTTCAAAAAGGAGCTTTTGGAAAAGAGAGTTTGCAGGAGGGTAGTGTCTGCAATAATTTACCCGCTCACTTCTTTGTCCTGGACACATACAAGTCCTGCAGTGATGGTAGACTGCAGCCAAAGACCTGACAGTTTGCTGTGGTTTTTGTATATTGTGGGAGGATTCCTGATCTGGAATTGCCAGACTGAATGAATGGACAGGAACCGTCCAGCAGGTCCATCAAACCTGCTCAAGATGCTGGAGTAACCCAGGGTCGGGGAAGGGGCTTGTTTTGCTACTGTTGTCTTGTTGCCTCAGTTGCATTGTCCTGCTGAACACTGTGGGCACGTTATGATGGTGACAGAATGTGTGTTGTTACTAGGCAGCTACCTCAGCACGTCCTTGGGTGTGTTGGTTGTTAATGCAAACAGCACATTTCGTTGTTTTGGTGTACATGTGATAAATAAATTTGATTCTGAATCTGAATCAGAATGTATGGGTTGGGTGGTATCTTTGATTTATGCTTTCTGCTTTACCAAGTCGAGAAGGGTAGACAGAATCCCTAGAGGGGAGGGCAGATGATAGATTGCTGGGGCACCAATCCAAATGAACTGGTAGGAATAGACCAGCTGGTTCACAAAGCCTACTTCACACTTCAGTCATAGCCTCACCATCCATTTCCCTCCACAGATACTGCCTGACTCGCTGAGTTCCTCCTGCATCTTGTTTGTTGCTCCAGATTCCAGTGTCTTGCAGCCTCTTTTCTCTAAAATTCCCAAAAATGTGTTTGTAGCAGAAATCTACATTCTGTGTAGCTTTCTATATTCTACATTTCCACATTAAATGTACCTTCAGATTCTATGTTCTAATAAGAAACTCTTAGAAGGGCACATATGTGATCACAAAATAATCTGCAGATGCTGGGGTCAAAGCAACACTCACAACACGCAGGAGGAACTCAGCAGGTCGGGCAGCATCCATGGAAATGATCAGTCAACGTTTCGGGCCGGAACCCTTCATGACGTGACACATTTGATGTGATGTTTGGCTATGTAGGAGGGAAGGGTTAGATTGATCGTGGAGTAGGTTAAAAGGTTAGCACAACATTCAAAGAGCCTGTACTGTGCTGTAATGTTTCATTCTCAGTCACCACTTTAATAGGAACCTCCTGTACCTAATAAAGTGGCCACTGAGCGTATGTTCATGATCTTCTGCTGCTGTAGCCCATCCACTTCAAGTTTTGAAGTGTTGTGCATCCAGAGATGCTCTTCCGCACACCACTGTTGTAATGTGTGGTTATTTAAGTTACTGTTGCCTTCCTATCAGCTTGAACCAGTCTGGCCATTCTCTTCTGATCCCTCTCATTAACAAGGCATTTTCACCCACAGAACTGCCACTCACTGGATGCTTTTGTTTTTCGCACCATTCTCTGTAGACTGTTGTACATGAAGCTCCCAGGAGATCAGTAGTTTCTGAGATACTCAACCCACCTCATTTGGCACCAACAATTATTCCATGGTCAAAGTCACTTAGATCACATTTCTTCCCCATTTTAATGTTTGGTCTGAACAATAACTGAACCTCTTGACCACGATGGCATGCTTTTTATGCATTGAGTTGGTGCCATGTGATTGGCTGATTAGATATTTGCATCAGTGTGCAGGTGTACCTAATAAAGTGGCCACTAAACATATGTTCTGCTGTGCTGCTACCACAAAAAGCTAATCTTCATGGAACTTATACCCTGGGTGCAGTTTTGGGCGTCTCATTTTAGAAAGGATATACTGACATTGGAGAAGGTTCACAAGAATGATTCCAGGAATGAAATGGTTACCATAAGAGGAACGTCTGGCAGCTCTTGGGCTGTATTCCCTGGAGTTCAGGAGAATGTGGGGGGATCTCATAGAAACATTCTGAATGTTAAAAGGCCTGAACAGATTAGATATGGCAAAGTTATTTCCCGTGATAGGGGAGCCTAGGACAAGAGGGCACGACTTCAGGATTGAAGGATGTCCATTTAGCACAGAGATGTGGAGAAATTAGTTTACTCAGAGGGTGGTAAATCTGTGGAATTTGTTGCCATGAGCTTATGTAGAGTCCAAGTCATTGAGTGTATTTAAGGCAGAGATAGATAGGTTTTTGATTAGCCAGGGCATCAAAGGGTATGGGGTGAAGGCAGGGGAGTGGGTATGACTGGAAGAATTGGATCAGCCCATGATTGAACGGCAGAGCAGACTCGATGGGCCAAATGGCCTACTTCTGCTCCTATATCTTATGGTCTTATGGTATGTCTGCTGATAGCAACAATACACTTGAACACCCAGGGGTGTTACAAAAACATAGAACAGCACAGTACAATACAGATAGAGGTGTACAAGATGATAAGAGTCATAGATCAACTGGACAGTCAGAGACTTTTTTCCAGGGCAGAAATGGCTAATATGACAGGGCAGAGGTAGAATTTTTACACTGCCAGGGGTAGTGGTAGAGAGTTTTATCAGGAAAATTTAAGAGACTCCTGTATACAGCAGGCATATGGATTATGGAAAACTGGAGAGCTGTGCAGGAGAGAGGGTTAAATTGATCCCTCAATTTAGGTTAAAATGTTGGCACAATATTGTGGGCCAAAGGGTTTTTGCTATGCTATAGTGTTCTATGTTCCATAAATTTTCTTTAAACTTTGTTAATATTGGTTAACTGGGGAACTGGTTTATTATTGTCTCATGTACTGAGTTACAGTGAAATTTTTTTTTGCATACTGTCTATTTCATTACAATAGTGAATGAGGTAGTGCAAGAGAAAGCAATAACAGAATGCAGAATAATGTGTTACAATTACAGAAAAAGTACGGTGCAGGTGGACAACAAGATGCAAGGTCATAATGAGGTAGGTTGTGAGGTCAAGAATCCATCTTATTGCACTAGGGGACTGTTCAATTGTCTTATAACGGGATAGAACCTGGCCTTGAACCTAGTGGTATGTGCTTTCAGACTTTTGTATCTTCTGCTGATGGGAGAGGGGAGACGAGAGACGAGAGAATGGGGTGGGTGGGGGTCTTTGATTATGCTGTCAGTTTTACCAAGATAGTGAGAGATGTGGATGGAGTCTGTAGAAGGGAGACTGGTTTCTGTGTGGTGTAAATCTGTATCCACAACTTCCTGCAGTTTTATTGTGGTCACGGACAGAGCAATTGCCATACCAAATCATTATGATACTGAATCAGATGTTTTCTATGGTGCATTAATAAAAATTGCTGATGGTCAAAGGGGACATATCAAATTTCTTCAGGCTCCTGAGGAAGTAGAGATTTCTTAGCTGTGATGTCTACGTGCTTGGACCAGGACAGGCTGCTGGAGATGTTTATTCCTAGGAACTTGAAGCTCTGAACCTTTTTGATTTCAGCACCATTGATGAGTGTGTGCATCCATGTGTTCATCTAAGAGTCTCTGAAAACTTCCCATCGTCTGCCTCTACCACCACCCCAGCAACACATTCCTTTGTGTGTAAAAAAAAAATAATTTACCCCTGACATCCCCCCTATACTTTCTTCCAACCACTGCAAAATTATGCCCCCAGTTCTGTATGCCATTTTCACCCTGGAAAAAAATCTCTAGCTAGCCACCCAATCTATGCCTCCTATCTCTAGTACTCCTCTATAAAATCATCTCTCATCCTCCTTCACTCCAAAAAGAAAAGCCCTAGCTCACACAACGTGTTCTCATAAGACGCGCTCACTAATCCAGGCAGTATCCTGGTAAATGTCCTCTGCACCCTTGATAAAGTGAACAGAATTGAACACTAAATTCCAAGTGTGGTTGAACCAGAGTTTTATAGAGATGCAATATTACCTTGTGGCCTTTGAATTCAATCCCCTCACTAATGAAGGCCGATATACCACATACCTTCTTAATAACTATGTCAATCTGCACAGCAAATCTGAGGGGTCTTTGGACATGGATCGCAAGATCCCGCTGTTTGTCTACACAGTTAGGAATCCTGCCATTAACCCTGTATTCAACTTTCTGAGTTTAACTCCATCTGACACTTGTCAGCCCAGCTCTGCATCCTATCAATGTCTTGTTGTAACCTACAGCAACCTTCTACACAATACTTCCCTCCCACATCCCAAAGACATGTGAATTGGTTGGGTTCACTGGCCACTGTCAATTGTACCCCCATAAGACATATTAGAGAACATGTCTTATGAGCAAGGGTTGAGCAAGCACTCTTTGGAGTGAAGGAAGATGAGGGGCGACTTGATAGAGGTGTACAAAATTATGAGAGCCATAGAGAGAGTGGACAGTCAGCACTTCTTTCCCAGGGCAGCAAAGCCCAAAACCAGTGAACATCTACTTTAGTATGAGTGGAGAAAAGTTTAAGGGAGATGTCAGAGTTAAGTTTATTACACAGAGTGGTGGGCATGTGGAACACACAACTAGGGGTGGCGGTCGAGGCTGATACATAGGGGATATAGAGAGACATGGATGATAGAAAAATGTAGGGTTATGGGCTGTGAAGGATTAGATTAATCGTGTTGGCATAACATCATAAACCCAAGGGCCCATACTGTGCTGTACTGTTCTATGTATTATGTATGTAGGTAAGTGGCAGAATCTGAGGGTTGGGTGTGGTAGTTTAGGAGTGGGAGAGTTTCCATGCTTATAGTGTCACAGAATGGAAACAGGCCTTATGGCCCAACCAATCCACAACAAATATATATGCTAATCCCATTTGGCCATATCCCTCCAAACCTTTTCTATCAGGTGCATGGCCAAGTGTCTTTTAAGGAGAATACAGGGAGAATAAAACGGGATCCATGTAGGACTCTAGTAAGTGGGCGGTGGGCAGGTGGTTGCTGGTCAGGGTGGAAGTTGGCTGAAGGGCCTGTTTCTGAGCAGGCTGACTTCCTGTTTCTCTCTGCCGTCTTCTTCACCCACAGGCCACAGGTTTGAGGACAACCCTGGAGTTCGTCGGCATCTGGTCAAGAAACCTTCAAGAGGGCAAATGAGTAAAAAGGGTAGCAAGATGTCAGTGCCCAGCGTGAAGAAGGTTCAGCAAGACCGGAAGCCCCACGAGGTAGGGAGCACCATACTGCACTCCTCGACACTTTCTGTAATTCACAAGGGGTGTTGATACGGTGGATGGCCTCAGTCTCTTCCCCGGGGTAGGAGAGTCCACAACTAAAGTGTGCAGGATTAAGAGCGACACACAAAACGTTGGAGGAACTCAGCAAACCAAGCAGCATTCTTGGAAGGGAATAGAGTCAATGTTTTGGGCTGAGACCTTTCATTAATACTAGAAAGGAAGGGGACAGAGGGCAGAATAAGAAGGTGGGTGGGAGGGAGAGGAGTACAGGCTGGAGGGTGGAAAGGAGCTGGAGAAGAAATCTGATAGGAGAAGAGAGTGGACCATGAAAGAAAGGAAAGGAGGAGGATCATCAAAGGAAGTTGATGGGCAAGTGAGAAGTAGTGAGAGGGGAAACAGAATGAGGAATGGAGAAAGTGAGAAGAGGGAGGGGTGAGAAATTACCATTAGTTCAAGAAATCAATAATCGTGCCATCAAGTTGGAGGCTACCCAGACCAAATATGAGGTGTTGCTCCTCCAACCTGAGTGTGGCCTCATCATGACGGTAGAGAAGGCCATAGATCGACATTTCAAGTGGGAATAGGAAGCTGAATTGAAATGGGTGGCCACTGGGAGATCCTGCCTTTTGTTTCTGTCTGAAAAAGGTGCTCAACAAAGCTGCCCTCCCTGATCTACATCGGGTCACATCAATGTAGAGGATGCTGCACTGGGAGCACCAGGTACAGTAGGTGATGCCGACAGACTCACAGGTGAACTGTAGGCTCACCCAGACTGTTTGGGGCCCTGATAGTGGCGAGAGATGAAATGCAGGAGCAGCTGTAGCACATGTGCCCCTTGCTAGGTGGGGTGAGTGGGACTAACATAGATCCTCACAGAAAACTGAGAGTGTCGGGAAGGACAGATGTGTTTTGTGCTCTAATCCCAATGTAAAAGGTGGACGTTACAGAGAATGATGTGCTAGATATGGAGGTTTGTGGGATGGTTGGTAAGCTGGATATGGAGGCTTGTGGATACAGGATTAATGTGAGAGGGGAAAGATTTAAAGGGGACCTGAGAGGCAAACCTTTCCACACAGAGAGTTCGTGGGTATGTGTGGAACCAGTTGACAGATGAGGTGGTAGAGGTGAGGGTACCATTACAACATTTAAAAGACATTTGGACAGGAAGGGTTTAGAGGGATATGGGCCAAACACAGGCAAATGGAACTAGCCCGGGAAGGAAGCTTGGTCAGAATCAGATTCAGGGTCAATATCACTGGCATTGGTCATGAAATTTGAGGCAGCTGTACAGTAATATAAAAATAATTATTGTAATTATTACAATAAAAATAAATGAACAAATCATGCAAAAGAGGAATAACAAGATAAGGATCATGGACTGTTCAGAAACCTGATTGCAGAGAGGAAGAAGCTGTTCTAAAACATTGAGTATGTGTCTTCAGGCTCCTGTGCCTCCTCCCTGATGATAGTGATGAGAAGAAGGTATGTCCCAGATGGTGTGGGTTCTTAATGATGAATGCACCTTTTGAAGAATTGTTTAATGGTGGAGGCTAGTGCCCAGGTGGAGTTAGCTGACTGAGTTTACAACCCTTTGCAGCCTCTTTCGATCCCATGCCTCCATAGCAGATGGTTTTGGGCCAGACCAACTCAGACGAGTTGGGCCAAGGGGCTTGCTTCTGTGCTGTAGAACTCTCTGACCTGCCTGACCAGATTAGAGAGTGGGGAGTTGGGTTCATTGCATTCCATCCTCTAACCCACAGCCCTGTCTCCATGCCTTTGTGTAGGTCTTCGTCGAGCTGAACGAGCTGGTAGTGGGAAAGAACAACGAGATGACCTGGCAGGAGACAGCGCGTTGGATCAAGTTCGAGGAGGATGTGGAGTCAGAGACGGACCGGTGGGGGAAGCCGCACGTGGCCTCATTGACCTTCCGGAGTCTACTAGAGCTGAGGAAGACCATCGCTCAAGGTCAGCCCCAACTCACCTACTTAGCCAACCCTGTGATCATGGCTGATCATCCACAATTAGAACCCTTTTCCTGCCTTCTCCCCATATCCCTTCACTCCGCTATCTTTAAGAGCTCTATCTAACTCTTTCTTGAAAGAATCCAGAGAATTGGCCTCCACTGCCTTCTGAGGCAGAGCATTCCACAGAACCACAACCCTCTGTGTGAAAAAGTTTTCCCTCAACTCCGTTCTAAATGGTCTACCCCTTATTCTTAAACTGTGGCCTTTGGTTCTGGACTCCCCCAACATCAGGAACATGTTTCCTGCCTCGAGCGTGTCCAATCCCTTAATAATCTTATATGTTTCAATCAAATCCTCATCCTTGTTCCCCATAATAATTTCACCCGTTTCTGTCTTCAAGGGCCCAACTTTGGTCTTAACTAATTTTTTCCTCTTCACAAACCTAAAGAAGCTTTTACTATCCGCCTTTATATTCTTGGCTAGCTTACCTTCGTACCTCATCTTTTCCCCCCCGTATTGCCCATAGCAGTGAGCATAACACTTTCTGAGTTCAATTGCCACTGCTGTTTGTAAGGAGTTTGTACATTCTCCCTGTCACCATGTGGGTTTTCTCTGAGCGTTCTGATTTCCTCACATTCCAAAGATGTGCAGGTTGGGGTAAATGAGTTG
This sequence comes from Mobula hypostoma, assembly GCF_963921235.1. Taxonomy (NCBI): domain Eukaryota; kingdom Metazoa; phylum Chordata; class Chondrichthyes; order Myliobatiformes; family Myliobatidae; genus Mobula; species Mobula hypostoma. The sequence goes on along the minus strand of NC_086102.1, from coordinate 107,631,468 downwards.
TGGGCATGCTAATTCAGTGCATAAAGCACGGTGATAGTTGCAGGCTGCCCCAACACATCCTTGGATTGTCTTGGCTGCTGATGCAAACGATGCATTTCACCGTATGTTTTGATGTACATGTGACAAATAAAGCCAATCTTTAAGGCCTTGCAGTGCCAGTGGCCCAGGTTCAATTGCCGTTGCTGTTTGTAAGGAGTTTGCACTGTATGTTATCCCTATGACTGCGTGGGTTTCCTCCAAGTGCTCTGGTTTCCTCCCATATTCCAGAGATGTATAGGTTAGGGTTAGTAAGTTGTAGGTATGCTACATTGGCGCTGAAAGCATGGCAATGCTTATGGGCTGTTCCCAACAGCACAACCTTGGATTGGTTTTGTCATTGGTGCAATACAAAATCTTTCACTGTGAGTGTCAGGAAATGTGAAGGAACTTGACCCGAAAGCAGAGCAGCAGAGATTATTAAGCAGTGAGCGATAACTTTAATAACTGCCAAGCAACAAGCCACAAGGGGCCACAAAACAAGAGAGAACAGATAGATATAAGGCAAGAAGGTAACTGAAGGCTAGGAGCAACTGGTTGAGGCTGGCAAATTCAATGGGTGAACAAGGACTATGCACGAGAGCTGAGTTTTAATAGGTTGCAGGTGATGATTTGGAAATGAGTGGCAGGTGACTCCTATTAGCTGGATAGAGATCAGGAGGTGCCTACCTGTGCAGGCCTGACAGTGTGTTTTGATGCACATGTAAAAAATAAAGCTCATCTGATATAATCTGGTCCATGACTCTTACAGGGGCAGTGTTGTTGGACCTGGAGCAGAAGACTTTACCTGGAATTGCTCATCTCGTGGTGGAAACCATGGTCATCACGGACCAGATCAAAGCCGAGGACAGAACTAACGTACTGAAAGCCTTACTGGTCAAACACAGGTAGGAGTACGGACACATTGATCGCACTTGGAGCTGGGTCCATGGGTGTTGAGAGAATCTAAACGAGAGGTTCAGGGGATTATATGTAGAATGACAGATCCCCAGGTGTAGGTTCTAGGGTGGGGTCTAATCCAGATTTATAAATAGAACAACAGATCGCTGGGAGTGGGTTACAGGCTGGGATTTAATCCAAGGGTTCAGGGGGTTTTATATATATAGAATAACAGATCTGGAGGTTTTATATACAAGATAAATCCTGGGAGAGGGTTACAGGCTGGGATCTAATCCAGGGGTTCTGATTTATTTATACAGTATATAGAAAAGCAGAACCCCGGGAATGGGTTATAGGCTGGGATCAACTATTCAGATTCCCAAGAGTGGGTTACAAGCTGATCTAACCAGTGGTTTCAGGGGGTTGATATAGAATAACATATAACTAGATGTTAGTTTCATGTTGAGATCTAACTGAGGTTTTCAGGGACTTTCTCTTAAGAATACTAGATCCCAGGAGTGTTATGGGCTAGGATCTAACCGAAGTGTTAGGGGAATTATATATAGAATACAGATCCCCATATAAGTTAGAGGCAGTAATCTTATCAAATGTTTCATGATGGAATTATTTATAAAACAACAATGGTTGGGTATGAGTTACAGGCTGGAATTGATGTGTTATTGGCATTTATGTAAAAGATTACGGATGCCCAAACTGGAACATAATCAAGGGGTTCAGAAGAATGAGAGATCTCAGTGAACCTTACAATAATCTTACAGGACTCAACAGACTGGATATGGGAGGATGTCTCCCTGGCTGCAAAGTTTAGAACCAGGGTACCATAAGACACAGGAGCAGAATTAAGCCCATCAAGGCTGCTTTACCATACGATTATGGCTGATTTATTTTCTCTCTCAACCCCATTCTCCCGCCTTCTCCCCCTAACCTTTGACGCTCTTACATATTGACCCCAGCTTTAAATATACCAAATTACTTGCCTCTTCAGCCATCTGTGACAATGAATTCCACAGATTCACTGCACACTGGCTGAAGAAATTCCTCCTCATCTCTGCTCTAAAGGGGTGATCTTCTATTCTGAGGTTGTGCCTTCTGGTCCTAGACTCCACAAATATAGGAAACATCTTCTCCACATCCACTCTACCTAAGCCATTCAATATTCAGTTTCAATGAGATCCCCCCTCATTCTTCTAAACTCCAGTGAGTACAGTCCCAGCGTGATCAAACACTCCTCATACAATAACCTTTTCATTCACAGGATCATTCTCATGAACCACCTCTGAGCCTCTCCAATGCCAGCACATGCTTTCTTTGATAAGGGACACAAAACTACTCACAATACTCCAAGTGCAGTCTGACCAGTACCCTATGAAGAGTCAGTAATAACATTGACAGAATAAGGGAGAGCCCATTTAGGACCGAGGAGGTTCTCTTTTTCAATCAGAGGGCGATGAATCTTTGGAATTTTCTAACCCAGTGGTTGGTGGAGATACAGCCACTGAGTTCATTCAAACAGAGTTTGATAGTTTTCTTGACATTAGAGAATGAAGGGAGATGGGGATAGTGCAGGAAGATGGTGATGAGACAGAAGATCCATGAATTCTAATGGATGGCAGAGCAGACTCATATATAGCTAAAAGATTCAGATACAGTGAAATGCATTGCTTTGGTTAACGACTAGCACAACACAAGGATGTACCAAGGGCAACCCACAAATGTTGCCACACATTCTGGTGCCAACATAGCCTGCCCATGATGCTTGGCAGAACACAAGCAGGACAACAACACCAAAACAGGTCCCTTTCCCATCCCTTCCACCAACACACATAGGTCTCCAACTCCAGGACAAACCACTTCCAGGTCTCCGGTCCTTGGTCCCAGAGTCTCAGATACATAGATATCGTGCATTCAACCTTGGACATCACCCCAGGACTTGCCGTTCAAGGGCTTTACCTTTGGCCTCAACTTCCGGACTCTCATGGAGCTTCGAACCCAAACACTCAGGCTCTCATGACTCCTTCGTGACACCTTCAGCCCCTATGTGCCCTTGAGCCTCTAATCTAAGCTACCACCTCTGTTCCAGCCACCCGAATGATGAAAAGGAGGGAAGTTTCTTCCCTCGGTCTGGAAATTCTAACATGTCCTCTGTCCTGACTGGCTACCAAGTTCACCAAGAGGACAATCTCTCCAAAGACCCCTTCGTGACCGTGCCGCTCATGGGAGAGGAGTGCGTCAAGACTCAGGACCCCAAAAACATGGAGGCCGACACCCAGGTGAGTCCATCCTCTGATTTTTGGAAAGGGAGTGGACACAGTGAGAGAAAAGATGGTGGTATAGTGGACAGCGAATAGCTTGGCATAGACAAGACGGGCTTAAGAGTACGTTTCTGTGCTGTAGTGATCCAGGATTCTACAAAAAAGGTTATCTAAGATTATAAGGACCTAGATGGACTGGGGAATGGGACAAGAAATGTCAGATGGAATTTAATATGGACAAGTGTGTGAGGTTGCATTTTGGTCCATTATTTTAAAAAATTATTTATTCATTTATTTATTTATTTATTTATTTACTTACTTGATGTGAGAAGGTGGTGATGAGCTGTCTTCTTGAACCTCTGCAGTCCCTGAGGTGTAGGTACATTCAGAGCTATTAGGGAGGGAATTCCATGATTTTGACCCAGTGACAATGAAGGAACGGCAATATGTTTCCAAGTCAGGATGGTGAGTGACATGAAGGTGGATTTCCAAGTGGTGGTGTTCCCAGGTATATGCTGTTCTCGTCCTTCTAAATGGTAGTGGTCATGGGTCTGGAAGGTGCTGCCTTAGGAACTTTAGTGTGTTGTTGCAGTGCATCCTGTTGCTGCAACTGTTCGTCAATGGTGGAGGGATTGGATGATTGTGGAGGGGGTACCAATCAAGTGGGCTGCCTTGTACTGGATGGTGTCAAGCCTCTTGAGTGTTGATGGAGCTGCTCTCATCCAGGCAAGTGGCAAGCATTCCATTACACTCCTTACCTGAGCCTTGTATGGTGGACAGGCTTTGGGGAGTTAGGAGGCGAGTTACATGCTGCAGGATTCCTAGCCTTTGACCTGCTCTGGTAACCTTGGTGTTTATATAGGTAGACCAGCTCAGTTTCCAGTCAATGGTAACCCCCAGGATGTTGATAGTGGGGGATTCAGTGATAGTAATGCCACTGAATGTCAAGGGACAATAGTTGGAGCCTGTCTTGTTGGAGATGGTCATTGCCTCGCACTTGTGTGGCTTAAATCTTAGTTGCCACTTGTCCAGGTCCTGCTGCATTTTGGTATGATTATAGTCACCTTTAAGGTGAGAGAGGAAAGATTTAAAGGGGAGCAACTTTTTCACTTTTTTTAGGGATTAGGGGCGATGCGAAACGGAAGATTAGTATGGATACGATGGGCCAAAGGGGATGTTTTTCTGCTGTATGATATAATAATGTTGTTACCTAAAGATTTAACAAAGTTGCTGGCAAGATGAGGTTCAACTGCTTCCAAAGTCAGGAAGGTCTTTGACCCGAGGACTTGAATCAAAAAGGGTTTGGTAAATAGATAAATTGGATTATTATTGTCACATGTATCAAGGCACATGTACCTCCTGCTCAATGGTGGTAGTAGTAGGAAGGGGTCTTCGATGCTATGCTTAGTGCTCATAAAACAGCCCTGAATCATTAGCTGAGGGAGGATGGGAGGAGGGAATCAAGAGAAGGTCTTCTCTGACCTGTTGCCATTGGTTAATGAGCTTACTATTGTCACAGTGAGGTACAGTGAAAAGCTTGTCTTGTATTAGATAGATAGATACTCTATTGATCCCAAAGGAAATTACAGTGTTACAATAGCATTACAAGTGCACAGATATAAATATTAGAAGAGAAGAAAGAAAGAATAAATAATAAATTATCTCAAACAGTCTAACAGGAGGAGGTCATCACTTCCCCAGCTACAGGTTGACTCATTATAGAGCCTAATGGCCGAGGGTAAAAATGACCTCATATAGTCCTCTTTGGAGCAGCACAGTTGTCTTAATCTATTACTGAAAGTGCTCCTCTATTCAGCCAAGGTGGGATGCAAAGGGTGAGAAACATTGTCCAGAATTGCCAGGATTTTCTGTAGGGTCCTTTGTTCTACCACAGCCTCCAGTGTGTCCAGTTTGACTCCTTTTACAAAGCCAGTCTTTCTAATCAGTTTATTGAGCCTGTTGGCATCACCTGTGTTGATGCCATTGCCCCAGCACACCATTGCATAGAAGATTGTACTGGCAACAACAGATTTGTAGAACATGTGAAGGAGAGGCCTGCATACTCCAAAGGACCTCAGTCTCCTCAGGAAGTAGAGGTGACTCTGGCACTTCTTGTCCACAGCCTCTGTGTTGGTGCTCCACTCAAGTCTGTCATCCAGGGGCACCCCCAGGTACTTGTAGGACCTCACCACATCCTCACCATCAATAGTAACAGGGAGCAGTGCAGGTTTAGTTTTCCTAAAATCCATCACCATCTCCTTTGTCCGGGGTAAACAGGAAGGGAGCCAATACAGTCTCCTGTAGGGCCCCAGTGCTGCTTATAGCCATGTCTGTCACACAACTTTGAAGCTGCGCAGACTGTTGTCTGCCAGTCAGGCAGTCCATTATCCAGGATACAATGGAATTCCCAACCTCCATTGAACGGATCTTTTCCCTAGCAATGAAGGCTGTATGGTATTGAAGGCACTTGAGAAATCAAGCAACATGATCCTTACAGTGCTGGCCTGCTTATCCAAATGGGAGTAGGCTCTGTTTAGCAGGTTGTGAACAGCATCATTGACTCCAAAGTGCTCCTGGTACGCAAACTGCAGGGGTTCAAGGTCTGATCTGACCAAGAGGTGAACCAGGACCAGTGTCTCTAGGGTCTTCATGATGTGTGAGGTCAGGGCCACTGGATGGTAGTCATTCAAGAGTTTCCATTACATTCCAACTCATTCATTACAACAGAGCATCAAGGTAGTACAAGGCAAAACTTTAACGGAATGCAGAATAAAGTGTTACAGTTACAGAGCAAGTGCAGTGTTGGCAGACAATAAGGTGAAAGGTCATAATGAGGTGGACTGTGAGGTCAAGAGTCGATCTTAACATCCTAGAGGACTGCTCAATAGGTTTATAACGTGGGGTAGAAGCTGTCCTTGAGCCTGGTGCTACGTGCTTTCAGGATTTTGTATCTTCTATTTGATTGTGGGGGTGAGGGGGATGGAAAAGAGAGAATCTACAAGGTGGGTGGGCTCTTGGATTATGCTTTACCAAGGCAGCAAGAAATGTAGACAGAGTGCACGGAAGGGAGGCTGGTTCCTGTGATGTGCTGGGCTGTGTCAAAACCACTAATTTCTTGCATTCATGGGTAGAACAGTTGCTATACAAACCGTGATGCTTTCTGTGGGTGCATCAATAAAAATTTTTGAGGGTCAATAGGGACGTGAACCTGAAGGGAGACGAACAGTTCTGCAGAGAGAGGAGAGGTGAAGGTGTAGTGGACAGTGAAGAAGGTCATTTAATATTACTGGGGAAATGGGCCAAGGAATGGCAGATGGAATTTAATTGGAACATGATGTCCAAAACGGCAGTGGAGGCGGATTGAACAAGAGCGTACAAAAGGGGGTTGGAGAAATTGCAGAACGTGGGTTGGGATTAACCAGACAGATAATTCAAAGATGGGCTGATTGGCCTTCCTATCATTTCATAACCTTTATGGAACTGGGCAGTAAGGCATCACAGTGACACAGCTGGTAGAGCTGCTGCCTCATAGCTCCAGAGAACCAGGTTCAATCCAACCTTGGGCGCTGTCGGTGTGGAGTTTGCATGTTCTCTCTGTGACTACTTGGGTTTCCCCTGGGTGCTCTAGTTTCCTCCCATATTCAAAGGAGGTGTGGGTCAGTGGGTTAATTGGCCCCCAGTGTGTGGGTCAGTGATAAAATCTCAGGGGGAGTTGGTGGTATGTGGGGAGAATAAATTGGTATTAGAGTAAATGGATGGTCAATGGTCAAAGTTATTGACTCTGTGGACAGGATCCCACCATCCTGGCCATGCTCTCTGCCCATACCATTGGGCAGGAGGTTCATGAGCATTAGGTCCCTCACCACCAGGTGCAGGAACATGTATTACCCTACAACCATCAGGCCTCTGGAACTGGCATGGATAACGTCACTCATCACAACCTGAAATGATTCCACAATCTATGGACTTACTTTCAAGGACTCTAGTAGTCATAAGGACATTCAAGGACTCTTATAATTATATATACAGTGGATTCTGGTTAATTGGGTCACGTTAGGACCAATACATATTTGCTGCCCCAATTAGCCAAAGCTTCATAAACATAAGGCCATAAGACTATAAGATTATATAAGCACAATTAGGCCATTTGGCCCATCGAGTCTACTCTGCCATTTCACCATGGCTGATCCATTTCCCCCTCAGCCCCAATTTCCTGCCTTCTCCCTGTATCCCTTCTTGCCCTGACTAATCAAAAATCTATCGACCTCTGCCTTAAATATACCCGATGACTTGGCCTCCACAACCGCCTGTGGCAACAAATTTCAGAGATTCACTACTCTCTGGCTAAAGAAATTCCTCATCTCTGTTCTAAATGGACATCCTTCTATTCTGAGGCTGTGTTCTCTGGTCTTAGCCTCTCCCACCATAGGAAACATCCTCTCCACATCCACTTCATTGAGACCTTTCACCGTTCGATAGGTTTCAATTAGATCCCTCCTCATACTTCCAAATTCCAGTGAGGCCAGGCCCAGAGCCACCAAACATTCCTCATAAGATGAGCTTTTCAATTCTGGTATCATTTTCATGAACCTCCTTTGAACTCTGTCCAATGTCAGCACACCCTTTCTAAGATAAGGGATCCACAACTACTCATAATACTCCAAGTGAGGCGTCAGCAGTACCTTATAAAGCTTTAACAATACATCTTTCTTTTATATTCCAGTCCTCTCAAAATAAATGCCTTGTAAATAGTTAAAAGGCATAACGAACTACCATTTAACCGAGTAACAAATTGTGCATTTAAATGAAATACATAACAAATTGGAATACTACCAATATTACTACAACATTATAAAACTTAGTTCCTAATAGCTATTGACAGAAGAATTCATTGCTGCTGGGTACCTTTGATTGTCTGTAAATGAACAAAATCAATGCAGACACTTAATGCAGATAATGCCTTCTTGCACAAGGTCAAAATAGTTTAAAAAATTATCAAAAATCACTGTCTTTTGGATGTGTCCATTGTCCAAATGGATAACGTAACACATTCACACACGGCTGATGCTCTTTCAAAACTGCTTGCTCAGTATTGTCTGATGGCTGTTTCTGGCATCTCCAAACCTGAATACTTGAAACCACAGTGAAGCGATACAGACAAGAGAAGATCTGCAGATGCTGGAAATCTGAGCAACACATATAAAATGCTGGAGGAACTCAGCAGGCCAGGCAGCATCCAGGAAAAGAGTACAGTCGACATTTCAGCCCAAAATCTTTTCCTGGATGCTGCCTGGCCTGCCGAGTTCCTCCAGCACTTTGTGTGAGCAATACAGTTCTACATTGTCTTACCGCTTATTTTTCAGCAACTATTGGTGACAAAAATCATTGTTTTGAACACAAACACATGCAACTAACGCTATTTAAAAACCGTTCGCTCCAAGCAGGGTTTTAGTCTAATAGCCAGAATAGTGCACGGAACTGATGCTAGTTTTGACTGCTTCGAAAGGGCAACAATCATACCAGTGCCCATGAAGAGCAGAGTGAGCTGCCTTAATGACTGTCATCCAGTAGCACTCACATCTAAAGTGATGAAGTGCTTTGAGAGGTTGGTTATAGTGAGATTCAACTCCTGTCTCAGCAAGAAGCTAGACCCACTGCAATTTGCCTTTCACCACAATAGGTGTACGGTGGATGCGATCTCATTGGCTCTCCACAAGGCTTTGGATCTCCTGGAGAATATAAATACTTATGTCTGGATGCTGTTTATTGACTACAGCTCAGCATTTAACACCATCATTCCCACAGTTCTGATCAAAAAGCTCAATAACCTGGGCCTCTGTAACTGGATCCTTGGCTTCCTAATCAGAAGACCACAATCTGTGCTGATTGGAAATAACATCTCCAGCTCACTGACAATAAACACTGGCACACCTCAGGGATGTGTGCTTAGCCCACTGCTCTAATCTCCCTACACCCATGACTGCGTGACTAGGCACGGTTCAAATGCCATCTATAAAGTTACTGACAATACAATCATTGTTGGCAGAGTCTCTGATGGTGACGGGAGGGCACACAGGAGTGAGATACACTGCCATCTATAAAGTTACTGACAATACAATCGTTGTTGGCAGAGTCTCTGATGGTGATGCTGGGCACACAGGAGTGAAATACACCAGCTAGTCGAGTGGTGTCGCAGTAACAACCTTGCACTCAATGTCAGTAAGACCAAAGAATTGACTGAGGACTTTAGAAAGGGTAAGATGAGCAAACACACTCCAGTCCTCATTAAGGGATCAGAAGTGGAGTGAGTGAGCAATTTCAAGTTCCTGTGTGTCAATATCTCTGAGGACCTAACCTAGACCCAACATATCGATGCTCATTTCTTTAGGAGTTTGAGGAGATTTGGTATGTAACCAAAGACCCTTGCAAATTTCTACAGATGTATCTGCCAGAGCATTCTAACTGGCTGCATCAGCATCTAGTATTGGGGGAGGGGGGAAACTACTGCAGATGATCGAAGTAAGTTGCTGAGAGTGGTAAACTTAGTCAATTCCAACATGCGCACTGACCTCCGTAGTATGCAGGACATCTTCAAGGAGCGGTGCTTGTAAAAGGCGGCATCCATTATTAGCGGCCCCCATCACCCAGGACATACCTTCTTGTTATTGCTACCGTCAGGAAGGAGGTACGAAAGCTTGAAGGCACATACTCACCGTGTTATGTCACGCACCCATCCACACCAGCTTCCAAGGTTCATACACTCTAACTCCCCGGAGTATGGCTGGCCGGCAGTGGTGCGGCCCCTTCAGGAACGTCCTGCTAATTGGCAATCACGTTTTGGGTGCCAAGGATTGAGCATTTAAGGAGCACTTGAACTGCGGTTCAGTATTCAATTGTAAACCTACTCATGATTTCGTCTAGTGTTTGTTTTATGCTCCGATTCACGATCCTGTTTGAAGCTGTGTCTCAATCCTAGCCTCGGGATACTCCAGTGCTTGGGTACAAGCCATCCACGTCAAGGACTCCCGTCACACAACGTTCCTTCCCCTCGGCCATCTGAATTCTGAATGGACATTGGGCCCATGAACTCCACCTCGCTACTTCTTTATTTATATCTTCACATGGATTAAATGTAGCTATTTATTATCTGTACTTGCCGTACTTCACATTTTTTTCTTTATTATATGATATTGCTGCTGCAAAGTTTATAAATTTCACGACATATGCCGGTGATATTAAACCTGATTCTAGTTAGAGGCTGTTCAGCAAATTTCCCGTCCCAATTAAGCAGCATAGTGTCCTAAATAAACAAAAGGAATCCTCGATTAGTGTTTGTTCTTTGAGTTGTCCCAAATAAGCGGCTGCTCCATTAACTGATGGCCCAGTTAACCAGAATCCACGTATATCGTTTTATTTACTTGTAGAGATACAGCAAGGAATATGCCCTTTCGGCCCCTTGAGCTGCACCAGCCAGCAATACCTCGACTTAGTCCCAGTCTAATCATGGGCAATTTATAATGACCAATTAACCTGCCATCCGGCATGTCTTTGGACTGTGGGGCGACACCGGAGCACTTGGAGGAAACCCATGGAGACACGGGAAGAACGTACAGATTCCTTACAGGCAGTGGTGGCAATTGAAGTCGATAGGTGGTGTTGTGCCAGCTAACCACTATGCTACCGTGCCACCATATACATATATATAGCTCTATATGTCCATGTTTTTTTGAACAGTTTGTCCTCTTTTGCTCATTGGTTGTTTGTCAGTCTTTGTTTATGTATAGTTTTTCATAAATTCTATTGTATTTCTTTAATTTCCTGTAAATGCCTGCAAGAAAATCTATTTTAAGGTGATATATATTCACTTTGACTTTAACCCCACTGAAACCATTTGTGTAATTTGTCACAACTCTCTCCTTGTCTCCAGAACAGCCTGAAGCGTCCAATGCACCACAGTGAGAAGCACAAAACCAAGTCGGAAATGAAACTGCTGAAACAGATTCCGGAGAACGCAGAGGCCACAGTTGTCCTTGTTGGTACGTCTCACCAACCCTGAAGGAACAATGGCTGATCCCTAGCTTGGTCCCTCCAGTGCAGCTCAGTGTCCCAACCAATATAGTTTGAATCCACAGACATTAAGATAATAGTTATAGTTACACAATAAACACAAAATATTCTGCAGATGCTGTAAATCCATTGGAACACACACAAGATGTTGGAGGAACTTGGTAGGTCAGGTTGCACCGACGGGGAGGAATGGGGGGGTCAATGTTTTGCGCCAGCCCCATACCTGTAGTTACCTGCTTTTGCCTCCATCCTTTCATAAACAGTGGAGTGATATTTTGTTGTCTTCTAGTCTGTGCCGGAACTTGCGCAGAAACCAAAGAATTTTGACAAATTATCACAAACATGGCCACTATAACTTCCACCCTTTGGTTCAGTACCCTGGATGCATCCAGTCAGGACCAGAGGACTTGTCCACCTTTAGGTCCACTAGTTTGCTCATCACCACATTTATAGCAACAGTGACCTCCCACTGCATCCATAAAACCTCTCTTTGGCATGTTAGACCTATCCTCTACCATGAAGACCAACACAAAATAGTCATTCAAGGTGATGGCTGTTTCCACATTACTCAATATTAATTTCCTTTTCTCATCATTCAAGCAACCTACATTCACTTTAGCCAGCTTTTTCCACTTCATATCATTATAAAAATCTTTTTTTAATACTTTGTGCTAATTTATATTCATAATCTACTTTACCTACTCTTTCAATCCATAAAGCCACAAGACATAGGAGTAGAATTAGGCCATTTGGCACATCTAGTCTTCTCCACCACTGGAGCTATTGGATACCATAGAACCATAGAATCATAGAAACTACAGCACAGAAACAGGCCCTTTGGCCCCTCTTGGCTGTGCCGAACCATTTTCTGCCTAGTCCCACTGACCTGCACACAGCCATATCCCTCCATACACCTCCCATCCATGTATCTGTCCAATTTATTCTTAAATGTTAAAAAAGAACCCGCATTTACCACCTCGTCTGGCAGCTCATTCCATACTCCCACCACTCTCTGTGTGAAGAAGCTCCCCCTAATGTTCCCTTTAAACTTTTCCCCCCTCACCCTTAACCCATGTCCTCTGGTTTTTTTCTCCCCTTGCCTCAGTGGAAAAAGCCTGCTTGCATTCACTCTATCTATACTCATCATAATTTTATATACCTCTATCAAATCTCCCCTCATTCTTCTACGCTCCAGGGAATAAAGTCCTAACCTATTCAACCTTTCTCTATAACTGAGTTTCTCAAGTCCCGGCAACATCCTTGTAAACCTTCTCTGCACTCTTTCAACCTTATTTATATCCTTCCTGTAATTTGGTGACCAAAACTGAACACAATACTCCAGATTTGGCCTCACCAATGCCTTATACAACCTCATCATAACATTCCAGCTCTTATACTCAATATTTCGATTAATAAAGGCCAATGTACCAAAAGCTCTCTTTACGACCCTATCTACCTGTGACGACACTTTTAGGGAATTTTGTATCTCTATTCCCAGATCCCTCTGTTCCACTGCACTCCTCAGTGTCTTACCATTAACCCTGTATGTTCTACGTTGGTTTGTCCTTCCAATGTGCAATACCTCACCCTTGTCAGTATTAAACTCCATCTGTCATTTTTCAGCCCATTTTTCCAGCTGGTCCAAGTCCCTCTGCAGGCTCTGAAAACCTTCCTCACTGTCTACTACACTTCTAATCTTTGTATCATCAGCAAACTTGCTGATCCAATTTACCACATTATCATCCAGATCATTGATATAGATGACAAATAACAATGGACCCAGCACTGATCCCTGTGGCACACCACTAGTCACAGGCCTCCACTCAGAGAAGCAATTCTCTACCACCACTCTCTGGTTTCTTCCATCGAGCCAATGTCTAATCCAATTTACCACCTCTCCATGTATACCTAGCGACTGAATTTTCCTAACTAACCTCCCATGCGGGACCTTGTCAAAGGCCTTACTGAAGTCTATGTAGACAATTTCCACTGCCTTCCCTTCATCCACTTCCCTGGTAACCTCCTCGAAAAACTCCAACAGATTGGTCAAACATGACCTACCACGCACAAAGCCATGTTGACTCTCCCTAATAAGCCCCTGTCTATCCAAATGCTTGTAGATTCTGTCTCTTAGTACTCCCTCCAATAACTTACCTACTACTGACGTTAAACTCACCGGCCTATAATTTCCCGGATTACTTTTCGATCCTTTTTTAAACAACGGAACAACATGAGCCACTCTCCAATCCTCCGGCACTTCATCCGTAGACAGCGGCATTTTAAATATTTCTGCCAGGGCCCCCGCAATTTCAACACTAGTCTCCTTCAAGGTCCGAGGAAACACTCTGTCAGGTCCCGGGGATTTATCCACTTTAATTTTCCTCAAGACAGCAAGCACCTCCTCCTTTTCAATCTGTACAGTTTCCATGGTCTCACTACTTGATTCCCTCAATTCCATAGATTTCATGCCAGCTTGCTTAGTAAATACAGACGCAAAAAACCTATTTAAGATCTCCCCCATTTCCTTTGGTTCCGCACAAAGCCAACCACTCTGATCTTCAAGAGGACCAATTTTATCCCTTACAATCCTTTTGCTCTTAATATACTTGTAAAAGCTCTTTGGATTATCCTTCACTTTGACTGCCAAGGCAACCTCATGTCTTCTTTTAGCCCTCCTGATTTCTTTCTTAAGTATTTTCTTGCACTTCTTATACTCCTCAAGCACCTGATTTACCCCCTGTTTCCTATACATTTCATACAACTCCCTCTTCTTCTTTATCAGAGTTGCAATATCCCTTGAGAGCCAAGGTTCCTTATTCCTATTCAATTTGCCTTTAATCCTGACAGGAACATACAAACTCTGCACTCTCAAAATTTCCCCTTTGAAGGCTTCCCACCTACCAATCACATCTTTGCCAGAGAACAACCTGTCCCAATCCACGCTTTTTAGATCCTTTCTCATTTCTTCAAATTTGGCCTTCTTCCAGTTCAGAACCTCAACCCTAGGACCAGATCTATCCTTGTCCATGATCAAATTGAAACTAATGGTGTTATGATCACTGGAACCAAAGTGCTCCCCTGCACAGACTTCTGTCACTTGCCCTAATTCGTTTCTTAACAGGAGATCCAATATTGCATCCCCTCTGGTTGGTCCCTCTATATATTGATTTAGAAAACTTTCCTGAACACATTTTACAAACTCTAAACCATCTAGACCCCTAACAGTATGGGAGTCCCAATCAATGTATGGAAAATTAAAATCCCCTACCACCACAACTTTATGTTTCCTGCAGTTGCCTGCTATCTCTCTGCAGATTTGCTCTTCCAAGTCTCGTTGACTATTGAGTGGTCTGTAATACAATCCCACTAATGTGGCCATACCTTTCCTGTTTCTCAGCTCCACCCATGAGGACTCAGTAGACAAGCCCTCTAATCTGTCCTGCCTGAGCACTGCTGTAATATTTTCCGTAACAAGCAATGCTACTCCCCCACCTTTCATTCCTCTGCCTCGATCACATCTGAAACATCGGAACCCTGGAATATTAAGCTGCCAGTCCTGCCCCTCCTGTAGCCAAGTTTCACTAATTGCTACAACATCATAATTCCACGTGTCAATCCACGCCCTCAACTCATCCGCCTTCCCCGCAATACTTCTAGCATTGAAATATATACACCTCAGAAGATTTTTACCACCACTCACAACCTTTCTATCAGCGGATTTGCTTAAACTTTCAACATCATTTATCTTCATCCCAGCCACACTGTCAGCTCTGGCACTCTGGTTCCCATCCCCCTGCAAATCTAGTTTAAAGCCTCCCCAATAGCACTAACAAACCTCCCTGAAAGGATATTGGTCCCCCTATGGTTCAAGTGTAACCCGTCTCTCTTGTACAGGTCCCACCTGCCCCAGAAGAGGTCCCAATGATCCTGAAATCTGAAACCCTGCCCCCTACACCAGTTCCTCAGCCACTTGTTCCTCCTCCAGAGCATCCTATTCCTACCCTCACTGGCACCTAGCACAGGTAGCAATCCTGAGATTACCACCCTCGAGGTCCTGCTTTTCAACTTCCTACCAAGATCTCTATACTCACTGTCCAGGACCTCTTCACTCTTCCTTGCTATGTCATTGGTACCGATGTGCACCACGACATCTGACTGGTCACCCTCCCACTTCAGAATGTCATGCAATCGATCAGAGACATCCTTGACCCTGGCACCTGGGAGGCAACAAACCATCCTGGATTCTCTGTCACGACCACAGAACCTTCTATCTGCACCTCTAACTATCGAGATATTTAAAAGCCATTTACACAGACACTTGACCTGACAAGGCATGGAAAGTTACGGCCTTGATGTGGGCTGATGAGACTAGTATAGATAGGCAAAAGGGTTGGCATGAATGTTGTGGGCTGAACGGCCTGGATCTGGGGTTTATGACCCTATTACTGTACACAGTCCCATAACACATCCTCCCAGGGTAAGTGTCCAACAACAGGTTTATCATGTATATACTGAATGTGAAAGGTTTCAACCCCTGTCTGACCATGTGAAGGGCCTGACCCTCAACTTCCAATTACACTTCAGCCCCTCACTCCTTAAATTTCGATCACCTCGTACCGAGGGGTTGGGCTGCTCAGGGGATCTCCTGGTCAGCCTGATCATGGGCCTAGCCAGCTGGACATTCATGGGGCCAGGTGGCAGGCATTCAAGGACTTGCCCCAGCTGACTCCCCGTTCCTCTCCCAGGATTAGATCTGTACCTGGGTGTCCCTGGAGAGGGAGCTCGTGGTGTCTATGAGTACAGTGGGGAAGTTCCAGGAATAGTTGGCACCACAGGGACTCAAGAGAGTTCTGGATAGAGACAACTATGTTCAAGACTGCAAGTAGCGTGAATGGTGGCATGCTGTGATATTGTAATAATATGGTGCTTCACTGAATAACTTCCTTTGGAAAAGAGAAACAAAGGCAAATGGCCAAAATCCAATAACAAAATCTGAGAGGAATAATGAGGAGAGACCTGCACACAGGGATGAGAGAGTGAGAAGACTGGAAACATTTTGTCTAGGAAAGGAGGTGTGAAGTGATCAAAGTGGTTCATTCAAAGGGACATTCAAAAACACACAAAATGCTGGAGGAACTCAGCAGGTCAGGCAGCGTCAATGGAGAGGGATAAAGAGCCAACGTTTCAGTCCGAGACCCTTCATCCAAAGATGAGACCTCTCAACTAGGGATGAAGGGTTTCATCTTGAAATGTCGGCTCTTTCTTCCTCTCCATAGATGCTGACTGACCTGCTGAATTTCTTGAGTTTATGAAATTCTGAAGGAACTCAGCAGGCCAAGTAGCATCGATGGAGGGAAATGGACAGTCAAAGTTTCAGGGCAAGACCCTTCATCAAGACTGGAAAGGAAGGGGGGAGAAGCCAGAATCAGAAGGAATGGGAGGGGAAGGAGTAAAGCAGGCAGGTGATAGGAAGGTGGGGGGATGGGAGGGGTGAAACGGTGATTTGAGAGGCTGGGAGGGGGAAGAGGCAAAGAGCTGAAGAAGAAGGAATCTGATAGAGGATAGTGGACTATGGAATGAAGGAAGGAGGGAACCAGGGGAGATTTAGATTCATTCATTTATCACATGTATATCAGCACATACAGTGAAATGCATTAACAACCAACACACCTAAGGATATGCTGGGGTGGGGTGCAAACCACAAGTGTTGTCACATATTTATCACCAACCTAGCATGCCCCCAATGTTCAGCAGAACAACTCAGAACACAGCAACCAACAAAACACCAGCAAAACCAGCCCCATTCCTCACACCCATACGCATTCCAACTCCAGAGATTCCAGTCTCCAGGCTTTCGCCATCAAGCATTGGTTTTGAGTGAAGGTCTAGATGAAGGGCAAGTAGTATTCTGTTCCTCAAGATTTTTAGCAACTGCAGAATCTTTATTACCTCCATGATGAAATGTTCCTCTTTTCTCAATCTCTGTAGGGACTCTGGCCTCCCTGGAGCAGCCCACCATGGCCTTTGTTCGTCTCAGTGAAAGTGTGTTACTGGAGTCGGTTTTAGAGGTCTCTGTCCCCGTTCGTTTCATCTTTGTCCTACTAGGACCGGCCCAGTCCAGCATGGACTACCATGAGATTGGCCGCAGCATCTCCACCCTGATGTCTGACAAGGTAAATCTCAGCCTGCTTTTGAATTGCATCCTATTCTAGGGCAAGTATCAGAGTTGTCGAATAGAGGGTTGTATAGAGAACTTTTGAACCAGCTGGTGGTGTAGTGGCAACAGCACTGGACTCTGAGGAGAGTGGTCCCATCTGTGCTGAGTTAAGCAGGAGCTAGCAAATCGGTCTGGTTTAAAAAAAAACAGATAAATGATAAAGAAACAGCAAGGTTGTCATCCTATGCACAATAAGGCATGGAGAGGAACAGCAACAGAGAGCTTTTGCAAATAACTAATATATATAGTGTAAATATCTAATTAGCCAGTCATCAACTCAATCATAAAAGCATGTAGACTTGGTCAAGAGGTTCAGTTGTTGTTCAGAAGAAATGTGATTTACAGAAAGTGGTTTGGCTGTGAAATGATTGTTGATGCCAGACAAGGTGGTTTGAGTAACTCAGAAATGGCTGATTTGGATTTTCATGCCCAACAGTCTCTAAAACAGGGGTTCCCAACTTTTAATGGTAGGGGTCCATGGCATAAAAAAGGTTGGGAACCCCTGCTCTAAAGTTCACAGAGAATGGTGCAAAAAACAAAAAAATTCCTGTGAGTGACAGTTCTGTGGGTGAAAATGCCTTGTTTAATGAGAGAGGTCAGAAGAGAATGGCCAGACTGGTTCAAGCTGATAGGAAGCTGACAATAGAGTTACAATAGTGGTGTGCAGAAGAGCATCTCTGAATATACAATACATCGAACCTTGGAGTGGATGGGTTACAGCAGCAGAAGACCGTGAACATATGCTCAGTGACCACATTATTAGGTAAGACGTTGGTGAGGCTTAGTTTGGAGTATTGTGTACGGTTCTGGTCACCTACCTACAGGAAAGCTATCAATAAGATTGAAAGAGTACAGAGAAAATTTACAAGAATATTTGCCGGTAATTGTGGACCTGAGTTATAGGAAAGGTTGCATAGGTTAAGTCTTTTCCCCGGAGTGGAGGAAAATGAGAGGAGACTTGATAGAGAAATACAAAATTATGAGGGGTATAGATGGGGTAAATACAAGCAGGCTTTCTCCACTGATGTTAGGTGAGACTACAACTAGAGGTCATAGGTTAAAGGGGGGAACATTGACTCAGACCATGAGAAGCCTGCGTCAGGCATTTTCATGCCTTACATGACGCAGATTGGAAGTCTGTGTGGGGCGCCACTCCTCACACAGACACTAGAGCAATGTGTGGTTAAGTGCCTTGCTCAAGGACACAAACACACTGCCACAGCTGAGGCTCGAACTAGCAACCTTCAGATCACTAGACACATGCCTTAACCACTTGGCCATGTGCCCAAGGTTAAAGGTTTAAGGTGAAATGTTTAAGGGGAACCTAGGGGAGAATACCTTCACTCAGAGGATGGTGAGAGCATGGAACAAGTTGCCAGCAGAAGTGGTGGATGTAGGTTTGATTTCAATATTTATGAAATTTGGTAAGTACTTGGATGGGAGGGGTATGGAGGACAGTCCAGTAGAAGGTCAATGGGATTAGGCAGAACAATAGTTTGGCATGGACTGGATGGGCCGAATGGCTTGTTTCTGTGCTGTGGTGCTCTGTCTATGACTATGACACTATGACACAAAGCCGGAGTCCAGGGTTTACCTTCAGAACAAACTTACTCTTTACCGAAAGCTGACCTCAACAGGGGAGTCACTCGGCTAAGAACAACTGTTCACACAAGCAAGGAGTTTCAATCCCCAGTATATATGACAACAGAGTAATCTAAGTTGTCAACAGATTTTAGCAATATTTGTGGAGTTTTTGTTAATGTTGAGAGAACATCGTTGTCCACCCTGCTAGGATTTCCACGAAGCTGCCTACATGGCTGATGACCGTCAGGATCTCCTGAATGCCATTAACGAGTTTCTGGACTGCAGCATTGTCATCCCACCACTTGAGCTGGAAGGCAAGGACCTCCTCCGGTCTGTTACTGCCTTTCAGAAGGAGATGCTGAGAAAGAGGAAATCAAGGGAGCACAAGAAGTCGATAAAGAAGGAGGAATCGCTGTTGGACATTAAAGGTGAGGTGTAACACAGCTGCCAGAGAGTTCTTAACAAAGTGACCCTTTCAATTGGACATCTTAGCACATAGAACATAGAAAATTATAGCAAAGTACAGGGCCTACAGCCCATGATGTTGTGCCGACATTTTAAGCTACTCCAAGATCAATCTAACCCTTCATTCTCAATAGCCCTCTATTTTTCTATCATCCATGTGCCTAAGAGTCTATTAAATGTCCCAAATGTATCTGCCTCTACCATCACCCCAAAAGGATGATTCAGGCACCCTCCCTCTCTTTGTATATAAAAAAAAGCCCCGGCTTTCCTCCAATTTCCTCCAATCACTTTAACATTATGTCCTTTCATATTAGTCATTTCTGCCTTGAGGAAAAGTTTCTGGCCAATAACTCAATTTATGCCTCTTATCATCTTCTACACCTCTATCAAATTACCTCTCATCTTCCTTCATTCTAAAGAGAAAAGCCCTATTTTGCTCAACCTATCCTGGTAAACCTCCTCTGCACCCTCTCTAAAGCTTCCATGTGAAGCTCCCACTACACTGTCCCATCACATACTCCTGGGGTCAGACGCAAGGTGGAGCTGTTCTGATTGAGCTGGGAGAAATCAAGGAAAACTGCAAATTAAAGTTTGCGAGATGTATTGGAGAAGGTGCAGAAGGGTCTCCTGAACTTCTGAGTGAGTGGCTGTTTTGTTGCGGAGGCTCCTTTTGGTTTTTCCACCAGTTTGGACTGCATTTGCTGGCGGCTGCTAACTGCATAGGTTCTCACTATGGCCACTGACAACTTGCCAGGTAGCCGTTTCACTCTGAAAGCAGGGAGAGAAACACCATGTTCTCCCACTAGCATTGGGACAACACCTCTTTTTCCTGCCTTGTCATGTTTCTCGGTCAGTGTGGATGCAGGAGTGTTTTGGATGTATTGACCTTTCACAGCCAGGGAACTCTTCGAGACCAATGGAGCCTTTCCCAGCATTGGAATTTCGGTGCTGTGCCAAAAGGGACTGTTGAGTGCAGGCTGCCTTCCTACTGCCCCAGCAATGGAAGATTTCTCTTCCACCCTGCTATTTAAGCAGCACAAGCTGGTCTGGACCATATACAATGTGCTCCATCTCTTCTCAGGACCCCAGAACCTTAAGGCTGCCAGACCGATGGGATTTGCTCATGCCGCAGGAGCAGGTGAACTGCCAAAAGTTCCAAAGTTTTCCAACTAGGAGCACTACACACTCGAGGACTTTAACAGCGGGCACTGCTGCCTATATTTTAGAAGTGATTATTCTGTTTCTTACTCCGGACTGCAGTGCCACCATGCCGGATCGGTACTCTGAGAAGCTCAGACCTCCAGGGAACTGTACAAGGGTGGCTGCCTCATTACCCCTGGACAATGCCCTGTTTCGATCGGTGGAGGATGAACTTGAGGTATAAAGTATTTTGCGCACTGTAATAACTCTGGAACCGTACTTAGAGACTATGGAGGATTTGGTTGGGGTAGGTGGCATTTTTAGAAAGAGTTTGGGAAGGCAGTGTCCTACCTGAGGTCCAACGAGTTGGTGCACAGGGGTTCTCAGTAGGTGGATCACAGTTAAAGACCCTTTTTGCAGATGGAGCTGGTGACCACTCCCATGCAATGGATCGTCCTCAGGCACATCAAGCCCTTTATTCCCATTGAGGTCCTCCTTCCCCAGCTAGTTCTCTTGGGACAAGTAAGTTGAGATCACTGCCATCAGACATAAGTTTAAGAGACACAACCTCTGCAGCCTAATCTCTTTACAACGTCAGCTGCCTATGCAGCTGGCATGGGAGGAGGATACTGAAGGTCTGTTTACTGTCTGGCACAAAGGGGTAGACTACCAGGTGTACTAGAGTTCTGAGTGCCCACGCTGCCAGGCATGTGGGGAGGTGGGGCACTTTTGAAGGGAATGTCCCAACCCACTGCCAAAGGATTCCACCTCTGACACCATTTCCCCCCATGCCTCTGCCCCCACCCCTATCCCTGCCCTGTGGTTCAGGTGGGGGCATCTGAGGCTGCATGTGTGGGGTGGGACGGGGAGGAGACTCCATGGTGCAGGAAGGCCAAGCAGCGGTTCAAACACCTGAGGAAGAAGGACCCTGAGAATGAGGATCTCATGCCTGTCCCCTTGCCTTGATCTGAGGAACCCTCTTGCCCTGAACATCAGTGGGAGACTGCATGAAGTGCGGGGGTTGATGGGGTGATGGAAACGGAGGGTGCCACTGCATTGGTAGTACCTGTATGCTCCTAACGCCTGAAGAGGAGAAGGATCTCTTCTCCCAATAGGGGAGGGTGTCAACGTTGGGGAGTTATCGAAGGGGTGGAAATCCCTGTGGATGTCAGCCCCAAGCCTGAAGTCCAAGATGTGGCCATGAGCCCTGTGGTGGGAAGATCGTGCACAGGAATTACTAGCTGCTAATAGCTTTTCCGTCGTGGATCCTGATTGAATCTACAGAGAATTCCATTCCTTCTACAGGTCCCTGTTCTCACCAGACCCGCCAAGTACTGACACTTGCAGTAAGGTCTGGGAGGATTTGCCAGTGGTCAGTCCAGAGGAAGTAGAGTGGCTTGACACTCTCCTGACTTGAGCTGAGCTGTCTACAGCCCTTCAACAACCCCAGAAGGGCAAGTCCCCTGACCTAGATTTCTTTCAGACCTTCTGGGATGTCCCGGAGATGACTGTAGTCTTGTCCTGGGGGAGATGCTTTCATGGTGGAGAGCTGTCATGGTCCTTTTGTTCAGGAAGGGAGACCTCCGCCTACTAAAGAACTGGCATCCTGTCTCTCACTTGTGTGCAAGATCTTCACCTGAGCATTGTCCAGGTATCTTGGCGTTGGTGCAGGTGATCCATACTGACCAATTCCACCCAGTGCCAGACCGGTCCATTTAGGAGAAGACATTTGACTGGGTACACCAGTTTCCTGGTGGGCATTTGGGCTCAGACCACACTTTGTAACCTGGGTTCAGCTCTTGTACTCTACTGCAGAGTGATTCATTAAGGTCAATGGATCATTGACCATTCCCTTTTGAAGAGGAGTACATCAGAGATATCCTATGTCCAGCTAGTTGTATGCCAACTTTTTAGAACCATTCCTGTGTCATCTTTGCAGGAGGTTGACTGGTCTGGTTCTGCATGCGTTGGACCTGAAGGTCGTCCTCTCATCCTACGCCAATGAGTTGCTCCTGACGGAAGTTAACATGGAAGTGTGTCTGGACCATCACGCACCGCAGGGGGGTTAAATTCCATCCTTGAGGACAGGAATGTGTTAGTTTAATGTACATTAGTTATGATATGTCTGGTCTTTTATAATTTGATTGTACTTTCGTGTAGTAATTTGAATTTGTAATAAAAATTTTTTTTAAAAGGATCAGGCACAGAGTGAAGCTATTTCTAACTGACCTGCTAAATACTTGTAAACACAAAGTGAATTATTTGGGTCACAGCAAATTACAGTGCTGAAACAGGTCCTTCGGTCCACCAAGTCATTACCGGCCAACATCCACCCTTCTATTGCTAATCTTCACTAATCCCGACTTTATTCTCGCCACATTCCTCTCACTCCCCCAGATTCTACACTTCACCTGCACACTAAGGGGCACTTTACAGCAGCCAGTTAACTTTTCTACCTATGTGTCTTTGGGGTGAAACAGGAGCACCTGGAGGATACCCACGACTTCACAGGTAGATAGGACTAGGCAGAAGACCCTGCCAGCATGGACCCAAGAGCCTTTCTTTATGCTGTACTGCTCTATGACTCTATGACTGTAACAACTGGAATTGATTTATTATTGTCGCATTTCACGAGATACAGTGAAAAACTTGAGCTGCGTACTGTTCATACAGATCAATTCATTACACAATATATTGAGGTCGTAAAGGGTAAAACAGTAACAGGGTGCAGTTTAAAGTGTTACAGCTACAGAGAAAGTGCAGTACAGGCTGACAATAAAGTGCGAGTTCATAAGAAGGTAGATTGTGAGATCAAGAATCCATTTTATTGTACTAGGGAAGTATTTAATTGTCTTACAACAGTAAGGTAGAAGTGGTCCTTGAGCCTGGTGGTAAATTCTTTTAGGCTTTTGTACCTTCTACCAAATGGGAGAAGAGAGAATGTTCAGGGTGGGAGGGCTCTTTGATTATGCTGGCTGCTTCACTGAGACAGCGAGAGGTATAGACAGAGTCCATGGAGCAGAACCTGATTTCTGAGATGCGCTGAGCTGTGTCCACGACTCTGTGGCCAAATGCAGAGCAGTTACCGTACCAAGCCATCATGCATCCAGATAGGATGCTTTCTATTGTGCATCGATAGAAATTAGTAAGAGTTGACAGGGACATGCCAAATTTCTTTGGCCTCTGAGGAAGTAGAGGCATTGATGTGCTTTCTTGGCTGTGACGTCCATGTGGTTGGACCAGGACAAGCCATTGGTGATGCTCACACCTAGGAACCTGAAGCTCTCAACCTTCTTGACCTCAACACATTGATGTAGACAGGAGCATGTGCACTGCCTGCCTTCCTGAAGTCAAAGACCAGCTCTTTTGTTTTGCTGACATTCTGGTTGTCTTGCAAAGCTTGTCTTGCATACTGTTCATACAGATCAGATCATTGCATCATGCATTGAGGTAGAACAAAGTGACAGAAGAACAGAATGAAGAATGAAGTGTAACAGCTGCACAGAAAGTGCAGTGCAGGTAGGCAATAGGGTGCAAACTCAAAACAGGCAGAGCCGGAGGTCAGGATTGAACCAAGCCCCTGGCACTGTATGGTAGTAGCTCTGTAGCTGTGGGTCTTCGGAGGTGAGTGGATTTGTTAGTAGAGGGAGTCACTGGATCACCTCAGAACACTGCCCCATCTGCATGGCGCAGTCAGCTTTCTAAAGTAAGAAACATAATGGACAGTCTACAAGACAAGCTTTTATGTTCCCTGGTAGTATCCATTTTGCCCTGGAGAAAACTTTCTGGCTATCCACTTGATCTATGCCTCTTACCATCTTATGCATTTCTATGAAGTTACCTCTCATCCTTCCTTGAAACAGGGAGAAAAGCCCCACCTCACTCAACCTGTTCTCATAAGATATACTCTCTAATCCAGGTAGCATCCTGATAAATCTCCTCTACACCCTCCAAAGCTTCCATATCCTTCCTGTAATGCAGTGAGCAGAATTGAACATAATAGTCCAAGTGTGGTCCAATCAGGGTTTTATAGAGCTGCAGCATTACCTCATGGCTCTTGAATTCAATCCACCAACTAATAAAAGCCAACACTCCATACACTGCCTTAACTAACTTGCATGGCAACTTTGAGGATTCACTGGAAGTGGATCCCAAGATCCCTCTGTTCCTCCACACTACTAGGAATCTTGCCTTTAACTCTGTATTCTGCCTTCAAATTCAATCTCCCAAAATGAATCACTTAGTACTTTTCCAGGTTGAACTCCATCTGCCACTTCTCAGCCCAGTTCTGCATTCTGTCAACTGTTGTAACCTGTGACAAACTTCTACACTATCCATGACACCAGTATTATTAATTTCTTTTCAGTTCTATTATATCTATTTACATTCTCAATATTATTATTATTTTATATTATTTGCACATTTTGCCTTTTGCACATTGGTTATCTTTTTTTGTTTGCGTATAGTTTTTCATTAATTCTATTGTATTTCATTATTTTCCTGTGAATGCCTGCAAGAAAATGAATCTCAAGGTAATATATAGTGACATATATGTACTTGATAACTTATTGTGACTTTGACTTCACTTTGAAATTACTCCACGTGTGATCCTGTAAATTACCCCATGAATTACCCCATAAATTACCCCATGAATTACCCCATCAGTTACCCTGTCATTTACCCCATGAGTTATCCTCTAAATTACCTAATGAATTACACCATCAGTTACCCTGCCAGTCACCCCATGAGTTATCATGTAAATCGCCCTGTGAGTTACTCCATCAGTTACCCCATGAGTTGTCATTGTAAATTACCACATGAATTACCCCATCAGTTACCCTGTGAATTACTCCATGAATTACCCATTGAGTTATCCTGTATAATTATGCCATTGGATAGGCTGTGATTTACTCCACGAGTGAATCCATCAATTACCCCATAAATTATCCTGTGAATTACCCTATGAGTTACCCCACTATTACCCCATGAGGTACCCCAATATTACCCCATAAATTACCCACTATTACCCCATGAGGTAGCCCACTATTACTCCATAAATTACCCATTACCCCATGAGTTACCCCACTATTACCCCATGAATTACCCCATTATCCCAAAAGTTACCCTGTGAATTACCCCTTGAGTTACCCCACTATTACCCCATGATTTACCCCACTGTTACCCAATGTTACCTCGTTAATTACCCTGTGAGTTCCCCTCTGTTACCCCAGGAGCTACCCTGAGCCATTCTTTGCTTCCTCCCACAGAAGTGTGCGAAGATGTGAAGGAGGAAGAGGTTGAGGACGACCCTCTGAAGAGGACAAACCAGCTATTTGGAGGCCTGATCCGGGACATCAGGCGGAGGTATCCCAAGTACCTGAGTGACATCCGGGATGCCTTCAACTGTCAGTGCCTGGCCGCTGTCATCTTCATCTACTTTGCTGCCCTGTCTCCTGCCATCACCTTCGGGGGGCTGCTCGGTAACTTCCTCCTCCCACTCCGGTGGAGAATTTATTTAGCGATACAGCGCGGAGTAGACCCTTCTGCCCTTTCGAGCAGTGCTGCCCCAGCAAACCCCACCAATCCTGATTTAACCCTATCCTAATCATGGGACAATTTACAATTGCCAATTTACCTTCCCAGTATATCTTTGGACTGTGGGAGGAAACTGGAGCACCCGGGAAAGACCCACACATTCCACCGGGAGGATGTACAGATTATGTGGGAATTTAACGACACCCCAACCTGTAATACTGTCATGCTAACCACTACACTCCACCCCAAGCTGTAATAGCATCATGCTAACCACTACACTCCACTCCAAGCTGTAATAGTGTCATGCTAACCACTACACTCCACCCCAAGCTGTAATAGCATTGTGCTAACGACTACACTCCACCCTAAGCTGTAATAGCATCATGCTAACCACTACACTCCACCCCAAGCTGTAATAGCATTGTGCTAACGACTACACTCCACCCTAAGCTGTAATAGCATCATGCTAACCACTACACTCCACCTCAAGCTGTAATAGTGTCATGCTAATCACTACACTCCACCCCAAGCTGTAATAGCATCATGCTAACCACTACACTCCACCCCAAGCTGTAATAGCATTGTGCTAACTACTACACTCCACCCTAAGCTGTAATAGAATTGTACTAACCACTACACTCCACCCCAAGCTGTAATAGCATTCTTCTAACTACTACACTCCACCCCAAGCTGTAATAGCATTGTGCTAACTACTACACTCCACCCTAAGCTGTAATAGTGTCGTGCTAAGCACTACACTCCACCCCAACCTGTAATAGTGTCATGCTAACCACTATACTCCACCCCAAGCTGTAATAGTGTCATGCTAACCGCTACACTCCACCCCAAGCTGTAATAGCATTGTGCGAACCACTACACTCCACCCCAAGCTTTAATAGTGTTGTGCTAACCACTACACTCCACCCCAAGCTTTAATAGTGTTGTGCTAACCACTACACTCCACCCCAAGCTTTAATAGTGTTGTGCTAACCACTACACTCCACCCCAAGCTGTAATAGTGTCATGCTAATCACTACACTCCACCCCAAGCTGTAATAGCATCATGCTAACCACTACACTCCACCCCAAGCTGTAATAGCATTGTGCTAACTACTACACTCTACCCTAAGCTGTAATAGTGTCGTGCTAAGCACTACACTCCACCCCAACCTGTAATAGTGTCATGCTAACCACTATACTCCACCCCAAGCTGTAATAGTGTCATGCTAACCGCTACACTCCACCCCAAGCTGTATTAGCATTGTGCGAACCACTACACTCCACCCCAAGCTTTAATAGTGTTGTGCTAACCATTACACTCCAACACCCCAAGCTGTAATAGTGTCAGGCTAACCACTACACTCCACCCCAAGCTGTAATAGCATCATGCTAACCACTACACTCCACCACAAGCTGTAATAGCATTGTGCTAACTACTACACTCCACCCTAAGCTGTAATAGCATTGTACTAACCACTACACTCCACCCCAAGCTGTAATAGTGTTGTGCTAACCACTATACTCCGACGTCCCAAGCTGTAATAACATCATGCTAACCATTACACTCCACCTCAAGCTGTAATAACATCATGCTAACCATTACACTCCAACACCCCAAGCTGTAATAGTGTCATGCTAACCACTACACTCCACCCCGAGCTGTAATAACATCATGCTAACCACTACACTCCACCCCGAGCTGTAATAGAATTGTGCTACCTACTACACTCCACCCCGAGCTGTAATAGCATCATGCTAACCACTACACTCCACCACAATCTGTAATAGAATTGTGCTACCTACTACACTCCACCCTAAGCTGTAATAGCATTGTACTAACCACTACACTCCACCCCAAGCTGTAATAGTGTTGTGCTAACCACTATACTCCAACGCCCCAAGCTGTAATAGCATCATGCTAACCATTACACTCCACTTCAAGCTGTAATAGCATTGTGCTAACTACTACACTCCACCCCAAGCTGTAATAGCATTGTGCTAACTACTACACTCCACCCCAAGCTGTGATAGTGTGCTGACCACTACACTCCACCGCAAGCTGAAATAGCATTCTGCTAACCATTACATTACCTCTCCTCCAATGTCGACCTTAATGACGAGATCCAACGTCATCTTAAATGCGCTGGAACAGCTTTTGGACGTCTCCGAACAAGAGTCTTTCATGATCGTGACATCCGAACAGACACCAAAATGTCAGTGTACAAAGCAGTGGAAGTCCCAACGCTCCTGTATGCATCAGAAACCTGAACAACATACCGAGGACTTGTGAAGGCACTTGAAAAGTTCCATCAACGCTGTCTTTGAAACATCTTAAATATCAGCTGGGAAGATAGAAGAACCAAAGTCAGTGTGCTAATTGAAGCAAAAACAACAAGCATTGAAGCCTATGTCATCAAGAACCAACTAAGATGGAGCAGTCATGTTGTTCAGATGAAAGACGAACGTCTGCCAAAACAAATCTTCTACTCCCAGTTTAAAGAAGGCAGGCGTAAAAGAGGTGGACAACAGAGGAGATTCAAAGATGTCTTAAAAGCCACATGAAGAAATGTAACGTCGACATCAACAATTGGGAAACCAATGCCAAGGACAGGAAACTCTGGCAAGCCATCATCTGAGAAGGAACAGCAACTTTCGAAGACAACGGATGTGCAGAATTAGAAGAAAAGAGAAGAAAATGGAAAGAGAGGCAGCAAAAACCAAAGCTTGATCTGCCATCTGGAACTAGCTGTCCTGAATGCGGAAGAACTTTCAAAGCCAAGACTGGACTCATAACAATACACATCAAAGTTGCTGGTGAATGCAGCAGGCCAGGCAGCATCTCTAGGAAGAGGTACAGTCGACGTTTCGGGCCGAGACCCTTCGTCAGGACTAACTGAAGGAAGAGTGAGTAAGAGATTTGAAAGTGGGAGGGGGAGGGGGAGATCCAAAACGATAGGAGAAGACAGGAGGGGGAGGGATGGAGCCAAGAGCTGGACAGGTGATTGGCAAAGGGGATATGAGAGGATCATGGGACAGGAGGCCCAGGGAGAAAGAAAAGGGGGAGGGGGGAAACCCAGAGGATGGGCAAGGGGTATAATGAGAGGGACAGAGGGAGAAAAGGGAAAGAGAGAAAAAGAATGTGTGTATATAAATAAATTTCGAACGGGGTATGAGGGGAGGTGGGGCATTGGCGGAAGCCAATGTTCATGCCATCAGGTTGGAGGCTACCCAGACGGAATTTAAGGTGTTGTTCCTCCACCCTGAGTGTGGCTTCATCTTTACAGTAGAGGAGGCCGTGGATAGACATATCAGAATGGGAATGGGACGTGGAATTAAAATGTGTGGCCACTGGGAGATCCGCTTTCTCTGGCGGACAGAGTGTAGGTGTTCAGCGAAACAATCTCCCAGGTTGTGTCGGGTCTCGCCAATATATAGAAGGCCACATTGGGAGCACCGGATGCAGTATATCACCCCAGCCGACTCACAGGTGAAGTGTCGCCTCACCTGGAAGGACTGTCTGGGGCCCTGAATGGTGGTAAGGGAGGAAGTGTAAGGGCATGTGTAGCACTTGTTCCACTTACAAGGATAAGTGCCAGGAGGGAGATCGGTGGGGAGGGATGGGGGGGAGACAAATGGACAAGGGAGTTGCGTAGGGAGCAATCCCTGCGGAAAGCAAAGTGGGGGGAGGGAAAGATGCGCGTAGGGAGCGATCCCTGCGGAAAGCAGAGAGAGCCTTCTATACATTGGCGAGACCCGACACAGAATGGGAGGTCATTTCGCTGAACACCTACGCTCTGTCCACCAGAGAAAGCAGGATCTCCCAGTGGCCACACATCTTAATTCCACATCCCATTCCCATTCTGATATGTCTATCCACGGCCTCCTCTGCTGTAAAGATGAAGCCCCACTCAAGTTGGAGGAACAACATCTTATATTCCATCTGGGTAACCTCCAACCTGATGACATGAATATTGACTTCTCAAACTTCCGCTAATGCCCCACCTCCCCCTCGTACCCCATCCATTCTTTATTTATATACACACATTCTTTCTCTCTCCTTTTTCTCCCTCTGTCCCTCTCACTATACCCCTTGTCCATCCTCTGGGTTTCTCCCCCCCTCCCCCCCGTCTTTCTCCCCAGGCCTCCTGTCCCATGATCCTCTCATATCCCTTTTGCCAATCACCTGTCCAGCTCTTGGCTCCATCCCTCCTCCTCCTGTCTTTTCCTATCATTTTGGATCTCTCCCTCCCCCTCCCACTTTCAAATCTCTTACTAGCTCTTCCTTCAGTTAGTCCTGACAAAGGGTCTCAGCCCGAAACGTCGACTGTACCTCTTCCTAGAGATGCTGCCTGGCCTGCTGTGTTCACCAGCAACTTTTATGTGTGTTGCTTGAAGTTCCAGCATCTGCAGATTTCCTCGTGATTGGACTCATAAGCCAGTTGAGAGCCCATAAGTAGATCAACAGAACGAAGACCATCATCCTCGACCTCGAGAGATAGCCATGACAACGATATTCCGACACTCCAAGCTGTAATAGCATTGTGCTAACCACTACACTCCACCCCAAGCTGTAATAGTGTCGTGCTAACCACTACACTCCACGGCACGCTGTAATAGTGTTGTGCTAACCATTACACTCCACCCCAAGCTGTAATAGCATCATGCTAACCACTACACTCCACCCCAACCTGTAATAGTGTCATGCTAACCACTACACTCCACCCCAAGCTGTAATAATGTTGTGCTAACCACTACACTCCACCCCAAGCTGTAATAATGTTGTGCTAACCACTACACTCCACCCCAAGCTGTAATAGTGTTGTGCTAACTACTACACTCCACCCCAAGCTGTAATAGTATTGTGCTAACTACTACATTCCGATGCCCAAAAATGCACCATTCTCCCTCCCTCCCTGGTCCTTATTCAGTAACTCCTTTCTTCCACTCCAGAGGAAAATGCAACTCTCTCCCTCCATGCTCCCTCCCCTCCCACCCTCATTCCCCTCCTTTCCCTTCCCCCTTCCCTCCCTTCCTCAACTCTCCTTCCCCATTCCCTTGTTCCTTCCTTCTCCCTCCCTCCCTCCTTTATCTCTCCATCTCTCCACTTCCTCCTCACCTCTCTTCCATTACTCCCTCCCACTCACCCCACTCTTACTCCTCAATCTACCCCTCCTCCTACCCTCCTCTTCCCCTTCCCCTTTACTTTCTCCCATTCTCCCTCTCCTTCCCCCCACTCCTTCCACTTTCTCCATCCTCTCTTCCCTCCCTCCCTTCTTCCCTGTCTCCCTCTTTCATTTCTCTGTCCTCTCTCCCTCTCTCCTCAACCTCCTGTCTTCCTCCCCTCCTCCCTCCTCCTTCATTTCCCTCTCTCATTTCTCTGTCCTCTGACCCTCCCTCACTCCCACAGACTCCCTCCTCCTCCCTATTTTCCTCTCCTCCCATTCTCCCTCAAATTCCTCCTTCCTCTCCTTCTCAACTCCTCAAACCCATTGGCCCTCCCTCAATACTCCCTTCCCCACTTCTTCACTCTCTCCTTCAGTTCCTCACTCAATGTCTTATCAAAAAAAAACTTGCCTGGGTTGATTTTCTATAAAACATAACATAGAACAGTACAACACAGTACAGGCCCTTTGGCTTACAATGTTTTGCCAATCTTTTAAGCTACTCTAAGATCAACCTAACCTTCCCCTCCCACATAACTCTCCATTTTGCTTTCATCCCATACAAATTTCTAAAGTATTTGCCTCTACCACCAACCCTGGGATGGCATTCCCTGCACATACCACTGTGTGTTTAAAAAAAACACTATCTCTAACATCAGCCCCACACTTTCCTCCAATCACCTTAAAATTTTGCCCCCTCAAATTAGCCATTTCCACTCCGGACAAAGTCTCTGGCTGTCCACTGTTTACCTCTTATCATCTTGTACTCTGCTATCAAGTCACTTCTCATCGTCTTTCACTCCATGGAGAAAAGCTCCAGCTCACTCAGTCTTTCCCCATAAAACATGCTCTCTAATCCAGGCAGCATCATACTCAATCTCCACTGCCCCTGTTCTTTTCCCTGTGTCCACCTTGTCAGCCGGTGTACTGGGCACAGTTCTGGTCAGCACGTTACAGGAGAAACACTCCTACACTGGAGAGGGTGCAGAGAGATTTATGGGGATGAGGCTAGGGCTGGGATAAAAAGAGGAAAGGACTGGATAAGCAACACACATCAAAGTTGCTGGTGAACGCAGCAGGCCAGGCAGCATCTCTAGAAAGAGGTACAGTCGACATCTCAGGCCGAGACTCTTCGTCAGGACTAACTGAAGGAAGAGCTAGTAAGAGATTTGAAAGTGGGAGGGGGAGGGAGAGATCCAAAATGATAGGGGAAGACAGAAGGGGGAGGGATGGAGCCAAGAGCTGGACAGGTGATTGGCAAAAGGGATACGAGAGGATCATGGGACAGGAGGCCCAGGGAGAAAGAAAAGGGGGAGGGGGGAAACCCAGAGGATGGGCAAGGGGTATATTCAGAGGGACAGAGGGAGAAAAAGGAAAGAGAGATAAAGAATGTGTGTATAGAAATAAATAACGGATGGGGTACGAGGGGGAGGTGGGGCATTAGCAGAAGTTAGAGAAGTCAATGTTCATGCCATCAGGTTGGAGGCTACCCAGACGGAATATAAGGTACTCAGGTTGGAGGAACAACACCTTATATTCCGTCTGGGTAGCCTCCAACCTGATGGCATGAACATTGACTTCTCTAACTTCCGCTAATGCCCCACCTCCCCCTCATACCCCATCCGTTATTTATATACACACATTCTTTCTCTCACTCTCCTTTTTCTCCCTCTGTCCCTCTGAATATACCCCTTGCCCATCCTCTGGGTTTTCCCCCCTCCCCCTTTTCTTTCTCCCTGGGCCTCCTGTCCCATGATCCTCTCGTATCCCCTTTGCCAATCACCTGTCCAGCTCTTGGCTCCATCCCTCCCCCTCCTGTCTTCTCCTATCATTTTGGATCTCCCCCTCCCCCTCCCACTTTCAAATCTCTTACTAGCTCTTTCTTCAGTCGGTCCTGAAGAAGGGTCTCGGCCTGAAACGTCGACTGTACCTCTTCCTAGAGATGCTGCCTGGCCTGCTGCGTTCACCAGCAACTTTGATGTGTGTTGCTTGAATATCCAGCATCTGCAGAATTCCTTGTGTTTGCGTTTTTAGAAGGACTGGATAAACTGGGCTTGTTTTCTTAGGACTGAAGGAGGCAGCTTATTTGAGATGTAGAAACTATCAGAGGCCCAGTGAACATAAGGTTTTATAAGGTATTGGTCAGATCTTATATAGAGTACAGTATTGTGAGTTCTGATGAAGGGTCTTGGCCCAAAACATCGACTCTTTTTTCCTTTGCATAGATGGTGCCAGACCTGCTGAGTTCCTCCAGCATTTTGTATGTGTTATTGTGGATTTCCAGCATCTGTAGAATTTCTTGTGTTTAGAGTATTGTGAGCAGATTTGGGCTCCATATCTAAGAAAGAATTTGCTGCCATTGAAGTGGGTTCAGAGGAGGTTCGTGAGAATGATCCCAGGAATGAAAGGGTTAACATATGAGAAATGTTTAATGGCTTTGGGCCTGTAATTACTGGAGTTTAGAATAATGGGGTGATCTCATTGAAGCCTTTTGAATATTGAAAGGCATAGACGGAAAGGATGTGGTGAGGATGTTTTCAATAGTAGGGGAGTCGTGGACCAGAGGGCACAGTCTCAGAATAGAAGGATATCCCTTTAAAGATTCAAAGTACATTGATTATTAAAGTATGTATGCTGCATACAACCCTGAGATTCATCTTCTTACAGACAGCCACGCAACAAAGAAACACCACAGAACCTGGTCAAAGAAACCAGAGATGAGGAGGAGTTTCTTTAGCCCACGGGTGGTGAACCTATGAAATTCATTGCCACAAGCGGCTGTGGAGGAAAAATCACTGTGTTACTTAAAACGTGGGAGAAAACAGAAGGATAAGTTTGGGATTGAGAGGGAAAATAAATTGGCCATCATAGAATGGCAGAGCAGACTTGATTGGCTGAATGTCCTAATTCTGGTCCTATGTTCCATGGGTAAGTAGAAAGTTATATTTCATTGGTAGTGGTGTAGGTATAGGAACAGTATTGGGGTGCACTTGAAGTCTGATGACCTGCAGAATCTGAATCAGGTTTATCCTCACTGACATGTGTCATGAAACGTGTTGTTTTGTGGCAGCAGTGCAGTGTGTAAAAAAATAACTATAGGTTGCAATAAGAAATATAAAGACATACATAAGAAGTACAGAAAGAGAGCAGAAAGTGAGGAAATGTTCATGGGTTCATTGGCCATTCAGAACTTCTATGGTGGAGAAGAGATGGTTCCTAAAGTGTTGATTAGGTATCTGGCTCCAGTACCTCCTTCCTGATGGTAGTAGTGAGACAAGGACATGCAGTGGACAGTGAGGGTCCTTCATGATGGGTGCCGAAGCCACCTTCTTGAGCCTAGAGGCCCGAAGGAGTTGGCTGGATTGACCACCCTCTGCAGCTTTTCTCAATCCTCTCCATAGCAGATGGTGATGCAACCAGTCAGAATGCTCTCCACCGTACGCGTATAGAAATCTGCTTGAGTCTTTGGTGAAATGCCAAAGCAAACTTGCAAGAGTACAAGACCTAGTGATGGAAGGTGGGATTGTGTTGGAGACTGTTTCAATGGGCCAGCATGCGATGGACCAAATGATCTCCATGTGGCCTATTGCATCTCCATGATTTGGTAAGCCAACCCAGGGGTAGCTACTTGGTTTCAGCTAGACACGCTCAATCCCAGAACAAGGTCAACTAAACCATTCTCAACCTCACAGCAATATCCTAGCCAAGTCTCCCTCTTCCACTCTACATCCACATTCCCATTGTAAAGTTGGATGGAGTGTGTGTGTGTGGGGTCGGAGGGGCGGGGGGGAGGAAAGCAGGTAATTCCATGGAAAAGGAGGGAGAAGAAACATCTGTTGTTGGAGGAGACTACACTGGAGAGGGCACAGAGGAAACCCAACATGGACACCATGCGTAGAGTTGGTGGTGGGAGAAATTGGAAAATTCCGACAGAAATGTAAGAGAGGACAGTTTATTAGACCATAATACATAAGTGCAGAATTAGGCCATTCGGCCCATAGAGTATGCTCCGCCATTCCATCATGGCTGATTTGTTATCCCTCTCAACCCCATTCTTCTGCCTTCTCCCCATAACCTTTGATGCCCAGACTAATCAACAACCCATCAATCTCCACTTTATATAGAGCCAATGACTTGACCTCCACAGTCATTTGTGCAATGGATTCCACAGATACACCATCCTCTGGCTAGTGAAAGCCCTCCTTATCTCTGTTTTGAAGGAACGTCCGTGTATTGTGAGGCTGTGCCCTTTGGCCCTAGACTCCCCGACTATAGGAAACATCTATTGTTGGATTGTTATCTGTTGTTGGAGGCGAACCCAGGATGGACACTACACTCGGAGTCAGTGGGAGAAATTGGAAAATGTTGATGTCAGAGAGGAAAGATGATAGAGAGATGCACAGAGGAGAGGGATTAGTGGGATTTCCCTGGGACTGAATGGAATGACTGTCCTCTTATAAGACATAGGAGCAGAATTAGGCCATTCAGCCCATTGAGTCCGCTCCACCATTTCATCATGGCTGATCCCGGATCCCACTTACCTGCCTTCTCACCATATCCCTTGATGCCCCGACTAATTAGGAATTCAATCCTCTTGTGCCATTGGCTAGCATGGATATGATGGACCAAAAGGTCTCACCTAGACCACGTATAGTTCACTTTCAGGGGAATCTGAGGGGGGACTTCTTCACTCAGAGGTGAGGAGAGTGTGGAGTGAGCTGCCAGTGCAAGTAGTGGATGTGGGTTTGATTGCAACAATTAAGAGAAGTTTAGATAAATAAATTTAGATTCAGACTTATTGATCACATGTACTGTACATCAAAACATACTGTTGTTTGTATTAACAAGCCGACACACACGTGCTGGGGTCAGCACACAAATGTCACCGGACATTCCGGCGCCAATATAACATGTTCACCATGTTTGGCAGAACAACACTGAACACAACGAAACAGAGCACAACCAGCAATCAAACAACAAAATCAGAACAAAGCAACACACACAAAATGCTGGAGAAACTCAAACACGAGGAAATCTGCAATGCTAGAATTTCAAGCAACACACATCAAAGTTGCTGGTGAACACAGCAGGTCAGGCAGCATCTCTAGGAAGAGGT
This sequence comes from Mobula hypostoma, assembly GCF_963921235.1. Lineage (NCBI taxonomy): Eukaryota > Metazoa > Chordata > Chondrichthyes > Myliobatiformes > Myliobatidae > Mobula > Mobula hypostoma. The sequence goes on along the minus strand of NC_086102.1, from coordinate 107,594,994 downwards.
ACAGTCGACGTTTCGGGCCAAGACCCTTCGTCAGGACTAACTGAAGGAAGAGCCCCTCCCACTTTCAAATCTCTTACCAGCTCTTCTTTCAGTTAGTCCTAACGAGGAGTCTCGGCCCGAGACGTCGACTGTATCTCTTCCTAGAGATGCTGCCTGGCCTGCTGCGTTCACCAGCAACTTTTATATGTGTTGATGGAGGAACTCAGCAGGTCAGGCAGCGTCTATGGAAATAAATGAACGGTCAACATTTCAGGCTGAGACCCTTCATTAAGACTGGAAAGGAAGGGGGAAGATGCCAGAATAAAATGTTGGGGAGATGGAGTAGGATAGCTGGGTGTTAGGTGAAGCCAGGTGGGTGGGAAAGGTAAGGGGCAGGAGAGGAAGGAATCTGACAGGAGAGTAGAGTGGTCAATCAGAGAAAGGGAAGGAGGATTGGACCCAGGGGAAGGTGATAGGCAGGTGAGAAGAGGTGAGGCCAGAGTGGGAATAGAAGAAGAGGAGAGGGGGAGGGATTTTTTTTTACTGGGAGGAGAAATCTATATTCACACCATCAGGTCAGAGGCTACCCAGATGGAAACTATCCTGAGGGTGACCTCATTGTGGCACAAGGGGATGCTATGGGCCCACATGTTGGAACGAGACACAGCCTCAGAATAGAGGGACGGCCTTTTAGAACAGAGATGAGGAGGAATTTCTTTAGCTAGATTGCGGTGAATCTGTGAAATTCATTGCCACAGGCAGCTGTGGAGGCCAAGTCTTTACGCGTATTTAAGGCAGAGGTTGATAGATTCTTGATTGGTTAAGGCATGAAGGGATACGGGGAGAAGGCAAGAGATTGGGGATGAGAGGAAAATCGAATGGCCGCAATGAAATGGTAGAGCAGACTCGATGGGCCAAATGGCCTAATTCTGCTCCTAAATTATCTGGCCTTATGAGTCAGAAGTAAAATGTTTGGTCACGAGACAGTTCCACTTTTGGTGTATGAGGCAGAGGTGCTCAACAAAGTGCTCCCCCAAATCACAACGGATCTCACCATTGTAGAGGAGGCCGCATCAGGAGTACAGGACACAGTAGATTTGCAGGTGAAGTGTTGCCTCACCTGGAAGGGCTGTTTGGGGCCCTGAATGGAGGTGAGGGAGGAGGTGAATGGACAGGTGAAGCTCTTAGCCTGCTTGCAGGGGTAAATGCCAGGAGGGACGAATGGACAAGGAATCATGGAGGAGGTGATCCCTGCGGAAAGCGGGGTGGGGAGGAGATGTAAAGATATGTTTGGTGGTAAGATCTCTTTGAAGATGACGCAAGTTGCAGAGAATGGTGCGTTGGATGCTCATGGGATGGTAGGTAAGGACAAGAGAAATTCTATCACCCTTAAGGCAGCGGGAAGATGGTGTGAGTGTGGATGTTCAGAAAATGGAGGAGATGTGGGTGAGGTCAGCATCAGTGCTGGAGGAAGAGAAACCCCATTCTTTGAAAAGGGAAGACATCTCTGATGTCCTGGAAAGGAGACCCATATCCTGGGAACAGATGTGGTGGAGATGAAGGAATTAAGAAAAGGGAATAACATTCTTACAGGAGACAGGGTGAGAAGGGTATAGTCAGGATAATGATGGGAAGCAGCAGTAAGTTTATAAAAGATGTCGGACAGCAGTTTGTCTCCAGAGATGGAGGCAGAGAGATTGAGAGAGGTGTCAAAATAATTCCTTTCCCTTCCTCACACCCATGCACACAGAAAGTCCTCTAACAGGCCAGGCATGGTGCATGGATGTGTGGTGTATGGAGGGTATGGGCTAAGAATGGGTCAATGCAAATAGGCAGAATAGTAGCTTGCATGGAGTAGATTGGCCAAAAGATCTATTTCTGTGCTGTAGTTCTTATAACCTTATAACCAAAGGTTAAAGATCTTGGGTCAAGGGAGAAATATTTAAGGGATATCTGAGGGGGATCTTTTTCACTCAGAGGTGGAGCAACCTGCCATTGGATGTGGGTTTGATTTGAATATTTAAAAGAAGTTTGGATAGGTCCATGGGTGGGAAGGGTATGGAGGGTTGTGGTCCTGGTGCAGATCAATGGGACTAGGCGGAATAACAGTTTGACATAGACTAGATGGACTGAAGGGCCTGTTTCTGTGTTGTAGCACTCTATGACTTGAGAGAGGACAGCAGTCTCTATGAGATACCGGCTTTACAATAGTCTCTCCTGCTAATGATGGGACTCCATCATCTTTTCCAGGTACAAAGACTGAGGGTCTGATCGGGGTGTCGGAGTTGATCGTCTCAACATCAGCAATGGGCATCTTCTTCTCCCTGTTTGGTGCTCAGCCACTTCTGGTGATTGGATTCACGGGTCCGCTGCTGGTGTTCGAGGAAGCGTTTTACAATGTAAGGGCAACGCAGAGTTCGGTTACTTACACACACACACACACACACACACACGTCTGCGGAGGGAGGAAGTAAATGTAATGGCTCAGGTCGATGACCTTCCAGGGAAAAGTTAGAAATGCAGCAAGGTTCCAGGGAGGGCAAAGAGGACAACGGGATGGTGTGCGACGGGGAGGAGAGCAAGTAAGACTGGTGGTGTTGTTTCCAGAGCGAGGAGTGGTGGTTAACAACCCCATGGTGCTGCTGCCTGCAGAGAGATGGTGGTTCAGGATCAAAGATCAATTTTATTTGCCGTATTTATTTATGGAAAATTAGGAATTTGCTGTCGTGTGTTGGTCAGGGCACGACATGCCACGTCCATGGTAGCAGTTAGTGCAAAGCTATTACAGCTCAAGGCTTTGAAGTTCGGAATTCAATTCCGGTGACCTCTGTAAGAAATTTAGTGTGTTCTTCCTGTGTGCGGGTGGGTTTCCTCCGGGTGCTTCTGTTCCCTCCCACAGTCCAAATACGCACCAGTCAGTAGGCTGATTGGCCATTGTAAATTGTCCTGTGATTAGGCTAGGGTTAAGTTGCTGGTTTGCTGAGCAGTGCAGCTCGGAGGGCTGGATGAGCCTGTTCAGCGCTATTGGCTAAATCAATAAATAAACAGCATTCAACAATTATAAAAAATGTATAAAAATGTTAAAGTATATGGAATAAGATGTGCATAAATACATCAAACCCAGCATGTAATTACAACGTCAACAGCATTATAAGTACTATGAGTCCAGATGAAGGGTCTTAGCCCAAAATGTCAGCTGTTTTTTCATTTCCATCAATGCCAGACTGGCTGAGTTTCACCAGCATTTCGTGTGCGTTACTCTGGATTTTCAGCATCTGCAGAATCTCTTGTGTTCAGCATTATAAAAAGTGGTTGAAAGTGTTTACAGTGCAGTGCAGTGATGGGGGGTAGCAGATAGAGGGGGTAGGGTGGCTAACCAGAATGGTTGATCAGATTATCTGCCAGGGAGAAGAAACATTTAAGATGGAGTGGTTTTGTTTAAGTAGCCCTATATCGCTTTCCACAAGGGAGCTTTTGGAAAAGGCAGTTTGCAGGGTGGTTAATGTCCACTATGGTTTTTACTGTCCACTACTTTGTCCTGGACACATACAAGTCCTGCAGTGATGGTAGACTGCAGCCAATGAACTTTGCTGCTGACCTGACAATTGACTGTAGTTTTTGTGTATTGTGAGAAGATGCTGCACCGAACCAGACGGTAATGGTTGATGTGAGGATACTCTCTATGATGGCAGTGTAGAATAAAGGCTGATTTATACTTGTGCGTCAAATGTACACCGTAGGTACGGCGTAGCCGCATACCCCACGCTGTACTCTACGCCGAATCCTACGCCGTAGCCTAACGCACACCTCCCCCAAAATGTAACTACGCGTCACGGCGACGCAGACCAAAACAGCTGTGATTGGTCCACTTGGTAGCATCGCATTTCCTCCTACTCTACAATAGCTTCCCATTGGGCGACTGAAGGGCAGGGAAGGAACTCTGGCTGCAATGCTTTCCATAAAGCTTTACAGTCCTCCGAAATTATGGAGGACCCTGTGCTTGATGCCAGTTTGTAGCTAGCTGCTACAGCCTGTTGACTTCCACCTGAAGCTAAAACTCAAAAGGTGATTGCCAGTCTCTGAGTATACTGTGCGTACACTGATGCGAGATAAATGGTTGGAGACGATGAACCAAATTGTCAAATCTACCTGCCAACATCTGAAAATATTTGAAATGCATTTCCTCATCCATGTCTCTCAGTGGCCGGACAAGCACAGAAAATTCACCCTCCTTCAGTTTCAGTCGCCATTGTTTGAAGTTTGAGTTTCTTCATGTTGAGTTTTAACACGAAGAAACTCAACACAGTGGCATAGAAACCCCACCGCCAACTAGCGTTATGGTGGTGAATTGCAGAGTGATGCAGACACACCAACGCACAAGTAGAAATGCTCACAACGGCGCAAGCTAGAATGCACAAGTGTAAGTCAGCCTTTACACGTGTATAGAAACATAGAAACAGAGAAGATGGAATTTTACCAACTGTCACAAGAAGTACATCCTCTGCTGAATCTTTTATTAATGAAGAAGATTTGGTTCTCCCACATGAGGTCATACGAAATAATGATGCCCAGGAACCTGAATGTTGAAACGAGGCTAATTGTAGAGTTGTTGATGATGAGTGGGCGGTGTTTAGCAGAAGTTGAGTCTGGTAAATCAGATTAATATTGTCACATGTACCAAGGTACAGGGAAAAGCTTGTCTTGTATGCTGTTCATACAGAACAATCGTGCATTGGGGTAGAACAATGTAAAACAATAATGGAATGCAGAATCATAAACACAAGAGATTCTGCAGATTCTGGAAATCCAGAGCAACACACACAAAATGCTGGAGGAACTCAGCAGGCCAGGCAGCATCTATGGAGGGGAATAAACAGTTGACATTTTGGGCTGAGACCCTTCATCAGGTCTGGAAAGGAAGGCGAAAGAAAGCAGAATAAGGTAGGGGGAAAGGGACATACCAACTGGCAGGTGATAGGTGAGACCAGGTGATAACTGAGACCAGGTGAGGGGGACAGTGGGTGGGTGGAGGAGGAGGGATTAAGCTGGAAGGGGATAGGTAAGACCAGGTGATAACTGAGACCAGGTGAGGGGGACAGTGGGTGGGTGGAGGAGCAGGGATTAAGCTGAGAGGTGATAGGTGAAAAAGGTAAAAGGCTGAAGAAGAAGGAATCTAACAGGAGAGAGAGTGGAATCAGAATCAGGTTTATTATCACTGGCATGTGACGTAAAATTTGCTAACTTAGCAGCAGCAGCAGTTCAATGCAATACATAATCTAGCAGAGAGAAAAAAAATAAAACATAATAATAAATAAACAAGTAAATCAATTACCTATATTGAATAGATTTTTTTAAATATGCAAAAACAAATTTACTGTATATTAAAAAAGGTGAGATAGTGTCCAAAGCTTCAATGTCTATTTAGGAATCTGATGGCAGAGGGGAAGAGGAAGCTGTTCCTGAATTGCTGAGTGTGTGCCACCAGGCTTCTGTATCACCTACCTGATGGTAACAGTGAGAAAAGGGCATGCCCTGGGTGCTGGATGTCCTTAATAATGGACGCTATCTTTCTGAGACACCGCTCCCTAAAGATGTCCTGGGTACTTTGTAGGCTGGTGCCCAAGATGGAGCTGACTGGATTTACAACCTTTTGCAGCTTCTTTCGGTCCTGTGCAGTAGTTTCCCCCCCCCCCCACCCCCCGCCATACCGGACAGTGATGCAGCCTGTCAGAATGCTCTCCACTGTACAACTACAGAAGTTTTTGAGTGTATTTGTTGACATGCCAAATCTCTTCAAACTCCTAATGAAGTACAGCTGCTCTCTTGCCTTCTTTATGACTACATCGATATGTTGGGACCAGATTAGATCCTCAGAGATCTTGACACCCAGGAACTTGAAGCTGCTCGCTCTCTTCACTTCTGATCCCTCTATGAGGACTGGTATGTGTTCCTTCATCTTACCCTTCCTGATGTCCACAATCAGCTCTTTCATCTTACTGACGTTGAGTGTCAGGTTGTTGCTGCGACACCACTCCACTAGTTGTCATATCTCACTCCTGTACACTCTCTCGTCACCACCTGAGATTCTACCAACAATGGTTGTATCGTCAGCAAATTTGCGGATGGTATTTGAGCTATGCCTAGCCACACAGTCATGTGTATATAGAGAGTAGATCAGTGGGCTAAGCACACAACCCTGAGGTGCGCCAGTGTTGATTGTCAGCAAGGAGGATATGTTATCAGCAATCTGCACAGATTGTGGTCTTCTGGTTAGGAAGTCGAGGATCCATTTGCAGAGGGAGGTACAGAGGCTCAGGTTCTGCAACTTCTCAATCAAGATTGTGGGAATGATGGTAGTAAATACTGAGCTATAGTCGATGAACAGCATCGTGATGCAGGTGTTTGTGTTGTCCAGGTGGTCTAAAGCCTTGTGGAGAGCCATTGAGATTGTCTCTGCCATTGACCTATTATGGTGATAAGCAAATCGCAATTGGACCATGGGAAAAAGGGAAGGCAGAGGGGAACCAGGGGGATGGGCAGGTAAGGAGAAGAGAAAGGGGTAAGAGAGGAACCAGAATGCAGTATAAAATGTAACAACTACAAAGTGTAGCACAGGTAGACAATAAGGTGCAAGGTCATAAAGTAGAATGTGGGGTCATACCAGGGAAGCATTCAGTCATCTTATCACAATGGGGTAGAAGCTGTCCTTGATCCTGGAGGTATGTGCTTTTAGGCTTTTGTATCTTCTACCTGTGGGAGAGGGGAGAAGGGAGAACGTCTGGGGTGGGTAGGTAAAGGTCTTTGACAATGCTGGCTGCTTTACCAAAGTATGAGAAATATAGACAGAGTCCATTAAGGGAAGTCTGGTTTCCACGATGTGCTGAACTATGTCCATAACTTTGCAATTTCTTGCAGTACACAGGTGGAACAGTTGTCGTACTAGGTTGTGATGCATCCAGATAGGATGCTTTCTATGGTGCATTAATAAAAATTGGCAAGGGTCAATGGGTACATGCTGAATTTCTTTAGTTTCCTTGATGCATGATGCACATTTGATAGCTCTGGGCCTGTACTCACTGGAGTTTAGAAGAATGAGGGAGGGAGGATTTCATTGAAACCAATCTAATATTAAAAGACCTAGATAGAGTTTGACGTGGAAAGAATGTTTCCTATAGTGGGAGAGTCTGGGACCGGAAAGCACAGCGTCAGAATACAAGGACATTAAGTTAGAGCAGGGATGAAGAGGAATTTCTTTAACCAGAGTCATTGTGCATATTTAAAGTGGGGATGATCAATTCTTGGGTTTGAGAGGAACAATAAATCAGCCACGATGGGATGTCAGAGCAGTCTTGCTGGACCAAGTGGCCTAATTCTGCTCCTGTATTTATGGTCTTATAGTCTTAATTAGTTCACAGAGGAGCTGTCAGGCAAGTTAAATGTTTACTCTTTTCTCCCCTTTCCTCCCATTATCTGAACCACCCTCCCCTTCCCCACCAATCTCCAACCCAACTCTGCCACCAGTTTAGCAAGAACCGGAACATTGACTATCTCACTGGCCGCGTATGGATTGGGTTTTGGCTCATGTTCATTGTGCTCATCGCAGTGGCCTTTGAGGGCAGCTTGCTGGTTCGATACATCTCCCCCTTCACCCAGGAGGTCTTCGCCTTCCTCATCTCTGCCATCTTCATCTATGAGACCCTGAAAAATCTCAGCATGGTAAGTGCTCACCAAGTCCCTGCCGGACCCGCCTATTCATCCACACCACGCTGCTGGGTGACACGGATTTAGAGGGAAGATTACTGGAATGGAATTGGAAATGAGTGTTGAATATTGAAAGGCCTAAATAGAGTGGGTATGCAGAGAACGTTTCCCATAGTGGAAAGTCTAGGACCAAGGGTGGAGCCTCAGAATGCAAGGATGTCCATCTAGAACAGAGATGAGGAGGAATTTCTTTAGCCAGAGGGTGGTGAATCTGTGGAATTCATTGCAATGCAGACAGCAGAGGTTGTTAGGTTGTTGATTAATAAGAGTGTCATAAGTTAGAGAGAGGAGAGAGGAGAATGACATTTAGAGGGATAATAAATCAACCATGATAGAATGGAGGAGCAGACCTGAAGGGCTGAATGGCCTAATCTGCTCCTATGTCATATGGTCTACAGATACCCGAAGAAAGGGGAGTTTCCTCAGAGCAGAGATAGTTAAGGGGAAATTTAACTGAGGCAGCACAATCACCAAGGGTAAATTGGTAAATTAGTTCATTATTGTCACAATTAACAATGTACAGACTTGCGTACCGTCTATAAAGAATATTTCATTACAACAGTGCATTGAGGGAGAAGGAAGTATGTCACAAGAAAAACATAAATTACGCCCAATTTTTACAAGTAAGAAAACAATTAGAACAAAATAAAATGTCCGTTTTAGAACAAAGTGGTGATAGTTTTGCCATTCTGAGGTGGTAGTTAGGATTATGCCAGTTGGATCAAGAACCAAATGGTTGAAGGGGAGCAGCTGTTCCTGAACTTGAACTTATAAAGATTTACAAAATCGTGAGGGACATAGGTAGGGAGATAGTTACAATCTTTTCCCCAAGGTAGGTTTCAGGTGGAGGGGGGAAAACATTTAAAAGGGAGCTGAGGGGTAACTTTTCTACACAGAGGACAGTAGATTTTAAAAAATGATTAAAAAAATTAGTTTTATTTATCACATTACAGTGAAACATCGAAACATACAGTTTTGCATTAGCAACTAACACAGTTTAATGATGTGCTGGGGGCAGCCGTGTGTGTCGGCTTCCAGCATCAATATGGCATGCCCACAACCCACTAACTCTAACCATATGAATTTAGTATGTGGGAGGAAAGTGGAGCACCCGGAGGAAACCCACAGAGTCACAGAGAGACCATCCAAACTCCTTACAGAGAGTGGCAGAAATTGAACCCTGATCTTAGAGCTAGCACTGTAAGTGTTACTCCACCAGCTACGCTACAGTGCTAAGTTGTTCTTAATCTTGATCCTCAAAAAATCATGAGGGAGGTAGTTACAATCTTTTCCCAGGGTCAAGGAGTCTAAAGTGAGAGGGTATTGGTTTAAGGTGGAGATGGGAAAGATATAAAAGGGATCTGATGGGCAACTTTTTCACACGGTCGGTGTAGGTTTATGGAGCGAGTTTACCAGAGGCAGTAGTTGGGACAACGATACTTATAAGAATTTTGGACAGGTACGAGGATAGGAACACTTTACAGATACAGTATAGGGGCCAAGCACTGGTAAATTGGACCAGCTCAGAAAGGCATCTTGGACAGCATGGACAAGTTGTACCAAAGGGGTTTACTTCTATGTTGTATGATTGTATGAATCTATGCGTTTTCATTGGAATGAGTTGCCTGAAAAAAATCCAAAAAAAAGGAATTGAAGAAATAACAGGAGAACAAAACATTCTGAGGCTCTGAGTAGCGGATAGGGTGAGTAGGATGAGCACAAGTGGGATGGATCTAAAGACCTCTATTTGTGTTTCAGATCAAAAGGTCTTAGTTGGTGACTTACCTTCTCCCTGTTTCCAGGTCTTCTCAGAACATCCACTTCTCAAGACCTACCCTCCTGACACAGGGACAAGGGCCAACTATACACAGGATATGATGGTGCAGATGCAACCCAACACAGCCCTCCTCTCTCTGGTCCTGATGGTTGGCACCTTCTTCATTGCCTACTTCCTGAGGAAGTTCAGGAACAGCCGCTTTCTCGGGGGAGGTGTAAGTATGGCGAGGGGTAATTCTGTGCATCCTCTGCCCTTCCCTCCCCTCCTCTCCTTGTTGCAAACAGAGATATATGGGGACCAACTCACAACGTGCTGGAGGAACTCAGAACTTAAGGCAGAGGAATAAACAGACGACATTCTAGGCCAAGACCCTCCATCAGGATTGGAAAGGAAGGGGCTAGAATCCAGATTAAGAAGATGGGGATAGAGGATGTGATGCTGGTAGGAGTAACACACACAAAATGCTGGAGGAACTCAGGCAACATCTATGGAAGGGAATAAACATTCAACATTTCAGGACTGGTAAGCAAGGGTCAGAAGCCAGAATAAATTGGGGGAAGGGGAGGAGGACAAGTTGACAGGTCATAGGTGAGACCAGGTGAGGAGGAAGGTGGCTGGTGAGGGATGGAGTGTGAAGTAAGAAGCTGGGAGGGAATAGCTGGAAGAGGTAAAGGGCTGAAGAAGGAGGAATCTAATAGAAGAGTAAACCATTGACGAAAAGGAAGGAGGAAGAGCACCAGAGGGAGCTGATGGGCAGGTGAAGAGGAGAGAGGGGGTGAGAGTGGAACCAGAGTGGTGAGTGGAAAAAGAGAGAAGGGTGAATGAGAAATTAATGGAAGTTAGAGAGATCAATGTTCATGCCACCAGGTTGGATGCTATCCAGTGCCCTCAGCTCCTTACTTCATCCCTCTCCCTCAGGCATATGAGGGCAGAGCCTGCAATGATTGTAGTTGGCTTATTATTGTGACATGTACCAAAGTGCAATGGAAAACCTTGTCTTGCCGTCATACAGTGTGTTTCATCACATCAGTGTATTAATGGAAAACAATAGCAGATTGCAGAATGAAGTGTTACAATTGCAGAGAATGTGCAGTGCAGGTCAACAATAGGCTGCATGGTCATAATGAGGGAGAGTGTGAGGTCAAGAGTCCATCTTTACATATTTGGGACTGTTCAATAGTCTTCTAACAGCAGGGTCTTTGAGCCTGGTGGTACATCCTTTTATCTTTTATATCATCTGCCCAATGGGAAGGGGAGAAGAGGGAACATCCAGGATCGGTAGGGTCAATGATTATGTTGGCAGCTTTACTGAGGCAGTGAGAAGTATAGACCGAGTTCATGGACGGAAGAATGGTTTCTGTGATGTGCTGAGCAGTGTCCACAGCTCTCTGGAGTTTCCTATGGTCACATGCAGGCTCCTGGCCCAAAACGCTGACAGTTTATTCCTCTCCATAGATGCTGCCTGACCTGAGTTCCTCCAGCATTTTGTGTGTGTGTTCCCCAGATACGTCACAAGCAGAACAGCAGCCGTACCAAGCTGTGATGCATCCAAATAGAACACATGCCATGACCATGTAGAGGCTGTTAGAAGCTACAGAGGTAAATTCAAGACTCAAAATTGTCTAATGTCATTTCCAGTACACAAGCTTAAATGAGAACAAAATAATTGTTACTCCAGATCTGATGCAGCACGAAAACAAATCGCAAGAAGATAGAGGAACACAATAACTTTAGGTATACAAGGTAGCTTGTATACATAGATTGTGTGTCCATAAAGTAATGCTAGGCACAGCAGCGTCTGTACATCAGAAGACTCTGACAGAAAATGATAAAGTAGTGGTGCTTTGGGGTCTGGAGGGAGTAGGTTAGTGGGTGGAGGTGTTGATCAGCCTTGGGGAAAATATTTGTTTTTGAGTCTGGTGGTTCTGGCATGAATGCTACGTAGCTTCCTCCCTGATGGGAGTGGGACTAACAGTCCAATGATAGGGTGTGTGGGATCCTTCGTGATGTTACTGGCCTTTTTCTAGCACCTTTCTGTATATATATGTCCTTGAAGGTGGTTAGGCTGGTACCGGTGATGCATTGAGCAATTTTGACTACCCATCGTAGAGCATTCCTGTCTGCCGCAGAGCAACTTCTGTACCAGACTGTGACGCAGCACGTTAGGATGCTCTCTACCTGAGTATAGATGTGCATTGTCCAGCACTCTCTCAGATGAGCTCACATTTACCGAAACGTGCTAGGGTTCCACCAGCAGAGGGGTTGATACAGAGTCTGTGTTGACAATGGTGCAAGTGGAAGCCTTGGTTAGGAGCCAAGGTTCAGTTTGAGATGGTGAAAAGGATGCAGCCATGTGTCCTGACCCAATTGGAACTGCCCTATAGCAGTGAAGATCTGTGGATCTTTGGCAGTCTAGAGATGACCTTTTCTCTCTTACAGGTGCGACGGGTTATTGGAGACTTTGGAATTCCCATTGCCATCTTGCTGATGTTAATCGTGGATATCTCAGTCACTGACACCTACACTGAGGTAAAGGGGTACAAGTCAAACTCTGTGTTAACAACCCATTCGAGTATTATTAGAAAATAGAACAAAACAACGCAGTACAGGCCCACTGTGTCGTGCTTCCCTTTTAACCTACTCCAAGATCAATCCAATCTTTCCCTCCCACATAGCCCTCCATTTTTCTCTCATTTGTATGCCTATCTGAGACTCTTATATATACTTAAAGTATCTGCCTCTGCCATCAACCCTGGTAGGACTTTCCACACACCTACCACTCTGTAAAAACCTACTCTAAAATCCCCCTTATAATTTCCTCCAATCACCTTAAAATTATGCCCTCTCATATTAGCTTTTTCTACCCTGGAAAAAAAGCTGCTGACTGTCCACTCAATAATCGCCCCTCATCATCTTTCCATCTCTATCCAATCACCTCCTCCTCCTTCACTCCAAAGAGGAAAACCCTAGCTCACTCAACTTTTCCTCATAGGACATGCTCTCTAATCCAGGCAGCATCCTGGTAAATCTGTTCTGCACCCTTTCTAAAGCTTCCTCATCCTTCCTGTAATGAGGCGACCAGAACTGAACACAATATTCCAAGTATGGTCTAACCAGAGTTTTATAGAGCTACAATATTGTCTCGCACCTCTTGAACTCAATCCCCTGACTCATGAAAGTCAGCACTCCATACGCCTTCTGAACCACCATATCAACTGGTGCAGCAACTTTGGACATGGACCCCAAGATCCCTCTGTTCCTCCACGATGCTGTTGACCTAGCTTTCAACTTTGACCTTCCAAAGTGAATCACTTCACACTTTTCCAGATTGAACATCTCCCACTTTTCAGCTAGCTCTGCACCCAATCAATGTTTCATTGTAACCTATGGCAATCTTCCAGACTATCTACAACACCTTCAGAAGCACCTGCACTTTTCTCTAGCATTTTGTGTGATGTGTGTTGCTCAAAATGGCCTCCAGCCTCTTCTCTGACGTCTGGCATTGTCTCTCACTCCACAGAAGTTGAACGTGCCTCTGCACTTCTCGGTTACCTCTCCCAGCAAGCGGAGCTGGTTCATTCACCCCCTGGGCGAGGACAACAGCTTCCCTCTGTGGATGATCTTTGGCTCAGTTATCCCTGCCCTGCTTCTCTTCATCCTCATCTTCATGGAGACCAACATCACCACGTGAGTACAGACAACCCTCCTCCCCCACCCTCACCTACCCCTACTACCCGCGCTCTTACCCGGCATTCCGGGAGAGAGTCCAGGGTGCTGGTGATGTCTGCCACAGTCAAATAGTCCAGGCTCCTGTACCTCCTCCCTGAAGGCCACATTGAGAAGTGGGTGTAGTCTGGATCGCAGGAGTCCGTGATGATGGACGTCCACCTTTATGAGGTGTCCTAACTGGTGGAGAGAGCTGTATTCATGATGGAGCTGGCCGAACCCACTTTGTATCCTCTTTCCTACATATCCAGTGTATCAATGCCATGACAATTAGCAGGGCAGTACTTTACAAGCATAAGTTAAACATTAAGGATTAAAGATTAGATTAGCTTTATTTGTCATATGAACATTGAAACATACAGTGAAATGGTCATTTGCATCAGTAACCAACACAGCCTGAGGATATGCTGGGGGCAGCCCACAAGTCTCACCATACCTCTGGCACCTAAACACAGCTTACTAACCCTCACCTATACATGATTCCTACTTAACAAGAATAATTACACAGTTAATCATTTGGAAAACTGCAGATGACACATCGAGACACTGTGTGTCTCCTGTCCCGCCATGAGATATTTTCCAGAGAGTACCATGTCTATTAATGACATGAAAAGTTTAAAGATTTTTTAAGTTTAACTTTATCTGTCACATGTACATCGAAATATTGAAGCCCATAGTGAAATGCTTCGTTTTCAATTTTGATGCCTACTCAGCATGTCCACAACTTACTAACCCTAACGTGTACATCTTTGGAATGTGGGAGGAAACCAGAGCACCCAGAGGAAACCCACGCGGTCACATGGAGAATGTTCAAACTCCTTATAGACAGCAGTGGAATTGAACCCTGATTGGTGATTGCTGGTGAAGTAAAACAATGCGCAAACCATGACACTACTGTGCCACCCCTAACCTAGTCCTAAATTAACATAAATTATGTTAAATTATGCATGACAAAATAAACATAATGATACTAGTAACACACACAAAATGATGGAGGAACTCAGCAGGCCAGGCAGCATCTACAGAAGAGAGAAAACTGGACGTTTTGGCCCAAAACCCTTTGGCAGAACTGGAGAAAAGAGAAGAGGAGTAGACTTAAAAGGTGGGGAGAGGGGGAGAAAGAAACATAGGGTGATAGGTGAAACCGGGAGGGGGTGAAGTAAAGAGCTGGGAAGTTGATTGGTGAAAGAGATACAGGGCTGGAGAAGGGGAATCTAACAGGAGAGGACAGAAGGCCATGGAAGAAAGAAAAGCAGGAGGAAGCACCAGAGGGAGGTAATGGGTAGGCAAGGAGATAAGCTGAGAGAGGGAAAGGGGGGATGGGGAATGGTGAAGGGGAGGGGCATTGCCGTAAATTCGAGAAATCGATGTTCATGCCATCAGGTTGGAGGCTACTCAGATGGAATATAAGGTGTTGTTCCTCCAACCTGAGTGTGGCCTCATCATGACAGTAGAGGAGGCTATGGATTGACATATTGGAGTGGGAATGGGAAGTGGAATTAAAATGGAGATTCTGCATCTTCGGGCAGACGGAGCGTAGATGTTCGGTGAAGCGGTCTCCCAATCTACGTCAGGTCTCACTGATATACAGGAGGCCACAGTGGGAGCACTGGATACTGTATATAACCCCAACAGATTCACAGGTGAAGTATCGCCTCACCTGGAAGGACTCTTTGGGGCTCGGAACATCTTTTCCCTGGCCTTCTGAGTTCTCCAGCATTTTGTGTGTGTTGCTTGGATTTCCAGCATCTGCAGATTTTCCGAAGAAATTACAGATGGGGAGCAGTGAGAGTCCTCCCACTTCCTCCAAACTAAAGGTGTAGCTATGAGCACCCGTATGGATCCTAGCTATGCCTGCCTTTTTGTTGGGTTTGCGGAACAATCTATGTTCCGTGCCTATTCTGGTATCTGTCCCCCACTTTTCCTTCGCTACATCGATGACTGCATTGGCGCTGCTTCCTGCACGCATGCAGAACTCGTTGACTTTATTAACTTTGCCTCTAACTTTCACCCTGCCCTCAAGTTTACCTGGTCCATTTCCGACACCTCCCTCCCCTTTCTAGATTTTTCTGTCTCTGTCTCTGGAGACCGCTTATCCACTGATGTCTACTATAAGCCTACTGACTCTCACAGCTATCTGGACTATTCCTCTTCTCACCCTGTCTCTTGCAAAAACGCCATCCCCTTCTTGCAATTCCTCCGTCTCCGCCGCATCTGCTCTCAGGATGAGGCTTTTCATTCTAGGACGAGGGAGATGGCTTCCTTTTTTAAAGAAAGGGGCTTCCCTTCCTCCACTATCAACTCTGCTCTTAAACGCATCTCCCCCATTTCACGTACATCTGCTCTCACTCCATCCTCCCGCCACCCCACTAGGAATAGGGTTCCCCTGGTCCTCACCTACCACCCCACCAGCCTCCGGGTCCAACATATTATTCTCCGTAACTTCCGCCACCTCCAACGGTATCCCACCACTAAGCACATCTTTCCCTCCCCCCCCTCTGCATTCCGCAGGGATCGCTCCCTACGCAACTCCCTTGTCCATTTGTCCCCCCCATCCCTCCCCACTGATCTCCCTCCTGGCACTTATCCGTGTAAGCGGAACAAGTGCTACACATGCCCTTACACTTCCTCCCTTACCACCATTCAGGGCCCCAAACAGTCCTTCCAGGTGAGGCAACACTTCACCTGTGAGTCGGCTGGGGTGATATACCGCGTCCGGTGCTCCCATTGTGGCCTTTTATATATTGGCGAGACCCGACGCAGACTGGGAGACCGCTTTGCTGAACATCTACGCTCTGTCCGCCAGAGAAAGCAGGATCTCCCAGTGGCCACACATTTTAATTCCACATCCCATTCCCATTCTGACATGTCCATCCACGGCCTCCTCTACTGTAAAGATGAAGCCACACTCAGGTTGGAGGAACAACACCTTATATTCCGTCTGGGTAGCCTCCAACCTGATGGCATGAACATCGACTTCTCTAACTTCCGCTAAGGCCCCACCTCCCCCTCGTACCCCATCTGTTACTCATTTTTATGCACACATTCTTTCTCTCACTCTCCTTTTTCTCCCTCTGTCCCTCTGAATATACCTCTTGCCCATCCTCTGGGTCACCCCCCCCCCGTCTTTCTTCCCGGACCTCCTGTCCCATGATCCTCTCGTATCCCTTTTGCCTATCACCTGTCCAGCTCTCGGCTCTATCCCTCCCCCTCCTGTCTTCTCCTATCATTTTGGATCTCCCCCTCCCCCTCCAGCTTTCAAATCCCTTACTCACTCTTCCTTCAGTTAGTCCTGACAAAGGGTCTCGGCCTGAAACGTCGACTGCGCCTCTTCCTATAGATGCTGCTTGGCCTGCTGCGTTCACCAGCAACTTTGATGTGTGTCTGCAGATTTTCAGCTGTTTGTGATTGATAATGACACTAGTTCAAGTTGAGGGAAAGGAAAAGAAACATAGTCCAAGGTATTGTTAAGGTTTTACAGGTCAGTTCAGGAACCTGATGGCAGTGGGGAGGAAGCTGTTGTTGAACCTTGGTGTACAGGTCTTCAGGGTCCTGTACTGCCTCCTTACTAGCAGCATCACGAAGAGGGCATGGTCTGAGTGGCAGGGGCCATCCTGAGACCATACGGCATGGGAGCAGAGTTAAACCATTACAGCCAATGAGTCTACACTGCCATTCCATCATGGCTGATTATTATCCATCTCAACCCAACTCTCATGCCTTCTCTCTGTAACCTTTGACACCCTTACTAATCAATAACCACCAACCTCCACTTTAAATGTACCCATTAACCTGGCCTTCGCAGCCATCTGTGGCAATGAATTCTATAGATTCACCACTCTCTGCTGAAAGAAATTCCACCTCATCACTGTTCTAAGTGAATATCCCTCTATTCTGAGGCTGTACCCTCTGTCCTAGACTCACTCACTATAGGAAACATCCTCTCTCTATCCTTCTCTCCTCTGTCTGGGCTTTTCAATATTCAATAGGTTTCAATGAGTTCCCCACTTATTCTTTTAAACTCCAGTGAATACAAGCCCAGAGCCATCAACTGCTTATCATACATTAACCCTTTCATTACCAGAATCATTCTAGTGAACCTCCTCTGGGCTCTGTCCAATGTCAGCCTATCTTTTCTTAGAGAAAGGGCCCAAACTGCTCACAATACTCTAAGTGTGGTCTGACCAATGCCTTATAAAGCCTCAACACTATATCCTTGCTTTTATATTCTGGCCCTCTCAAAATGAAATCTAACATTGCATTCCCTCTCACTCAACCCGCAAGTTAAACTTTAAGGAATCCTGCACAAGGACTCCAAAGTCCCTTTGCACCCCTGATTTTTGAATTTTCTCCCCATTTAGAGAATGGCCTACACCTTTATTCCTTCTACCAAAGTGCACGACTATACACCTCCCTACACTATATTCCATTTGCGCTTCTTTGCCCATTCTCCCAATCTATCTAAGTCCTTCTGCAAACTCCCTGCTTCCCCAACACTACCTGCCCCTCCACCTATCTTTGTATCATCCACAAACAAATCTCAAGGTTGTATAAAGTATACATACTTTGATAATAAAATGTACTTTGAACTTCTGAACTTTGAACTTAGCCACAGAGCCATCATCCAAATCATTGACATATAACATGAAAAGGAAAGAAATTGCCTCTTGTAAACATCCTCAATGATGGGGAGAGCTGCACCCATGATTTGACTGGCTGAGGTCACCACTTTGTAGCCCCTTGTGCTCCTGTGTACTGTATTGAGGTTTCCATACAAGGACATAAAAAAAGGACAAGTTCTCAAACTGACCTGTAAAACCTTAACACTACCTTGGACTATGTTTCTTTTCCTTTCCCTCAACTTGAACTAGTGTCATTATCAATCACAAACAGCTGAAAATCCAAGCAACACACACAAAATGCTGGAGAACTCAGAAGGCCAGCATCTCCTTTTTACCTTCCCCCTCTCACTTTAAATTCCCCCTAGCATTTGACATTTGTATCCTGGGGAAAAGATTCTGACTGTCCATGCCTCTCATAATTTTATAAACCTCTCTCAGGTCTTCCCTCAGCCATCGACACCCCAGAGAAAACCATCCATGTTTTTTCAACCTCTCCTCATACTCTCCAGATTCAGATAAGAATTTATTTATTACACGTACGTCAAAGCCTACAGTGAAATGTGTCATTTGCATTAACAACCTGCACAACCTCAGGATGTGCTGAGAGCAGCCGGAAAGTGTCGCCACACATTCCAGCGCCAACACATCACGCCCACAACGCTCAGCAGAACAACACAGAACACAACAAGCAACAAACAACAGCAAAAAAAGCCCATTTCGTTCCTCCCACCCACACATGCTGACATGCCCTCTAATCCATGCAGCATCCTGGTAAACCTCTTCTGCAACTATCTTCCTTTAATGAGGCGACCAGAACTGAATGTAATACCCCAGATGTGGCCTAACTAGAGTTTTATAAAGCTGCAATGTGACTTACCGACTTTTATACTCGATGCCCCAACTAATGAGGGCAAACATGCCATGTGCCTTCTTCTTCCACACTATCTATTTGCACGGCCACTTTCAGGAGATAGGACCATAAGAAATCGGAGCAGAATTAGGCCATTCAGCCCATCGAGTCTGCTCTGCCATTCGATCTTGGCTGATTTATTATCCCTCTCAAGCACATTCTCCTGCCCTCTCCCCGTAACCTTTGATTCCCTTACTAATCAAGAACCTACAACCTCCACTTTAAATATACCCAATGACTTGGCCTCCACAGCCATCTGTGGTAATGAATTCCACAGATTCACCACCCTCTGGCTAAAGAAATATCTTTTCATCTCTGTTCTTCAAGGGACGTCCTCGTATGGACTCTGTGGACTTGGGCCCCGACATCCTTCTGTACGTCAACAGTTTTGAGTCGTACACTTAGCCTTGCATGACACTGGGCCCTGACTCCGTTCTGTCAAGGATTTTGTGTTGGCTACCCATGCAACAGTGTCCCCACGTTAAGCAAAATCGTGTACGGGTGTTCTCCATTAAGGGAATAACCCCTTAGGACACGAGTTCCCAACCCATGGTCCATAGTTAATGGTAAGGCTCATTGGCATAAAAAAGGTTGGGAAACCCTGCCTTTGGAGAACATCGTACTTGTCTCGGGTGATCACACAGTTACACCTAGTGGGGTGAGAGAGGAGGTGGAAATGACATTGGGTAAGGGTGTTGGTGGTTGGGTGGAATGGAGGGGCAGGAGATGGGGAAAATGTGGGGGAAGATTGGTCAACAGACCGGCCCCCTTTCCCCTAATACCCTGTTAGATTCACACCCTCCCCTTCCCCACTCCACAGGCTTATTGTCAGCAAGAAGGAAAGGCGCCTGGTTAAAGGCTCCGGCTTCCACCTGGACCTGCTCCTCATCGGTGTGGGAGGCGGAGTCTGTGGCATCTTCGGTCTCCCCTGGCAGACGGCAGCCACCGTACGCAGCATCGCCCATGTCAATGCCCTGACTGTCATGAGCAAGAGCACCGCTCCAGGAGAGAAGATCAAGATCAAGGAGGTGAAAGAGCAGCGGATCACTGGGACACTGGTGGCGTTGCTCGTGGGTGAGTCGTACTCAAGGGTCCATCCTCCCTTTCCACTTCCCTATGTGCTGGGTCAAGCTGTTTGTTCATGGAGGTGTCACCTGTGCATGGGGATATGTGGGGAAGGGTTATTTGCATTATTGGATTATTATTACCTCCTATACTGAGGTACTGTGAAAAAATTTTGTTTTTCAATGCAGCTTAGAAGGTTTTTTTACACAGACAGTGATGGGTGTGTGGGACGTCCTGCCAGGGATAGTGGTAAAGGCAGATACATTAGGGGACTCTTAAATAGGTATATGGATGATCAAAAACCGGAGGGGTATATAGGAGGGAAGAGTTAGAAAGATCGTGGGCCAAAGGGCCTGTATTGTGCTGTAATATCCTGTGTTCTGTGTTCTAGAAAGAACCCTATCCAGATGCAGCACAGCTTGGTATGACAACCGCTCTACCTGTGACCACAAGAAATTGCAGAGAGTTGTGGACACAGCTCAGCACATCACAGGAACCAGCCTCCCACCCAGACTCTGTCTATATTACTAGCTGCCTCAATAAAGCAGCCAACATCAAAGAGCCTACTCACCCCAGACATTCCCTCTTCTCCACTCTCCCACTGGGCAGAAGACACAGAAGCCTGAAAGAATGTCCCACCAGGCTGAAGGACAGATTCTACCCCACTGTTATCAGACTCTTCAACGGTCCCCTTGTATGATAAGATGGACTCTTGACTTCATAACCTAGCACGTTACGATCTTGCACCTTCTTGTTTACCTGCACCTCACTTTCCTTGTAACTGTAACTCCTTATTCTACATCTGTGACTGTTTTAACTTGTTCTGGTTCAATGCCTTGTGTAATGATTTGATCTTGTAAGTAGAAAGCAAGACAAATTTTTCACTGTATCTCAGCACATGTGATAATAACAAAGCAATTCCAGTACTACCCCCAATCCATACGGATCCGTTCATCACATCCGTACATCCAGGCAGTACAAGGGAAAAACAGTAACAGAGTGCACGATAACATAGAACCGCAGAGCAGTCTTCAGTTACAACACTATGGTTACAGATGTGCAGGACCATAACAAGGTAGATTGTGAGATCAAGAGTGTCATTTCAATAACACATTGAGACAGTACAAGGGAAAACAATAACAGAATGACAGAATGCAGAATAAACAGTGATAGAAGAAGTGCAGTGCAGGCAGATAATAAAGTGCAAGGATATAATGAGGTAGATTGTGAGGTACAGTGTCCATCTTATCATGCCAAGGAACTATTCAAAGTCATATAACAGTAGTATAGAAGCTGTCCTTGACACTGGTGGTATGTGCTTTCAGGCTTTTGTATCTTCTATCTGATGCGGTGGGGGGGGGGGGGGGGGAGAGAGAATGTCAGGATGTCTGATTATGCCGGATGCTTATCGAGGTAGTGAGAAATACAGCCAGAGTCCATGGATGGGAGGCCGGTTCCTGTTTTGTGCTGAGCTGTGTCCACAACTCTCTGCAGTTTCTTGCAGTCACAGGCACAACAGTTACCGTACCAAGCCGTAAAGCAATCTTACAGGCGCTTTCTGTGGTGGATCATTAAAAATTGGTGTGTGTCGACAGGGGCCTGCAGAATTTCTTTAACCTCCTGGGGAAGTGGAAGCGTTGGCAAACTTCCTTGGCTGTAGCGTCTACTTTAGATCCTAGTCCCCAGATGGGGTGATGCTGTCCCCATTCTGATACTTCCTTGGGTTCTACCAATCACTGTGACCACCTCCATTTTCCCTCACTATCTCTCGGTCTTCCAGAGGAGATGGGCCAACCTGTGGAGGGGAGAGATTGGTGTGGCTGAAGCGGGTGGGATGTTGGGGTGGGGTCTTGTGGAGCTGTGGTTATGCCCCTTCATGATGTTATGTGCGTCTCCCTTCTTCCCACCAGGACTGTCAGTGGTCATGGGCACAGTGCTACGGATGATCCCAATGGCGGTTCTGTTTGGGATCTTCCTGTACATGGGGCTGACGTCGCTGACAGGAACCCAACTGTATGAGCGACTGCTGCTGATGTTTATTCCAGCCAAGTTCCACCCGGACCACGTCTACGTCACCAAGGTGAGTGTCCTTCCCTCGTTCCCACTCTGTCAAGTGTCATAGAGTCGGACAACATGGGGAGGGGGAGGACTGGAGGCAAATTCATAAAGAGAGCTGAGTCAGCATCTGAAGAGCAAGAACTTGTAGGGCTGTGGGGAGAGAGCAGACAGTTGGATGGGATGGGTTGCTAAAACATTGAGCCAGTGTGGACTCGAAAGGTCAAATGGTCTCATTACGTCCCATAATCATTCTATGACCGTGCACTTTCTCAGTCTAATTCACAGCTCTATCTTCACATCTGTATAAAGTGGCCACTGAGTGTTTATTTGTGGTCTTCTTCTGCTGTAGCCCATCCACTTCAAGGTTCAATGTGTCGTGCGTTCAGAGATGCTCTTCTGCACACCACTGTAACGTGTGGTTATTTGAGTTACTGTCAAGCAGTCTGGACATTCTCCTCTGACATTTCTCATAACAAAGCACTTTGTCCACAGAACTGTCACTGGGTGTGTTTTTGTTTTTCACACCATCCTCTGTAAACTCTAGAGACTATGGTGGTGAAAATCCCAGGAAACCAGTGGTTTCTGCGATACTCAAATCACCCTGTCTGACACCACGGTCAAAGTCACTTAGATCACATTTCTTCCCCATGCTGATGTTTGGTCTGAACAACAACTGAACCTCTTGACCATGTCTGCATGCTTTTATGTATTAAGTTTCTGCTACACAATTGGCTGATTATATAATTGCATTTACAAGCCATTGTATAGGTGTATCTAATGACGTGGCCACTGAGTGTGTGTTCTATATTTTAAAGATTCAAAGATTGGCATTATTTGTCACATGTACATCGAACCATAGAGTGAAATATGTCATGTGTCATCGACCAGCACAGTCTGAGGATATGGGCCAAACTCTGACAAATAGAACTAGGTCAGTTTGGCTTCTTGGTCAGCATGGATGAGATGGGCCGAATAGCCAGTCTCTGCACTCTATAACTACATCACCATGACTCCAGCAACCTACACCAACATACCGTCTTTTGCATCAAAACACCCCTGGAGAGAGAGCACAGAAGGGCAGTACAATAGCATAGCAGCTAGTGCAACACATTACAGCACCAACTTCCACCTCTGTCTGCACCAATTTCCTCCCAAAGACATATGGGTTAGAGTTGGTAAGATCGTGGGCATGCTGTGTTGGTGCCAGAATTGTGGCGATGATTGTAGGCTGCCCAGCACAATCCTCACTGATTTGATTTGATGCAAACAACACTTTTTACTGTATGTTTTGATGTCCATGTGAGAAATAAAGCTAACCTTAATCTTATTTCAAGAATGTGAAGACATAGTCTTGAATTAGAATTAGAAAGAGCACGGCCATAGAATGATTTTGGGATGGAATGGTGTAATGTAGCAGCTAGCACAACGCTTTACAGTGCCTGCTGTAAAATCAGTCAGGGTTCAATTCTTTCACTGCCTGTCAGGAGTTTATATTTCTTCCCCATGATCGTGTGTGTTTCAAAGGTTCAAAGGTCAAATTTAATGTCCGAGAAATTTATCCAATATGCATCCTAAAATGCTTTTTCTTCACAAACATCCACAAAAACAGAGAAGTACCCCAAAGAATGAATGACAGTTAAATGTGAAAACCCCAAGTTCCCCCCCCCCCCCCCCGCCCAGCTCCTCTGGGTGATTCGGTCTTCTGCCACTCTCCAAAGACTAAAGGATTAGTGTTTGTAAGCATTGTGTGCGCTACTTTGGAGCTGGAAGCGTGGTAACTCTTGCGGGCTGTTCCCAGCACATCCTCAGACACCAACAATGCATTTGACTGGATGTCTTGATGTGAGAAATAAAGCTAATTTTATCTCACCTCCTGTTCTTCTGTTTGACTCCAGGTGAGGTCTTGGCGAATGCACCTCTTCACCATTATCCAGATAATCTGCATCATCATCCTCTGGGTCATCAAGTCCACCATTATCTCCTTGGCCTTCCCGTTTTTCCTCATCTTGACTGTGCCCACACGCCGCTACCTACTTCCGAAGATATTCCGAGAGCGGGAATTGCTGGCGGTGAGTGGAAATACTAGGTGCTGTTGCAACAAATCCTCTTGTTTGTGTGCAAGGAGGACATAGAGTCATAGAGTAATAGAGTAAACAGGCAATTTAATTGCTGTGGAGGATTTCTTACTCTCGTGCGATAATATCTTTCCTGATAAGTGAGACAGGTGAAACTTGTGGCTGTGAAACAATATCAGGTTCTGGGGTGGTTGTAGGAATTGAGCCTGGGATGATAGGAAGTGGTTCTGACAGCTCTGGACATCTTTCTTCTCTAACAATTGACTTTGATTTCCTCAGCTGATGATGTGTTGTCACCAGATGACATCAGGCACAATCTCCACTGTCCACTGTGTAGGACAGTGATGCAGTTCTGTCCTTAATATTTTCAAGTGCCCACTTTTAATCATCTCTGTAGACTTCACCAGGACTGCTTGTCCTGGTGAAACTTTGAGCCTCCTTGTTTGAGGAGACCTCAGTTTGTCTCAGTTGTTTGTCTTGCATACTCCTTCTGAGTTTGGGTTTGAAGAGATCCAAGCACAAGCCAAGGGATGACCCAGGAGCAGCATAACAGGTGAGTTGTTGGTTGTGGAGTGTGCTGCATTGCGATATGCAAGGAGGGCATTGGCGAGCTTGGACTCAGTGTTCTGCTGACTTTGCTCACAGTGCATTCTTTAGGCATTAGACAAAATTTTCCACCAAGATATTTCTAGCTGGTTGGTAGAGTGCAGATGTAATATGCCTTATTCCATTCATCTTCAGGAATGACTGAAACTGTTCTGCAGTAAACTGTGGTCCATTGTCACTGAGTAAGTGTCCTGGAACATCAGTCCTTGAGAAGAGGCTTCTCAACACATCATCGGTGTATGAGGCTATCAGGAACACTTCTGCCCACTTTGTAACTGCATCCACTACTAATAATAAATTTCTGCCTGTAAATGGTCTGGAAAGTCCACACAAATCCTCTGCCGGGGCAATGCAGGACATCCCCAGAGATGGGGAGGTGCTGCTCTTCGCATCTTTTGGACATGTTGGCATACTGAACCATGCATGGCAAGCTGCTCGATCTGCTAATCTATCCCAGGCCACCAGACAATGCTTTGGGACAAAGCTTTCATTGTGACCATGCCTATGTGACCAGTGTGCAGTTCTTTCAACACTTCAGCTCTCAGCTTGGATGGTGCAAGAACTCTCAATCCCCACATAAGGTAACCCCCTGTGAAGGGCAAGTTCACCCCAGTACTGGTAAAAATGGGGGGACTGGAATTTCTGCTGCACATTTCAGCCTTTTTGGGTTGCCATGTAGATCTGAGACAGCGTGGGGTCTTTTCTGGTTTCCCTTTGGATCATCTCTGCTGTAATCGGGAGACTTTCAATTTGCATTAGGGAGAGTACTCAAGACGAGTGTCTTCTTTTGTATATTTTTCAGGTATTTCCTTTTCCAAGGGTAAGTATGACAATCCATCAGCATTTCCGTAATGAGTTGTCTTCATGAATTCGATCTTGTGATTGTGTCCTCCAAGAAACAGAGCCCATCTCTGTATTTGTGATGCTGCTGTTAGTGGAACACCCTCTGTGGATTGAAAATGGACACTAATGGTTGATGACCTGTAATGAGGGTAAACTCTCTCCCATACAAGCACTGGTTGAAACATTTTACACCCCAAACGAGACTCAAGGCCTCTCTGTCAATCAGTGCGTTATTTTTCACTGCAGCAGTAAGGGAATGTGATGCAAAGGCTACTTCCATCACTCATTATGTGTGACATGACAGCACCTAGACCATAAGGTGAGGTGCTACAGGCGAGCATCATTGGATGATGTGGTTCATAATGTGTCACCATTTGCTTTGTCTTTTGGAAAGCCACCTCACACTGGTTTGTCCATTGCCATTTCTTCCTGATCTGTAGTAATGAATTCGTGGGGGCAGGGAGCACAGTAGCCAATTTTAGCAGGACCCTGTGATAGTAATTGACAAATCACAATCCTGACACATCCTTTGGGGCATCTACCACTGCTTGAATTTTCTCAGCACACTGGTATAAATCTTGTGCGTCGATGGTGTGACCACAGTAAGTGATGCTTGGTTTGAAGAATTCACACTTGTTGTTTCGTGCTCTGAGTCCATAATCTTCTCATTCATTTTAACACTGTCTTGAGATTTTGGAGATATTCCTTGTCATCCTTAGCAGTAACAATGATGTAATCCAGGTAACACTGAGTGCCTGGGCAGCCTTTCAGCACCCAGTCACAAGCTTGCAGTCAGAGTGCAGGTTCTGACGCTGCTTCAAAAATAAACCTATTATGTGATAACACCCATGTTTATGATGGGAAACACTTCAGACTCTTCTTCCATCTCCATCTGTAGATAGTCCTTAGCAAAGTCCACTTGGGCTGAAGTGTTTCCATCCTGAAAGATTTGCAAGGATATTCTCTATCCTGGGCAGAGGATATTGAACTACTTTCAACACTGGGTTGATGATGACCTTAAAATCCCCACAGATTCTGTCAGACCCGTCCTTTTCACTGCTTGGACCACTGGCATTGCCCGTGGGCTCCACTCAACCTTGGAAATAATTTCTTCAGCCTCCATGTAATCTAACTCAATGGCTAATTTATCACGGATGGTATAAGAAACCGGACGAGCTTTGTAAAACTGGAGTGTGGCATTCTCATTTAACACTATTTAACCCTTGATATGTTTGAGTGTTCCAATGCCAGTCTAGAACACTGCTGTGGCATCATCCAGTACCTTTCTTAATTCACTCTCAGTTGACTCTGTTGCAGGAGATGTGGGACGCAAATGGTGGATGGATCTCCAATCAAGTTGTAGTTGTCTCAGCCAATCACGTCCCCACAATGCTGACTCTCTTGCTTTACCATATACAGGCCCAATGTGGCTTGTTGGTTGTTGTGTTTCACTGTCATAAATTTCATTCCCACAGGAGTTATCCTTTCTCCAGTGTAGGTTCTTAGCTTCAGCTCAGTATCTTTGAAATGCCGTTCAAACTCATTTTGTGGAATGAACCAATGTTCAATTCCATTTTAATTAACTTGTTCACTTCTGGTGTAAGCCATATTGCCTGTCTCTTGTTAATTTTCATATTATAAACCCCAAGGTTACCAAATCCTGTGTCACTCTCATCAGTATCAGATTTTTCAACAACAGCATGCTGATTAGTGCTCTTTTTGAAACTGCATCTTTATCTCTCTCTCTTGTGCAGTCCTTTTATTTTTGTCTGCCCAACATGCTCGATGTATTTGTCCTACTTTGTTGCAATTTCTGCAAGTTTCATCTTTAAACTGACAGTACATTGGTCTGGTGTATGTGAGCCTCTGCAGCAATGGTAACAGACTCTGTTCAGCCTGGCAGTATTCTGTTTAAACTTTGCAATTTTGTCTATGCTCACTTTCATTACTGATTGCAAGTCAATTGCATCTCTGTCTGCCATTTCTATTGATACAGCGATTTCAACTGCTTTTTTAAATGTGAGTTGTGTTTCAGTTAGGAGCTGTTTATGAATGTTTTCTTGTAAGATTTGATACAGCGATTTCAACTGCTTTTTTAAATATGAGTTGTGCTTCAGTTAGGAGCTGTTTTTGAATGTTTTCTTATAAGATTCAAAAAGCTAAACCATCTCTCAGTGCATCATTAGGTCCATCACTGAACTAGCAATACTTAGACCATTTCTTCAGTTCTTCCACGTAAGCTGAAATGGACTCCCCTTCCTGTTAATTTCACTTATGAAACATGAAGTATTCCACAATCAACAGTGGTTTCAGTTCCAAACGTTCTTGCATTATCAGTTCACAATATCAGCAAAGCTCATTTCGCCAGGTTTGGTTGGAGCAGTGGAATGTCTAACCAAACTGTATGCTTTTCCACCTATTGCACTCAGCAAAACTAGCACTCGTTTCACATTGGCTATTTCATTTTCTTCAAAAACTGCTCAAATCATTCAGTATACATCATCCAGTTATCTGTTGTGCAGTCAAACTCATCTATCTTTCGATGTAGCCAGCCTTTTCTGATTTTTAAATTTATTATTATTATTATCTCAGAATCAGATTCAAATTTATTATCACCTGCATGTGTCATGAAATTTGTTAACTCAGCGCCAGCAGTACAATGAAATACATGATAATATAGAATAAAAGTAAGTAAATCAATTAGAGCAAGTATGTATATGTGTATTAAATAGTTAAATTTAAACAGTGCAAAATCAGAAATAATATATAAACAGAAATTAAGTAGTATTCATGGTTTCAATGTCATTTAAAAATCAGATGGCAGAGGGGAAGAAGCTGTCCCTGAATGGTTGAGTATGTGCCTTCAGACTTCTTTACGTCCTTCCTGATCTGATGGCAACAACGAGATGAGAGCATGTCCTGGGTGATGGGGGTCCTTAATAATGGACACTGCCTTTCTGAGGCATTACTCCTTGAAGATGTTTTGGATACTAGGGAGACAAAGACTCAAGATGGAGCTGACTAATTTTACAACTTTTTGCAGCTTCTTTCAATACTCTGCAGTAGACACCCTCCCACCCCCAGCATACCAGATAATGATGCAGCCAGTCAGAATGCTTTCCATGGTACATCTGTAGAAGTTTTTGAGTGTTTTAGGTGTCAAACCAAATCTCCTCAAACTCAAAATGAAATATAGTCGCTGTCTTGCCTTCCTTATAACTGCATCAATATGTTGGGACCAGGGACTCAGAGACCTCGACACCTAGAAACTCGAAATTTCTCACTCTCTCCACTTCTGATCCCTCTAAAAGAAATGTTTCCTCATCTTACCCTTCCTGAAGTCCACAATCAGATCTTTGGTCTTACTGTTGAGTTCAAGGCTGTTGCTGCGACACCACTCAACTAGCTGGTATATCTCACTCCTGTACGGCCTCTTGTCTCCATCTGAGATCTGAGATGGTTGTATCATCAGCAAATTTATAGATGGTATTCGAGCTATACCTAGCCACACAACCGTGGGTATAGAGAGAGTAGAGCAGTGGGCTAAGCACACATGGCTGAGGTGTGCCAGTGTTGATTGTCAGTGAGGAGGAAACATTGTGGTTTTCTGGTTAGGAAGTCGAGAATCCAATTGCAGAGGGAGGTACACAGGTCCAGATTCTGTAGCTTTTCTATCAGGGCTGTGGTTATGATGGTGTTAAATGCTGAGCTGTAGTCAATGAACAGCATCCTGACGTAGATGTTTATCTGATACTTACTGCTTAAGAACCCGTGAATTTTGTCTGTCTTCTGCCTTTTATTTAACTCAAACATCTTTCTCCCCTTCCAAAGAAGAAAAACATGCTGCACTTCAACAGGTAGTTAGTCATCTCAGGTTCGTTTTAAAACTTATTCATCACCACTGTTATGTTTTGTAATTCCAGAAGCTAATTGAAAGAAAAACACGGGAGCTAGAAAACATTTCTCTTTTGTTTTTATTTTCATTTTCTTTAGTGAGGCAATCACAAATGACATGGTGGCATAATTGTGTATGCCATTCACATACTTTTACATATAACCTGTAATGAATTATGTCAGCAAATAAGGAATGCTTAGTCAAACTATATATTTACAATATTACTGAAATATTAAATACACAAAGTTAATGTGTGCCATGATCAGCCTCTCAAAGCACTTCATGATGGCAACTGTTAGAGTCACTGTTAGCTTGTTTTATTTGGGAACCGGGATGACAGTGGAGTAAAGGGAATTACAGAGGCATGAGAGAGGAGTTGGCCTCAATTGATTGGAGGGAAACATTAGGAGAGCAGCAATGGCTGGAGTTTCTGGGAGAAATTTGGAAGGCACAGGATAGATACATCTCATTGAAGAAGTAGTATTCTAAAGGCAGGATGATGCAACTGTGGCTGACAAGGGAAGTCAATGCCAACATAAAAGTCAAAGAGAGAGCATTATAATAAATCAAAATTAGAGGGAAGTTAGAGGATTGGGAAACATTTAAAAACCAACAGAAGGCAAATAAAAAGTCATAAAGAAGGAAATTATGGAATACAAAAGTAAGATAGCCAATAATATTAAAGAGAATACCCAAAGGTTTTTTCAGATATATAAAGTAACACACATAAAATGCAGGAGGAACTCATTTTGGCACAAGAAGAGGGTAAAGGAGCAACAACTTATATTCCAGCTCGATACTCTCCAACCTGATGGCATGAATATCGATTTCTCCTTCCAATAAACAAATCCCATCCCCCTTCCTCTATTCACCATTCTGGCCCTTCACTCACATGCCTATTATTCCCCCAGGTCCCTCCCTCCTTCCCTTTCTCCTATCAGATTCTTTCTTTTCCAGCTTGGCTTCATCTACCACTTTTCACCTGTCCTCTTTCCCCACCCCCCGCCACCTTTTTAGTAAAACATCTTCTCCCTTCCTGCTCCGTCCTGAAGAAGGGTCTTGGCCTGAAACATTGACTGTTTATTCTTTTCCGTTGATGCTACCTGACCTGCTGAGTCCCTCTGGCGTTTTGTGTGGGCTGCTTTGGATTTCCAGCATCTGCAGACTTTCTCATGTTTGAGATATGTAAAGTGTAAAAGTGAGGCAAAAGTAGATATCGGACAGCTGGAAAATGATGCTGAAGAGGTAGAAATGGGGGACAAGGAAATGGTAGATGAACTGAATGAGTATTCTGCATCAGTCTTCACTGTGGAAGACATTAGCAGTATTCCAGAAGTTCAAGAGTGTCAGGAGGCAGAAGTGAGTGAAGTTGTCATTACTAGAGAGAAGGTTCTTGAGAAACTGAAAGGTCTGAAGGTAGATAAGTCATTTGGACCAGATGGTCTACACCCCAGGGTTCTGGAAGAGATGGCTGAAGAGATTGTGAAGGCTTTGGTAATGATCTTTCAATAATCAGTTGATCCTGACATGGTTCTGAAGGAATGGAAAATTGCAAATGTCACTCTGCTCTTCAAGAAGAGAGAGAGGCAGGAGAAAGGAAATTATTGGCCAGTTAGTCTAACCTTAGTGGTTGGGAAGGTGGTGGAATCCATTGTTAAGGATGTGGTTTCAGAGTACTTGAAGGCACGTGATAAATTAGGCTATAGTCAGCATCAAGAGAAAATCTTACCTGAGAAGTACTTTGGAATTCTTTGAAGAAATAACAAGCAGTATAGACAAAGGGAATTGGTGGATGTTACCTACTTGGATTTTCAGAAGGCCTTTGACAAGGTGCCATGCATGAGGCTGCTTAACGAGATAAGTATTGAGGAAGCAGAGAGGCTACAAAAGGACTTAGACAGATTAGGAGAACGGGCAAAGAAGTGGCAGATGGAATACAGTGTCAGGGAATGTATGATCCTGCACTTTGGTAGAAGAAATAAAAGCATAGACTATTTTCTAAATGGAGAGAAAATTCAAAAGTCTGAGGTGCAAAGGGACTTGGGAGTCCTCGTGCAGGATTCTTTAAAGATTAATTTGCAGGTTGAGTCAGTGGTGAGGAAGGTGAATACAATGTTAGCATTAATTTCAAGAAGCCAAGAATATAAAAGCAAGGATGTAATGTTGAGGCTTTATAAAGCACTGGTGAGGCCTCACTTGGAGTATTGTGAGTAGTTTTGAGCCCCTTATCTTAGAAAGGATACTGGAGAGAGTTCAAAGAAGGCTCACGTAAATGAATCCAGGATTGATAAGTTTATCATATGAGGAGTATTTCATGGCTCTAGGCCTGTATTCACTGGAATTCAGAAGAATGAGGGGGGATCTCATTGAAACCTAGCAAATGGTGAAAGGCCTTGATGGAGTGGATGTGGAGAGGATGTTTCCTATGGTGGGAGAGTCGTAGATTAGAGAACACAGCCTCAGAATAGAGGGATGTCCATTTAGAAGAGAGATAAGGAGAAATTTTTTTAGCCAGAGAGTGGTGAATCTGTGGAATTCGTTGTCAGAGGCATTGGGTATATTTAAGGCAGAGGTTGTTAGATTCTTGATTAGTCAGGGCATGAAGGGATACAGGGAGAAGGCAGGAGATCAGGGCTGAGAGGGAATGGATCAGCCATGAAATAGCAGAGAAGACTCAATGGGTCAAATGGCCTAATTCTGCTCCTGTGTCTTATGTTCTTATGGACTACAGTTGCACAGATGTATCCTGTTTTTTTAAAGACTCAATACACTCTGCCTTTCCTCATGCAGCTGGATTCTGACGAGACACATCCAAACTTCGATGAGGATGGACACGACGAGTACAGCGAGATGCACATGCCCCTGTAAGGGGGAAGCTGAGGTGGCCCTCGCTCTTCTTCCTCTGCAGTCCCATCCGCCTTCTGCTCTCTACCTCCTCCTTCTGGCCTCCAAGCAGCTCCCTCCCTGCGCAAGGCGATGGGGACAGTCCTGCCATTAGGTCCCTCCTACTCCTTCGAACCAGCACACCAGAGCTGGGCAGGAGGAGAGCTGCCCTGTGAGAGGCAACAGGAGATCCCTCTGCAAGAAGGGAGACAGACGAAGATCTCAAGATGGCTACCAGCTGTATTTTCCTACTGTATCCTACTGTGCTGTTTTATATTAGATGTTAGCTAAACAAAATAGACAATTCTCCACATGCAAACTTTACTTACTATAAAGATATAACTGAGTGTCTTATAACAAACTGGTAGATTGTCGCTTCTCAGGCGATGTGACCATGAACTTGGGAGTTGAACATAAGGAAGCTGTCTCTGCAGTATGTTCACAGTGAGGTTTATGCATCTCACCTGCGTCTGTTGACGAGTAATTTCATAGCTATTGCACCTTTAACGCCGTAGAGATCAACCCGTGTTCTACTCAAAAAAAGACAATTCAACACCAAACCTCGGTTAAACAAAGACTCGGTTAAAGGGGTAGGTTTTAAGTTCAGAGTTTAAGGATGGGAAGGAGGTTAGGGAGGTAGTGGGGGAGTCTGGAACCAGAGGGCACAGCCTCAGAGTACAAAGGCGTACTTTAGAAAAAAGATGAGGAGAAATGTCTTTACCTAGTGAGTTGGACAGCATGGTGTTGGGGGTTGAATAGGTGAAGGGGATGTAGGAGTGGCGTGGAAGCATAATATTATGACAGTGTCAGTGACCCAGGTTCAATTCCTGCCACTGTCTAAGTAGTTTATACACCTTCCCCACGTGGGTTTCCCTGGGTGCTCTGCTTCCCTCCCACCTTCCAAAGACGTATGGGTAAGTAGGTCAGTTGGGTAACACGATGAATAAACAAACAAATATGGTGAAGACAGTGAAGTTTTGGAAGCACTGATAGGTGGAGGAAGCTGGGAAAGTAGACTTTAGTGCCCGCCTTTATGCAGTATATTGAGGTTAGTTACCTGGATAATGCAGGAAACAGGCATTGAGACCAGTTACCACATCTCCCCTCTGCTTGTTCATGGGTCTCTGTTTCTCCAGAGAGATGCATCACTGAGATTTCTTTGCTGGGGTTGTGGGGATGCTGACGTCCTACAGTGAATGTTTAACCATCCACCACCACTCCGTTCCCCAGGACTCAGGATGCTGAGAGACATTAGTTCTCAATCCAGTAATTCTTCCACAGGATTGGAGTGAGCAGGATTAACTGATCGGCCTTCACACTGGCGTTCCTAAACCACTCAGGGTCCTAGGCCTCCCAACTCTCTGCTCGGAAAAGATTAAAGAGATTAGCTTTATTTGTCACATGTATATCAAAACATGCAGCGAAACGCGTCAACAGCCAACTCAGTCTGAGGATTGTGCGTAAGTGTCGCCAGGCTCCCAGCGCCAAAACAGCATGCCCACAACTTGCTAACCCTAATCCATACATTTTTGGAATGTGGGAGGAATCTGGAGCATCCATGGGAAAGCCACAAGGTCACAAAAAGAGCATCCTCACTGCTTGCAGACAGTGGCGGAATTGAACCTGGGTCACTGGCGCTGTAGAGCGTTACACTAACCAGTACGCTTCTGTGCCACCCAAGCCCCCTATGGCCATCAGTTCTAGTCTCACCTACCATGGAAACAACTTTCCGGCCTCTATACTATCTATGCCTTTCAGAATTTTCTGTTTCTATATGATCTCTGATTCGCCTGAATTCCAGTGACTCAGTCACAGGGAGAACATACAAACTCCTCACAGCCCGCAGCAGGAATCGAACCCCAATCTTCCGATTGCTCATGCTGTAAAGCTTCACGCTAACCACTATACTACCATGCTACCCATTAAGGGACTGAGATTATTAAGATAAAGTGGGATTGAACTATTGTGTGAGAAGCCTGATCTTGGCTGACTATACCTCATTCTTGTTCCTCTTAGCCATCTCCTGGTCCAGGAATACCCTGGTCAGGGAATTCCCTTTTCCCAATGTATACCGGCTGACCTCAACCCAGGAACCTCCAACTGCCCCTCGGTGCTGTTGGAACGTTAGAACTGGAAGCTGCTGATTTCTTGGGCTCCTCTGTCCTTTTAGTAAGGTGACACTGGCTGTTGTACCTCGTCCCCATTTCTCCACCAATATCCCCCATTCCCACTACTCAACAATTACTGGTATCACCCACTTGTGTTGGCAGCATGGAGGACGTCTTTAAGAGGCCATGCTGCTCATAGAGTGCTACTGCACAGAAACCAGCCCTTTCATCCATCTAGTCCATGTTGAACTGTTATTCTGCCTAGATCCATTGACCTGCGCCAGACCGTAGCCCTCCGTACCCCTCTATACCCCTCCTATTCATGTACTTATCCTAACTTCTCTTAAATGTTGCAATTGAATCCGTGTCCATTGGCAGCTTATTCCACGCTCGCACCACCGTTATTCCACCTAAAGTTCCACTTAAATATTTCATCTTTCACCCTTAACCTCTGACCTCCTGTTCTAATCTACCCAACCTCAGTGGAAAAAGCCTACCTGCATTTACCCTAGCTATACCCCTCAATTCTGTACACCTCTATCAAATCTCCCCTGCACTCCAGGAAATAAACTCCTAACCTATTTAACTTTCTCCTATAACTCAGGTTCTCAAGTCCCAGCAACATTCTTGTAATTTATTTTCTGTACTTCTATAATGAGGCGACCAGAACTGAACACAGTACTCAAAGTGTGGTCTAACCAGGGTTTTATAGAGCTGCAACATTACCTCGCACCTCTTGAGCTCAATCCCACAACCAATGAAGCCCAATATTCCAAACATCTTCTTAACCACCCTATCAACTTGCACAGCAACTTTGAAGGATGTATATACTTGGCCTCCAATATCCCTCTATACCTCCATACGTCTAAGAATCTTGCCATTAATTTTGTACTCCGCCTTCAAATTTGACCTTGCAAACTGAATCACCTCACATTTTTCCGAGTTGAAGTCCACCTGCCACTTCTCAGCTCAGCTCTACATCCTATCAATGCCCCGTTATAGCCTACAACTTCCCTCCTCTCTGTCCACAACACCACTAACCTTCATGTCATCTGCAAACTTAATAACCCACCCTTCCACTTCCTCATCCAAGTCATTTGTAAAAGTTACAAAGACCAGGGTGCTCTGTGGAACCCTCTTGGTTTCTGACCTCTAGACAGAATATGTTCCATCTACAACCACACTCTGCCCTCTGTGGGCAACCTAATTCTGAATCCACACAACCAGCTTTCCCTATCCTTACACATGACCATCTGAATGAGCCTACCATGGCGAACTTTGTCAAATGCCTTACTAAAATCCAAATTTAGAACAGAAAACAAGACAGACCCTTCGGTCCAAAATGTTGTGCTTACTGTTTAGTCTTCTCTAAGATCAATCTAACCCTTCCCTCCTAAACTGGTTTCCTCCTGCCATCCAAAAATTTATCGAATGTATCTGCCTTTACCACTACCCCTGACAGGGTGTTCCATACACCCACCACTCTCACCTGAAGTCAGGCTTGAACAAACAGAGGCAGTCGGAGCTGATGTCACTGAAGGTGACATTTAATAAATTCGCAGTGTTTTATCTCACTCCTCCGTCAGTGCCACAGGCTGACAAGGGCAGGTGTTGGGTTTGCCAACAATCTCCGGTGACTTGAGGAATTGTTGAGGAACTCCGGGTCAGCTGATCTTGGCCGTTGTGGAATTGAACTCTGCAAAGCTCCATGTTGGGGGCTCAGGTCTCTGATCAGGTTCCCAGGTAACCAGGAGGGGGAGAGGTGCATGCCGCCATGTTACTGAACAAACTAATAGAGGGCGGGCAGGTTTGGAGTTTCAAGGACAAGTTTCCGGTGACTGTAGCAAATGTACCAGCATAAGGGGCAGCACAGTAGAGAAGCAGTTAGCGTTACGCACTAACAATGCCAGTGACCCAGGCTCAATTCCTGCCACTGTCTGTAAGGAGCTTGTACTATACATTCACCCCGTGACCATGTGGGTTTCCTCCAGGGGCTCCGCTAAAGGTGTATGGGTTAATTGGTCACATGGGTGTGATGGGGTAGCATGGGCTTGTTGGGCCAGAAGGGCCTGTTACCGTGCTGTATCTCTGAAATAAATGAAAATTCTGCAGTGCCTTCTACAGCCTTAGGTCAATGCCCGACATCCAATGATGTCCTTTCGTAGTGTAACCACTGCAGCTTTGGGCCCATTAGCTAAGAAGGGACGTGTTGTCATTGGACAGAGTCCAGAGGTTCACAAGAATGATCCATGGAATTAAAGGATTAATGTATGAGGGGTGTTTGATGGCCTGTACTCACTGGAGTTTAGAAGAATGAGGGAGAAATCCCATTGAAATCTACCAAGTATTGAAAGGCCTCCAGAGAATGGATGTGGAGAGGATGTTTCCAAATAGTGGGAGAGTCTAGGACAAGGGCACAGCCTCAGAATAAAAGGGCGTCCCTTTAGAATAGAAATGAAGAATTTCTTTAGGCAGAGGGTGGTAAATCTGTGGAATTCATTGCCACAGATGGCTGTGGAGGCTAAATCATTGGCTATGTATATTTAAAGCAGAGGTTGGTAGGTTCTTCATCTGTAAGGGCTAAAAGGTTACAGGGAGAAGGCAGGAGAATGGGTTTGAGTGGAATAATAAACCGGCCATAGTGGAGCAGACTCAATGGGCTCAAATGGTCAAATTCTGCTCCTATGTCTTATGATCTTATTTATCCAATTAGTTCAACACTGGAACCATTTTAATCATTTACCTAGATCCCTCAAGACTTTTTTTAACATGTCATTGGGCATATTTAAAGCTGAGGTTGATAGGTTCTTGATTAGTAAGGGTGTCAAAGGTAATGGAGAGAAGGCAAGAGAACAGAGAGATAATAAATCAACCATGATGGAACAATGGAGCCCATTTGATGGGTCAATTGGCCCAATTCTGCTCTTATGTGTTATAGTCTTATGGACATGAGAAACCTAGGGGCTGACTGATGCATAGAAAGAGCTGGATAATGTGTGTTAGTGGGGGCAATTTCTTGGTAGCTGTTAGCAGAAGATGCTGATGTCATGAGGAGCTTTACATCCACTAGGGGGAGCTGACGGGGGCTTTGGTTTAACATTAAGCCGGGGTGCAAATCAGGTGTCGCTGAGGGATGGGAAACCATGGCAAAGTGTGGAGCACGGAGTGAGGGACGGAATGAGCCTCTCTCTGCTTCGATTCCCTTGTTCCCCTCCACCTTCACAAACAGTGGGAAGGTAAGTCAGAATCAAAATCAGCTTCATTACCACTAACATATGTCGTGGAACTTACTTTGCGGCAGCTGTCCAGTACATAAAAAATTACTATAGGTATCAATAAGAAATATAAAATATATGAATAAGTAGTACAAAAAACGGGGCAGTGTTTATGGATTCATGGTCCATTTAGAAATCTGATGTCAAAGGGAAAAATATGTTCCTGAAATATTGAATGTGTGTCTTCAGACCCTTGTACCTCCTCCTTGATGGTAGTAATAAGACGGAGGCATGTCCTGAGTGGTAAGGGTCCTTAGTGATGGACGCTGCGAATGTTGAGGCATTGCCTTCTGAAGGTGCCCTTGCTAGTGGGAGGCTAGTGCTCATGATGCAGCTGGCTGAGTTTGCAACCCTCTACAGCTTTTTCCAATCCCGTGCATTGACGTCTCCATACTAGACAGTGATGCAAACAGTCAGAATGCTCTCCACAGTCCATCTGTAGAAACTTGCTAGAATTTTTGATGGCATACTGTTCTAAATCTCCTCAAACTCCAGCAACAGGAACTCCTCCTCTGATCACTGCCTTAAACTGATACACTTCTTGGGACTTTTGGCAGTCAATCTGTGCAAGCCAGAACTAATGAATTATGTGTGCACCAAGAGTTTCTGTCTGATATTGAGTTTGATAGAACAGAGAATGTAGAACAGCATGGACCAGTACAGGCCCTTTGGCCTACGATATTGTGCCGACTTTTAAACCCACTCCACAATCAATCTCACCCTTCCATCCTACATAGCTCTCCATTGTTGTTACATCCACGTGCCTGTCCAGCAGTCTCCTAAATGTCCCTAAAGTATCAGCCTCAGGGTATCAGGGTTTCAGAGAACACCTCAGAGTCACGTCTCAACCAGACTCGGCAAGGGTGGCAGGCTCCCTGAGCCTGAAAACCATCAGAAACACAGGATTCTGCAGATGCTGGAAATCCAGAGCAACACACACACAATGCTGGAGGAACTCAGCAGGTCAGACAGCATCCATGGAGGGGAATAAACAGACGACATTTCAGGCCCAGGACCAGAAAGGAATGGCGCAGAAACCATAATAAGAAGTTGGGCGAGGAGAAGGCAGTATAAACTGGCAGGTGGTAGGTGATGGGTGAGACCAGGTGAGGGAGAAGGTGGATGGGTGAAGGGGATGAAGTTAAAAAGCTGGGAGATGATAGGTGAAAGGGGTAAGGGGAAATACAACCCGTTGGAATTCTTTGAGGAAATAACAAGCAGAATAGGAGAGTCAGTGGATGTTGCTTACTTGGATTTTCAGAAGGCCTTTGACAAGGTGCTGAACATGAGGCTGTTTAACAAGATAAGGACCCTTGGTATTACAGGAAAGGTACTGGCATGGTTAGAAGATAGCTGATTGGCAGTAGGCAAAGAGTCAAAATAAAGGGGGCCTATTTTGGTTGGCTGCCAGTTACAACTGATGCTCTGCAGGGATCGGTATTGGGACCGCTTCTTTTCACGTTATATGTCAACGATTTGGATGTCGGACTTGATGGTTTTGTGGCCAAGTTTGAAGACAATGCAAAGATATGTGGAGGGACAGGGAGCAGGGAATCATGCACTTTGGTAGAAGGAGTAAAGGCATAGCATTTGATAGCTCCGTATTTGTTAGAGTTTAGAAGAATGAAAGGCCTAGACAGAGTGGATGTGGAGAGGATGTTTCCTATAGTGGACCAGAAGGCATGGCCTCAGAATAGAGGGACATCTATTTAGAACAGATACGAGGAGTAATTTCTTTAGCCAGAGGGTGGATAATCTGTGGACTTCATTATCACGGATGGCTGTGGAGGCTAAGTCAATGGGTATATTTAAAGCAGAGATTGACAGGTTTTTGGTTAGTCAGGGCGTCAAAGGTTATGGGAAGAAGGAAGGAGAATGGGGTCGAGGGGGATAATAAATCGGCCATGATGGAATGGGAACAGACTCAATGGGTCAAGTGGCCTAATTCTGTGACTATGTCTTATGGTGTTATGGTAAAGGACTGCAGAGGGAATCTGATGGGAGAGGACCATAGCAGAAGAGGAAAGAGGGGTACCAGAGGAAGGTGATGGGCCAGTGAAGAGAAGAGAAGGGATAAGAGGAAATCAGAATGCTGAATGGGGGAGAAAAGAGCCTCTCCTGCATAGGTACTGCCTGAACTGCTGAGTTGCTCCAATATTTTGTGTATATTGTTCCCTGAAGTGCATTCGTTTACCAGGACAATTTTTACAACAACCTAATTGTTATAAGGAGCTTTTTTTTATCCAATTAACTAAATTCCCAAGCTGCCATGTTTTAGATTTGAACATGTCTCCAGGCCTTGGATGCAAGTCAAGTGTGACGGCTTCTAGCGACCTGTAACCGATTAAAACTAGCAGCGGGCTTCAACGTCGAATCGTTCTAATCTGCACTTTCCATTGTGTATAGCCAGAGAAGTTTTTTTTTACAACTGTTTCCCCACTGCAGCTCACTTGATGAGTGTTGGGTATTTCTGTATATGAGCATACATTTATAAATTATTTTATTGAGAATAGATGTAATAATTTTAAAAAAGATTCACAAGGAAGATTGAAATTATTAATGAGTATCCTGGCATTTGTACTGTGAAAAACTGAGATGTGTGAAATCTCTCGTATTTTTGTGCCAATAATTTTTCAGACTGTCTTTCTTTCTGAATGTTTGGAGCTGTGACCACTCTGGTACAGGAATCTCTTTAATAAAATCTAGTATGATACAGGTACTGAGTTCCTCGTCATCTCTTTTCATGGTGGGGTAGCTTCTTCACACAGAGGGTGGTGGGAATATGGAACAAACTGCCAGAGGAAGTGGTTGAAACAGGTACAGTAAGGACTGGTTCATTGCAAAGAAGTAGAAGTATTCTAAAGGGAGGATGAGGCAACCGTGGCTGACAAGGACAGCCAAAGACAACATAAGTGCAAAAGAGAGGGCATATAATATAGCAAAAACTAGAGAATTGGGAAGCTCTTATAAACTAACAGAAGGCAACTTAAAAGCCACCAGGAGAGAAAAGGTGAAATATGAGGAAAACTAGCCAATAATATCAAAGAGGATAGCAAAAGTTTTTCAAAGATATAAAAGAGATGCTTGAGTGGGTATCGGGTCACTGGAAAATGATGCTGGAGAAGTAGTAACGGGTGACAAGGAAATAATGGACAGACTCAGTAAGTATATTGCATCAGTCTTCACCGTGGAAGGTACTAGCAGAACGTCAGAAATGTGAGAGTGTCAGGCAGAGGTGAGCGTCGTTGCTATTCCTAAGGAGAAGGTGTTTGTGAAGCTGAGAAATCTCGAGGTGTACTACACACCAAGGTTCTGAAAGAGGTAGCTGAAGAGATTATGAAGGCATTAGTAACAATCTTTCAAGAAATACTAGATTCTGACAGGACTGGAGAAGTGCAAATATCATTCCGATCTTTGAGAAGGAAGGGATGCAGTAGAATAGAAACT
This sequence comes from Mobula hypostoma, assembly GCF_963921235.1. Classification (NCBI taxonomy): domain Eukaryota; kingdom Metazoa; phylum Chordata; class Chondrichthyes; order Myliobatiformes; family Myliobatidae; genus Mobula; species Mobula hypostoma. Next base: position 107,553,964 of record NC_086102.1, on the reverse strand, counting down.
ATAGGCCAGTTAGCCTGACCTCAGTGGTTGGGAAGATGTTGGAATCCATTATGAAGGATGAGGTTTTGGGGTGCTTGGAGGCACAAGATAAAATAGGCCAACTTCAGCATAGTTTCTTTTGTGGGAAATTTTGCCTAACAAATCTGTTGGAGTTCTTTGAGGTAGTAACAGGCAAGATAGATAAAGGAGAGTCAGTGGATGTTGTTTACTTGGATTTTCAGAAGGCCTTTGACAAGATGCCCCACATCAGGCTGCTAAACAAGATAAGAGCCCATGGTATAGCAGCCTGGTTTTTATATTCTGGTCCTCTTGAAAATAATGCCAGCATTGCATTTGCCTTCCTTACCATACACTCAGCCTGCAAGTTAACCTTTAGGGAATCCTGCACGAGGATTTCCAAGGCCCCCTGTAACTCTGATTTCTGAATTATAGAAATGGACAGAAAATTGGCTGATGGGCAGGAAGCAAAGAGTGGGAATAAAGAGGGCCTTTTCTGCCAGTGTGTAGTGGTGTCCAAAGGGAACAGTGTTGGGACAGCTTCTTTTCACATTATATGTCAGTTTTTTGGATAATGGAATTGATGGCTTTGTGGCCAAGTTTGCAGATGCTATGAAGATAGGTGGAGGAGTAGGTTGTGTTGAGGAAGCAGCTAGTCTGCAGAAGGACTTAGACAGATTAAGAGAAAAGGCAAAGAAGTTGCAGAAGAAATACAGTGTAGGGAATTATATGATCATGCACTGAAGCAGAAGGAATAAAGGCATAGTCCATTTTTTAAACAGGAATAAAATTTAGAAATCAGAGAAGCAAAGGGACCCGGGAGTGTTTGTGCAGGATTCCCTAAAAATTAACTTGAAGCTTGAATCTGTGGTAAGGAAGGGAAGTGTGATGCCAGCATTTATTTCAAGAAAACTAGAATATAAAAATAAAGATGTAATGCTGAAACTTTATAAAGCATTGATCAGACTGCACTAGTGTATTGTCAGCAACTTTGAGCCTCTTATTAGGATATTGAAAGATAAGGATATTGGAGAGGATCAAAGTTTATTCACAAAAAATGATTCAGGGAATGAAAGGATTAATGTATGAGAAGCATTTGATGGCTCTGGACCTATACTCACAAGAACTTAGAAGAATGAGGAGGATCTGATTGAAACGTATCAAATATTGAAAGGCCTAGATAGAGTGGATGTGAAGAGGATGTGAATAGTGGGGGAGGCTAGGATCAGAAGGCACAGCTTCAGAATAGAAGGACGTCCCTTTAGAACGGAGAGGAGGAATTTTTTTAGCCAGATGGTGGTGAATCTGTGAATTCATTGCCAAAGATGGTTGCAGAGGACAAGTCATTGGATACCTTTAAAGTGGAGGTTAATAGTTTCTTGATTAGTAAGGATGTCAAAGGTTACAGGGAGAAAACAGGAGAATGGGGTTTACATGGATAATAAATCAGCCATGATGGAATGGTAGAATGATTCGCTATTTCTGTTCCTATGTCTTATGGTCTTATGAATCTATTTGAGTTCAGGTATCATGAAGGTAGCAGTGGAATTTAAATTCAGTTACCACTCTGCAAGTTAATAAAGTTATGCACCCTCATGCTAGACATCCCTACCCTGGAGAAAGGTCTCTGGCTGTCCACTTGATCTATGCGTCTTATCATCTTGTACATCTCTGTCAATTCAAAGTTTAAAGTAAATCTATTATCAAAGACTTATATGTCACCATATACAACCCTGAGATTCATTTTCTTGTGGGCATACTCAGTAAATCCCAAAGAGAATAATAACCATAACAGAATCAATGAAAGACTACACCGTTCAACCAGTGTGCAAAAGACAACAAGCCGTGTAAATACAAAAATAAATAACTAATAATAATAAGTAAATGATCAATAGATAAAGAGTTCTTGAAAGTGAGTCCGTTGATTGAGGGAACACTTCAATGGGCAAGTGAAGTTATCCCCTTTGGTTCAAGAACCTGATGGTCAAGGGGTAATAACTGATCCTGAACCTGGTGGTGCGAGTCCTGAGGCTCCTGCACCTTCTCCCTGAGGGCGGCACTGAGAGGTTTTGAGCCAATCAGGGAGCTGAAGTGTGAGAAGACAGAGCCCACTCCAATTCACTACATAAAGCATCAACTCGCAGCAGTTTGATGTTTGAGCAGCAGTCAATCAATAATCGGGATTGATTGGCAAGAACAGGTTAAAATAAGGCAGGGGCAAATAGAGTGGCCGTAGTGTGAGTGGGCAGTGTTAGAGTGGTGATTTTTGAGGCTTAGGCTCTTCAAGGCTTCAGTGAAAAGAGGCTGAGTCAGAGAAAACAAAAGTCTGTAGGTAGATTTTTTCCCCACTGTTTATTTATTTATTGTTTTTTTTTTCTTTATATCTGCTCAGTTAGAACAGTAGGGATGCCAGGCAGGATAGTTGAATGCTCCTCTTGCGGGATGTGGGAAGGCAGGGAGGCCTCCAGTGTCCCTGACGACTACAACTGCGAGAAGTGCATCCAGATGCAGCTTCTAACAATTCACGTTAAGGAGTTGAAGCTGGAACTGGATGAACCAGATCATCCAGGAGGCTGAGAGGTTGATAGATAGGACATATAAAGAGGTAGCTGCACTCAAGGTGCAGGACACAGGAGACAATGTGATGAAAGAGATGGATAAAGTTAGTTCATGGATTTTAGTAAGGTGTTTGACAAATTCCCACATGGGTGCATAGGGTCTGAGGTGAATTGGCTGTTTGGATTAGAACTGGCTTGCACATAGAAAACCGAGGGTAGTGGTCGAAGGGATTTATTCATACACGAGGTTTGTAATTAGTGGTGTTCCTCAGGGATCTGTGCTGGGACCTCTGCTGTTTGTGATGTATATAGATGACCTGGATGAAAATGTAGATGGGAGGGTTATTAAGTTTGCGGATGATAACAAGATTGGTGGGGTTGTGGATAGTGTAGAAGACTGGCAAAGTATACAGCTTGATGTAGATCAGTTGCAGATATGGCAGAGAAATAGCAGATGGGGTTTAACCCAGATAAATGTGAGGTGTTGCACCTCAGTAGGGAAATGCAAGGAGACAGTACACTGTTAAGGGCAAGATCCTTCACAGTGTTGTTGAGCAGAGAGATCTTGGGGTTCAGTTCATATCTCCTTGAAAGTGGCTACACAGGTCAATAAGATAGTTAAGAAGACTTATGGAATGCTTGCTTCTATTAATTGAGGCATTCAGTTCAAAAGTCAGGAAGTTATGTTGCAACTTTATAAAACTCTGGTCAGGCCACATCTGGAGTATTACATACAGTTCTGGTCTCCCCACTATAAGAAGGTTGTTGAGGCTTTGGAGAGGGTGCAAAAGAGGTCTACCAGGATGCTGCCTGGCTTAGGGGGCATGTGTTATCATGAGAGGCTGGAGAAACAGGGGTTGTTTTCTCTGGAAAGCCGAAGGCTGAGGGGAGATCTGAGGTTTATAAGATTATGAGAGCCATAGATAGAGTAGACAGAGAGTATATTTTCCCAAGGGTAGAAATGGCTAATATCAGAAGGTATGCATTGAAGGTGAGAAGGGGTAGGTTCAAGGGGGATGTGAGGGGAAAGTCTTTTACTCAGAGAGTGGTGGATGCCTGGAATGTGCTGCCTGGTGTGGTGGTAGAAGCAAATGCATTAGAGGCTTTTAAGAGACATTTAGATAGGGACATGCATCTGAGGAAGATGGAGGGATATGGATGTGGTGTTGGTAGGAGAGATTAGTTTATGGGTTTTTTTAATTTACATTTTAGCTGTTTCAGCACAACGAAGGGCCTGTCCCTATGCTGTACTGTTCTACGTTCTACGAGACTGGTTGAGAGTCAGGAGTGGAAAAGGAGTTAAACAGAGAGAGCGGAGTACCCCTGTGTCCATCCCCCTCAACAACAGGTTCAGAATACCACTCTGGATACTGTTGCAGGGATGACCCAGCAGAGGAGAGTCACAACGGTCAGGTCTTTGCCACTGAGTCTGGCTCTGTGACTCAGAGGGGAAGGGGGGTGAGAAGACACTCGCTGCATTGACAGGGGATTCATTAGTTAGTGGAACAGAAAGAAGATTCTATGTACAAGAATGAGATTCCAGGATGGTATGTTGCCTCCCGGGTGCCAGGATCCGGGACATCTCAGATTGAGTCCTCAGCTTTCTTAAGTGGGAGGGTGAACAGTCAGAGGTTGTGGTTCATGTAGGTACCATGTAGTTCATGTAGATGTTGCCTGGATTGGGGAGTGTGCCTTATGAGAATAGGTTAAGTGAACTCGGCCTTTACTCCTTGGAGCGACGGAGGATGAGAGGTGACCTGATAGAGGGGTATAAGATGATGAGAGGCATTGATCATGTGGATAGTCAGAGGCTTTTCTCAGGGCTGAAATGTTTGCCACAAGAAGACACAGGTTTAAGGTGCTGCAGAGTAGGTACAGAGGAGATGTCAGGGGTAAGTTTTTTACTCAGATAGTGGTGAGTGCGTGGAATGGGCTGCCGGTAACGGTGGTGGAGGCAGATACGATAGGGTCTTTTAAGAGACTTTTAGATAGGTACATGGAGCTTAGAAAATAGAGGGCTATGGGTAAGCCTAGTAATTTCTAAGGTAGGGACATGTTTGGCACAATTTTGTGAGCTGAAGGGCCTGTATTGTGCTGTAGGTTTTCTATGTTTCTACGTACCAATGACATAGGTAGGAAGAGTGACAAGGTTCTGCATAAGGGAGTTCAAGGAGTTGGGTGCTAAATTAAAGGACAGGACCTTCAGTGTTGTGCTCTCAGCATTTGTACCTGTGCCACGTGCCACTGAGGCCAGAGGTAGGAAGAGGAGGGAGGGTGTCAGGTTCTTGGACCACTGGGCTCTCTTCCAGGCAAGGTGGGACCTGTACAGAAGGAACTGTTTGCACTTGAACTGGAGGGGGACTAATATCCTAGCAGGAAGGTTAGCTAGTGCAGCACAGGGGGCGAGGGTGTTAAACTGGAATTGCAGCGGGATGGGAACCAGAGTGCCAGAAGAGTTAGTGGAGAGATTAGACTAGATTAGATCATGAGGACACTCAGTCCTCGTTTATTGTCACTTAGAAGTGCATGCATTAAAAATTATACAATGTTCCTCCAGAGAGATATCACAGAAACACAAGACAAACCAAGACTAAAACTGACAAAACCACACAATTATAACATACAGTTACAACAGTGCAAAGCAATACCGTAATAAAGAGCAGACCATGGGCACCGTTAAAAAAAAGTCTAAAGTCCCGACCCATCATCTCACGCAGACGGAAGCTCCACAAACTTGCCGATGCATTGGAAGCACCCGACTGCAGCCAACTCTGAATCCATCCGAAAACTTCGAGCCTCTGACCAGTCCTCTGACACCGAACACCATCTCTGCCGAGCGCTTCGACCCCGCCCCGGCCGCCGAGCAACAAGCAAAGCCGAGGACTCGGGGCCTCCCCCTCCGGAGATTCTGGACCACACAGTAGCAGCGGCAGCGAAACAGGCATTTCAGAAATTTCACCAGATGTTCCTCCGTGCTCTCACGTCTGCCTCTATCAAATCAGGATTGTGCATGGCACCCTACTTGACAGATAACAGACATCACCACCGGAGTGACCGCTGTGAGCTGCGTCACGCCGCCATCTTCTCCTCTGACAGATGTTGTTAAGACCTCAGATAAAGTCAGAAATCAAAAACGGTTGAGTGTGGTGCAACTAATGTCCTCAGCTGTGTATATTTTAATGTAAGAAGTATTGTAGGAAAGGCAAATGAACTCAGGGCTTGGATCAACACTTGGAATTAAGATATTTTATCCTTTAGTCAAGCAGTTGAAGGAGGGGCAGGACTGGCAGCTTAATAGTCCGGGGTTCCATTGTTTTAGACATGACAGGATGGGAGGGATTAAAGGAGGAGGGGTGGCCTTGGTAGTCAGGGAAAATGTCACGGTAGTGCTCAGTCAGGGCAGACTGGAGAACTTGTTTAGTGGGACATTATGGGTGGAACTGAGGAATAAGAAATGTATCACCACACTTAATGGGGCTATATTATAGACCAGTCCATGGAGCTTAGAGCAACAAATTTATGGAGAGATTGCAAGAAACACGAGGTTGTTATAGCAGGCAATTTTAACTTTGCACATACTAACTGGGACTCCCATACTGTAAAAAGACTAGATGGGACAGAGCTTGTCAAATGTGTTCAGGAAAGTTCCTAAATCAGTACATAGAAATCCCAGTGTGAGAGTGTGTGATATTTGATCTGTTGTTAGGGAATGAGAGAGGGCAGGTGACCAAAGTTTATGTTGGGGAACACTTTGCATCGAGTTAACATAATGCCATTAGTTTCAAAGTAAATATGGAAAAAGATAGGTTGGGTTCTCGGGTTAATATTCTAAATGGAAGAAGGGGTAATCTTGATGGTATTAGAAAGGATCTGGCAAGTGCGGATTGTGGTAGTTGTTTTCTGGCAAAGGTGTACTTGGTAAGTGGGAAGCTTTCAGAAGTGAAATTTTGAGAATACTAAGCTTTTATGTGCCTAACAGAATAAACGGTAAAGATAACATGTTTAGGCAACATTAGTTTTCAAGAGATATTGAGGTCCTGGTTAAGGAAAAATAAAGGTGCATAGCAGGTATAGGCAGGAAAGAGGAAATGAGGTATTTAGGGAATATAGAGTGCAAGAGAACATTTAAGAAAGAAATCAGAAGGGCTAAAAGAAGGCATGAGGTTGCCGTAGCAGACAAGGTGAAGGAGAATCCTGAAGGATTCTACAGATATGTTAAAAGAAAAAGGATGGCAAGGGACAACATTGATCCTCTGGAGGATCAGTTTGGTAATCCATGTGTGGAGCCAAAGGAACACACACAAAATGCTGGAGGAACTCAGCAGGCCAGGCAGCATCTATGGGAAAGAGTAAACAGTTGATGTTTCAGGCCAAGACCCTTCATCAGGACTGGATGAAGGAGTTTGTGGAGCCAAAGGAGATGGGAGAGATCTTAAATGGATTTTTTGCATCTGTATTTACTGAGGCCATGGAAACAGAATCTACAGAAGTGAAGCAAAGCAGGATCAACTTCATGGACCCTATACAGATTACGGAGGAGGGGGTGCTGGCTGTCCAAAGGCAAATTCGGGTGGATAAGTCCCCAGGCCTGATAAGGTGTTCCCTTGGACCCTGCGGGAGCCAAACTCAGAAACTGCAGGATCCCTAGCAGAGATGTTTACATCATCCTTAGTGACAGGTGAGATACCGAAGGATTGGAGGATAGTCAACGTTGCTTCATTGTTTAAGAAAGGCTCTAAAAATAAATCAGGAAATTATAGGGCTGTGAGCCTGAAATCAGTGGTGGGAAAGTTATTGGAAGATATTCTAAGGGACCGGATATATGAGTATTTGCATAGACGTGGACTGATTAAGGATTGTCAGCATGGCTTCGTATGTGGTAGGAAGTGTCTAACCAATCTTACAGTGTTTTTCAAGAAAGCTACCAGGAAAGTTGATGAAGGCAAGGCGGTGGATGTTGTCTACATGGACTTCAGCAAGGCATTTGGTAAGGTCCCACATGGGATGATGGTCAAGAAGTTTCAGTCACTCAGCATACAAGCCGAGGTAGTAAATTGAATTAGACATTGGCTTGGTGGGAGAAGCCAGAAAGTGGTAGTAGATGACTGAAGGCATTTGTTTTGCAAGAACTGATACTGCATCTATTGTTGTTTGCCATCTATACTAAGGGGTAATGGAGGTATCATTTGTCCATCTGTGCTGATCACCCCATCCTTGACTAAGCTGTTCCACCGTGAGCACGATGTGTTATGAGTCAACATGATGCTTTCAGATCAGGTCATGCATAGCACATACCTCTGCCGCACTGTTCAGGTGTGTTTCTGGGGTACAGGGCTAGTGACCCTTGTGCCTGTTATCACTGAGCAGCAGTGAACCATCTGATTGGCCTATCAGAGTTCTCTTTGGGAACTAGTTGACTTGATCAGCATTCCTGACCTGGCTGTTGTCCACGATTGCACTTAATGAATAAAAAGTATCAATGATCTGGATGATAATGTAGTTAAATGGATAAGCAAATTTGCCGATGACACCAAGATTGGGGGTGTAGTGGCCAGTGAGGAAGACTATCACGGTTTGCAGTGGGCTCTGCACCAGCTGGAAAATTAGGCTGAAAATTACAAGTGGGATTTAATGCAAAAAAGTGTGAGGTGTTGCATCTTGGGAAGACTAACCAGAGTAGGTCTTCTAGAGTGAACAGTGGGCATTGAGGAGTGCTGTAGAACAAAAGGATCTGGGAATAAAGATCTATAATTCATTGAAAGTGGTGTCATAGGTAGATAGGGTTGTAAAGAAAGCTGTTGGCAGATTGGCCTTCATAAATCAAAGTACTGAGTACAGGAGTTGGGATGTGATACTGAAGTTGTATAAGATGTTGGTGAAGCCTAATTTGGAATATTGTGTGCACTTTTGGTCACCTATCTACAGGAAAGATGTAAATAAAGTTGAAAGAGTAGAGAGGAAAAATTACAAGGATGTTGCTGGAGGACCTGAGTTATAAGGAATGACTGAATAGTTTAGGGCGTTATTCCTTGGGACGTAGAAGATTGGGGGGAGATTTGATAGAGGTGTTCAAAACTACAAAGGGTATAGATAGGGTAAATGCAAGCAGCCTTTTTCCATTGAGGTTGGGTTGAACTACTACAAGAGGTCATGGATTAAGGGCAAAAGATGAAAAGTTTAAGGGGAACATGAGGGGAAACTTCGTCACTCGGAGGGTCACGAGAGTGTGGAACGAGCTGCCAGTGCAAGTGGTGCATGCGAGCTTGATTTCAACATTTAAGAGAAGCTTGAATAGGCACATGAATAGCAGGCATATGGAGGGTTACGGGTCTGATTCGGGTCGATGAGAGTCGGCAGTTTATATAGTTCAGCATGAAGGGCCAAGCAGCCTGTTTCTGTGCTGTACTTTTCTATGACTCTATGATTTTCTAAGAGAGCGTGAGCTGGGTGGTGGGGGACCCTGATGATGGATGCTGCTTTGCTGCGACAATGTTTCATGTAGATGTGCTCAATGACGGGGAGGGCTTTACCTGTGATGGACTAGGTGGTATCAACTACTTTTTATAGGAGTTTCTGTTCAAGGCCATTGGTGTTTCCATACTAGGCTGTGATGCAGCCAATCAATATACTCTCCAACGCACATCTATAGAAATTTGTCAAAGTTTTAGAGATCATGCCGAATCTTTGCTAATTCCTATGGAAGTAGAGGCACTACTGTGCTTCCTTCGTAATCGCACTTACATGCTGGGCTGCTCTGAAATACGGAATTTAAAGTAGCTGACTATCTCATCCTCAGATGAGGACTGGCTCGTGGACCTCTGGTTTCCTCCTCCGGAAATCAATAATCAGCTCCTTGTCCTGCTGGCACTGAGTGAGAGGTTGTTGTGGGACCACTCAGCCAGATTTTCAATCTCTCTGCTATATGCTGATTCACCGCCACCTTTGATTTGACCAGTGACAATGGTGTTGTGAGCAAACTTAAATATGGCTTTGGAGCTGTGCTTAACCACACAGTCATAAGTGTAAAGTGAGTAGAGCAGGGGACTAAGCACACAGCCTTGTGTTTCACCAGTGCAGATGGAGATCGCAGAGGAGATGTTGTTGACAATCTGAACTAAGGAATCGTGTCCTACTAGTGAGGAAATTGAAGATTCAATTGCACAAGGAGTATTGAGGCAAAGATCTTGGAGCTTATTGATTAGTTTTGAGTGACTGATGGTATTGAATGCCGAGCTGTAGGTGAGAAAGACCATCTTGATATGTTCACCTTTGCTTTCCACGTGTTCCAGAGTTGAGTGAAGAGTTAATGAGATGACATCTGCTGTGGACCTGTTGCTCCGGTAGGCAAATTGGAGGCAGTTGTCAGGCAGGAGTTGATATGCTTCATCACCAACCTCTCAAAATACTTCATCACTCTGGACGTCAGTGCTGCTGGATGATAGCACTTCTTCACATTCACCATGTTGTTCTTAGGTATAATAGCAGCAGGTGGGTACCTCAGACTGCGGAAGCAAGAGATTAAAGGTGTCAGTGAACACTCCAGCCAGTTGATCAGCACAGGTGTTTAGTACCCCGTTTGGGCCAAATGCTCTTCATAGGTTCACCCTCCTGAAGGTCTCTCACACATCAGCCTCAGACTGAA